>NC_042961.1:28970810-29629560 GCF_901001165.1 Salmo trutta
CATAAGAGTTAGGCTATTACGGTTATTTACATTATACCTAAAAACATGCCATTGTGTGCCTCTGCCCTGTTTAGTTTTGTTCGAAACCAGTTCTGTATTTTATAGTCATATTACTCGTTCAGAGTTCCTTTCAAAGGGGACAGTGTACAACTGCTTCATCCTAACTTGATGTTATTTCAGGACCCTAGAAATAGTTGTTATGCTTACATTGTGAGTATTTCCAAATGTAATGTTGTCTGCCAACACTGTCACAACGTCCACAGAAGGTCGGGCGGCGCACGGCGGTCGTCATCGCCAGCCTACTAGCTGCCACCGATCTCTGTTATTTCTGTGTGTGTTTGGCACAGTGCGTTACGTTTCTTGCTGCGTACCTGTTTATTTTTTGGTTTCGGTTTTCCTTCAATAAAGATGTGGAATTACCGGAGCCTCCGTCTGGCTCTGATGCCAGGGCACCAGGACCGGCTGGTAACCCAACACCACCTGAAAGGGCGACAGGTTAGTAGAGGAGTGGCGAAGAGAGTTCTGCGCCATCTCGGCCCATGGCACAAACCTCGCCCACTCTCCCGGCCGGTCCTGGCAATAGGCGTTACTCTGGACCCTGATCTCTCTTTTGAAGAACATATCAAGACTGCTTCAAGGACAGCTTTTTTCCATCTACGTAACATTGCAAAAATCAGAAACTTTCTGTCCAAAAATGACGCAGAAAAATTAATCCATGCTTTTGTTACTTCTAGGCTCGACTACTGCAATGCTCTACTTTCCGGCTACCCGGATAAAGCACTAAACAAACTTCAGTTAGTGCTAAATACGGCTGCTAGAATCCTGACTAGAACCAAAAAATTTGATCATATTACTCCAGTGCTAGCTTCCCTACACTGGCTTCCTGTTAAGGCAAGGGCTGATTTCAAGGTTTTACTGCTAACCTACAAAGCATTACATGGGCTTGCTCCTACCTATCTTTCCGATTTGGTCCTGCCGTACATACCTACACGTACGCTACGGTCACAAGACGCAGGCCTCCTAATTGTCCCTAGAATTTCTAAGCAAACGGCTGGAGGTAGGGCTTTCTCCTATAGAGCTCCATTTTTATGGAATGGTCTGCCTACCCATGTGAGAGACGCAGACTCAGTCTCAACCTTTAAGTCTTTACTGAAGACTTATCTCTTCAGTAGGTCCTATGATTAAGTATAGTCTGGCCCAGGAGTGTGAAGGTGAACGGAAAGGCTGGAGCAACGAACCGCCCTTGCTGTCTCTGCCTTGTCGGTTCCCCTCTTCCCACTGGGATTCTCTGCCTCTAACCCTTTTACAGGGGCTGAGTCACTGACTTACTGGTGTTCTTCCATGCCGTCCATGGGAGGGGTGCGTCACTTGAGTAGGTTGAGCCACTGACGTGGTCTTCCTGTCTGGGTTGGCGCCCCCCCCTTGGGTTGTGCCGTGGCGGACATCTTTGTGGGCTATACTCGGCCTTGTCTTCGGACGGTAAGTTGGTGGTTGTAGATATCCCTCTAGTGGTGTGGGGGGCTGTGCTTTGGCAAAGTGGGTGGGGTTATATCCTGCCTGTTTGGCCCTGTCCGGGGGTATCATCGGATGGGGCCACAGTGTCTTCTGATCCCTCCTGTCTCAGCCTCCAGTATTTATGCTGCAGTAGTTTATGTGTCGGGGGGCTAGGGTCAGTCTGTTACATCTGGAGTATTCTCTTGTCTTATCCGGTGTCCTGTGTGAATGTAAATATGCTCTCTCTAATTCTCTCTTTCTTTCTTTCTTTCTTTCTTTCTCTCGGAGGACCTGAGCCCTAGGACTACCTGGCATGATGACTCCTTGCTGTCCCCAGTCCACCTGGCCATGCTGCTGCTCCAGTTTCAACTGTTCTGCCTGCGGCTACGGAACCCTGACCTGTTCACCGGACGTGCTTGTTGCACCCTCGACAATTACTATGATTATTATTATTTGACCATGCTGGTCATTTACGAACATTTTAACATCTTGACTATGTTCTGTTATAATATCCACCCGGCACAGCCAGAAGAGGACTGGCCACCCCTCATAGCCTGGTTCCTCTCTAGGTTTCTTCCTAGGTTTTTGGCCTTTCTCAGGAGTTTTTCCTAGGGAGTTTTTCCCAGCCACTGTGCTTCTTTCACATGCATTGCTTGCTGTTTGGGGTTTTAGGCTGGGTTTCTGTACAGCACTTTGAGATTTCAGCTGATGTACGAAGGGCTATATAAATAAATTTGATTTGATTTGATTTGACCGCAGAAACCTGCCCACATCCTGGTTGATTCTCTCCACCTGCCCATTACTCTCGGGGTGAAAACCTGAAGTCAAACTGACCAAAACCCCCAGTCTCTCCATGAACGCCCTCCACACCCGGGACGTGAACTGGGGACCTCGATCAGAGACGATGTCCTCAGGCACCCCGTAGTGCCGGAAGACATGCGTAAACAGGGCCTCCGCGGTCTGTAGGGCCGTAGGAAGACCGGGCAAAGAGAGTAGACGGCAGGACTTCGAGAACCGATCAACAACGACCAGGATCGTGGTGTTCCACTGAGATGGCGCGAGATCCGTGAGGAAATCCACTGACAGGTGGGACCATGGTCGCTGTGGAATGGGGAGGGGCTGTAGTTTCCCCCGAGGCAGGTGTCTAAGTGGGCCACCAGTACTTCCCTCTAAGACCCCGTCCACTCAATCCCTGGATGACCCGAGGAGGGTAGGGTGTGCGACCACCGGATCAGTCGGTCGCGGACACCGAGCGGGACGTACTTCTGACCCGCGGGACACTGAGATGGAGTGGGTTCTGATTGCAACGCCCGCTCGATGTCCGCATCCACCTCCCAGACCACCGGTGCCACCAGACAGGAGGCTGGAAGGATGGGAGTGGGGTCAATGGACCACTCCTCGGTGTCGTGGAGACGAGACAGTGCGTCGGCCTTGATGTTCCGGGAACCTGGGATGTACGAGATGGTGAACTGAAATCTCGTGAAGAACATAGCCCACCTGGCTTGGCGAGGGTTTAGTCTCCTCGCCGCCCGATATACTCCAGGTTACGGTGATCAGTCCAGATGAGAAAAGGGTGTTGTGCCCCCTCAAGCCAATGTCTCCACACCTTCAGGGCCTTGACCACGGCTAGTAATTCCCTGTCCCCCACATCATAGTTACGCTCCGCCAGACTCAGCTTCTTAGAAAAGAAAGCACATGGGCGAAGCTTCGGGGGCGCACTGCGACAGCACAGCTCCAACCCCAGCCTCGGACTTTTGCAACTTCCTATACCCTCACAATTTTCCTCAAAGTACAAATAAGCAATACATACACTTCTGCCCACTGATATTCAAGAGAAGGAGATGATGAGGCAGGGAGGGAGGATGAAGGGGAGAGGAGAAGGGAAGAGATGCTGAGGAGGAAGGAATGAGAGGTCCAGTGGCAATGCGCCCGGGATTAGGTTAAAGGTATAGAGAAATAAAATGAGACAGAGAGAGAGATAATAGAGAAGGAGGGAGAGAGGATAGAGAGAGATGAACAGAACATTCTCTCAGAGTAATGAGTTATAAGGAGAAGAATTGAAGGTCAGCTCACTTTGTGTGTGTGTGTGTGTGTGTGTGTGTGTGTGTGTGTGTGTGTTGGTGTGTTATTGCGGACCTGCAGCTCCCTGGCAGCAGAGCAACAGCATGTCAATACCACCTGTTCTCTAGTTCACTGACAGAACCACAGTACAGGATGCCACACACACACACGCACATCCGTAGGATCGACATGGGGCTCAAGGTTGATTTGGGGCTAAAGGTTGATTTGGAAAGGAACATCACACAACTTCATGTATTATAGCTCTACTCGACCTGACGAAAATCCCTGGGACCAAAATGTTGTCTATAAAGGTACTAATTGGGAGCATATATAGTGTGCAGGCCCTTTCTTTATTTTTGTATGTATACTTTATTAGCCCAGCAAGTTTTTGTATGACCACAACCCTTTTTTATACAGTGCATTTGGAAAGTTTTTCCACATTTTGCCACGTTACAGCCTTATTCTAAAATGGATAAAATCCTATAAATTACTTATCAATCTCAACACAATACCCCACAATGACAAAGTGAAAATAGGTTTTAAAATTTTTGTCTGCAGCATTGAAGGTCCCCCAAAACAGCTCCATCATTCTTAAATGGAAAAAGTTTGGAACTACCAAGACTCTTCCTAGAACGGGCCGCCCGGCCAAACTGAGCAATCGAGGGAGAAGGGCCTTGGTCAGGGAGGTGACTAAGAACCCGATGGTGACTCTGACAGAGCTCTAGAGTTCCTCTGTGGAGAAGGGAAAACATTCCAGAAGGACAACCATCGCTGTAGCACTCCACCAATCAGGCCTTCATGGTAGAGGGACCAGACGGAAGTGACTCCTCAGTAAAAGGCACATGAAAGCCTGCTTGGAGTTGGAACTATTTGGCCTGAATGCCAAGCGTCATGTCTGGAGGAAACCTGGCACTATCCCTATGGTGAAGCATGGTGTTGTTAGCATCCTGTTGCGGGGATGTTTTTCAGTGGCAGGGACTGGGAGACTGATCAGGATCGAGAGAAAGACGAACGGAGCAAAGTACAGAAAGATCCTTGATGAAAACCTGCTTCAGAGTGCTCAGGACCTCAGACTGGGGCGAAGGTTCACCTTCCAACAGGACAACGACCCTAAGCTTACAGCCAAGACAACGCAGGAGTGGCTTCGGGACAAGTCTCTGAATGTCCATGAGTGGCCCAGCCAGAGCCCGGACTTGAACCCGAGCGAACATCTGAAAATACCTGAAAATAGCTGAGCAGTGACCCTCCCCATCCAACCTGAAAGAGCTTGAGAGGATCTGCATAGAAGAATGGGAGAAACTCCCAAATACAGGTGTGCCAAGCTTGTAGTTTCATACCCAAGAAGACTCAAGGCTGTAATCGCTGCCAAAGGTGCTTCAACAAAGTACTGGGTAAAGGGTCTGAATACTTAGAAACACATAAATGGATATTCTGTTCTATGAGGTGTACTGTATATTTCTGTAAAAGTGATAAATGGTCTACAATAGTAGCACCAACCTCCATACCGTCCTGCTATTCTACACATTTTGCCATGAGGCTGAGAGAACATTTTGCAATTTTAAAGATAATTTCCTGCAATTCTACACATTCTGCTATCATATGCTATCTTTTGGGGGGATTGGGGGCTCCCTAAAGGTTGGGGGCACGTGCCCTAAGTGCCCGTTCGGTAATCCGGCCTTGATGGTAAACATCCTTTTCCGTACAGTATTTGACTATAACTTGACATGCATCATTTTTTAAATAATTTGTATCCAATGGGAGGTTGTGATCATGTTGTGAAATATGTCAGTCTTACATTTTCATTATCCTTATACAATACATACAAATCATCAGAAATAGGGTTATTATAAAGCAGTTGGCTGCTGTAAAAACGTAGCACGGTGTAGTATATAATTTCTGCCCCATGCACCATTGTACAAGGTCACCTTTTCTATGTGACTTGTCTACTGATACTGTATTGCCTGTATCTCTGCTTGAAATTCGTCAGTTCACAGTGTATCAATGAGTGGAATATATTTCTATATGAAACCCAGGTATTTCAGCAGTGCATTGTACACTACACTATAATTCGAAATGGTAGCATATCGAGTGACTCTTTCCACTTTGTCCTAATGAAGCACACTGGCTGATGGAGAATGATGATGTTGTATTTAATGCCACATCTATTAATGATTTGGTTTTACCTTCCAACATGAATTTCTGTCATTTTGATACATTTATAAGGTAAACATATATAATTTTACAGTGTTCAGCAGTGAGTATAGAAAACATTAAAAACACTTGCTTTTTCCATGACATAAACTGACCAGGTAAATCCAGGTGAAAGCTATGATCTCTTATTGATGAAACTTGTTAAATCCACTTCAATCAGTGTAGATGAAGGGGAGGAGGCAGGTTAAAGAAGGATTTTTGAGCCTTGAGACAATTAAGACATGGATTGTGTATGTCTGCCATTCAGAAGGTGAATGGTCAAAATAAATGATTTTAAGTGCCTTTGAACAGCGCAACTTAATATTAGGAAGGTAATTACAATGGCAGATAAACATTATTTTAATTGAGGGTATCACCATTTTTTTTATCAGTCTTATTGGATCATGTTGTCAGGCATGGTTTGTCTGACAGATGTTATTTCTATGTAAAATATTCTGTAACAAGTGTTGGTTTTGTGCTCAATGGTGGATCTATTCATAATTATTTAAGATAAAGCTATGATCTCTTATTGATGTATATATAATTTGATATACAGAAGAATATACATAACTGTCTTATGATTTATATTATCTTGTTTGATATTGTAAATTTAAATGTATATATAATTTGATATACAGAAGAATATACATAACTGTCTTATGATTTATATTATCTTGTTTGATATTGTAAATTTAAATGTATATATAATTTGATATACAGAAGAATATACATAACTGTCTTATGATTTATATTATCTTGTTTGATATTGTACATTTAATTGTATATATAATTTGATATACAGAAGAATATACATAAATGTCTTATGATTTATATTATCTTGTTTGAATCAAGCCTGTGTTTTATGAACTGATTCAGACGATGTAGCTGTACAATTCTAAATGTCAGCTATTTTTCTTTAGTAGTTATCAGTTTTAAGCAGTTTGATTAAGTGGTAGTTAAATGTATTGTTAACAAATAACAAGAAAATCTTGTAAAATGTAATGTGAAAAGTGCATTGTGAAAAGCAGATACTTACATTGAATATATATGCAAATTGAAAGAGTGATTTGGTGCAATGAATTTGATGGTTGTACTCAGTCAATTGAAAATATGTGTGGAGTTTTTAAACATGAGCAATTCTGATGATCTGTTTAGATTTTTGTGCTTAGAGTTCTGAAAATATACCACATACTAGTGAAAACTGCACAAATGTAATTGAAAAAAAACAGTAGTAGAAACTCTTCCAAGCCTATGGGAACCAAAATGCTGCCAGTAGAAGACAAAGGTGCAGGTGTGCAGCCAATGTGATCAGGTGAGGATGAATCAGGATTTCACGGGTGTGCACCTGTACCTGGCATCTTTTCAATTTTGGAAGGGGAGGGGTTCATTTGGCCTATAGACTTGGCCAAGAGAGTATCAGATGAGTGGGTGTGGCTACCAAAGAGTATCCGCCTGCGTTCCACCACTTGCACTAGGCCAAACATCTCAACACTCCCTCCAGAACAAAGCCAGTAGCTGACCTGTGGCCAGTGCTCAAGCAAGGTTTGGTTCTGGGTTTCCTAAAAGCGCTGTCATTTTATTTAATACATTCATGACATTATAACATTACTGGAAGGAAGACCTCAGAGACAACTCTCTCCAGTCAAACCAATCCATTTAAAAAAATGTCCACCCCCCACACACACACACGTGACTCTTTTCAGGAAACTAGGCGTATGACGCGGGTCACTACTTCACAGGAGAGTCATTTCAACGTAAACTTATTTTAATGAAATTGTGTTTTTTGGCAGAAATGGCTTCCCGAACATAAACTTTCATGTGCCTTAAGAACAAACGTGTATGCAATCTGTAAATATGAATACAATTGTTCAATTACGAGCCTAGTAGGTATAGCCACAGATAAAGTCAGCAACCTTCCCGCTAGCCATGATTGGCTGAGATAATGAGTGGGCTGGACATGCCGAGAGATGAGTTTGGATTGGTCTGCCATATAGCACGCTTCTGTCTATTTGACCTGGTCTGTATGTCTGGATAATCCTGGCAATTGCTGCTTTTTAAAAATGTATTGTGTATTAAAACTGTATAAGTGTTGCTCTCCACTTTCTGGAGGACCGAGTTTTGAAATCAGTGGAATTTGAGTATGAAAGCTAAGGAGATGGAGAAAACACCTGTCTCCGGATTACATCTTCAAACTAAGGGCAACCATGGCTTCCGACAGGCGACGCGTCCGTCCATAAATTATATATGTAGGTAAGATAGTCTAGCTAGCTACATTTTCAGATATTACACGTTTCTAATTTTGACAGAAAGAGCCATTTTCTTGGCTAGCTATAGCCTAATGTTAGCTAGCTAACGTTGCACCTGGTTGGTTAAGTACCTGCAGATTCATGCAGGGTAGTAAATTCATGAGATGTGATTTTGGTTCATTGTTTACCTAGCTAGCTAACATTACCTGGCTGGCTCGCTAGCTAACATTACATGTATGACCTTATTATTTGTATCTCAGAGCCATTTGCTTAGCTAGCTTTAGCCTAATTTTAGCTAGCTAACATTGAACCTGGTTGGTTAGCTACCTGCAGATTCATGCAGGGTACTAATGTCATGGGTTGGGATTATGCTTCATTGTTTACCTAGCTAGCTAGCTACATGTCTTAACAAAAGACTCCACTATGCAAGTAACCATTCCGGGTGCGTTCGTAAATTCAGTTTGGCCTTCTACTCCGATTTCAGAGCACTCTTGTCTGAGTGTGCCAGAGCGCAGAATAACTGACGAATTTACTAATGCTCAACACCCATTGAATATGGCCGGTGTCAGTAAACGTTGGCAAAAAAACGTTATTAAATTGTTGCCAGCAGCACAGTTAGTCACCAACGCTCTGGATAACATGAAAACAGCCTAACCAGCTCTGCTAGGGCGAGTAAAATGGTTAGAGTGGGGTGTTCTCTCATTATGTGTCTGGAAGTAGCTAGCAAGTAGCCAATGTTAGCCAGTTAGCTCGGGCGCTTGACTGCGGTTGTGAGGTCAGAACATTCAGATCAACCCTACTCATCGGTCAGAGCGTCTGGTGTGCGCTCTGAACGCTTCTAGAGCGACACGTTTTGAATTTACAAATGAACAATCTGACTGCACAGTTGCAGTTACCAACATTCTGGAGAACTTAACAGCCTAACAAGCTCTGCTAGGGCAAGTAATGTTCAGTGAGCTCTTTCTGTCACAAACGTACTTTCCCATTGTTCCTCAACTGTACTGTATGATATACCATTTTGTAGCTCTGAGTCTCTACTTTTATCCAATGTAAAAAACACAATTTCAAATTTTGCTACATAAGACCGATTTGAGCCGGTCGGTCACATATGTTCCCATACACACAATCCATTTCTTTAAATAAAACGATAAAGCAATGAGCTTCCTACCTCTTCTCTGACCTGCTGAATAATGAGTAATAATAATATCACCATGATGAACTGCCATCAGGACACTGTTCATCTATTACAGAGAGCACTCATTAGACTAAGTAAGGACATACACACGCACGAAACACACACGCACGAAACACACAAAAACACACACGAAACACACACACACACACACGCACGAAACACACACACACGAAACGCACAAAACACACACGCACAAAACACACACGCACAAAACACACACGCACAAAACACACACGCACCACACACACACGCACCACACACACACGCACCACACACACACGCACCACACACACACGCACCACACACCACACACACACGCACCACACACACACACGCACCACACACACACGCACCACACACCACCACACACACACCACACACACACACCACACACACACACACACACACACACACACACACACACACACACACACACACACACACACACACACACACACACACACCACACACACACACACACACACACACACACACACACACACACACACACACACACACACACACACACACACACACACACACACACACACACACACACACACACACACACACACACACACACACACACACACACACACACACACACACACACACACACACACACACACACACACACACACACACACACACACCACACACACACACACACACACACACACACACACACACACACACACACACACACACACACACACACACACACACACACACACACACACACACACACACACACACACACACACACACACACACACACACACACACACACACACACACACACACACACACAGAAGTACTTATTGGAGATGCCCCTTTCCAAGGATTTTTCAAGGATCTGGTCAGATCTGCCAAAGCCTAATGCACTATAGAGAGAGGCTGCTTATTCAATCACTCTGAGTGGGCCAATCCTGGCACAGGGATTGGAGAGGGAGAGCTCTATAGAACTTAACTTTTGTTCCACAGATGATGAACCAGTTGGCACACCTTGAACACTGGGTACTGTCCAACAGACATAGAGATAGTGTGTGTGTGTGTGTGTGTGTGCGTGTCTGTGTGTGTTTGTGCGTGCGCATGCGTGCATGCGCATGCGTGCGTGTGCGTGTGTGCGTATGTGTGTGTGCGTATGTGTGTGTGAGTGCGTGTGTGTGTACGTTTTCTATACCTGTGAGAAGTCCTCAGAAGAATAGTAAACCAACTAAAATCTAGAGAAGTGAGGGCATTTTGCTGGGCCTCACTTGCAAAAGGTCTATTTTAGGTTTAGGATTAGGGTTAGAACTAGGGTTAGGGTTAGGGTTCAAATTAGGGTTAGGTTTAGGTTTAACGGTTGAGGTTTGGGTAAAGGCTAGGGTTAGGTTTAGGGTTAGGGAAAATAGGATTTGGAATGTGAATCAATTGGCGGTCCCCAAAAAGTCCTCACAAGTATAATAAGACATAGTTGGGTGTTTGACAGTTGTCTACAGCTCTTTAACTGCATCTAAAAGGATTATGTCAGATATCCATTTCTAAATTAATGATCAAATGTTCTTCATAACAATTTAGCTGAGTACTAAGAGTTCTTGACAGACAGCCCTAAAATGAGAAGACAACTTCAGTGAATTTAGTATAAGTGCAAACTTTCATAGGAAGAGGTGAACCCTGGAATTACAACAGGCCAGAAACCTGTTGTGATGTGTGTTTGTGTGTGTGTGTGTTGGTGAGATTAGAATCTTTCACAGCGTCACTCTGAGTGAGAACAGATTAAAGTATTAACAGGGTGCGAGAGAAAGGTAAGGGCCGTTCAAACTTCTGATTAAAAACAACACACTGGGTAACCCTCACAAGGCCTACTGTACATATCCTTGTCATAAGGCTGACTCACCTTTGACACAGTTTTAAGCCGGGACTCAAACAAACCACATTGCCCCGACATCGCATAGCAGTTGACTGGAATAGTTGGTGCAGTGCGATTTATTTGTATCCCACCCTGAATTATCCACAGCCCAACATTTATGGACGATCTACCATTTGGGAAACACAATCCTGCCCTTTCCCCCTTTAAAACACACTGAAACTGAGTTTCCCTCAGTAAGACAAGAGCCAGAACACTCAGCCACTCTCTCCATAGTGCTATTGATTAAGGGGTAAAAGCTCATATCAGCAGAGGAGGGGAGAGAGGGATGAGGGGAAAAGAGAATATTAGAGAGTCTCTCACACACAGTTATAGTTACATATGGCATGGTTTGTGTGTGCGTGCGTGCGTGTGTGTGTGTGACAGAGCCAACAGTTCCGTCAGTAACCCAACTCCTTAGCCAAAGAGGCCACCTCAGGACAGAAGCAATGCGGAGAACAGAGGCACACACACACACACACACACACACACCGTCCATTACCTTCCCATCTTACAACTTCAAAGAGTCCAAACTGCTCCAGAACTTTGACGAACAGTCCCATCAGCACCAGGACAGCTATCATCTCCAGCCCATCCAAACTCAACATCCTGGGGACACGATCTCATCAAACTAGGCCCAGGCCCAGCCAGACCCAGTCCTTATGCCGGAATAGACCTATATCTTGTGCCTCTTTCCCCAGACAGAGCAGTTCCTCAGAACCAAGCTGGGTCAACCAGATTCAACCACTTCCAATGTAACCCCCCCCCCCCCCCGAGATAAAGGCAGTGAGAGAGCGCGAGAGAGAGAGTGAGAGAATACTGGATCAGTCCTGGACTACAATTCGGAAAAGCCCCCCCCCCTGCCTCCTCCAACATTCCCTTCTTCCTTTCCTTTTTGCTCTCTTTCCTGTCCTCCAATCCCTGTTCGAGTAAAGGAATCCAGGGAAAAGTGCTGTCTCCTAATCCTTTGGCTGTGTGTGTGTGAAGGAGAGTTAGAGTGACAGAGTGAGGGAGATGCAGGAGACAGAGGGAGAAAGAGGGAAGGAAGGGAGAGATAGAGTAGGTGGGAGGCAGGAGAGTAAGAGAAAGAGAAAGAGAGAGGGAGAGGGAGAGAGAGCGAGAGGGAGAGAGAGAGACATATGCCCAGTGAATTTACCTTCATTGATTGTAACTGGCTGAGAATGTTTTGGAGAACCGAACTCCAGAACAGGCGTGGCAACAGAACTAAATCTGTCTTGTAAAAAATAGCTGTTTAACTGTTTTTATGAATGTATAATTAACAAGTTAATGTATTTAACTTATACGATAATTTGGGGGGAAAAAGCAGTACCGTACCGTATCTTTGGAGAGCCAAAACCTTTTAACCACTAGTGGGTGCATGCTGATTCTTATACTGTAAGTAATGCAAGATAGACTACAGCCTGTCATTTCCAATGGGAGCTAATTAATGATAGTGGGCAGAACAAGCAAGGAGTTGGGCAGGTCCAAGCATGCTCTAGCGATTTCCTATTGGCGTGTTCTAGCATGTATTTGCATATTTCCGATACGGAACGTTTGCTCTGTGAAGTGTGCGTGTGCAATAACTCAATTCACCTTGCAGTCCTAAACAACACCATTTTGAGAAACTTTGGCAAAGGGTTAAGTCAACCAAACACTGTTCGAAACAGATTGTAGTTTGGGGAACAGAAAACTGTATTGAGATCAAGTGTTTCATCAATGACAAAATGTGCAGAATGTCGGCTAAAATCCATCTCTTCATCTTCTCCCACTGCCGGCCACTGGCTTCCTCTCATCACATTATTTGGTGGTGAGTGGAAATGCCAACCGGATGCTTCAGAGTTATACATCAGGTGAAACATCTGGCTCATTGTTCTATCTGTGTTATTGTTGTTTCTGGCTTATCGACATATTTTGAAGCGTGCCTTGTAAGAGGCTATTTGTGTTGCACCCATGAGTGAAAATGCTTTACTGCTCTGTGGTTATAGTGCCCCATCAATTTAACATGTACTATATACATGTACTATATATGCTTTGATACCGTATTTACAGTATATTACAATTTTACTTCAGACTGAGCTAGCCTGTAAATTACAATGAAATTCACGGAAACCTATTTACAGTGTCTTCAGTAAACTTCTACCCACTTAATGAATGCAATATTTCATTAGGCTACGTACACACCAACACAGAATCCCTTCAGTAGTAGCTTTAGGAGAAACAGAAAGAGATGGATCTGAGCAGAGGATGGGCAGAGGAAACAATTAGATGGAGGAACACTGGTAAAAAACAAATGGCTTAGACTCTGATGTTTAACCAAAACAATGGATCACAAAGATGGACCCAATCACAGGGAGGTAGAGAAAGACCAAAACCCAGTTCATTTAAAAACAGAGTACTATTTCACTACATGACAGAGGGAGAGAGGAATGAAGGGAGACACTGCAGGATAACAAAGATTTGAACGAAAGAAAAGAAGAAGAGAGAACGAGAAATGAAAGGGTTAGTCCTCCCCACTTGTGAGTGTCACTCTAGTTTAACTATGTCTGTTGTCTCTCTCCTAGATAGACACGGCTGCTTTCTGTATTCACAAAGCATGGGGAAAGAGCTCTGTGTTCCACACTGATAATTTGGTACCATCCCTTTTCCCATGCTTTTCAACGCAAGGCTAACTGATACAATCGGTTTCCACTAGCAATGCTACGATGTCCAAAAAAAGCTATCCAGGAGATTCTGAACTTTGTTAAATATGATGTGTTGATGTGTTTGATACCATTCCATTTATTCCATTCCTACCATTATAATGAGCCCATCCTCCTATAGCTCCTCCCACCAGCCTCCTCTGACACACACACATAGACACGCACATTAAGCTTGGCTACCTCGCTCGGGCAATGAACAGACACTTAACCATTAGTAGGAGTGATGACTGGTCAGGGTCAGACTGCAACGCCATCGTTACCCTGATGAGATGTGGATGTAGTAGACATTACCACTGCAGTACCATTAATCTAATCTCCATTTCGACTTTGAATCATATCAGAATAAGCCAGGACTCCCTTACTCTTTTGATAAGTGCCATGGGATCTTCAGTGACCACAGAGAGTCAGCACCTCACCTTCATTTTGCGAAGAATGGTACCATCTACAGGGCAGTGTCCCAGTCAAAGCCCTGGGGTATTGAGGTGTACTTCAAACCAGAAGAAGATTTCCCCCTACTGGCCCTCCAACACCACTTACAGCAGCATCTGGTCTCCCATCGAAGGATCGACCAGGCCCTGCTTAACATGGAGTTGAGGGCCAGCAGTGGGAGGCAGGGTGGAAAGGCTCAAAGTCCTGTCCCAATGAAGATATCACATATCTCTGTACTACAGAAACAACAACACTCTTAAAGCATTCTCTCTCTCACTCACTCTCACTCTCACTCTCAATGCCTTTCTCCTTCCCTTTCAATCTGTTTATTAGTCATGTCTGTGCTGTTTGTTTACTAGAGTCTCTGCACTAGACATCTCATTACTGTTGCTGTCTCAGCAGTACACAACACCAGGGATCACCCTGGCATGGCATGTCATTATTCTCATAACCCCAGTTTAGCCTGTCCTTGGTTGACCCTACAGGGAGACACACACTATGACAGGGAACACAATCAGACATACTGTAACATGCTGATATTGACAACAAAACAAACACCATGCTGTAACCTGTTCCTCCAACGATGTTGACAGTAATGCATATGTCTGTATTGAGCACAGGCTATTTTCAGAAACATAGTACCCTCCTGTCAACACACACGCACAAATGCTAGAATTGTCATCGGCCTGAAAATTAGAGCCCGGTCCGACCTAGCCCGACCATAACCTAGCCCGACCATAACCTGAATCCGAAATTTGATCAGCCTGAAGAAAAGAAAAAAATACGGATTTCTCGAAAACGGTCGGGGCTTTACCCAGACCATGTTGCCATTGCGCATAACAGCATATTTCACCAGTGGGATATATTGACCGGTGAGAACAATGTGGCGGAGGCATCAGTGGAGTGAGGAGAAGAGCAATCATGTTTTCTAAGAAAAGTGAGTAGAGGAAAACTCACTTTAATTATGATCAACAACTGTTGAATGTGTCAGGCTTTGTAAAACATCCATATCTTCCGAAGTTAGACATCTGGCTGCTGTTGCCTGTTTTAGAGTGTTTGTTTAAAGGGATACTTTGTGATTTTGGCAATGAAGCCCTTTATCTAATTCCAGATGAACTCACAGATAAAAAAATGTATGTCTCTGCAACCAGTATGAAGGAACTTAGAGGTAGTTTCGGGAACTAATGCTGACTAGCGTTATCGCAATGACTGGAAGTCTATGGTATCTACTAGCATGCTAGCAGATACTAGCAGATTTCATTGCGCTAATGGCAGTTAGCAATTGCGCTAACGCTAGTCAGCAACTTACTTCAAATTGCACACAGAGACATAAAAATGGTATCCACGAGATCATCTGACTCTGAGAAAATAGGTAAATGGCTTCATTGCCAAAATCCTGAAGTATCCCTTTAAAACAGATTCCGTAATCCAATCCGCTACCAATTGCGCTCCAAGCCTCACGCAACTGCAACATGTTGGACAAAGCAATTTATTTTCATGAATGTTTTTAGTTTTTTTTGTCTCTGCTGTAACAAAGGCTTTACAGCTTGAAGTTGTTCGAAAAAAACTCTGTGATTTCTTAAAATGTGTTTACCTTTGTTTACATTGTTCCAAATGGTCAAAGAAATCAACGTTCTAATATAATACCTGTTTGGCACACAAAATATCACGCAGCGCTCGCTCCTCTTCCTCCTCCTTCTTCTTGATGTTGTTCTTTTTTTGTTGTTGCTGTTATTTGTATTATTATTATTAATTAGGCCTAGTAGGCTAGTAGCTGTGTATAATCTATCTATCCAACATCGAGCTGTGAGTGTGTCCTCTTATAGCTATCATTAACGTCACTTAGTCCATTTTATTTACACTGTGAAACTATGCAATACATAAACTAAAGCACAAAACAACAAACCGTGACGCAGAGGTGCCACATACACTACTCAAAAACATCTCCCACAAAATCTCCCACAAACCCTGGTAGAAAAAACACCTACTTAAGTATGATCTCCAATTAGAGACAACGAGGACCAGCTGCCTCTAATTGGAGATCATCCCAAACAAAACCAACATAGAAATACAAAACTAGAACATGACAACATAGAAAAACTAAACTAGAAAAAAAACCTGTCACGCCCTGACCTACTCTACCATAGAAAATAACAGCTTACTATGGTCAGGACGTGACATGAATGCATTTTTCATTCCGAAATAATCGTGTACATTGTCATCCATTTCATATGATGCAAAAAATAACAAATAAAAATAATATATATTTTTTCTGCAGTTCGTATGATACGTTATGACTTTTTCAATTAGCTAAATATGGAACGAATTTGTAAGTGCTTAAGATCCCGTTCAGTGAATATTGGAATCCTGGTGCCTCTAGTGGTTGCAGCTGCTGCTGAGAGAGAGAGAAAGCACTAGTAAAAGGTGCGCAGACACACACACACACACACACACACATTATTCTCTGTTGAAAATACACAGAGCACAGGAGGCATGTTTGTTAAAGATTATTCTTCTCATGGATGTATTGATGAGGTGTCATAATGTATATAGGGAAGGAGAAATAGAAAACAAGGGAAGGAACAACAGAGAATGCGAGAGAAATAGAGACAGATAAAGAGAAATGACCCATGTCGAGTGACTAAGGCCTGATGACATTGTGTCAGCGAGAGAACGACAGAACGAGAGGAGAGGAAAAACAATCCCTACTGTATTATCTCCAGCATCTCTTTTCTCCTGCAGTATTCTTCACCTCATTATAGCTGTCAGCAGGTAAATTGGCCTCGTAGATGTGTTATCTAGTTGTATTATCACCTCTCCTCCCTCCTCCTCCTCCTCCCTCTCTCCTCTCCTCTCTTCCTCACTCCTCTCCTTTGCTCCCCTCTACTCCTCTCTACTCCTCTGCTCTCCTCTCCTCCTCCCCTTCTCCTCTCCTCTCCACCCCTCCTCTTTAGCTCTCAATATACCTCCTCCCTAAACCCCCACGCACTCACACAGGCGCACACAAACACACACACCCACACACACACACACAGTTGATATTTAATTCTCCGTCCCGGCAAGTAAGACGAGGAGGAGAGACACATTAGTCTCAGTGCCCTCATAAAAATGACCTCAGAGAGATCATCTAACTAGTGCTAAACAACACACAGCTTTCATTTAGCCCTATCACGTACCCTCCATACAGTAATGCTGCTAACAAATACACTCACTAATCTGTCAGGATGAGGTCCGACTGCAGAGTGGAGTGGGAGGCAGAGAGAAGAGGACACACAGACACAACTAACACACACACGAAGACATCTTTGGGATATCTTAAACCAATGAGCTCCATTCCATACTCACTCCACTCCATATCCTTTTAGACATATTTCCAACCTCTTTCTCTCTTTCTCGCTCTCTCAGTGTCTCTCTCACACCCGCAGACGCACTCACACGCACGCACGCACTCAATGCCCTTCCTCCCTATCCATTCATTCTCGCGGTGACCATACATCTACATCATACATCTACTGAGTTATTCATCGAGCTGGTTGTTTATCATTTATCACGTTAAACAGGCCTCATTTCTTCTGTAGAGACAAAGACAGTCTCTATAGTCTTCATGATCTGTGCTGCAGATAAGGGCTAACTAAAAATGTAATCTTTCAGCTAAAATAGGACACCTAGTGGGTGGAGAGACTAACAACAACACCCAAAGACAATTGTTGAATATGGAATAGGACTATTCTTCAAAATAATATTTAGGGTATACTTGTGCGCGCACACACACATGGTGGAGCTAGACTCACCCTTTCCAAACAGCAGATAAGATAGAGGGAATAGAGATATGATGATTACAGCGTAGAGACCTCCCATCCCCTCCTCTGGGAGGCTTGGAAACTTTAATGACTTGACAAGCATAGCCAACATAGTATGTGTGTGAGAGAACAAGTGTGTGTTTGAATGTGTGTGTGAGGAGGTACATTCTGACCTACTGCCACACCCAAGTGTCCACTCCCTTCTAAACAAGAACACACAAACACAAACAGAAACACACCCATCCCTGTACCATCACCTGTGTTCATTATGTGTGACCTAATTTCAGTTATAGAAATGGTTTACCAGAACCTAGCCAGTGTTTACAGCTATACTGTAGGTGTGATGGATGCTATTGTCATGTACTGTATGTGTGGCAAGGGACATCAGGTGTGGACAAACACAGTCTCTCTCTCACTCCCTATGCTTGTTCTCTCTCTCTCTCTCTCTCTCTCTCTCTCTCTCTCTCTCTTTTTCTCTCTCCCCCCCCCGTGTGTGTCTGTGTTAATAACCCTAGTAGATATGATCAAACACACTTGCATACAGTGTGACACGGTCTGAAAATGTCCATTCCCAAATTTCCTAACACCCCCCCCCCCCACACACACACACACACCAACTCGAAAGCCAAATCTATACACGGTTGAGTAGAGAAGAAATTGCAGAAATGGGAGCTCTCTATAAAACTGCGAGTGAATGCATACACCTGGGAACCTGGAGTGAGACAGAATAAACATAATTGGGAAATAATGATAAAAGTAAAGAAAGACAGACAGTGAGAGAGAAATAAAAGAGCAGAGAGAGAAGAAATTGAAAGAGAAAGAGAGAGATAGAGGGTGAGAGAAAGAGAGAGAGAGAGAGAGAGAGAGAGAGAGGGAGAGAAACCGTTAATCTTACCGTTAATCTGGGCTCTGACCATTAATTAAAAAAATATATATATATAATGAAATTACAAAAAATGTCTGGAAAGGATGACACTATTTGGACACAGTTCAATAAGAAAACATAAAAAACTACACATATCTAGGACTAAATGTCAGCAACACAGGTAACTTTCGCTTGACTGTGAATGAGCTGAGAGACAAAGCAAGAAGAGCATTCTATGCCATTAAAAGGAACATTAAAATCGAAATTCCAATTAGAATCTGGCACAGAATTTTCCAATCAGTTATAGAACCAATTGCTCTATATGGATGCAAAGTATGGGGTCCGCTGTCTAATAATGAATTTACCAAATGGGACAAACATCCAATCGAAATACTGCATGCAGAGTTTTGCTAGACTGTATTGCAAGTGCAAAGAAAAACTCAAAATAACACATGTAGAGAAGAATTGGGCCAATACTCCCTCCTTATTCAAATAGAAAAAAGAGACATCACATTCTACAACCATCTAAAAACAAGTGACCCCAAAACATTGCATCATACAGCTCTACAATGTCAAGAGATGAAACAAGAGAAGAGTCCCCTCAGCCAGCTGGTTCTGAGGCTCAGTTCACTAACCCAAACCAACCCCATAGAGCCTCAAGACATCACTCAGAAAATCTGGCCCTACCAAATCATCACAAAGCAAAAAGAAAAATATATCACCTAGTGGAAAGACACCATAAAAATCTAAGTAAACTTCAATGCTATTTGGCTCTAAACAGACAGTACATGGTGGCAGACTATCTGACCACTGTGACTGATATAAAACTGAGGAAAACACTGACTAGCTATGAACTCAGTGAGCACAGTCTGGCTAAAGAGACCGGTCGTCACAGGCAAACCTGGCTGCCCAGAGAGGACAGGTTGTGCTCACTCTGCTCCAAGGGAGAGGTAGAGACAGAGCTGCATTTCCTATTACACTGTGACAGATACTCAGACCTAAGAGACTAATTATTTCCCCAAATTATCATCCAGTACAACGAATTTGAAACTATAAAAGATTAATAAAAAATCTAATATTTATTGGGTGAAAAGCCAAAATGTGCAGTTTTGGAAGCCAAATATGTGTCCTCCTGCCACAACCTGAGGGACAGCCAGCGAAAAGTGCAATGTAATGTCAATAATATGTCACATTTAGTTTTGTTTTGGCTTTCATACCATGTCATGTGTCTTCTCAGTCATGTTGAGACTGGTCTACTACTATTGCTTTAATGTATTGTTATTCTCATTAATATTGTTGTTGTAGTTGCTGTTAATGGTAATCCCATTTCCACTAATACTATTATTGTTATTGCTGTTGGTCCCACCCTTCTAGCTATATGTATACTTTGACAATGTAAGTCATTTAACTTGCCATGTCAATAGTCTATTGAATTGAATTGAATTGAGAGAGAGGGAGAGAGAGAAAGAAAGAACAAGAGAATGAGTTAGAGAGAGAGAGAGAGAATACTAGGGAATGCACAAAGATAGAGAGGGAAAGAGAAAAGCGAAAGATAATCTGAATGAAAGACAGAGGGAGAGAGCAGTAAATGAAAGCAATAGTCAGGGAATAGAGCAGAGACACCTCATATATTAGTGATGTTGGTACTCTCCTCAGCAAGAGGAAGACCTAGGTCACACACACACACACACACACACACACACACACACACACACACACACACACACACACACACACACACACACACACACACACACACACACACACACACACACACCACTCAAAACTGACTTTGTGAGCTGTTCCCTACTGGCTTGCAACTCGCTCACTATCTCACTGATCCCTCTTTCTGTCTTTCTCATTGACAGGTACTCATTAATATATGTACAAAAAGGTTTATTTCGTTTTAAAAAACGTGCAAACTCACATACTCCCTACCAGCACATCCTGGATGCATGTGCGTTCAATATACAAACACTAGCGGGCAGTGTAGTCGGTAGTAGAATAATATGCAGACACACTTGGGGGAGGGGGGCGTGCGTGTGTGCGTGCGTGCCTATGTTCCTGAGTGCGTGCATGTGTGTGTATGTGTGCGTAGACGGCAGTGCTGCATTTATATGTGTGATTGATGATACAGCGTTTTGTCTAAAAATAATCCTATAACATCAACAAGAGGACAAAACAACCTATCCACAAACGCCTGAATACACAATAGGGCTCTCAGTCTTTCAGATAAGATTGGATTAAATCAGAAAGTCAGAAAATTCAGAAAAGATGGAACAGTTCACACACGCAGGCACACATACAAACACACAAGCACGCACACACGTTAGTATTCCATAGGAGTGTTTCAAACAGCTCTCAGAAGACGTCAAGTGTATAATCACCAGAAAATTGTTCCTCCTCCCTCCTCCTGCCCCTCCTTCACCACTGAGGTACTCTGGGACTGGTTAAATGTAAACGTGTCAGTTTCTCAGTTTAGGATGAGAACAGATAAATAAGAACCCATAAGAACAAATTAAGTATTTCAATAATAAAATTTTTGTTGTTTTTCACGCACCCACATACATTGTGTAAACCGGCCTGTTTCCGAGTGATTTTCTGTTTTCTGTGCAACTAGAACCAAAAACTCTAGATCGCCCTTACTTCACACACAAAGGTGCATACAAAGCGCTCATTCGCCCTCCATTTGTCAAATCTGACCATAACTCTATCCTCCTGATTCCTTCTTACAAGTAAAAACTCAAACAGGAAGTACCAGTGGCACGCTCAACACGGAAGTGGTACGATGAAGCAGATGCTAAGCTACAGGACTGTTTGGCTAGCACAGACTGGAATATGTTCATCCGATGGCATTGAGGAGTTTAGCACATCAGTCACCGGCTTCATTTATAAGTGCATCAATGACGTCGTCCTCACAGTGACCGTACGTACATATCCCAACCAGTAGCCATGGATTACAGGCAACATCCACACTGAGCTAAAGGCTAGAGCTGCCGCTTTCAAGGAGCAGGACACTAATCCGAACGCTTACAAGAAATCCCGCTACGCCCTCCAATGAACCATCAAACAGGTAAAGCGTCAATACACCAGCTCTGATGCTCATCAGATGTGGCAGGGCTTGCAAACTATTGTGGATTACAAAGGGAATCCCAGCCGCGAGCTGCCCAGTGAGGCGAGCCTACCAGATGAACTAAATGCCTTTTATGCTCGCTTTGAGACTAGCAACACTGACCCATGCATGAGAGCACCAGCTCTTCCAAACAACTTTGTGATCACGCTCTCCGTAGCCGATGTGAGTTAACAGGTTAACATTCACAAGGCCGCAGGGCCAGACGGATTACCAGGACGTGTACTCAGAGCATGCGCTGACCAGCTGGCAAGTGTCTTCACTGCCATTTTCAACCCCTCCCTGACCCAGCCTGTAATACCTACATGTTTCAAGCAGACCACCATAGCCCCTGTGCCCAAGAACGCCAAGGTAACCTGTCTAAATGACTGTAGCCATGAAATGTTTTGAAAGGCTGGTCATGGCTCAAATCAACTCCATCATCCCAGATTCCCTGGACTCACTCCAATTTGCATACCGCCCCATTAGATCCACAAATGATGCAATCTCTATTGGACTCCACATTGCCCTTTCCCACCTGGACAAAAGGAACACCTACATGAGAATGCTGTTCATTGACTACAGTTCAGCATTCAACACCATAGTGCCCTCCAAGCTCATCACTAAGCTAAGGACCCTGTGACTGAACACCTCCCTCTGCAACTGAATCCTTAACTTCCTGACAGGCCACCCCCAGGTGGTTAACGTAGGAAACAACACATCCTCCATTCTGATCCTCAACACAGGGGCCCCTTAGGAGTGTGTGCTTTGTCCCCTCCTGTACTCCCTGTTCACCCACGACTGAGTGGCTGCACATGACTCCAACACCATCATTCAATTTGCTGATGAAACAACGGTGGTAGGTCTGATCACCGACGATAATGAGAGAGCCTATAGGGAGGAGGTCAGAGACCTGGCAGTGTGGTGCCAGGACAACAACCTCTCCCTCAACATCAGCAAGACAAAGCAGCTGATCGTGAACTACAGGAAATAGAGTGCTGTGCATGCCCCCATTCACATCGGCAGGGCTGTAGTGGAGTGGGTTTAGAGCTTCAAGTTTCTAGGTGTCCACATCACTAAGGATCTATCATGGTCCAAACATACCAATACAGTCGTGAAGAGGGCATGACAACGTCTCTTCCACCGCTGAAAAGATTTGGCATGGGCCCTCAGGCCCTCAGATCCTCAAAAAGTTATACTGAAAGCATCTTGACTGGCTGGATCACCACTTGGTATGGCAACTGCTTGGCATCCGAACCATAAGGCACTACAGAGGGTAGACGCTACAGAGGGTAATGCCATCCAGGACCTCTATACCAGGTGGTGTCAGAGGAAGGCCCTAAAAATTGTCAAAGTCTCCAGCCACCCAAGTCATAGACTGTTCTCTCTGCTACCACGTAGCAAGTGGTACCGGAGCACAAAGTCTGGGACCAAAAGGCTCCTGAACAGCTTCGACCCCAAGCCATAAGACTGCTGAACATTTATTCACATGGCTACCCTTAATATTTGCATTGACCCCCTTTTTATTTGCATTTATCTTGCACCGCCTCTATGCCCACTCCATGTCCACTCACTGGACTCTACCCATACACTCACACATACTACACTGATTTATTTCAGTTTTGTCAATGATCTACACAAAATACTCCACAATGTAAAAGTTGAAGAACAATTATAATATTTGTGAAAAATTAATGAAACATAAAACACTAATATCTTGATTAGATAAGTATTCAATCCACTAATCTCTCCATTAGATAAGTATTCAATACATGTTAGGATCACCTTTGATACAGAGGTGAGTCTTTCTGGGTAAGTCTCTAAGAGCTTTCCACACCTGGATTGTGCAACATTTGCCCATTATTCTTTTCAAAATTCTTCAAGCTCTGTCAAATCAGTTGTTGATCACTGCTAGACAACCATTTTCAGGTCTTGCCATACAATTGTCTTGCTGAAAGGTGAATTCATCTCACAGTGTCTGGTGGAAAGCAGACTGATCCACGTTTTCCTCTAGCATTTTGCCTCCATTCCGGGTTTTTTCTCCTGAAAAACAGCCTAGTCCTAAACAATTACAATCATACACATGATGTAGCCACCATTATGCTTGAAAATATGGAGAGTGGTACTCAGTAATGTGTTGTATTGGATTTGGCCCAAACATAACACTTTGTATTCAGGACAAAAAGTGAATTGCTTTGCCAATTATTTTGCAGCATTACTTAAAAGCCTCTTTGCAAACTGGATGCATGTTTTGGAATAGCTTCATTCTGTATAAGCTTCCTTCTTTTCACTCTGTCCATTATATTAGTATTGTGAAGTAACTACAATGTTGTTGATCAATCCTCAGTTTTCTCCTATCACAGCCAATAAACTCTGTAATTGTTTTAAAGTCACCACTGGCCTCATGGTGAAATCCCTAAATGGTTTCCTTCCTCTCCGGCAAATGAGTTAGGAAGGACGCCTGTATCTTTGTAGTAACTGGATGTATTGATACACCATCCAAAGTGTAACTTCACCATGCTTTACCCATCTACCAATAGGTGCCCTTCTTTGAGAGGAATTGGAAAACCTCCCTCGACTTGAGAACCTTAGAGATAATTGTATGTGCGGGGTACAGTTTTGCATGGACTCACTCTGTGTTTAGTCATGTTAAACACTATGCAACTTATTATGTGACTTGTTAAGCAAATTTGTGACCCGTTTCAGGAAACTAGGTGTATGTCATTGGTCACTACTTCACAGGAGAGCCATTTGAACATTAAAAAACAATTGGGATCAAATGCATTTTTTTGGCAGAAATGCCTTCTCAAACATGTGAACTTTCATGTGACTTAATAACAAACTTGTATGCCATCTGTAAATACAAATAAAACTGTTAAATTACCAGCCTAGTTGGTTTAGCCACATAAAAAGCGGGCAACCTTCCCGCTAGCCATTATTGGCTGAGATAATGAGTGGGCTGGACATGCTGAGAGATGCGTTGGGATTGGTGATATAGCACACTTCTGTCTACTGAAGCTGGTCAGTATGTGTAGATAATCCTGTCTAACGCGGCTTTAAATAAAATGTATTGTGTATTAAAACTGCATAAGTGTTGCTCTCCACTTTCTGGAGGACTGAGTTTTGAAATCACTGGAATTCGAGTATGGTAGCTAAGGAGATTGAGGAAACACCTGTCTCCAGATTACATCTTCAAACTAAGGGCAACCATGGCATCCGACAAGAGACACGTCCAACCATGAATGATGTATACGGGTAAGATAGTCTAGCTAGCTACATTTTCAGATATTACACATTTCTAATTTTGATAGAAAAAACATTTGCTTGGCTAGCTATAGCCTAATGTTAGCTAGCTAATATTGAACCTGGTTGGTTAGTCCACCTGCAGATTCATGCAGGGTAGTAACGTAATTAGTTGTGATTATGTTTCATTGTTTACCTAGTTAGCTAGCTACATGTCTTAACTCTCGTCTGAGGGTGCCAGAGATCACAGAATAACTGATGAATTTACAAACGCTAAACACCCGTTGAATATGGCCAGTGTCAGCAATTGTCGGCAAAAAAGTGGAATTAAATTGTTGCCAACAGCCCAGTTGCAGTCACCGACGCTCTGGATAACATAACAGCCTAACCCCCTCTGCTAGGGTGTGTAAATTGGTCAGAGTGAGGTGTTCTCTCATTATGTGTCTGGAAGTTGCTATCAAGCTAGCCAATGTTAAACAGTTAGCTTGGGTGCTTGACTGCTGTTGTTAGGGCAGAACGTTCGGATCAACCCTATTAATCGGCTAGAGCGTCAGGTGTGCGCTCTGAACACGAAACACTCTTAATTTATGAATGGACAATCTGACAGCACAGTTGCAGTCACCAACGCTCTGGATAACATAACAGCCTAACCAACTCTGCTAGGGCGAGTAAATTGGTTAGAGTGGGGTGTTCTCTCATTATGTATCTGGAAGTAGCTAGCAAGCTAGCCAATGTTAGCCAATTAGCTTGCATGCTTGACTGCCGTTGTGAGGTCAGAACGTTCAGATCAACCCTACTAATCGGCCAGAGACCGGCGGTGTGCACTCTGAACGCGAAATGCTCTGAATTTTCGAACGGACAATCTGGCAACACAGTTGCAGTCACCAACACTCTGGATAACATAACAGCCTAACCGGTTCTGCAAGGGTGAATAATGATCCGTGAGCTGTTCTCTCTCACTTAGATGTCTGGAAGTAGCTAGCAAGTTAGCTTGGGTGCTTGACTGCTGTTATTAGTGCATTCGGATCAACCCTTAAAGAGACGGGTGGGGCTAAAACTTAAGAGGGTGTGAACAATGCTGACCAGGAATAGACAAAGAAGGGCTCTCCAATAGTAGTACCAAAACATTCAAAGGCCATTTTCTCAAAAGTGAGTTTACAAGTTTATCAACTGTCAAAGCAGAATTACATTATAATTGTTCCTCAACTGTACTGTATGATATACCACATTGTAGCTCTGTGTCTCTACTTTTATCCAATGTAAAAAACGCAATTCAAATTTTGCAAAATAAGACCGATTTGAGCCGGTTGGTCACATTTTGTACTCCTGAACGTATTTAGGCTTGCCATAAAAAAGTGAGTTGAATACTTATTGACACAAGTTCAGCTTTTCATTTTTTATTTTAAAAAATGGGGTGTTGTGTGTAGGCCAGTGAAAAAAAATCTAAATGTAATCCATTTTAAATTCAGGATGTAACACAACAAAATGTGGAATACGTCAAGGGGTGTGAATACTTTCTTAAGGCACTGTAGTTGTGGAGGGTCACACAGGCCTTCACAATGGTCTCATCTTTCTCTGGGGCAACCACAAGGGCTCGTCCTAGGATCCTCCATCTCGCAGCAAGGATGCCAAAGCTGTTCTCTAAAATTCTTCTGCCTTTTGAGTGACAGTAATTGCAGATCTTTTTGGCATCATCAAGGCCAGAAGAACCTTTGAATAAAAGAAGAATGTCAGTGTTGAAAAGTAACATGAAGGCTATTAAATATGTACAGTAACTAGTGCTTGACTTGGGCAGGAGCTCACCGGAGCTGAATACCGGCACCTCACATCTACAACTGCTTGAGCTCCTGTTCCTCTTATTGAATATTAGCTCAAAAGCATTGTGGATTTCTTGCACCTAAATATAAACAGTACCCGCACCCAAAATGAGTACCAGAACCTATTTTAAGTCCAGCACTGACTGTAACAACTGTGTAGTCTATACTTTGGACTGCACTTTTATGTGAGGCATATCATTACAACATTACAAATCATTTTCACATAATTTACAATATCTTACCTGGTTATGGTTCACATCATGTTGACCTTTAGAGGGAATGCCTCGTCTCCGTGAAGACATATGGGCTCGGTGTTTGGCCTTGTAAGGGGCAGCTGGCCGGTAATGAGTTCGGAGCCGAACTTGCTTCGTAAGAAGATTCCCTTTATCTCCCTCCCGACCAAATGCGCCCACGTCGACCATGGCGAAGTGGTACTTTTCATCGCAGACTGCCATCAGAACCATTGAGAGATAGCCCTTGAGTTGTAGTAGTTGTAGTACTCGCTGCCCGGGTTTGCCGGAACTCAGATCCGAATACGTTTCCTCCCACAAAAAAACAGATATTTAGCCAAAAACCGAATGGTCACAGTCAACCTTTCATCAGCACTTACAGGCAAGATGTGATTTATCCTGTGTGAGACGTGAGGGGCAAGCCGCTGAAGCAAGTTGTCAAATCTTGCAGCCGACATCTGAAAGTATTGAAAATGTCTTTCCTTGTCAATGCATCGCATTGGTCGGACAAGAGACATATTCTCCGCTAGTCTTGCAGTGTTCAGTGGACGAACATGCCATTTTCTTCCTCGTTTGTTTTTATTTCTCACAAGCAGTAAGAGTTCTTCCAGTTTGGAGGCAGACATGTTTGCTTCTGCTTCTGAAGCTAGTTAAATACTTAGAGTAGAGTTGAAAGCATAGAACAGCAGACGAGTAGCTAGTTAGATAGTATTTTTAAACAGGCATATAACACTGGATCCGGAAGTTCAAATGACATTGCTAGCTAGAGTCAAAAAGAGTGCCTTGCTCGGAAAGCTACTCTGGCACCCCAAGACCCCTAGTGGATAGACACTAAACAACGCGGACTTCCTCTAGCTAAGTTAGCTAGTTAAATTGCTAATGTCACAGCCAATGACAATTTTGCCAATAACAACTAGCTACTTAGCGGACCTGTTATGTGGATTTCACATAAGTTGTAGTAGTAAGAAATTGCATCTTGCTGTTTTGACTAAAGCAAGCTAATGTTAGCTGGTAAGCAAAGGAGGACAAAAATTTAAGACGCACGAAAGGTGAGGACAAATTTCTATCAGACTTTATATCTGACAACATTGTTTATTTTGAAAAAATAAGGTTTGATTGATTTATGATTGTTATACATTCCCAAATATGTTGCATGACCGTTGTGTGAATATCACGCAAAAACTTAATTTAATAATTGAATGTCTCAGTAAGACCAGTCTGCAACACCCGTATACTGGAGAGTGGAGCAAAGCAGACTTTGAAGGTGGGTTAGTCTCAAAAAGACATGGACTGACAAACATAGTTCAACATCTTACAATTTTCTCAAGGATTTTGTATAGAATAGCCTTCCCTGTAGCTCAGTTGGTAGAGCATGGTGTCTGCAACACCAGGGTTGTGGGTTCGATTCCCACGGGGGGCCAGCACAGGAAAAAAAAAAAAATGTATGAAATGTATGCATTCACTACTGTAAGTCGCTCTGGATAAGAGCGTCTGCTAAATGACTAAAACGTAATGTAAATGTAGAACCATAGCTAATACACCACACTAACTCCTCTGACTCCACTGACTCATTCCTCCAAAATGCAGCTGCAAACCAATATTGGATGGAACGAGAGAAGCATCTATTGTCAGACAGGCCAGACAGAGCATCAGAGAGGGATGCAAAAAAGTGAAAGCGGTGTTGTTGGAGATGGGCTAGTTTATAAATGTGAACCAATCTGTTCACTCAACTTACAAAATAACACATTGGTTTCCTTACCCTGTAAGCAGTCTAGCGACATGGTATGACAACTCATGCTTTGGTTTAGTTTTCCTGGCACTGTTTCAACCAAAACATTTTTTTCGCGTATCATGACGTGTTTATTAGGATAACTTATTGTCTATTCTATTTCACAGGCCACAGTCGAATTAATGAACTCTCTGCTGAAGAAAGGCAGCGCTTTGAGGGGGCTACTGAAAACATGATGTCTGATGTGGAGACAGACCCAGAAGACCCCAACTTGTTTATCGTGAGATCCCCACCCTGGTGCCCTCTTGAGTTGAGGACTTAATCGCGTCTGTAGACCAGAGAAGGGCCAAATGAGGGGATCACTCTTAGAAAAAAAGGTGCTATTTGAAACTTGAAGAGAAACCTTGGAAGAACCCTTTTTGGTTGAAGGAAGAACTGATGTCGGGACAAACTTTACAGTGAGTGAGTGATGACCATGAAAACACACAAGACTGATGGCTGTAACAATGGTGAGGTGTGAGTGTCAAGAGAACAACCCTTATCACTATCTTTAGTGTCAGTACTTCTCAGCAAGTAGAGGGGATGTCTCAGACAGGAGACAGAAGTACTCAGGATCTGTAGTGCTCATTGAGTGGTTTTCACACTTTCTGTCACATCAGAAAGCGTATTTTGAGTGAGCACAGATACCAGTCTTTACAGTAACAGTCAAAAGTGTGGAGTGCCTCTCACTAAGCGCAAACCAGATGGGATGGCGTATTGCTGTGGAAGCCATGCTGGTTAAGTGTGCCTTGAATTCTAAATAAATCACTGAAAGTGTCACCAGCAAAGCACCCCCACACCATCACACCTCCTCCTTCATGCTTCACAGTGGGAATCACACATGCGGAGATCATCTGTTCACCTACTCTGCGTCTCACAAAGACATGGCAGTTGGAACCAAAAATCTCTCATTTGGACTCATCCGACCAAAGGACAGATTTCCACCGGTCTAATGCCCATTACTCTTTTTTCTTGGCCAAAGCAAGTCTCTTCTTCTTATTGGTGTCCTTTAGTAGTGATTTCTTTGCAGCAATTCGACCATGAAGGCCTGATTCACACAGTCTCCTCTAAACAGTTGATGTTGAGATGTGTCTGTTACTTGAACTCTGTGAAGCATTTATTTGGGCTGCAATTTATGAGGCTGGTAACTCTAATGAACTCTGGGTCTTTTGTTCCTGTGGCAGTCTTCATGAGAGCCAGTTTCATCATAGCGCTTATGGTTTTTGTGACTGCACTTGAAGAAACTTTGAAAGTTCTTGACATTTTCCGAATTGACTGACCTTCATGTCTTAAAGTGATGATGGACTGTTGTTGCTCTTTGCTTATTTGAGCTGTGTAACGGCTGTCATCGCAAGAAAACCAAGATGCTGCGGAGGTTGTGGATTCATTATGAATATTTAATCAAATTAACCACTATAAACAAAACATAAAACAGCAACGATAGCAAACAGTCCTGTCTGGTCAAAAACGAACGAGACAGAAAACAATCACCCACAAAACCCAAAGGAAAAATAGGCTACTTATGTGTGACTCCCAATCAGCAACAACGAACTTCAGCTGTGCCTGATTGGGAGCCACACACACGGCCCAAAACAAAGAAATACAAAAACATAGAAAAATTAACATAGAATGCCCACCCAATGTAACACCCTGGCCTAACCAAAAATAAAGAACAAAAACCCCTCTCTATGGCCAGGGCGTTACAAGCTGTTCTTGCCATAATATGGGACTTGGTCTTTTACCAAATAGGGCTATCTTCTGTATACCACCCCTACCTTGTCACAACACAACTGATTGGCTCAAACGCATTAAGAAGGAAAGAAATTACACAAATTCACTTTTAATAAGGCACACCTGTTAATTAAAATTAATTCCAGGTGACTACCTCATGAAGCTGGTTGAGAGAATGCCAAGAGTGTGCAAAGCTGTCATCAAGGCAAAGGGTGGCTACTTCGAAGAAGCTCAAATATAAAATATATTTTGATTTGTTTAACAAGTTTTTGGTTACTACATTATACTATACAGTATGTGGTATTTCATAGTTTTGATGTCTTCACTCTTATTCTACAATGTAGAAAATAGTAAAATAAAGAAAAACCCTTTTGAATGAGTAGCTGTGTCCAAACTTTTGACTGGTACTGTACATCTTCAGAGAGGTCAGGAAGTGATGAGACCCGCCCGCCCTAATAAACCATTGCCAACCGCCGATTCTATGTGATGAAGTAAAAATTTGAGGCCCGCACCTGACCTTAACACGCAAATACAGACAATGCATTTTGGTAGGCTATTTGTTAGTCAGCTTATCTATAATTAGATACATGCAGCTTCTCTTCTGTCATTACTTGTTGCCCTAGAAGACTAAATAAACCATTGCTCACCAGAATAATAATAATAAATGATAGAATGAACGCTTCAATCTTTTCTCTTTCGTATCTGCTTCCCTTGCGGAGCAAGGACATTTAGAGACCAGGCAGAAAATGCAATAGCAAAAAAAAAAAAAAACAGGAAAGATTTTCTGTTTGAATGGTTTAAAGGAAATTTAAAGATGTGAAAATGACTCAACGTGTTTCTGATAAGATTTCAGTTCAGCGTGGATGCATATTTTAGCTAATTGGTTGAAATACTATCAGCTTATATGATGCTAATAAAGATGGTCCCTACACAGACTGTCCCTATTGCACATTCACATTTTCTTAAGATGCTGAAAGAAAGAAATCCTATTTCTCCACTCCTGTCCCTGAGTAAAAATTTAAGTTTGGTGTATCATTTTACTGCACAAAATGCTTAATTCTGCAGGAGTTAACAGCCTGTTATATTACACAATGTGAGAGATTATAGACCTACATTCAGTGTCCAGATTTCAGTTCCTATTCCATTTAACCCATCTGAACAGTACAGTTCCCTTGACGTGCCATATGTAAAGTCCCCATCTTGTGAATGTCAAATTTGTATAGTGCCTCACAATCATCACACATAACATTCTGCTATCATCTTCTTTTACCACCGAATCTTTCCCAAATATTAGACTACTGTTCTGGCTCTATTTTGAATTCTCCATTTCCCAGCTTTTTTTCTTATTGAATTAAACTCCAACATTGTCCTTTTTGCCTCAATATGAACTTTTTCTGCCCAAGTTCTCAAAAGCATTTGGCAATTGGCTTGTAAACTCATCTCTCGGTATGTCTAGCCCACTCATTATCTCAGCCAATCATGGCTAGTGGGAAGGTTGCTGACTTTTTCTATGGTTAAACCAACTAGGCTCGTAATTTAACAATTTTATTCATATTTACAGATGGCATACAAGTTTGATATTAAGGCACATGAAAGTGCATGTTCGAGAAGGCATTTCTGCCAAAAAATGCATTTTTATTAAAAAAGAATAATAATTACATTCAAACAGCTCTCCTGTGAAGTGGTGACTTGCGACATATGCCTAGTTTCCTGAATCGGGTCACATTTGAGCAGTTCAGGTTGTCCCTCCCGGTTTCAGTATGTTTTCTTCCGTTTGGTGCCTACTTAACACAGCCCTGTTTATCTTAAAGCCTATCAGTGTCATATGAGCTTTGAGACTAAGTGAAAACCTCTTTACAAACAATAAGTCAGGTTGAGCTGTGTTAGTATGCCACTGACAACCCAACCTCTGAATGCAACCCCGCTCTCAGTGCTCATTAGCATTTAAACAACGTGAACGTTTTCAGAGAGATTTCAAATTTATTGAGTATTCAGATGGATGGTTGAGAGTGAAATGAAAAAGGCTTGAATTGATGTAGAAGTAGAGAAACATCCATCCCTCTTCCACACACATTCTGTCCATTTCTCTCTCTCGCTCTCTCTCTCTCACAATTTCAATTAAATGAAATTACATTTGCTTAATTACATATTGCTAAAGCTTACTTTGGAGATTTACAATATTAACATAATTAAAATAATAATAATCAATATTGTTAGTAACAACAATGATCAAGGATCAAAATAACCATACATTGAACAATAACAATAAGCATAGAGGACTTGTGCAGGTTGATTGGTCTGAGACACTGTTCCTCATCTTTATGCCAGGCAGCAATGTAGTGCTCTCGCTCTCTCCCCACAGCTCCCTCTCTCACCTCACTTTGTTTGTTTACGTCTATCTTTTTCCATTTCTCTATTCCCACCTTTTACATGGTCTTCTCATCCCTTGTCTCTTGCCCTCTCCAATACCTCTCCCTAACTTCAACTCCCCCCTCCTGCTTTCTCTCTGCAGTACTCAGTAGGAGTCATAGTGAGAGTGTTTCAAGGTCATCTCCCTCCAAGATCTCGTCTCGCTAGCTGACTGGAGTAGACAAGCAATTCCCACAAGCTAGTCACACACTTTTACTGGTCTACACACAAGCGCATACACACAGGCGAACACATGCACACACACACAAACAAGGGACGCAGGCAGGCACACACAAAAAGACTGTGTGTGTGTTTGAGTGTGACTCTGTGTCTGTGTGTTTGTGTGAGTCTGTGTTCTGAAGATCCTGCTTCTAGAGGTCAAATTTGGGCCACACACACGCACGGACAAACATGCACGCATATAGGTTAATCTTGGCTATGAACCCAAAGTTAATCCAAATTTAATGGAAGAGAGAGAGACAGGGAACGAGGTGAGTCTGTGTGTGTGTGTGTGTCTGTGAATGGAGAGATCCCTCAGGCGTTTAATAGCTATAGTTAGACTAGATTTATTCACCGCTGTGATAGCTATAGTTAGATTACATTTATCCACCTGCCATAGTAGGACGTCACACTCACACACACACACACACACACACACACACACACACACACACACACACACACACACACTAAAGAACACGTCAGAGGTTTAGCTGTTACTTTAAGCTTTCTAAGCTTCTAATGACTCAAGATCTGTGTGAAAAGACGCTGATTAGAAAATGTATTATTTATCAAAATACTACTAACAATGTCCATGAAATCATGAGCCAGTCATTATGTTGAAAAGTGTATTTTCTGACTGTGGATTACAGATGATGTGCAGATGTGTGTTTGCGTTGATGTGTGTGCATACATGCGTACTTGTGTGTTTAGATAGAAGGAAAGGAGGAGATGAAGGGAGGAGAGGAAGAGAATGTAGAAGTGAGAAGCGTTTCATAGAATGAGAAAGAGATTGAAGATTGTGAGGAGGAAAAGAGGAGATGATAAGGAGGACAGAAGTAGAAGAAGAGGAAGAACATGGTGAAGAAGAATACAGAGGTGAAGGGCGATGAACAGAATGAGAGAGTGATTGTTACGTACAGCCTCTGTCAGTCTCTAGGTGTAGTACACTGTATATACAGTAGAGACACAGTCTAATAGCTCCCAGAAAAGCCTGGTGATATATGCCTGTAATGATATAGCGGTAATTGGTCTTGATAAGAGATATAGGCTTGTGTTTCAACACCAAGAATGAGACTGGAGACAGAGAGGGAAAGACGGGAGAGCGCAAGGTATATATTTTTTTTTTATACTCACAACCAATGTGAGGTTGAGCAGAAAGGTCAGGAGAGAGGACAGCTACTTCACACATACTGATGACGGGACAAATGTGCGAAAGAGAGATAGAAATGGAGAGCTCTGCATATTACAGCACCACAGACCTGGATAGAGCTCTTTCGAGATAGTGCTCTCCTTGTTTCAGCACCAGAGACAGGGATAGAGCTGTTTAACAGTTCAGGGTTTAATTCTGATTGGTTAGGGATTAAGGTTTGGGACATAGTTAATTAAGTTAAGCCATTAATTCCAATTGATTAAGTTAAGGATTAAGCTTTGGGATAGGGATAAAACAGAAAAACAACTCCATGGTTAAGTTTAGACATGAATTAAGACTGACCTTGCTAACACATTTCGGATGGATGGCGCAGTGGTCTAAGCAGTGAGTTCCTGCTCCATAGACGGTGAATCCCAGATCTAGGCATTTGTTTTGAGTTTTTATTGTATTTTTTAGTGCGGTTTGACTGCGTCCCCTAATGTCCTGGGGACCTGCAAAACATTACATTCCATTTAGAATATGAAGTGATCTCCCTGGCACAGAAGGAGATGAATGGATAAGGGAGGACAGGGTGAGGAGGAGAGGAAATGACAAAAGAGAAAGAGGAGGAGAGAAGAGAATGGAGGAGTGTATTCTTTCATTCATGGTACTGGTGAGCTATAGGGTGTTCAGGCTTTATTGCCAGCCCTTCACTAACTACCTTATTACACTAATCACGGTCTGTATGATTATATTGGTGAATCAGGTGTTGCTTTAGGACCAAGGCTGAACCTAAAGTCTGCACACACTGTAGAGCTCTCTCTATCCCTCCCTCTCTCTAAATGTTTCCAAAATTCAGGTGTTGATGTACTAATGGTTTCCAGGGGGAATAGGGGGATTACAACTCTCAAATTGAATGTACGTGGTCTGTTTTTTGAGCGATAGTACCCTTGCCTCATTGATCATTATCTGTGTTTGTGTGTGTGTGTGTGCGTGCATGCATGCGTGCGTGAGAGCAGAGAAATGGTAAGAGAGAGAGTGATCATTTCAAGATGCTTAATGATCTGTCCCTGCCTTTTTATGTCTCTCCCATGGCTGTCGTAGGTATCTCTCTCTTTCTCCCCTCTCTCCTTCCTTTCCCTCCCCCTCTACTTCCCCTTTGAAAATGTATGAGCTTGGAAACACACACACACACACACACACGTGGTTGTGTGACTGAAACTCTCGAGGCATTTAGGAGAAAGAGTAGATGCCAGCCTCTTCAAGTATCACCAGCTGTTGGCCCTGTGTGAATGGGTGGTGCAGCACACACAAAGTGTGTGTGTGTGTGTGTGTGTGTGTGTGTGTGCTTTTAGTTTGTATGTTTTGTCTCTATCCCTGTCTTTGGTGCTGAAACAAAGAGAGCTCTGTTCTTAAACAGCTCTAGCCCTGTCTGTGATGCTGAAACAAGGAGTGCTCTAGGCCTAAATCAAATCAAATCAAATCAAACAGCTTTAGCCCTGTCCGTGGTGCTGAAATAAGAGGCTTTACTCTTAACCAATCAGAATTAATGTTTGAACTTAACTCTAGAGTTGTTTTTGTTTGAACCCTATCCAAAACCTTAACGCTTAACCCTGTAGAATGAATCCATTAACTTAACCATAGAGTTGTTTCTGTGAGCCTAAATTGTCTCGACCTCATGTGGGACCAATGTGTGACATTGGGGTAAACATTTCTAAATGGTTTGAAACTAAAATAAAAAAGGATGTTCATGCAGTTCCACATGTGTACTTAGAGGAATAAAAGTGAATATATGCAAATTGGCCCATAACTCCACCTATACAACAACGTAGGCCTAGGGGTGTCTGATCTGACAGTTGCTCCAGGCAGCTAGCCTAAGCATTCACGAGAGATAACCACTATGCCCCCCTCAAAAACGAAATTGGGTTTCCAGAAAAGGAAAAAAAGGAAACAGAGACAGATACTGCAAAATTCAGGAAAAATGTACTCACTACGAGGAGAAGGTTTTGAGTGGTAAGTCAGTGCAGACGGCCTGCCGAACTGAGTAGCCTAGCTAGCCAATATAGCTAGCTTGATAGCTTGCTAGCTACAGGTAGCTGCCTACCGTGGACTCACTCGGCTCGGGCAGAGCAGTAATTATTAACATGATGATGATGAGCCACCACTACCAGCTATGGCTAGCTAATTAGTTATTATTTAGCTATTATTATAACAGTATTCCCCAATATTTGCGTGATATTTGTTAGTTAGCTAGACTAAAATTAAAACCTAACATGTAGCCTGCCTATCCATACTGTAGATGCTACTACTACTACTGCTGTAGACAAAGATCCCGACGTGTGTCTACTACCTGAAGTTGAAACAGCGGACCTTGGAGGTGAGGCAGTTGTTTTGTAGCAGCAGCAGCATAGCAGCAGCATAACACTTAAACACATATTCTATTTGATATGTATACTATTAAACAGTGTTAGTATAGAGCAGCAGAAGCTTATAGTTAATAACACATATTGTTCAGTACGTTATTTAATCTGAAACATTCTGATTTCTATGTTAGGGGCCCGGTAGGTTTTTTTCATGGGGTGCCTAGGACTATACATCCTTTGGTTCATACAGACATTGGCAAGTCAAATTCAAGGACTTTCAAGGACTCTTTCAAGCACTTAATTGTAATTAAGGACATCAATGTTATACAATTGTATAATTTATATAATTGTACATATAGGGCATAATATAGAACCCCCCTCCCCCAAAAAGCATGCAAAAGTTAAACTAAATTTAAAGTAGTGTAAGGGCTGTCTGAAGAGAGAGTGGACCAAGGTGCAGCGGAGTTAGTGTTCATCATTTAATATTTAATTGAACAACTTGAACACTATACAAAAACAAGAAAAGAGGACTCTGGCCGTAAAACCTGACACTGAAGGTGAGGGTCTGAGTGGGCCTTCTTACGGCGGCGGCTCAGGTGCGGGACGTGGCCTCTGCCCCACCCTTGGCGTCGCCCTCTTAGGTGGCGCACCTGGCCGCGCCGAAGGTCTGGTGGACGACGATGGCTGTGCCCGGCTGGCGGGCGGCGATGGCAGATCCGGGCAGGCGGGCCACTCTGGCTGATCCGGGCAGGCGGGCCACTCTGGCTGATCCGGGCAGGCGGGCCACTCTGGCTGATCCGGGAAGACGGGCCACTCTGGCTGATCCGGGCAGACGGGCCACTCTGGCTGATCCGGGCAGACGGGCCACTCTGGCTGATCCGGGCAGACGGGCCACTCTGGCTGATCCGGGCAGACGGGCCACTCTGGCAGCTCCGGGCAGACGGGCCACTCTGGCAGCTCCGGGCAGACGGGCCACTCTGGCAGCTCCGGGCAGACGGGCCACTCTGGCAGCTCCGGACAGGCGAGCCACTCTGGCAGCTCCGGACAGGCGGGCCACTCTGGCAGCTCCGGACAGGCGGGCCACTCTGGCAGCTCCGGACAGGCGGGCCACTCTGGCAGCTCCGGACAGGCGGGCCACTCTGGCAGCTCCGGACAGAGTAGCGCAACACCCTTCAATTGAAGTGGCGGGAAACAAACGACAGTAGCCACATCTCTCACAAAAAAATGATACAAAAATTTGGTCACAGATAATTATGAGTCAGCAGGAGAACTTTTCAAGCACCAAATTGAGGAAATGTCAAATTTTCAAGGTAGGCCTATTCTAGTATATTTCTGAGCTCCAAATTCATGTTCAAGTAGGCTACTTCAAACCCCTTGTATTGTTTCCCTCTAGAGTTGATGTCCCGCCTCACGGAAATCCAATTAGCACCATACAAAAAATCTTCATCAAAATCTTTCTCTTTAAGCTACAGATATCTGTTTTTTTGTTGCATGGGCTGCATATCAACCCACCGCATCCGCCAATCGCGGCCTTCTGCATTTACGGTGGAAGGTGGCCGAGCTACAGCTGTTTGTCAGACCATGAGTCATCCCAAAAATTGGTCTTGTCACAAAAACAAAAACAGCCTACTAACTAATATGACCGCTCTATGGAGAGATGAGACTCTCACAAACACGATGGTGTTCTCTGTTTTGCTCTGCGACCCCCAAAAGGGGGGTGGAACCGTCTAATTTTTTATTTTATTTTATTTTATTAGGATCTATTTTAGTCCTCATTTGGACTAATCTTCCAAGAGTCCTTAAACATTAAAATACAATATATAATACAAATCACATTTTCACATATAACACACTGTTACAAACAAACATAATACACTGACATATTGACAAGATAAATACTCTAACAGTCTGAAAAGATAGATTGATTCCTTCATCTACCATAGTCCCGCACAACCTCCCAATTTATTATATTTAAATGGTTCTAAACTATTGTTCGAATTTTTATATTGAAAGGTTTCTGTTCTTTGTCTCTTTTCTGTCTGGATAACACATAGATGGTGGACAATCTATTCCTAGTATTTACTGAATGTCTCTCTCTTACCAACTGAATACTGTTGTGAATAGAGTTTGGCCATTTTAAATGGTGTACAATGTGAAATAAAATAAGCATGTTGTTTTCAATTATCTTGTTGATTGATGACCAACCAAGAGCATTGAGCATGACTACAACAGAAGAACCATATCTCCACCTTAAAACAATCCTTGCTGTCCAATCTGCAGCCTCCTAATTTAACTTGTTGATGCATTTCCCCAGAACACAGAACAGTAGTTCACCTGACTCCCAATTAATACTTGGGCTGTTTACTTAAGAATCTTTCCCAGTAAATATTTAGCTAGCTATCCTTCTGATCATGCACACATTGTGTTTTATACATATATTAGTTATTTGAGATGACCATGATAAGCAGTTGTCTAGTTGCACCCATAGTAGTTTGGTTTCTGCCAGTTCCTCAATTTGTACTTAATTTAATACTTAATTGTATCCCATGCTCTATTGGCCTTTTCCTGGTGGAACAGACCAACATAACCTTGGTTTTCTTGGTGTTCAAAACAAGTTTGTTCCAGGAAAACCTGCTCCCTGAAATTTCCCAGATCTACTTGTAGAGCTTGCTGTACCTGTTTAACCGATTGTCTTGCTGTATAAATTGTAGTATCATCTACAAATATAGTAGCTTGAGTTTCAGATAAGGCACAAGGAAGATTGTTGGTATATAGTAAGTAAAGAAGTGGCCCAAGGCAGCTGCCCTGTGGTATTCCGCAGTTTAAAGCACGAGGGGAAGAAAACGACCCATTGATATAGGTGGACTGTTTCCTGTAAGTTATATATGACTGTACCCAATTCAATGCTGCCTCCTTAAACCCATAATGCAATAATTTTGTGAAATTTATTTCATAATCCACTAAATCAAATGCACTAAAATCTAAAAATAGTACACCCACAAACCTGCCATTATCCATAGCATTGAGCCACTGGTCAATCATGTCAACCAATGCAGCGGTAGTGGAATGGTTTTTGTGATAAGCATGCTGATTGGCTGTAATCAGATCATTCTTTGCCATGTACTCCCACACTTGTCTACTCACAATATCCTCCAATATCTTACTGAGCGAAGGGAGTTCACTAATTGGTTGACTATTGGCAGGAGTAATAGGTTCTTTGCTGTCTTTCGGGATTGGACACAGTTTAGCATGCTTCCATACATTTGCAGATGTCCCCTATTCCAGTGACCAATTAAATATGTATTTTAGTGAAGCTGCAATCTGGGGAACAGCATAGCGAAGTAAAAAAATTGTCCATAAAATCTTAACCTGTATATTTACCATCGGGTAATAACTTCAATAGGTTTAATACCTCCTCTACTGACACCATTTGTAGACTAAAAGAGAAAGTTGTTTTTTGCTCATAATATGATCATCCTTCCATTGAACAATAGCTTGTTTGGAAGAATGGGTGTTTACATTAGTGCTCAGTAAATAAATGTTCTTTGTAAAAAAATCTGCAAAATGATTGGCAAAATCAGCTGGTTTTGCTATTGTTCTCCCGTCAACATCCACACTAGATGGGCATGATGAAATAGATGAACCAAATAAGTCCTTAACTGTATCCCATACCTTTTAAAAAGCATTTTTGTAAAATATTTTTTTTTTCTTTTGATTTAATTTAACTGCATGCCTCACCCAGTTCATCATCAATCCATGGAGATGTACGAGCCCCAACTGTATTCTTTCTTACTGGGGCATGATGGTCCATTACCTCAGTGAGCAAATCAATAAAACATTCTGTAGCGCGATTTAAATCATCCTCTAGATAAATCAGCTCCCAGGGTACAGCAGCCAAATCATTTTGAAATAGCTCATGATTAAATGTTTTACAATTTCTCTTGACCACAATCCTTGGGGGTTTCTTTGGAACCCTGGTGTTCATGGTTATGGTCACAATATTATGGTCTGTCCAGCCCACTGGCATTGATCTGGCTTTTAAGCATTGCAATGGTATATTACAGAAGATCAGATCAATGCACGTGTCCGAACGGTGACCTGACTTAGTTGATGATCTAGTAGTATCATTAACCATTTGTTTCAAACCACAGCTCTCGGCACATCTCAATAATTGAGTTCTATTTGAATTATCGTGATCCTACCAATTTATATTAAAATTACCCAAGATAAATACATCTCTGTTACTATCTGTGGCCTGGTCAAACCCAGTGCATAAGTCATCCAGATAGTACACCTTAGACCTAGGAGGTCTATACACACATTCTACCAATATGGGTGCCTGGTGAGGCAGATGTACTTGAGCCCATAGTGCCTCTATTTGACATACATTAAGGTCATCCATCCTCTTAAAAGGTATATGATTCTGAATGTACAATGCTACACCTTCACCATTCCTATTAATTTTCCCATCATTTACAGATGCATCCAAATGCATTTCGGTCAAAGCTAAAATATGAATATTATTTATGTTGACCAAGTTAAAAACCTCATGTATTTTGTTAGGAAGGCTACATACATTAACCTGAGCTATATGCAGCCCTTTCCTTGTCAAGTGAAGATCAAAAGAGCATGTATTCGTTATAGTTGAAGTTGTCATGATACACTACAACACACAAACTCCGATTTGAACATTGGATTAAAATAGCCAGGGAGTTACTCTAGAGTCCCGACACAGTTGCCCATTGATGTAAAGTTTATCCCTCACCAACAGGGTTGGGTAGGTTACTTTCTAAATGTAATCCCTTACAGTTACAAGTTACCTGTCCAAAATTGAAAATCAGTAACGTAACTTTTGGATTACCCAAACTCAGTAACATAATCTGATTACATTCCGTTACTTTTAGATTATTTTCCCCTTAAGAGGCATTAAAAGAAGACAAAAATGAATGTTACCAATTGAACGACATCTATGGCAGGATAAACCAATGTTAAAGTTTACATAGCTAGGCATATATGGATGTTACATGTTACTTTATGGGTTGGTTATGTAGGCTTCTTCTAACCCATCACCTTCTACTACATATAATAATACGATAAAATTGTATCTTTACATTAAAAACCAATGTATGTCAGAATTCCAGTCATTCCAATAAATGTTATACCCTTTGATCTTCAAGAATAGGACTTGGAAATATGGATGTATAGATTAGTCAAATTGTTTTACCTGAGCATGACCCCAAAACTAAGGACTTATTATCCAGCCCTACTCTGTTGTTTATGATTTTGTTGTCATGGAGGACTGATCGCGCTCATTGACTCGAGTTGAAAAATAAATGCGGCGCTCATGGAATGGCATGCTTTGCCAAGACTGTGAAAAGCTGTCATCAAGGCAAAGGGTGGCTACTTTGAAGAATCTAAAATCTTAAATATATTTTGATTTGTTTAACACTTTTTGTTTACTAAATGATTCCTCGTGTTATTTCATAGTTTTGATGTGTTCACTATTATTCTACAATGTAGGAAATAGTACAAATAAAGAAAACCCCTTTAATGAGTAGGTGTGTCCAAACCTTTGACTGGTACTGTATATATTATTTGTAAGTCCAAAAATAGATGTAGCAACTACAGATTGTCCCTTTAAGTCTATCAAAAGTGTGCAAGTTTGAGCATGTTTCCATTAGGCCTATGGATTTTTTTTTATTAGTATCAATTAGATTGAGCAATAAATGCCCTACTTTTAATTCATAGGCTGGGTTCCACACTATACAGCTGTTGCAAGAGCGGATTTTTCACTGGCTGTCCATTGGTTACAAAAACAATGATTGATAGGCAGCTGAAACTTCTTGAATTCGACCATTATTATACACATTTAGATTTGTGAACAGCCATCCACAACAACCAAGGCGCAAATTGCTAAATGAGAGAGCAGCAGTGTGATTCACATCAATGCGCTATGTACAGTAGATATCAATAATAAGTGATAGCCGTATCGCTGTAGACTACACCACTACTATCATCCTTACCTCCAAGCATTTATTCCAAGTGTTTATTTAATCATTGGAAGACATAGCTTGGACTATAGCCAACAAAATATTCCTGCTCTTTTCCCGTGATCCATCAAAAACATTTTGTGTGTCATCATAATGGTCTCTGACTTGTGGTCCGACTCGCTCAGGTGGGAAAACCTGAAACTTGAGGCTTTTTTTCAATCCTGATTTGAATGTCATTGAGAAAACAGAGAAGTGTCAAATATTTATTTTTTGCAAACATCCTTTCTGAATGTAACAGATTACAGTTACCGTTTTTCTGTAATCCCTTACATGTAACGGATTACATGTAATCCGTTCCTCCCCAACCCTAATCACCAAGGAGAGTAGTTGATTCAATGTTTTTCCTTCATGATGGGATACAGTTTTTTCTCCTTTCATTGATCTCCGTGGGGAAGTGATCATTAATTCCAAAATCAGTGTTTCCGAGTTCTCTGCCCCTGCTCTTCGCCATTTCCTTTTGCTTAAAATGTTCAAAACATGGAATAATAGCCCATGGCCTATTCCCAGAGGCATTACCCATTCTATGGACTCTATGATTTTATGAATGATGATTCTATGGACTCTGGAGAAAGTGACATTACGCACGACATCTGTGGGCAGTTTCAGCTGAGTTGACATAAAGTCTCGGACAGTGTCCTCATGGCTTCTGCTGTTGTCATTCTCCGGTATCCTTGAAAGATTGTCCCACATTGATCGACACTGTACATCAAGCAAGGTTTCTTCAAGTTGTTTGTTCTCCGTTTGCACCACCTCCACCTTGCCTTGAATAAAGCCTACAGTACCTTTCAGCACTGTGTTCTCTTTTCTTACAATTCTAGACTGGCACATAATGCATTGATGTCCTCTTGTAGTATATCCATGACATCAAGTTTGGCAAGCCTTTCATTCATGGATTTCAACAAGTCAACATCCATATCTGTAAACCTCTCCCCACTCTCCACGTGCTCCCTCTTGCTTGGGGATGATTTGATGCCATCGTTGACACCGCTTGTCCAACTTGGCTTTGGTTTGTTTTGTTGTTTGTGTTTGTCATCCTTAACAGTGCTTGAATCCTCCGAAACCATCAACATGTTTCTTTCGGCTTGTAAGTATCTCTCGTCAATGAATCTTTCAAGCTCTTCAATGGATTCTGAATCATCCAGCGTGTTTGCAGGCAGAGTTAAACAAAAATAACAAAACAATGGATGTATCTTTCTGGACCTGTACAGGCCGTCGGTAGATACACCCAATACATTTTTTTTTTAAAATGATTGTGTACTCACACTGTTATATTGAAACAACTAACCGAGACCTCCAAAAGGAGGGTGGAATCGTCTGAAGTCAGTATCACTGATCTGCCAACTTCTGTCTGAAGCGTCCAAACAGTTTGGGCTACACACTAATACAATTTGCTCTAAGAGGCCCACAAGCCTCACAAGCCTCACCTGAAGGTAGCCTGGTACCAGTTGAAAAAATGAATGAGAGTAGTTTAGTGCCTAGAAAAAGGGGTTAAGAATGTGTCCATTTTTTTATATGAAGTTTCCTGATCTTTGTAATATCGCTCAGATATAGGACAGACACTTCAAAACAGACTAGTCTATCCTACACAATTGTAGACTCGGTGTCCAATCCGAGGCACAGAAACATGACAATGTAGGCGTGGCCCTAATTTATGTGCTCTCTGACACCTGGGGTTGGAAGACAGAGAACAATGCCAAAGGACAAGTCAGCCTTTCCCCCTTCCGAGGGGCCAAAATGTTCCTACAGTATTCAGAGGACTGACTGTTGAATGTGATAGAATAATCCTATAGTATCAATGTTTGGTATCTATCTGAAACTTGTTCAATGAGGATAATTCTGATGCTATCTACAGTATATGGATGTATTATCACTGTGGTAACTTGTATCTGTACAGGGTGAACTCTAAATTACTCTCAAAAATATTCTATGGTCCTCTCATTTACATTGGTCTCATCCCCCACATATGCATTTAAATGCTGTGACACCCTGTGGAGATTGGGCCTTGGTGGTCAGGTTACACTGTGAACTTGGTATCGCTTGATTGGTCAATGGTGGTTGGTCTTGGGTTGAAAGGTTACACCTTCAGATGTTATAACTGGAATGAAATGCCTTTGTTCTCTCTCATCATGTATCCCGTCCATGGAGGAAGGTTGCATGATCAGTTCTGATTTCCTAGGCTTCTAGGCCTCTGGCCTAGTAAGAATATCTTTGTTCATGCTTTGTCCTGAAAGTTAACCTTAGGATCTGTATGCTTGGAACAATGTCTTGTAATGCTTGTTAATGCCTTGTAACTTCAGCTTTATGCCTTGTATTTTAATCCATTCATTGTACAATGTTAATTAAATGTATGCCTTTGATATAGACCATTCTCAGACCAATTACTGCGAGTCTACGTCAACTTATTGCCTAATGCTTGAGTGTATATTTGAATTATCCTTATGGGATTATGCCGGTTCATTATTTAGCTAGTTAGCTACTTAGCTAGCTACATGTCTAAACATGTCTAAACAAAAGACTCCATCTCGGCCGGATTATTACATGACCCATCAAATTACCCAGGTGTATCTGGGGTGATTACGGTCATCTATTGTATTTCATGAAATGTGTACATCTAGACAATAGTGACCCATCCACTTAGCTAGATGTGGCTGGGGGGTGGTTATATAATTTCCTTCACATGACCCATCAATTTAGACAAGTGTGTCAGGTAAGCGTCAACTAATAATGATAAAATATTGATAAAATATTTTTATCTGGACACTTTCTGTTTTTGATATTCCTACTATGCAAGTAACCACTTCACTGTACCATTTACACCTTCTGTATCCTGTGCATGTGACAAATAAACTTAGATTTTATTTGACATAGCGTGTGTTTACCACACGGCATCAGATATGAATCCTTAAAGAGATGGGTAGGGGTATGGCTTAAAATGGTGTGAATGATGCTGAATGGGTGTAGACAAAGAAGAGCTCTCCAGTAGATGAACCAAAACATTCAATGACCATTTTCTAAAAGTGGAGTTACAAGTTTATACATTTTCAAACCAGAACTACTTTCCCATTGTTCCTCAACTGGAGTGTTCCTCAACTTTTATCCAATGTAAAAAACACAATTTCAAATTTTGCTACATAAGACTGAATTGAAGCGGTCAGTCACATATCTTAATTAATGTAACGAAATGAAAAAAAATTGCCATATTATTATCAATGACTTCTCAACAGCTGTAATAACTTGTCCAGTGTAGGAAATCCTCACTGGTACCCTAGTTTATAAAAAGACCCAATACAGGACCTTGGGACATGAAGTCAGTTTACTAGTCAAAAATAGACGTTTACTATAGGACGTCAATAAATTACACGAGACTGTGATATATTGTTGTCTGTGCATGCTTCATCGCTGCTCTGTCTGCTTTCTCCTATCCTCCCCTTTCCCTCTTTTTCTGTACTTTTCATCATGTCATCTCTTTCTCTCTTATCCTATCCCCCTTCTCCGCTCACTCCTTATTTCTCCTCTCCTTCCCTAACCTTTCTCCTCTTCTTTCGGACATGTACACTCTGTCTCTTCTATCTGTTCTCCTCTCTTCCCCCTCTCCCCTCCTCCCAGGCAGACTGCTGTTAATTGGAATTCATTTTTAGTGTGTGTGAGGTGTGTGTGAGAGTGCGTATTTTCGGTGGGTGTGTGAGAGGTGTGTGTGTGTCGATGATGGATGAAGGTGATGTTTCACAGCTTTCTCGTAAGGGAGGAGGGGAACAAGGGAGGGGAAGGGGAAGGGGGCGAAAGGTGGGAAGGGAGACGAAGGGATAGAGAGTGGTAGACAAGGACACACGCTGTGAGACCTTCTACTTCTGATGGCCCAAAAGAACAGAGTGGAGAGTCAGTGTGTGTGTGTGTGTGATAGAGAATACACATTCGCAATGTAACCTCTAAGACAAATGGAGACATTTGTCGTAACTGTAGGCAACAGAGATTACGGAATGTGCTGGCCTTTTAATGATGTTTTTCCATCTGTTAGCTGTAAGCCAAACTGCGCAAAAGTGAAATCAAAACTAACCTTGATGTTAAGTTAAGGCATTAATTCCGTGCTCTTTGTTAAATTTAGGCATTGGATTAAATGTATGCAATGCAATAATTCTGATTGGTTAGGGTTAAACGGGAACTGCACCCACTGATTTAGCCTTGCTTTTTGGCTTGCTCCTCAAGAAATGCTGGCGGCCATGACAGAAGCCATACGTGAGTTGGCTTGGGGGTGTGGTTTGATGTGGGTGCTTCTTGGGTGTGCCATTGTCACCACCAGGACACGCCCATCTGTCAGAACCTTGCCCGCAGATATTTCCCAACACTCAATCACAACAAACAAACCTGACAAAGGTTGAATTCAATAACTACAGGCAGATGTATTTTGTGTGATACCGGAGGAAGCTTTGAATAGGTCAGTAGCCTACAGAGTAATATGAGAATGCAATTGGTGAATTCATGTAGATATTCTAAACTAAGTGTTTTGATAACTTTCAATTGTAGTAACAGGTCCAACTATTTACATAATTACCATAGAAGCAGTGTTCTGCTAATACAACAATGTGCACCTCTTAACGTTCATTGTCATTCCCAGGCGATACAGATACTATGCCTATCAACATTTTGCCTGGTGGTAATGGGGCTATCTTGGCAAACTGTTCCCTGTTCCTGGTGAATAATACACAGGGTTTCTCCCTCCCCATATTGACTGATACCACTCAAATCAATAATAAAAAAGACAATACAAGTCAAAGTTATTTCTAGTAAAATTGTAATGCAGAGTGCCAGGTCTCTCTCCACTCAGAGACAACATTATCAAGCCTGTTTGTCAGTCTGGACTTCATCGCATCTTGCAAGTCTCCATGTGCTGGCTCAATACATGTTTCTGTTAACACATAAACACATTGTCACTGTTCCATTACCAATGGCAGTTAGGATATGTAATATCTGACACACAAACAGCTAGTATGATAAAGTTTGAACAGGTCAGATAATAGCTACTTAATTATAGACTCCCCATCAAACAACCGAGGCTGTCGTCTGGCAAAAGCATCTACAGTTCTCTCCATCTGTATAAACAGGCAGAGTACATCAGTTACACATGGAATGAAAGGGTGATGCAAATATTGGACATTTCTGCTGCACTGTATTATTTCTAGTCACCTTCAGTCCCACATTGTGGATGTGTTGAGTGCCAGGTCTCTCTCCATTCAGAGACGTCAGTATCAAGCCTCTCTGTCGGTCAGAACTACATCACGTCATCTTGCAAGTCTCCAAGTGCTGGCTCCATAGATGCATCTGTGAACACATACACACAGTCACTGTTCTATTACCAATGGCAGGATAAGTGATATAGGACAAACAAACATATACTATGTTGAAGTTTGAACAGGTCAAACTAAACCTAACTAATCCTGGTCTCCCCGGTGACGACCGTTGGTGAACAGGCAAGAGGTGAAGCTGGAGGTGAGGTCTTTGCCAGCGCCACATTGACGGGCATGGCAGCGTAGATCAGCTTCTGGCCCCTCATCAAACATACTGGTCGGTCACACACAAACACACACACACACACACACACAGAGCACTGATTACATTATCAATGGTGGTTATGATTAGCGTGGTGGAACCAACCTGATTGCTGCATTCACCTTTCTATTTCACTTCAGATATCAAGACGTGAAGTGAAAAAGAATGGAAAACGCAGCGATCAGGCTGATTGCACCAGGCTAAGTTACAAAGGTGAATTGGGACAGAACTAGAAACTGTTTTGACCTTTAACCAGGTCAAATGTCACCAACCTGATTCAAGTGTCCTCCCTGCTCCATTTATAGCTCACAGTGAGGGCATGCCTGCGTGATGTTGAGGGTCCCCTTGCTGGTCTTCTGTATGTTACATGTGCGGCTGCAAACTGGAGAATGGAGCTGGAGAACGAAGGGGGAGACACCGACCCATTCCCTGGAGAACGGAGCTGTCATCGACCCAACCAGCCATGGAGATACGTCACTCGCCGTGGAAGTCGAAGAAAGCGTCCTCTGGCAACGAGGGTCTGCTTGGAGATGTTGAGCCCGGACCTGACACAGACCAGAAACGTATTTGACGCCCCGGATCCAGAGGTTCCTGCGTATTCGTCCTCTGTTCTGTCTCCCTCTCTGGTGGCTTCTACCTCGGGTTCAGATCCTCGGAGCTCCCACCCTCATCAGACCATGAGGCTGTCTGAGAGACTGGCCCATTTAACATCGCCAGCTGTCATCATAGGCAGCTCTATGGTGAGAAACATCTCGGATCCCAAGGCAAAAACCCTGTGCTACCCAGGAGCATGAGTACAGGACATTACAAGGCTGCTTCCGACTGTTCTACGACAGATGCCGGGAGCTGACACTGTCGTAGTCTATGTGGGGTCAAATGACATCAGGAGGGCTAGCTCAGAACATCTGAAAATGTATTTTAAAGAACTGATTTTAGCATTAAAAGATCCCGAAAAACGGGCAATCATTTCAGGTCCAGTACCATCGTTGGGCCACGGGTACGGAAACATTTTTTTTAATGAAATGTATGCATTCACTACTGTAAGTCGCTCTGGATAAGAGCATCTGCTAAATGACTAAAAATGTTACAAAAAAATTAAAGATGTGTGAAAGATTCAGCAGACTGCTGGCATTACACATCTGGCTAAAAGATTATTGTAGCTCTGTTGGAGTCACTTTTATAGAAAACTTTGACACTACAGGAATGACGGACTCCATACAAATAATCTTCGCTCCTGGACTCTGTCCACGCATTTCAAGGCTGCGTTGAAACAATTACTTATCAATGACCCAAGACCAGCTCAGTTAATCCCTACCATTGTGACAATGAGTCGTCATAATGCTGCATGAAATGTACATTATGCTAGGGGCGTTGGCAGAAACAATGTAAGTAACTTAATTTATGCCCCCCTAATTCCCCTGAATACCTCTGTCGATCCTACAGCTATTGTAGGCAGTAATCATGAGCCTTTGAACCAGAGTTACACTGTTAGCACTGAGGCGGTGTGCCCTAGTAGGAAGACCACTTTGCGCAGCTCACCCTGCACCCTGCACCCAGCTCCAATATAAATAACATGAGCAAGTCTACTTCTGCTTCCCAGTAAAACATTAAAAACAATCAAGGTAGTGGAGTATGGACCTGAGGGCACACACGTAGTGTGTTGTGAATTCTCTAATGAATGTATTGTAATGATTTTAAAATTGTATAACTGCGTTAATTTTGCCAGACTACCAGGAAGAGTAGCTGCTGCCTTGGCAGAAGCTAATGGGGATCCATAATTAATGCAAATACAATACAAATACATCTCTCAAACTGCAGCAGGAAATCCTCATAAACAATGTATATCCTCATCTTATGACGTGGTGTTGAATGGAAGGGCCTGTGATAAGGTCATACAATAGACAGCCAAGTGGTAAATTGCATTTTGTTTTAAAGAAAGGACACAGCTTTTTGATAATGCACTTCACAAACAAAATGACTCTACAACTTGCATCTGCTTGGCTGGGTATTTAACCTACTAGTTCATCAAACTGAGTATTTTTTAATATAACTTTCAAGCAAATTTTATGACTGTAACTCCAGAATGGATTAGATTCAGGCCGGTGACATCGTTACGGTTTGTTGCTCCTAGTTCACTGTATCAGTCAGATTCAGACATGAGTTAATTACCAACACAGCTGCATCCATTATTTAGTTTTGCCCTAAACAATACAGAATACACTTGTATGAGCAATGAACTAACTTGCAAATCCAACTTGTAGGCTAACTAACGTTAGCTAGCCTGTAGCTAGCTAGCTAGCTAGCCTGCCTCTCAAGCATTATCAAATGATAATGTTACATAACCAGCAGCATCTCGACAATACACAAACTCGTATGTGCTACGGCCTAACTAAGTGGTATTGAGGTAGTTAACAAGCTAGTTATCGAGCTAGTTATCTAGCTAGTTATGCTAACATTAGCTAAAATGCTAGCTAGCCTGCCTCTAGCTAACTATATAACCAGCAATAACGTTATCTAATGTCGTTAGCTAAGATGGAATTTTATTGAAGTAAGCTAGTGTTACTGGTAGAGACTTGGGGACCAATGATCTCCAACCACCTATTCTGCACGATAGGGTCCTTCAGCAAGGCATGTAAACCATAGTTGGCTGTGCATCCTGCTGGAAGCATGCGTTGTCGAACTGGAGCCGGCTTGATCAATCCATATAGGGCTTTCCAGTCTCAAAAGGCTGTGATCCTTTGAACGTGTTTGGGTCCATGAAACAACGGAGCCCCATTCAATGAAGGGAAGCTAAGTGGGTGGAGGGGCGATTTGCACTTGGAGTTTGGCAAAAGGTGGCATGAATTGTTAAAATGATTGAAATCAAAACCCAACCTCCATTTACTTGTTGTGACGCACTCAGGTTCCAAACTACATTTTAGACGAGACTGACTTGAGGACCAAAATTGTCCTATTTACACTTTGTAGTCAATTTTGACACTGGAATAAATGTTTCTGACTTATATCGATTCCACATAGGCCTGGACACCTCCAGGACAGCTCAGCACTCAATGTAACAGGAAGGCCAAAAAGATCATCAAGGACTTCTACCACCCGAGCCACTGCCTGTTCACCCCGTTATCATCCAGAAGGTAAGGTCAGTACAGGTGCATCAAAGCTGTGACCGAGAGACTGAAAAAACAGCTTCTATCTTAAGGCGTTCAGACTGTTAAATAGCCATCACTAGCCGGCTTCCACCCAGTTACGCAACCCTGCACCTTAGAGGCTGCTGCCATATACTGTACATAGACTTGGAATCACTGGCCACTTTAATAATGGAACACTAGTCACTTTAATAACGTTTATATAATGTTTACTTACTGCTTTACTCATTTCATATGCACATACTGTATTCTATTCTACTGTATTTTAGTCAATGCCACTCCGACATTGCTCGATATAATATGTATACATTTCTTAATTCCATTATTTTACTTTTAGATTTGTGTGTATTGTTGTGAATCATTTTTAGATACTACTGCAGTGTTGGAGCTAGGAACACGAGCCTTTCGCTACACCCACAATAACATCTGCTAAATATGTGTATGGGACCAATAAAATTTGATTTGATTTTGATTTGATTTTCAAATGGATTCGTTTATTTTTCGGGGCAGTCGCTGTTTAAGGATTGGGTTAGGGTTAAAAAGAGAAAAACAAAAATTTCAAAAGGAGTGCTTAGCACCGGGATTGGACCCGAGATGTTTGGAGCTATAGCCCACGGTTTAAGCCGGTCCTCACCCCCATCCACAACGCCCTTGCTTGAGCCTACAAGATGGTAACAGGCACTCACATTGCCCCTAGAGGACGGTTGAAATTTGCCATGGAATTAATATGTCAAACCATGCCGTAACATCACCATTCTAAAAACGCCTGGACTGTACGTAATCCACTGGAGTATGTGTTCGAAGTTCCCTATAGCATTACTGGAGACTAGTGAGTGTTGCTCTGTCAACACAGAAATGAGGGAGAGGAGTGAAACAACAGAAACAGCGGGGTATTTGAGGTCTGGATTTAGAGCATAAAATGAGGAAAGGCGAGACGAGGAGAGCAGATCATGGCAGTCAAGCTGCTGTGGAATACCTCAGCTGTAACCGAGACAAGAGCGAGATGAGAGCTTGACACAAGTGAGCATGCAGCAGGCGGGCAGTTAGTCAGTAGGGCAGAGATGAGGGAGAAGAGATGACATGCACAAAAGTTTTTCTGAAATCAGATTACATTACAAGTATTCCCAGTATCCTCATTCTTTCCAACAATAACAGAAGTGAATTACAGACCATGGCCATTTAGGCTCTAAGAATCTCTGCAAATAGTTTTCTATTTGTTACATTGTCACTTATCTGTCACTTCTCTGGTAAAATTTCAAGCAGAAATTTGCATACTGTAGCACAAACTCTAAAAAGTTCTGGGACACTGTAAAGTCCATGGAGAATAAGAGCACCTCCTCCCAGCTACCCACTGCACTGAGGCTAGGAAGCACTGTCACCACCGATAAATCCACTATAATTGAGAATTTCAATAAGCATTTTTCTACAGCTGGCCATGCTTTCCACATGGCTACCCCTAACCCGATCAACAACCCTCCAGTGTGTCAAATCGGAGGGCCTGTTGTCCGGATCTCTGGCAGTCTTTATGGGGGTGCCACAGGGTTCAATTCTCGGGCCGACTCTCTTCTCTGTGTACATCAATGATGTCGCTCTTGCTGCTGGTGATTCTCTGATCCACCTCTACGCAGACGACACCATTCTGTATACCTCTGACCCTTCTTTGGACACTGTGTTAACTAACCTCCAGGCGAGCTTCAATGGCATTCAACTCTCCTTCCGTGGCCTCCAACTGCACTTAAATGCAAGTAAAACTAAATGCATGCTCTTCAACCAATCGCTGCCCGCACCTGCCCGCCCGAATAGCATCACTACTCTGGACGGTTCTGACTTAGAATATGTGGACAACTACAAATTTCTAGGTGTCTGGTTAGACTGTAAACTCTCCTTCCAGACTCACATTAAGCATCTCCAATCGAAAATTAAATCTAGAATCAGCTTCCTATTTCGCAACAAAGCATCCTTCACTCATGCTGCCAAACATACCCTCGTAAAACTGACCATCCTACCGATCCTCGACTTCGGCGATGTCATTTACAAAATATTCTCCAACACTCTACTCAACAAATTGGATGCAGTCTACCACAGTGCCATCCGTTTTGTCACCAAAGCCCCATATGCTACCCACCACTGTGACCTTTACGCTCTCGTTGGCTGGCCCTCACTTCATACTCGTTGTCAAACCCACTGGCTCCAGGTCATCTACAAGTCTCTGTTAAGTAAAGCCCCGCCTTATCTCAGCTCACTGGTCACCATAGCAGCACCCACCCATAGCACGCGCTCCAGCAGGTATATCTCACTGGTCACCCCCAAAGCCAATTCTTAATTTGGCCGCCTTTCCTTCCAGTTCTCTGCTGCCAATGACTGGAACGAACTGCAAAAATCACTGAAGCTGGAGACTCATATCTCCCTCACTAGCTTGAAGCACCAGCTGTCAGAGCAGCTCACAGATCACTGCACCTGTACATAGCCCATCTGTAAATAGCCCATCCAACTACCTCATCCCCATACTGTATTTATTTATTTATCATGCTCCTTTGCACCCCAGTATCTCTACTTGCACATTCATGTTCTGCACATCTACCATTCCAGTGTTTAATTGCTATATTGTAATTTCTTCACCACCATTGCCTATTTATTGCCTTGCCCCCTTATCCTACCTCATTTGCGTACTGTATATAGACTTTTTGTACTGTATTATTGACTGTATGTTTGTTTATTCCATGTTTAACTCTGTGTTGTTGTATGTGTCGAACTGCTTTGCTTTATCTTGGCCAGGTCGCAGTTGTAAATGAGAACTTGTTCTCAACTTGCCTACCTGGTTAAATAAAGGTGAAATAAAATAAATTTAAAAAAATGACCTATTCTTATGTGCAAGTGTGCGTGTGAGGTGAGAGCGGGAGGTGTCAGTGAGAGACAGAGAGGCTACAGATTTAGAAAGGGAATAAATTAAATTATGGGTGAGAAAATGAGTGAGAATCTTCACAAATCTACGCCTGGAGGGAGAAAAAGTGTGTCCTTATAATTGGATGTGATCTTTCAGTAGTGTTGAAGGTCCAATGCAGCCATTTTTATCTCAATATCAAAATATTTCTGTGTAGCAATTAAAGCCACCACTCAGTAAGTGCAAAATAAAATAATGCATTTTACATTTTGGTTTATATCTTTACATTTTGCAGCTGATTTCTCAGCCAGGCGACGTGATGACCTAGGGTTCGAGTGTAGCCATGATGAAATCTCCAGGCCCACATTCTACTTGACTGGCCTGTGCAGTCCCCAGACCTCAACTCAATAGAGAACATTTTGGATGAGATAGAACGGGCTGTTCACAGCATGAATGTACCGCCGTCCAATCTGCAGAAACTGCGTGATCCCAACGCGTCAGACCAGCATCCCTGTGGAACGTTTCCGACACCTTGTAGAATGCCCTGAAGAATTCTGGCTGTTCTGAAGGCAAAGGGGAGTCCAACCCGGTACTAGATGGGTGTACCTAATAAACTGTCCAGTGAGTGTAAGCCATTGACTTGCTACTATAACTATAGGTGTACTTAAATGATCAACTGGAAATAAAACACTAGTCCTCATTGAACAATATCCTATTTTAAAAATAACACTATACAACAATGATAAAATTATATAAGACTTGTGGAAATATTGGAAAGTAATAAGCAAAATGGTAGTAACCACCTCTGATAAGCAATGTTGGAACTTCAGTCATATTGACTAGCCTACCAATCTAATCCTCTCGGATCTATACAAGTGGAAAGAGGGGTTTGTTTCTGGACCGGTCCCTAGATCCATCTCTATCCAACCCCCAAGCCACACTCTGGCCATCACAAACCTGTCACCATGGCTGGGATCCATCTCTAACCAACCCACAGTCCTCACTCTGGCCTCCATCCTCGTCTCTATCCAACCCCCAGGCTTTGTTCCGGCCTCCTGCTGGGTCCTGATATTGCCTATTATACAGTCATATCAGAGTGTTACACACATGCACACACACACACAGCGACACAACACACAGCTGAGTGTCTCCTCTATTCTCTCTGAAGAAATAGAGAGATGCACAGGGAGTCCCACTATGAAGACATGAGGTTTGTTTTGAGTGATCTCTCCTTATTTTTTTTCTCTCCTTATGGAAGTAAACATTTCCTCTCCTGTGGAGACTATTAACACATGCTGGGATAAAATGCTACAGTCCGTTAGTCGTTTCACACAAACAACTCTTCAGTGCTTGTCATGTAACCCAGCGTATGGTTTATTCATGGTCTATTATATGTTGACAGTTTGTATCCATTTAATAAAGAAGAGAAACTTGACGGGGAGACAGAAGCGGGTGAGATGGGCAGGAAGAGAAAGAGAGCGGCGCAGAAGGTGACATCATCAATATTATACTATTATAATATAGGCTTATTACTGCATTAAAAGTCAGATAAGGATATCTTTAGCATCACTAGGGATGTAAACCCTTGTAAAAGTGCATCAAGGTTGAAAAAGGAATGACTGAAATAGGTCTAACATAGGTCTCTTTTTGTTTCCATTCGCATCTCTGTGGAGCCTTCAGTAACTGGATCATCTATTCACAATGCACCTAAACTAGGTACATTTAGAACTGGTAGACAGAGAGAAGTGCTGTGCGTGTGTGCGTGTAGATAAGTATAGCACCATATGGGCTGTGTAGTCAGAGGTCATTAATAAGGAGTGTGTGTATTAATGTTCCCAGGAGACTGAAGAATGAACCCTCGGTTTACCTTTAGCATCGTGTCGCTCTCTGACTAATAGCTGCTACTGGTCGACTCCCTGTGTTGCTGTGTGTTGCCCGCCTCTCCACCACGGTTTGTGCTTCTTCTCCTCCTCTCTTCCTCCCCTCCCTTCCCCTCCCTATCCTATATTCCTTCCATCCCCACAGTGAGGGGCTTTGTGTGTTTGTGTCTGTGTGTGTGTCTGTACAGCATGTGTGTTTGTGTCTGCGTATGTTGTGTGTGTGTGTGTGCGCGCGCGTGCGTGCGTGCGTGCTTTGCCGTGCACGAGTACAAGACTTTGTCTTCAGTAAATTAGTTTGCTATCAGTCAGCCCTGTTCTCTATTGTCCTGATTCCGACCCGAGCTTAGCGTGCGTAAATTGAACATTATTCCCTTTTTATGAACTTTTCTTTCTATGCATTACTCTGACCTGGAATTTAAGCATGAGAATAGCGTGCTATTCACCTGCTATTCGTTTTGGGGGGAGATTGAATACATTAAGGAGGTGTGTCTACAGATATGCCATAATCTGACCTTGACTTAATTCACTAATAATTCCACCAACTTGAAAACCATTAATAAGGTGTAGCGAACCTACCGTTTCCGAACCTACCGAACCTACCGTTTCCAAGTGGACATTTTTTCCTTTAGAAATAGCACCATTCTCCATGCTCTGTCATTGAGAACTTGATAGGAGCTAGTGATAAGATCTAGGTAAATTAGTCATCCTTTTGGATAAGGGTATTGTAAATCTAAATTAAACTTGTTTTAGATATATTTGACCTCATAATTGCTGGTGACAAATGTGAAACTAGTCATATGGCAGAAATCTGAAGCATATCGACATATCAACTTTCCCACAGTAAAGTTTAAGAAATGCTATGCCATTATACAGAATTTAAATGATATGTACAACCTTTTAACTTGAAGGGATGGGCACTCTCGAATGTCTTCATTGTAGGCTACTCCGACTTTCTTGGTTTCCTATTTCTATCGTGTTAAATACCACTATCAGTATCGGCCGTCAGTAGGCCTAATAACGACACTTATTCAACTGCCAATTTACTGTTAGTTCCCTTCAGTTGGTAAAGCCTACATTATCATTCTATTTAATTACATTGTTTCGTTTAACTTAATTTGTTTCTTCTGTAAATGCCGTCATGGCCATGTGGTTTTTGAGGATCATTAGAAACAGTTGATAATATATATATTTTTAAACGTATAGGCTACTTAAATCATTATGGAGCAGAGCAGAGACCAAGCCATAACAGCTTGAACCCAACACATGGCACAATACTTGGCTCTGTTATCACACAGTTCCATGGTTAGCACAGGCAATAGACAATTGTATAGCCTACTATTGTACACTATTCTCCTATCATAATTCTATATACTTCCTACATTATTCACGTCCTGACCAGTAAAAGAGGTTATTTGTTATTGTAGTTTGGTCAGGACGTGGCAGGGGTGTGTTTGTTTTGTGTTGTCGGGGTTTTTGGGTTGTGTTCTATGTTTTGTATTTCTATGTTCTATTTTCTAGTTTTTCTATTTCTATGTCTAGTTTATTGTTTTGACCTTCAATTGGAGGCAGCTGTTCCTCGTTGCCTCTAATTGAAGGTCCTATTTAGTAGGGGTGTTTTTTCTATGGGATTTGTGGGTAGTTGTTTCCTGTTTAGTGTTTGTTGCACCTGACAAGACTGTTTTCGTCGGTCTTTTTGTTCAGTGTTCATTTTATTTAATAAAAGAAGATAATGAGCATTCACATTCCCACTGCGTTTTGGTCCAATTCATACGACACCCGCTGGGGTGTACCGGCGCCCTAAAGAGGAGCTGGAGGCAGCCAAGGTGGACCGGCGCTATTATGAGGCATTATACGCACCGAGAGGCAAGTGCGAGAGGCAGCCCCAGTATTTTTTTTGGGGGGGGCACACGGGTAGTTTGGCTGGGCCAAGGGTGAGCCCTAAGCCAACTCCCCGTGCTTATTATGGGGAGCGTGTGGAGAGGAGAGCGCCGGTGTATGCGGAAGTGCGCACGATCTCGCCCATGCGCACGCACAGTCCGGTGCGAGCGATCCCAGCCCCTCGCAAGTGCCGTGCTAGAGTGGGCATCCAGCCTGGTAGGAGGATGCCTGCGCAGCACATCTGGCCACCAGTGCGCCTCCTAGGCCCAGGCTACCCTACGCCTGCTCTACGCACGGCAGCCATCAGGCCTCTGCACAGCCCAGTTCGCCCTGTGCAAGCACTCTGCTCGTGCAGGGCTACTATTACCATCCAGCCAGGACGGGTTGTGAATGAGGTGCGCTCCAGACCTCCAGTGCCTACTCATGGCCCGGGTATCCAGTTCCTGCTGCTCGCACTAGCCTTGGGGTGCGTGTCTCCAGTCTGGTACCTCCAGTACCAGCCCCACGCACCAGGGCTCCAGTGCATCAGCCCAGTCCAGCTCGTCCTGCTCCTCGCACTAGCCCTGTGGTGCGTGTCCCTAGTCTGGCGCCTCCTAAGCCAGCCCCACGCATCAGGCCTTCAGTGCGCAGTCCAGAGTGTCCGGCAACAGTGCCCCGTCCAGAGTGTCCGGCAACAGTGCCCCGTCCAGAGTGTCCGGCAACAGTGCCCTGTCCAGAGTGTCCGGCGATAGTGCCCCGTCTAGAGATGGCCCACAGTCCAGAGCCAGCAGAGACGGCCCACAGTCCGGAGCGAACAGAGATGGCCCACAGTCCGGAGCCGACAGAGACGGCCCACAGTCCGGAACCGACAGAGACGGCCCACAGTCCGGAACCGACAGAGACGGCCCACAGTCCGGAACCGACAGAGACGGCCCACAGTCCGGAACCGACAGAAATCCCCTCCTGTCCGGAGCTCCGAGAGTCGTCCTCCAGTCCGGAGCTCGCAGAGTCGCCCTTCAGCCCGAGGTCTCCAGCGATGCGCATCAGCCCGAGGTCTCCAGCGATGTGCATCAGCCCGAGGTCTTCAGCGATGCGCCAGAGACTTCGGGAGGGGTAAAATATAATAAGCATTTAGCGAGGGTGGTTGGGAAGTAAGGCCGGAGCCTGAGCCACCTCCATAGTAAGAGGTTGGGGAGGGGGGGGGGGTGTAGCACAAGAACCGTTGGTGACGGTGGCCACCCTCCCTTCCCTCCCTTTAGTTAGGTTTATTTTTTGTCTTGGGGTGAATTTTTTTCTTTTTGTGTGAGATGATTCCGGGGTCTGCACCTTTGGGGGGGGAGGGGGGGTACTGTCATGTCCTGACCAGTAAAAGAGGTTTTATTTGTTATTGTAGTTTGGTCAGGACGTGGCAGGGGTGTGTTTGTTTTGTGTTGTCTGGGTTTTTGGGTTGTGTTCTATGTTTTGTATTTCTATGCTCTATTTTCTAGTTTTTCTATGTCTAGTTTATTGTTTTGACCTTCAATTGGAGGCAGCTGTTCCTCGTTGCATCTAATTGAAGGTCCTGTTTAGTAGGGGTGTTTTTTCTATGGGATTTGTGGGTAGTTGTATCCTGTTTAGTGTTTGTTGCACCTGACAAGACTGTTTTCATCGTTCTTTTTGTTCAGTGTTCATTTTATTTAATAAAAGAAGATAATGAGCATTCACATTCCCGCTGCATTTTGGTCCAATTCATACGTCGCCCGTGACAACATTACCATCAGTGGGGGCTGCTGATGGGAGGACGGCTCATAATAATGGCTGGAATAGAGTTAATGGAATTGGAGTTGATACCATTCCACCAGTTCCACTCCAGCCATTACCATGAGCCCGTTTTCCTCAATTAAGGTGACACCAAACTCTTGTGATTATTAAACAACTGAATGTGGCAATGTTCATAATAAATCAAACCACAGTATTTTTGATTCATAAATATATTTGGTGTGTAAAGGCTCTCCAAACCTGTTTTTGCATGATTCATGCATACTTCCCCAACCCTAAACTTTGCCTAAATAATATTTTTTGATGTACCAGTTGGTGCTGAAACAGAGACGAACAAGCACATATTTAGATGGCTTTCTTTCATTGATCCCTATTTTCAGGCACTGTTCTCTCAATGTATTCTAGTCTGTTGACAAAATTCTAATTAAAGGTACATCGTATTTAAGAGGATGGCTTAAGATAAATGTACTGAAAACCCTATTGAATGAAAACTCCACAAGAATCTGTTGAACAAATAATGGGTGAATAGCATTTCAAGTTCAAGGTGAGAATATGCATAGAGAAAAAAGTGCATAAAATGACACATGCTTAACTCCGGTCGGAATCGTTCCCTATCTGAAGCTTATGAGAGAGACAAAACACAACAAAAGACAAAGCTCATACCTTTCAATCAGAGAATAGCAGATTAGCCGTCTGGCAAAACAAGAAGACAATAGCATATGTGCTCCTGTTACTTACTCTACTGGCATTGATTATAGCTATTTCAGAGGTGGTTCATTGAACTGGTAATGAGTAACCTCGCTTGAGACCTGAAAGACTTGTGTCAGCTCTCTGAGCTAATGCCTAGGCTTTAGCTCAGCTGGTTAACATGTAATGATCAGATATATGCCGAGGATTGCCTGAACATTTGGTCTCTTACCATTGAGAGAATGACACAATCCAATGAATATCTTATCAGACAGACAACACAAAACAACAGAGAGAGAGAGCGAGAGAGCGAGAGAGCGAGACAGACAGACAGACAGACAGACAGAGATTTGCCGAATAGTGTTTCATTCCTGTTAGTCTAAATAGAGATTGTTACACAACAATATAACGGAGCCCTAGGGCAGAGAGGAGAACACACACACACACCTCAGAAATCAGGTCTATGCTGCGCAAGCCAGTTTAATTATAGCTTTACCAGACAGACTTAATTATCACAGTTAGAGTTCTCTCCCTCCCTTCATCCTTCTCTCTCTCCCTCAGAAATGGCAGAAAAACTACATTTGCTTCACTCTATTAATCATTTCATGTGGGATCCCTATGGCTTGCTCAAACTGTGTGGCATTAAAAGTGGTTCCCTACAACGAACGTTCACAAAAGGCATTGTTTTGAACTCATTTGTATTGAATTGTTGGCCTACAGGTTTTCATCCTTCCCTTCTAATCAGGGACTGGAGGTCTAAAAATGGTGTATCCATCTAGTAAATAGTATATATTGACTGTCTATTAGCTGGGCCCCTTGACATTAGCATGTCCTGAAATGCCATGATAACGAAATACAAACGATGATGGACTTTGATGAAATCATGGCAAAGGCCTACTATTAGCTAGCTCCTATACACAGAGGACCACATTCACCTCTCTCTCTCTCTCTCTCTCTATTTTCTACATCCTCCTCTCCATCTCCACACCCCTCTCTCTTTGTCACCCTCCTCTTCCTGGAACAGACACGCAGGAACCGGTTGTCATGGAAACCTTGCTCTCTGGGTAAACTTACGGAAATACATATGAACGCACGCACGCACGCACACACACACACACAGACACTGTATTTAATAAATACTTCATGGATCTGATGATTATAAGACCACTGACTTACTGACTGGACACTATAGTATTTCTTTATGCATAGTATTTCTGATAGCAGCTCTGCTGCGTTTGTATGTGTGTGTGTACGCACGCACTTGCTTTCTGAATACGAACATGTTCCTCTGCAGATGTCAAAGTCTAATGAGAGAAACAATACTGAGAGAAAGAAAGAGTGAGTGATGACGGAGGATGCACTAAGTACCTTGTCAAGTAGAGCAATAAAATAAGCTTATCACAGTAACCCACTGAACAGGTCAACTATACTGGTATCCCATCATTGCTCAGCAGTTTGTAGGGGATGATTGTCTCTTCATTCGGCTGAGGAAAGAGAGTGATTCAGATAGAAAAGCTAAAATATCGAGAGAGGTAGTGAAAACATTAGGGAGAGAGGGAGAGTGATTCACGAAGAAGAAAAAAAGTTGACTCAGTCTGGCCTTCCTTTCATTCTATACTAAACAAATATATAAAACGCAACATCTAAAAATGTCTACGATTGAACTGAGTTCCAATTCATATGAAGAAATCAGTCAATTGAAATAAACGAATTAGGCCCTAATCTATGGATTTCACATGTCTTGGTCACAGAACCCATAAAAAAAATTGGGCCTCACAATCGGCCTCTCATCACGGTATTTCTGTGCATTCAAATCGCCATCAATAAAATGCAATTGTGTTCATTGACCATAGCTTATGCCTCCCCATACTGTACCATAACACCACCGCCACCATGGGGCACTCTGTCCACAAATTTGACATCAGCAAACCGCTCACCCGCATGATGCCATTAATGTGGTCTGCGGTTGTGTGGCCGGTTGGACGTAATTCTCTAAAACGACGTTGGAGCTGGCATATGGTAGAGAAATTAACATTAAATGATCTGGCAACAGCTCTGGTGGACATTCTTGCAGTCAGCATGCCAATTGCATGCTCCCTCAAAACTTGAGACATCTGTGGCATTGTATTGTGTGACAAAACTGCACATTTTAGGAGTGGCCTTTCATTGTCCCCAGCACAATGTGCAGCTGTGTAATGATCTTGCTGTTTAATCAGCTTCTTGTTATTCCACACCTGTCGTGTGGGTGGATTATTTTGGAAAAGGGGAAACGCTCACTAACAGGGATGTAAACAAATGTGTATGTGCATATGTAAAAATGTTGGGATCTTTGATTTCAGCTCATGAAACATGGGACCAACACTTTACATGTTGTGTTTAGATTTTTGTTTGGTGTACAGTACATCCACAGCTCAATTAATTTAATAATTACCATGTAATCTCCATGCACAGAGAGTATATAATGTCTGTCTGTCTCTCTCTCTCTCTCTCACACACACACACACACGCACACGCACAGTGGCCGTGACCCCATTATCCAGAGGGTGTCTCAGATTATTAAAAAAAAACATTTCCAATTCAGACATTCGTATAATACACACTTGTACATGTGTGAATTAGGACAAATATAAGCACCCACGCACATACATTTACCGTATCCACACACACACACACACACACACACACACACACACACACACACTACAAGGCGTATATAGAAAACCACAGAGAACCAATAGAGATATAATATCAGATACCAACAGTACCACACAGCTAGAACACTTCAGCTCTTAGACATAGAATGACAAAGCTGGAACAACAGAGATAAAACCATAGATCTACAACACCCCGGCTCCTAAGACCAAGCACTCCTGTATTGAAGCAAGAACCAGGAGCAGCTCCAGACCCAGACCCAGATCTCTGCTCTCACCTTACCTGTGGAGGTGAGCCAGCTGTGGGGGTCTGGGTTAGGAGTAGGGGGGTTAGGACCAGGAGGGGAGGGAGGGGGGGGGGGTTACAGTGGAGAGACTGCCTACCTTTCTCGAGTGTCCCTGTGAGGAAGCGGTAGAAAAAGCGAAACACTTTGGTCAGCTGTCTCTTGCATCTCTTCCTGCAATGGCTCATCTTGACTCTGTAGTGGCTAATGATAGTCACAAGGTGGGGGTAATGGCGAGTGTTGGGGGATTCGACAAGGCAGAAAAACAGTGAAAAGAGAGAAAGAAGGAAGAAAGGAAAAGGTGTGTAAAGTGTAGCTGCTTGCTGCTCTTCTCTCTCACACTCTCTCCACCTTCTCTATCTCCTTTCGTTCGTGGCTCCACCTCTAGGCCTCCTGCTGTCAATCAACAACAGTGTTCTGTCTCCTCCCCCTTACCCTGTGAGAATCCCCTCACTTGATCTGATTGGCTGGGAGAGTGGCGGAAAATTCTGGTCCAAGTGATGTCTCCTATACAACTACTGTACTCTGAGTGACAGGTTTTTCTCCACTCATATTTTTTCCTCTTTTTATTTTCTTCTCTTCTTCCTCCAGTGACTATTTATTTTCTCCGTCTCGTCTGTCTCCTGTTGTTTTTCTCTACTTGCTACTTTCAAAGAAACAAACCCTGCCTGGGAGATTTGTTTTGGTGTGAACCAGCGGGAGAGTAAGTGTGCATGTGTGTGTGTGTGTGTGTGTGTGTGTGTGTGTGTGTGTGTGTGTGTGTGTGAGTGTGTGTGTGTGTGCGTTTTTGTGTTCCAGCGGGAGAGTAAGTAATGCGACGGGGAGAAACAAAGCAAACACGGCAATTAGCGTCACTCGCCGCTCTCCTCTCCTCACTCACTCTCTCTTTTTTTCTCTCTCTCTCTCTCCCTCTCTCTCTCTCTTGCTATCTTTTCCGTCTCCTCTCTTCTCTTCTCCCATTCTATGCTAAGCTCTCGTATGGACCAGAGGGAAGAGAGAGAGGGAGTGTGGAGTAGGAGAATCTGGTCAATTAATCTGGTCTTAATTTGTTCTTCTCTCTGAAGAAATAGTTGCATGAAATGTCCAAAGCCCAGTAGAGCCAGAGGAGGAAAGGCGTGAGCTCTCCCTCTTTGTATAGTACAGGAGCAGAAACCCCCAGTAGGAGAGGGGGAATCAGTTGTTTTTCCAATTGTAGTAGAAATCCCAGCTGATGGATACAGTGGTATCAGTCTGTCGAAGGAGAGAAGGGTTCTAATCCTCTAAAGAAGAGAGTAGGGCTCTCTCACCCTCTTGCTCTCTCTGTCACACATGTCTTCTCTTCTCCTTTCTCTCTCTCTCATTTGCTCCTGTCCTCTCTCAGTCCCTGACCTGTCACTCAGTCAGTAGAGTGGAAAAAACACAACACACACTTGCAGCAGTGGAGGCTGCTGAGGGGAGAACGGCTCATAATAATGGCTGGAACGGAGCGTGTGTTTGATGTAAAGTATTTGATACCATTCCAGTAATTCCACTCCAGTCATTACCATGTGCCTGTCCTCCCCAATTAAAGTGCCACCAACCTCCTGTGACTTGCTGTCACATTCACTTTCTTGCAATATTCAGAGTACAGCTGAGAGTGGTCCCAGCACAAGTGTGTGTTCTGAAGAACAGCTCAGCATTCTGCCAGACTAAGATTAGAACCAAGACATAACCTATACATACAGAACTAGAGTACAACACACACAGACCCCCCCCCCCCCCCGCCCCTTGCCAACGTTAGCTGGAAGATGCACTCGCTCATTCCATCATACTTTGTTCAACTATAATACAAACAAACATGCAAACACATGTACGCAAGCGTACACACACACACGTATGATGTGATGATAGTGTACAGTACGTAGTTCATTTTTGATGGAGGCAAATCCAGGAGAGAGAGAGGACTGCCCAGCATTCATCTCTCTCTCTCAGAGAGTTCAGAACTAGTGACAGCGACAGAATGTGTTGAAGTAACAATGTTTATTACAGAAACAAGGGCAGGCAAACAACAGGTCAAGGCAGGCAGGGGTCGATAATTCAGAGTAGTGGGGCAAAGGTACAGGACGGCAGGCAAGCTCAGGGTCAGGTCAGGCAGAGGTCGGTAATCCAGAGTAGTGTGTCAAAGGTACAGGACGTCAGGCAGGCACAGGGTCAGGGTTAGGACGGACCGAAAAGGTCAAAACCTGGAAAAACAGAAACAATCAGGAACAGAGGGAAAAGCGCTGGTAGGCTTGACGAAAAACAAAACGAACTGGGAATAGACAAACAGAGAACACAGGTATAAGTACCCAGGGAATAATGGGGAAGATGGGCGACACCTGTAGGGGGGTGGAGACAAGCACAAGAAAAGGTGAAACAGATCAGGGCGTGACAGGGAGAGTGGTTGTTCCAAGTGAAGCTGTAAATGATGCTAGACTGTTAAGCCATATTGATTTCAAAATAGCCTAAACCTTTAGATACATCAGCTTTTTAATTAATTAATAAGCACCAGTACAGACACCTAACCACAGAGACACAAACACCGACAAAGGTCTGACAGAAGGTCGGCAGGAAGGTAGGAGTGAGAACCAACATGGGATGTGTGTGGGGGGCTGAGAGGTGTTGTTCCTCTAACAGTGTGAGACATGTACACACAGCAATCAGCTGTTCAAATTTAATTTGATCTCTGCGAAATGAAGCAAATTGATTACCCACTTTATATGTACATACTGTATTCTCGGGAGGGGGGGGGGGGGGGCTAGAAACATAATTGAGCTGCACCTTACTTTAACATATGCTAATCTTTGTATATGACAAATAAACGTTGATTTGATTTGGATTTACAAACCAACCTGTTTCATTGTGACGTCATCCTTCCCTTGAGTCCCATTCTTAAATCTGGCCTGCAGAAGTTTTCCCTAACCACAGATCTAGGATCAGATTATGCAAATCCATAAATCCTCACCTTCGGGGAGGTGAGACCTGTGAGTGAGTGATGATATCATCTTTTCCAGCCATGGTCTGTCTCTATAGCATACAGACAGTCACAAACGCACGCAAACAATCTGTCCTTCTGATGCCCTTTTGTGCTGCTTTGAACAGTTTATTCATTCCTTTACTCATCACAGGGATTGATTACTCCCAGAGGGCGGAGAAAACACATAGAGGAGGGGGTGAGAGGGTAAGTGTCAGAGAGTAAGAAACAGAGTGACTGACATAGAAGAAAACCGAGTGGGAGGGAACTGAATTGAATATAGAGAAAGGTGGAGGGGGCACAAAGAGGAAGCAGAAAGTAGAGTGACAAAGAGATTTAGAGAGTGAGATGTACAACCTTGTGTATGCGATACGGAGCCAGTGATCATCTGTGATATGACACACACTCACACACAACCTCTTCCTGGGGCAGGCAAAAGCAACAGCTGGTATGACAGACTCAACACTCGATTCAATGTGAACATGACGGCGGGATAGAGAGAGAGAGAGAGAGAGAGAGAGAGAATGAAAGAGGGCGCCACCAGGTGGAAGTGCTTGTGTCAAAAGACTGCTGACTAATGTTGGACAATACTATGAGGTCACCAGTGCACACACGCATATGTGCATGCACACACGCACACACACACACGCACACGAACACACACACCCACAAATGTATATGTCTTACGTCTTATATATGTCCATCCCCTCTCCCCTCCACTCTCCGTGTCTACCCATGTAGAACAAAAAGGGAAACACTGTGATAAACAGAAGGAAAAGTTTATCCTTAGTGAGGTAGAAAGACAGAAAGAGAGAGAGAGATGACGGTGATGTTGTAATGGAGTCTAAAGGAGCCCATTAGACGAAACTAATGATGCATGTCTCCTCCACAGAGAGAGAAATAGAACCAGTGTTGATGATTTGTAATGAATATTCATTAGCAACTGTTTGGCCCCGTTTGCAGAAGAGAAGTGTGTGTGTGTGTGTGTTTACGTGTGCATGTGTTTGTCCTTGCTCCTGTCAGGTCTGTGGTAGCTTCTGCTGAGTGAGTGATCTCATCTGTTGGCAGTTGAGCGCAGAACTACTTATAGCATACTATGGAGGAAGACAAGGTCAAACATTCGGACGTGTTATGGCCTTGAGTCCCTGGCAACAGCTTCGGTCCCGCCCATTAAGGGTATCGAAAAGGGAATATCTAATTGAAATCCATTTCATTTTAGTGCTGCATTAAATGGTTTAGAATAATATTTTCACAATCATGTACTCTGTCTATAACCAAGTTGATGCCTAACATGTGATATGCAAGTTACCAAGTCAAATGTCAAGATAAATCACTTTTATCACTTATTTCAATCTATGACGCCAAGGTGGTGAAATGCTAATTCAATACAGCATCTGCATGCTTACGGGTATCCCGTGCCTCTGTAAAAACATACACGTTTGGTGGTTTGTATCTAGTATAAGTGGGAACATGACCACAGGTGTTTTTGCTTTGGTTCTTCTCCACTGCAGTTAAGGCAAGGACTATAAATAACTTGTGCACATTAGCTGGTAAAATAGCCAGCCAGGCATGAAATTGGTTGCTAAGTACTACTTGTAAAGTAGCTAGTATCGGCGAGGCAAAAATCATTAGCATCACTGTAATTTATTTGAGATAAACTAAAAAGAGGAACTTTCATGAAGTGTTGTGCATGTCATGTCTATGTAGCAATAGCTATATTGAGGCAAGGCAGAAGCATTGGCATTCTTCATCAGCAGAAATCAGACATACTGTTGAGAAAACAACATCACCACTTTGTGTTCAATTCAAAGACCTGAGCCAGCTAGCTGTCATCGATAGCAGATCAGATTTACGGTCGGGACGCACTGCACGGCCAAAAATTTGTGACTCAAGCTACATGACAACTTTCAAGAGAAATATAGCAAGCCATCTAGCTAGCTAACTATTTTTGAATCAAGATAGGCTATCAAATGAATATCTAAGGTTGCTAGCTAGATATAATATAGCCTGCATAATACTTTTTGCTATTGGGAGTTGGGACTTTGAGGTTTCTGCATTATAATGCATTTACATGACACTACAAAATGATATTGCAGCCATGTTAGCACCCCATAACCATTACATGGAGAATACTTAAACAATGCAAGTATTATAAAATAATTTATAGTTTGAATGTGGAACCCTTACACACACGGGCAGCAGGTAGTCTCGTGGTTAAGAGCTCTGTGCCAGTAACCGAAAGGTCCATGCTTTGAATCCCTGAACCGGCAAGGTGGAAAAATCGGCCCTTGAGCAAGGCAGTTAACCCCCAACAACAATTGCTCCCTGGGAGCTGATGACATGGAAGTTGATTAAGGAAGCCCCCCCCCCGCACCTCTCTGATTCACAGGGGTTGGGTTAAACGCAGAAGGCACATCCCTGTACATCACTGAAATGTAAACTGTGATCATAAGCAGCAGTGTGAACCAAATATATTATGTGAGGCTGCACTTGTGAGCATCCACACAGAGCATCTGCGCTTGTACACAGGAGTTTGCTTCACTTTCCTGCAATGTGGTTGCTGCATAACAACTGCTGAGGAAATGAGCCCGTTTGTTTCTCTCTGCTAATGCTAATGTATACGCTAACTGCTAAATAGACTCTAGGGTAGGGGTGGGAAACTTTGATGGGGGGCAGGGGCCACTTGTGACAGCGAAGAGAAACAATTTACGTGAATTTCCTGCAATTCTGCAAGTTTTGCTATGGGCGTAGAGAAAATAATGCAATTTTCTACTCATTTTAAGCAATTCTACTCATTTTGCCATGGGGCAGAGAGAAATATGTTCAGTTATACAGCTAATTTCCTGCAATTCTACACATTTTGCAATAGGATAGAGGCAAATGTTTGCAGTTTTATTATGATAACTGATAATCAATGGGACCCACCCCGGTCGGTAATTCGACCATGCTTACTACAAGTTTAGATAGCTAGCCGCTAGACTCATTTACAAATCAATTTTCTTTTTTTGCTGACATGGGCTAATTAAGTGACTGCTGATGCACAACCAAATATCTAAATTGCACCTTGTGTATTCTATTATTCTAACTGTCAACAGTAACTTGAGACCCCGACTGAGTTTCATTTGAATTTTTTAATGTTTTCATTGGTCCGCGGGCCTACAAAAGGGGGGCAGCCAGTTGCCCATCCCTGCTCTAGGGGGTCACCGAACACATAGTCCCTAGATGCTCTCAATTGCCCAATTTATAGGCATGCTCAATTTAGGGATCTTTTTAAACAACAAGATATTGCGCTCCAAAGGGATTACTTGAATTTATGACTCATATCGCTGGTCTTTTAAGGCCTGACACAGACAAGAAAACAGGTTGGAATCTGTAGATTATAATCCAGACTACAGCAGGATTAGGAAAGTAATCTGTTCCTCTGCATTAAACAGGAGTACAGGAAAATGACAGTATGTTAGAAGTTAGCAAAAAAGGAAGGAGAACAGGAGAGCGGGAGGAAGTGAGAGGAGTGGAGACGGGTAGTGAAAGGAACTATTTGAAAAAAAGATGATGCTGCCAAAAATAACAATGCACTAACACAGAGGTGGCAACCCTGGTCCCAGATAGCTACAGGGTGTGCTGGCTTCTGTTCCAGCCCTACACTAACACACTTGATGCAACTCATCACAGTCCTGATGAGCAGCTGGTTGGTGTAATCCGGTGTGTTAGTGCAGGACTGGAACAACATGTAGTTGACGTGTAGGACTCTGATCACACTAAACTAAGTCTCTGGTCACATCTAGTGGTTCAGATGCTGTATTACAGCTGAGACACACTAACATATCCTCAGTTCAATTCTACCATTCAGTTGGTTCCATCTGAATAAAGTAAGGCAGATTTTAAGGCAGATGTTTCCCAAATTATGTGTATGGGTCAGGTGTTAAGTGCATGGGGCAAGGAATGCCAAAGTAATGGGTTCAATTTTCGCAGGGATCACGTACACATGCAAAAAATATATGCACTTGCTCCTGTACTGTAAATTGCTTAGCTTTTGTTACGTGTCTGCCAAGTGGGCATTCCTGTAGATCTGATGATTGAATAGAAATAAACAATATGGTAATATCATAATATTGCCTTCTGATTGGCAGGGCAAAAAAGTTGCCATGTTGTACGCACCTATCCAATCCATCTACAGGAATGGCTAGGAATAGGGGTCTGCTCCCCAGGCTCCGATGACATGGATGTCAATTAAGGCAGCCCACTGCACCTCTCGGATTCAGAGGGGTTGGGTTAAATGCGGAATACACATTTTGGTTGAATGCATTCGGTTGTGCAACTGACAAGGTATCCCCACTTTCCCTTTCCCTTTCCTTTTTAGGCCAGGGTTTGATCTGGAATTCAGCACTGGGGGCGTGCGTATTCATTACGCTGATTCTGTTGCAAAACATTTCTTAAACGGAAGCAAACAGGGAGGGACCTATCTGAATTTATCCAATAGAAACTGCTTTTTTGTTGCAAAACACAACTGTTTGCAACTGTTTGGACCAATTTGTACAACCCTGGTGAATTTCATGTACTGACCCATTGGTACCAACAGAGGGCAGCCTAACCAAGGTAGAGCCAGGTGAAGTTACCTCTAATACCCACTAAAAGGTAGCGTTGGACCACAAAGAAAAAGTGCATCCATAAACTCAACTCTAGTGTTGTAAAGTACCTAAGTAAAAATAACTTAAAGTCGGATTTTTTGGTATCTGTACGTTACTATTTCTATTTTTGACAACTTTTTACTTTTACTCCACTACATTCCTAAAGAAAATAATGTACTTTTTACTCCTTACATTTTCCCTGACACCCAATTTTCAATGCTTAGCAGGACAGGAAAATTGTCTAATTCACACACTTATCAAGAGAACATCCCTGGTCATCCCTACTGCCTCTGATCTGGCAGACTCGCCTAAACACAAATGCGTTGTTTGTAAATTAGTCTTACTGGCATTGTGTAAATTAAAAAACAAGAAAATTGTGTCGTCTGGGTTGCTTAATATAAGGAATTTGAAATGATTTATACTTTTACTTTTACTTGTGATACTTAAGTATATTTTAGCGATTACATTTACTTTTGATACATAAGTATATTTAATACCAAATACTTTTAGACTTTTACTCAAGTAGTATTTTACTGGATGAATTTCACTTTTACTTGAGTCATTTTCTTTTAAGGTATATTTACTTTTACTCAAGTATAACTATTGGGTACTTTTTCCACCACTGCTCAACTCATTACATGGCCCGTGTTCACAAAGCATCTCAGAAAAGGTCCTAGGAATACTGTTAAACCTGTTTTAAGACCAAAAAAAGTTGGTTTTAGGATGATGTTAAGATACTGTCTCGACAAACTCTGAGCCATGAGTAAAATCAAGTCATAAAAGTTTATCTCAGCTGGTAATCACAACAATTTGAGGTATTGCAAAGGAAAGATAGTGGGGTTAGGTTAAATGCAGAATACACATTATTACCCATCATTGACATTGTTGCAAATGGTGGGTAATAACCAATTGCGATGAGGCATCACCAGCCGTGAACTCTATAGCACGCTTCAGACAACCACTGTAAATGTGACTGTACATGAAATGTTGCAATGGTAAAACATTTGATATAATTTTTGCTTGACAAGATCACTTTGCTTAAATCTTAATTCTTGCCTAGTATGTATTTTGGCATGCATAACCCTTTTTTTTTTTTTTTTTTTTTTTTACAATTTCTGATATTTTGAATAAAGTTTTTTATTATATTTCTGTTATATCAACACACTCGTCACTCCCGTTCAACAACTCTAAATTGCTTTTGGCAGAGAAGGCAGCAAGTTACTGTCACGCCCTGACCTGAGAGAGACGTTTTGTTTCTCTATTTTGGTTAGGTCAGGGTGAAATTTGGGTGGGCATTCGAGATTTGTAGTTCTTTGTTCTATTCTATGTTTTCTTTTTCTATGTTGTCAGGTTCTAGTTTTGTATTTCTATGTTGGGATTTGTTTGGGATGATCTCCAATTAGAGGCAGCTGGTCCTCGTTGTCTCTAATTGGAGATCATAATTAAGTAGGGTTTTTTTTCCACCTGGGTTTTTTCCAACTCTGCGTCACGGTTTGTTGGTTTTGTTTGTTTAGTTTATTGTCTATGTATTTCATAGTTTCACAGTTCAATAAAAATGTGGAACGATAATCACGCTGCACTTTGGTCTGCTCCTTCCGAAGACAACCGTGACAGTTACTTGCCGATAATGTTGCATAAAAAGTTTGAAAGGTCACTCATTGAGGGCCCAGCGCTGGGTTTCAACTAAGATAACATATGGAATTGTTTTTTAATAGTCATACCAAGGATAATTGTTCTATTATTTGATTTTGAATTGTAGGACCCCTGTAGGGATCAAAAATATATCCCCAAATTATTTGATGAAACATTGAATTTGGCCTTACTGCTATTGGCTCATAGAAAAGCATTAAATAACAACCCACTTGGCCGGAACTGGTTGAATCACGTTGTTTCCATGTCATTTTAACCCCAAAATTCAATATGATGACATTGAATCAACGTGGAAAACTGATTGGATAAAAAAAAAAATCAACGAAAGGGTATTTCATCTATTTCTCACCCAACTTTTTACAAAAATCCAAAGACATGGTGAATTTTTGAGGGGATTTCATGTTGAATTCACATTAGTTGACCACCCATATGTAAAATGTATGCATGCTTGACTGTGAGTCGCTATGGATAAAAGCATCTGCTAAATGGCATATATTATACTCTGGACTCTGAAGCAGTGGAAACGCGTTCCCTGGAGTGATGAATCACGCTTCATCATCTGGCAGTCTGACGAACGACTCTGGGTTTAGCGGATGCCAGGAGAACGCTTCCTGCCCGAATGCATAATGCCAACTGTAAAGTTCGGTGGAGGAGGAATAATGGTCTGGGGCTGTTTTCATGGTTCGGGCTAAGCCCTTTAGTTCCAGTGAAGGGAAATCTTAATGCTACAGCATACAGTACAATGACATTCCAGATGATTCTGTGCTTCCAACTTTGTGGCAACAGTTTGGGGAAGGCCCTTTCATGTTTCAGCATGACAATGCCCCTGTGCACAAAGCAAGGTCAATACAGAAATGGTTTGTCAAGATCGGTGTGGAAGAACTTGACTGGTCTGACCTCAACCCAATCGAACACCTTTGGGATGAATTAGAACGCTGACTGCGAGCCAGGCCTAATCCTCCAACATCAGTGCCCGACCTCACTAATGATCTTGTGGCTGAATGGAAGCAAGTCCCTGCAGCAATGTTCCAACATCTAGCGGAAAGCCTTACCAGAAGATTGGAGGCTGTTATAGCAGAGAAGGGGGGACCAACTCCATATTAATGCCCATGATTTTTGATTGAGATGTTCGACGAGCAGGTGTCCACATACTTTTGGTCATGTAGTGTGTCTGTCGTTTAGCTGGTACTCTTTTGACTAAAGAGGATTCATGTATAGCTTTTACAGGCTCTGGGCCAGTATCCACAAAGCATCTCAGAAAAGGCCCTAGGAAAGCCTTTGACAATGATTTCACGAGGCCATGATATGCCTAAATACTTTGAACCACTAGGCTAATAAATAAACCTGTTTTTCTTTAGATTATTTAACCTTTTGACGCGTAAATTAAAATGATTAATAATGGCCCATACAGCGTGAGTTCCTTTTGCATGCGGTACCAGAATTCTATGCTGTTCTAGAATTTGATTGTTGCATTTTGCCGCTATTCTCTGCACCCCTCACTGCATCAAGACCACATTTTTGCTTCATATTAGGCTTTACAAAGCTGTATTTTTTAACCACTCAATCTCTTATCCTTTCTGTCACACCCTGATCTGTTTCACCTGTCTTTGTGCTTGTCTCCACCCCCCTCAAGGTGTTGCCCATATTCCCCATTATCCCCAGTGTATTTATACATGTGTTCTCTGTTTGTCTGTTGTCAGTTCGTTTTGTTCGTCAAGTCTACCAGTGGTTTCCCCTTGCACCTGTCTTTTTCTAGTTCCTGTGTTTTAGTTTTCCCGGTTTTTATCATTCTGCCTGCCCCGAACCTGCCTGCTGTTCTGTAACTTGTCACACCACCCTGAATTATTGACCTCTGCCTGCCGTGACCTCGAGACTGCCTGGCGTTCTGTACTTTATGGACTCTGATCTGGATTACTGACCTTTGCCTGCTCTTGACCTGTCATTTTGCCTGCCCCCTGTTCTACTAATACACTTTTGTTACTTCAACACTGTCTGTATCTGGGTCTTCTCCTGAAATGTGAAACTTTCTGCCTATAGTAGTAGCAGCGAGTATCTATAGTATTATTGATAATGATATAAATATGATTACTTTCATCATCTATATTACATGTATTATTATCTCAACAAAGCTTTGGTAATAGCCTGTCTGAGGTGCTGCGAGTGTGAGACAGGGTGGGAAACTTGAGGTGCGATAGTGGCTAACAGACAAAGTGAGAGCGGGGTATGAGCATATATTACATATGTCGACCATGGTTAAGAAAAATGCAGGCGTCCAAAATACTTTTAGTATTTTTTTAAAAATTAATTTCATTTATTCTCCCCTGAAAAAACTAGGCTACAGCATTGCCTACATTTTATCATCATGTAAACGTATTATCACCATTGGACATGTACAGTGCCTTGCAAAAGTATTCACCCCCTTGGCTTTTTTCCTATTTTATTGCATTACAACCTGTAATTTAAATATATTTTTATTTGGATTTCATGTAATGGACATACGCAAAATAGTCCAAATTGGTGAAGTGAAATTAAATAAATAACTTTAAAAAAATTAAAAACGGAAAAGTGGTGCGTGCATATGTATTCCCCCCTTTGCTACGAAGCCCCAAAATAAGATCTGGTGCAACCAATTACCTTCAGAAGTCACATAATTAATTAAATAAAGTCCACCTGTGGGCAATCTAAGTGTCACATGATCTGTCACATGATCTAAGTATATATACACCTGTTCTGAAAGGCCCCAGTGTCACGTCCTGACCAGTAAAGGGGTCATTTTGTTATTGTAGTTGGTCAGGACGTGGCAGAGGTGTGTTTGTTGTGTGTGTTTCAGGGTTTTTGGGGTTATGTTCTATGTTAATATATTTCTATGTTTGTTCTAGTTCTTCTATTTCTATGTTTAGTTTATTGGGTTGACCTTCAATTGGAGGCAGCTGTTCCTCGTTGCCTCTAATTGAAGGTCCTATTTAGTAGGGGTGTTTTTCCATGGGTTTTGTGAGTAGTTATTCCATGTATAGCTGTGCAGCCTTACAGGACTGTTTTTTGTCATCGTTGTTTGTTATTTTTTGTTAAGTGTTCACAAACCCAACACCTCTCATCACCCCTAGGGCACCATCCCCACAGTGAAGCATGGTGGTGACAGCATCATGCTGTGGGGATGTTTTTCATCAGTAGGGACTATGAAACTGGTCAGAATTGAAGGAATGATGGATGGCGCTAAATAAAGGGAAATTATTGAGGGAAACCTGTTTCAGTCTTCCAGAGATTTGAAACTGGGATGTCCTTCCAGCAGGACAATGACCCTAATCATACTGCTAAAGCAACACTCGAGTCGTTTAAGGGGAAACATTTAAATGACTTGGAAAGGCCTAGTGAAAGCCCAGACCTCAATCCAATTGAGAATCTGTGGTATGACTTAAAGATTGCTGTACACAAGCGGAACCCATCCAACTTGAAGAAGCTGGAGCAATTTTGCCTTGAAGAATGGGCAAAAATCCCAGTGGATAGATGTGCCAAGCTTATAGAAACATATCCCAAGAGACTTGCAGCTGTAATTTCTGCAAAAGGTGGCTCTACAAAGTATTGACTTTGGGGGGGTGAATAGTTATGCACGCTCAAGTTAAATTTTTTTTGCCTTTTTATTTCTTGTTTGTTTCACAAGAAAAAATATTTTGCATCTTCAAAGTGGTAGGCATGTTGTGTAAATCAAATGATTTAACCCCCCCAAAATATCTATTAATTCCAGGTTGTAAGGCATCAAAATGCCAAGGTGGGTGAATACTTTCGCATGGCACTGTAGCCTACAGATGCCTGCCTTGTCGTCAAGCGAGGAAGATATTTTGCAATCATCAAAGGCTTGGATAGGTTTTATCCTGGTCGGGGCAGAGGAGAGTGAGAATAGGGTGGATCAATTCATGTAAGCAACAAAGTGAGGTTGTTTGTGCGGATGATCAGATTGAATGGTGCGTGTGTGTAATAAGCTATATTGTGTGCAGAGACTGTGTGCAGAGACCATGGCATGAGTGAAGCGAGGTTGTAGATATAAGGGTAATCGTAAACAACGGAGCTAGACAGGATTACCTAGGTTTATGCTTTGGCATCATCGATGGGCTGAATGTTACGTGGGTGGACCAGTTTTCAATCTCCTTCCAAAGCGTGGTTACATTTGTATAAACTTCCAAGTATTACTGACTACAAACCCCCCTAAAATGGTTTCACCCAAATCTGTCAACCCAGTTTATGGCTAGGCTAGACATTAGGCTTGTATTTGAGGTGATACTCTGAAGTTAACATTTTATTTGTTTTGTGATTTGTCAAAAACTGTAAATGACTTGTCAAGTTATGTGCTCCGGTTCTTGCATACACTGTAACAAGCACATCGAAGATTTGTAATAATCTGAAAAGTGGACAAACTAAGTTGATCTTATTATCATCTTTGACTTTGTTTTTGTGCGTTTTATAGTGAATGTCATTCTGGGATTAGGGTGTTTTGTCAAACATCAACAAACATGGCTGCCATAATAAATCATTTTTCCTCTGTGAGTTTAGCTGACACGTATCTATTTTCTAAACAATATTACATTTCTCCCTTGTGATCACCAAAGATGTGGTACATTGTAAACAAGTCTAGTTGTTAGGTCGCTAACTTATGTTTTATTTTTTGTCAGCGATTTATGGAATGATTTGGCTGTGGAACTGTTCCTTGGGATGCTTGGATAATGAAGTTCACATTTATCTTCTACAATAAAAGGTGAAATTGTTTAGATGTTTTTCAGACAACAATGCTGTTTAGATGCATTTGTTGCATTAGTACAGTACATTCTATTTGCGATGGTGATCCCTTGTGATCACCAAAGATGTGGTACATTGTAAACAAGTCTAGTTGTTAGGTCGCTAACTTATGTTTTATTTTTTGTCAGCGATTTATGGAATGATTTGGCTGTGGAACTGTTCCTTGGGATGCTTGGATAATGAAGTTCACATTTATCTTCTACAATAAAAGGTGAAATTGTTTAGATGTTTTTCAGACAACAATGCTGTTTAGATGCATTTGTTGCATTAGTACAGTACATTCTATTTGCGATGGTACACTGCAGGGACCACTCAACAAAGATTTTTTTTAAACAATTTTTATTTCACCTTTATTTAACCAGGTAGGCCAATTGAGAACAAGTTCTCATTTACAACTGCAACCTGGCCAAGATAAAGCAAAGCAGTGCGACACAAACAACACAGAGTTACACGTGGGATAAACAAAGTACAGTCATTAACACAATAGGAAAATATTTTTACAGTGTGTGCAAATGGAGTAAGGAGGTAAGGCAATAAATAGGCCATAGTAGCGAAGTAATTACAATTTAGCAAATTAACACTGGAGTAGACGTGCAGATGATGATCCCAACAATGTGATCGTACACGTCAAAAGGTTAACTACCTACATTATGTTATTTCAATTTATCCCTTTGGAACGCAATATCAAGTTCTTTAAAAATATTCCTAAATTGGGCTTGAGTATAAATTGGGTTGATTTTACTCATTGCCTGAGCAGTGTCTTATAATCATTCTAAAACCTACTCTGAGCTGAGAGTTATTTTTTTCTTAAAACAGGGTTTAAAAGGATTCCTAGGACCTTTCTGAGATGATTTTTGGATACAGGCCCTGGTGTCCTTTTCACACAACAAGAGTAAAAACATACTTTTTTGTTTGACCTTTTGTTCAAAATTTTTGCTCAGTATAGATGCAGGCAAGAGTGTGCAAGGCGGTATTGAATGTGTCAATGTTTGTCACCTTGATGACTCAAATTTCTCTTGAACTTTGCACATACAGTACATTGTAAACTTTCATTCATAGGCTAGGTTGTAGCAACTTCATGATGGTTATTGGTAAAAATTGAGTATCATGTAGTAGCCTAAATGTATCGATATTACATTGAGCTGGGTGAACGGAATACGAATGACAGTCATCCAAAATGCTTTAAAAAAATAAGGCTGTGCTCATAAAAAATACAACCATCCTCCCTCATCTTAAACGACACCGACCACCACTGAAGTGCTATGTTATAATGTATATCAAGCAAATGTTACAGGGTAGCAGGCCAGCATTTAAAAGGGAAACAGCAAATCCTCCACACACACGTGCACGAAGGCAGCAGCAGCAAGCAGTGGTAATACCAGACTAAAGATTACTAGTGTCAACAAGATTAGGATAGAACTGCTGCTCTCTCTCTCTCTCTCGGCTTTGCTTTCAGTATCTTTTTTGCTGTGTCTTTTTCCATCTCCCCTTCTACTTCCCTCCCTTCCGTCCATGCTGTCTATCCTTTTAATCAATAATCTCATTCATTAGAGATTGTTATTCTGGTCCTAATCTAGGTTAACCCAGAACTAAAGTCTCACGTAAATGGTCAGCTACTCGACTAAGTTCTGGGTCTATACGTGTTAAGAGAAGAGACGAAGAGATGCTAGAATGATGAGCGGGACCAGAACGAGGAGTTCCACCCTCTCTCTTTGCAAGTAACGGGCTGAATGTCCCCTCTCCTTCCGAAAATTGAAAGACTAACACCAGATAACCACTGTCCAAATAACAACTAACGAAAAGACCCAAACACCAGAACTACTGATGCTGGCTATCCTAACACATCCCATTAGTTCCCGATAGATTCTATGGTACCAGTTATGTTTACGTAGGTCTGTCCACGAGAGATTATTCTCGTCCAAAATATGAGCCAGTGACCTAATTCATGTGGTGTGTGTGTGTGTGTGTGTGTGTGTGTGTGTGTGTGTTTGCGTGCATGTGTGTGAATGTGCATGTGCATGTGAACCCACACCAGAGCTTACACAAACCAGATACAGCTAGTGTGCAGGTAAGTAGAAGGGGTTTGGGGCATTAGGGCTCCGGAGGAGAAAGGGATGAGAGGCACAGAAAGAGGGGGGGGGGGGATCAGGGTACAGACTGAGTTGGCTCAGAGGGCTTTGATGTCTTGGGACTGACTCTGATTACCTCACTGGGGAACCAGTGGTATTCACACCGCTCTGAAATATTGATGACACACACACATTCTCCAATAGTCTCTCTCTCCATCTCTCCCTCTTTAAATCCAGATAGATTTTTTTTAAAGGTTTTCTGTTAGGCTCTTCCACAGATGAGCCATTGACCACAGTCACTCTGTGGACCTCCGTGCATAGCTTACGACACCCGTCTTTTACTTCCTACCTTCCACATATGAGAGACAGAGAAAGACGTGTGTGTGTGTGAGTGAGTGCGTGTGAATGTCAGAGACGGAACTTTCCCAGTGTGTGTGTGTGTACCACCCCTTGGTCACATAGTTTGAACACAAGTGTGTGTGTGTGTGTGTGTGTGTGTGTGTGTGTGTGTGTGTGTGTGTGTGTGTGTGTGAGTATTTACGTTAGTAATGTGCGGGTTGACTCCAGTGTCGGTCGTTTGGCATGCTGACTGCAGGAATGTCCACCAGAGCTGTTGCCAGAGAATTTATTGTTCATTTCTCCATCATAAGCTGCCTCCAACATAATTTTAGAGAATTTGCCAGTATGTCCAACCGGTCCCAGACAGCTAATGAAACTGTGGGTATGCACAAACAAAGAATTTCTGCAAAAACTGTCAGAAACCATCTCAGGGAAGCTCATCTGCGTGGTCGTCGTCCTCACCAGGGTCTTGACCTGACTGCATTTTTGCGTTGTAACTGACTTCAGTTGGCAAATGCTCACCTTCGATGGCCACTGGCACGCTGGAGAAGTGTGCTCTTCCCGGGTGAATCCCAGTTTGTACCAGCAGATTTGTACCAGCAGATGGCAGACAGCGTGTACAGTATGTGCGAGTGGTCTGATGTCAACGTTGTGAACAGAGTGCCCCATGGTATCATTGGTGTTATGGTATGGGCAGGCATAAGCTACAATCAATAAACACAATTGCATTTTATCGACGGCAATTTGAATGCACATACGTACATACCGTGACGAGATCCTAGGCCCATTGTTGTGCCATTCATCCACTGCCATCACCTCATGTTTCAGCATGATAATGCACAGCCCCATGTCACAAGATCTGTACACAATTCCTGAAAGTTGAAAATGGCCCAGTTTTCCATGGCCTGCATACTCACCAGACATGTCACCTATTGAGCATTTTTGGGATGCTCTGGATCGATGTTTTCGAGTTCCCGCCAATATCCAGCAACTTCGCACAGGCACTGAAGAGGAGTGGGACAATATTCCACAGGCCTGATCAACTCTATGCGAAGGAGATGTGTCTCGCTTCATGAGGCAAACGGTGGTCAATAGTGATGCGCGACTTGACTCATAACCAACCGTCCCCGCGGTTATATCCGCAGGGCAGATGGTTTAGGGTCATTAAATATTGTGTGGCTGAAGGCCTGGTGGGTGGCAGGCTGGTTGAATAAAGAGAAAACAAATACCTTGAAAAATCAATAGATGTGTAATTCTTGTGCAATTTATATCTATAGGCTACATTGAGGTTTTTATTTCATTATTTTAGGCTATCTGGTATTAGTGTATAAACCTAATCTTTAGGGATTAAGTGTATGCACTCCTAATAGCCTACACAGCCTATCACCAAGTTTTGGGAATTGGCAGAAAAAATTAACGCCAATTCACGAAGGCAAAAAGGACGTTGTTGAAGTTTAATTCAATAAGACAAAAGCTGCGAAAGGAGAGTTGAAAATAAAGAGAAGGGAGGGCCAGAAAAGTAATGTTAGGAAAATATTTGGTAAAGTGGTAAAAGAGGATGATAGCAGTGCTGCCTACGCTATGTGTGATGATTGTAAGGCACTATACAAATTTGACAGTCACAAGAAGGGACTTCAAATAGGCCTATGGCATGTCAAGGGAACTGCAGCCTACTGTTAAGATGGGTTGAATGGAAACTAAAACCTGGACAATGACTGTAGATCTACAGTGCATTCGGAAAGTATTCAGACTCCTTGACATTTTCCACATTTTGTTATGTTACAGCCTTATTCAAAAATTGATTAAATTGTTTTTTTCAATCTACACACAATACCCCATAATGACAAAGCAAGAACACGGTTTTAGAAATGTTTGCAAATGTACACTACTGTTCAAAAGTTTGGGGTCACTTAGAAATGTCCTTGTTTTTGAAATAACATTTTTTGGAGGATTAAAATAACATCAAATTGATCAGAAATACAGTGTAGACATTGTTAATGTTGTAAATGACTATTGTAGCGGGAAACGGCTGATTTTGTATGGAATATCTACATAGGCGCACAGAGGCCCATTATCAGCAACCATCACTCCTGTTTTCCAATGGCACGTTGTGTTAGCTAATCCAACTTTATCATTTTAAAAGGCTAATTGATCATTGGAAAACCCTTTTGCAATTATGTTAGCACAGCTGAAAACTGTTGTGCTGATTTAAGATGCAATAAACCTGGCCTTCTTTAGACTAGTTGAGTATCTGGAGCATCAGCATTTCTGCGTTCGATTACAGGCTCAAAATGGCCAGAAACAAATAATTTTCTTCTGAAACTCGTCAGTCTATTCTTGTTCTGAGAAATGAAGGCTATTCCATGCGAGAAATTGCCAAGAAACTGAAGATCTCGTACAACGCTGTGTACATTTACATTTACGTAATTTAGCAGACGCTCTTATCCAGAGCGACTTACAAATTGGTGCATTCACCTTATGATATCCAGTGGAACAACCACTTCACAATAGTACATCTATATATTTTTTTGGGAGGGGGGGTTAGAAGGATTACTTTATCCTATCCCAGGTATTCCTTAAAGAGGTGGGGTTTCAGGTGTCTCCGGAAGGTGGTGATTGACTCCGCTGTCCTGGCGTCGTGAGGGAGCTTGTTCCACCATTGAGGTGCCAGAGCAGCGAACAGTTTTGACTGGGCTGAGCGGGAACTGTGCTTCCGCAGAGGTAGGGAGGCGAGCAGGCCAGAGGTGGATGAACGCAGTGCCCTTCTTTGGGTGTAGGGACTGATCAGAGCCTGAAGGTACGGAGGTGCCGTTCCCCTCACAGCTCCATAGGCAAGCACCATGGAGTGTGCGGAGGAGGAGCGGGGTGACGTGAGAGAACTTGGGAAGGTTGAACACCAGACGGGCTGCGGCGTTCTGGAGGAGTTGTAAGGGTTTAATGGCACAGGCAGGGAGCCCCTCCAGCAGCGAGTTGCTGTAATCCAGACGGGAGATGACAAGTGCCTGGATTAGGACCTCCGCCGCTTCCTGTGTAAGGCAGGGTCGTACTCTACGAATGTTGTAGAGCATGAACCTACAGGATCGGGTCACCGCCTTGATGTTAGCGGAGAACGACAGGGTGTTGTCCAGGGTCACGCCAAGGCTCTTAGCAATCTGGGAGGAGGACACAATGGAGTTGTCAACCGTGATGGCGAGATCATGGAACGGGCAGTCCTTCCCCGGGAGGAAGAGCAGCTCCGTCTTGCCAAGGTTCAGCTTGGTGTGTGAATTAGACAATTTTCCCGTCCTGCTAAGTACTGGCAGCTTCATTAAATAGTACCCTCAAAATACCAGTCTCAACGTCAACAGTGAAGAGGCGACTCCAGGATGCTGGCCTTCTAGGCAGAGTTCCTTTGTCCAGTGTCTGTGTTTTTTTGCCCATCTTAATCGTTTCTTTCTATTGACCAGTCTGAGAAATGGCTTTTTCTTTGCAACTCTGCCTAGAAGGCCAGCATCCGGGAGTCGCCTCTTCACTGTTGACGTTGAGGCTGGTGTTTTGCGGGCACAATTTAATGAAGCTGCCAGTACTTAGCAGGACGGGAAAATTGTCTAATTCACACACCTATGATGAGAACATTCCTGGTCATCCCTACTGCCTCTGATCTGGCAGACTCACTAAACACATACTTCGTTGGTACATTTTTTCTGAGAGTTGGAGCATGCCCCTCACTATCCATAAATAAAATAAAAATAGAAATCTTGTTGCTTAATATAAGGAATTTGAAATTACTTAGACTTGTACTTTTACTTTTGATACTTAAGTATATTTCAGCATTTACATTTACTTTTATATTGAAAACCAAATACTTTTGGACTTTTACTCAAGGAGAATTGTACTTGGTGACTTTCACTTTTACTTGAGTCATTTTCTATTAAGGTATCTTTACTTTTACTCAAGTATGACAATTGGGTACCTTTTCCAACACTGGTTCTCAGTTGCAACACTCACTACCAAGTTCCAAACTGCTTCTGAAAGCAACGTCAGAACAAGCAGCCGCACACAAGCCTAAGATCACCATGTGCAATGCCATGCGTCGACTTGAGTGGTGTAAAGCTCGCCGCCATTGGACTCTGAAGCAGTGGAAACTCGTCAGTCTGACGGACAAATCTGGGTTTGGCGGATGCCAGGAGAACGCTACCTGCCTAAATGCGTCGTGTCAACTGTAAAGTTCGGTGGAGGAGGAATAATGTTCTGGGGCTATTTTTCATGGTTCGGGCTCTGCCCCTTCGTTCCAATGAAGGTAAATCTTAATGTTACAGCATACAATGACATTCTAGATTATTCTATGCTTCCAAACTTGTAGCAACAGCTTGGGGAAGCCCCTTTCCTGTTTCAGCATGACAATGTACCCGTGCACAAAGCAAGGTCAATACAGAAATGGTTTGTCAAGATCGATGTGGAAGAACTTGACTGGCCTGACCTCAACCCCATCGAACACCTTTGGGATGAATTGGAACTCCGACTGAGAGCCAGGCCTAATCCTCCAAAATCAGTGCCCAACCAAACTAATGCTCTTGTGGCTGAATGGAAGCAAGTCCCCGCAGCAATGTTCCAACATTTAGTGGAAAGCCTTCCCAGAAGATTGGAGGCTATTATAGCAGCAAAGGGAGGAACAACTCCATATTAAATAATGTCCACGATATTGAAATGAAATGTTTGACGAGCCGGTGTCCACATACTTTTGGCCATGAAGGTTATCTGTGACAAACAGATGCATATCTACATTTCCAGTCACGTGTAATCCATAGATTAGGGCATAATAACAGCCTGAAAATGCACCAGGGGGAAAGAGTTTGTGCAGATTCTGTTCTGACGGGAGATGCGCAAATGTCTGCATACTTGACCTGGGAAACACTGGGGGAGTGCTTGGGCTCTCATCGAAGAGAGAAGTTTGTCCAGCTCATCTACCTAATCCTCACGTTACAATAGCATAGCATGCCTCAAATGTAAGTACTCCGCCACAGTGAAAAGGGCTACTTCTATGTGAATTAACGAGGAGGCAGAACACACCTCATTTCAAACTCTTATTTGAAAATAAAACTTATTTGAAATTGACAAACTGAAATAGCCTATAGATAATTAGCAGGCAGCGGGCCTTGGTTTGAGGGTAGAGCGGTTTAACTGTCCTGTTGCATAAGAATAGCATTTTGGAGCGGTGAGAGCATTCTGTCATCACCCGCATAAAACACTCATGTTGGATAAAAGCAGAGACCCAGAGCTACAAAATGGTATATCATACACTGCATTTGAGCAACAATTGGAAAGTAATTCTGCTTTGAAAGTTGATAAACCTGTAATCTCACTTTTGATAAAATGGCCTTTGAATATTTTGGTACCTACTGGAGAGCTCTTCTTTGCCTACACTCATTCACCATCGTTCACACCCTCTTAAGCTTTAGCCCCCACCCAAACTCTGATCATTTTATTCATCCTAGCAGAGCTGGTTAGGCTGTTTTCAAGTTATCCACAGCGTTGGTGACTGTAACTGTGCTGCTGGCAACATTTGAATGATGCTTTTTTTGCCGACGTTTACTGACACCGGCCATATTCAACGGGTGTTGAGCGTTCGTAAATTCATCAGTTATTCTGCGCTCTAGCACACTCAGACGAGAGTGGTCTGAAATTGGAGTAGATGGCCAGACTGAATTTACAAACACACCCGAAATGGTTACTTGCATAGTGGAGTCTTTTGTTAAGACATGTAAACATGTAAACAATAAACCACAATCTCAACTCGTTACCTGTATAAAAAGACACCTGGGAGCCAGAAATCTTTCTGATTGAGAGGGGGTCAATTACTTATTTCCCTCATTAAAATGCAAATCATTTTATAACATTTTGACATGAGTTTTTCAGGATTTTTTGTTGTTGTTATTCTGTCTCGCACTGTTCAAATAAACCTTCCATTAAAATTAGACCAATCATTTCTTTGTCAGTGGGCAAACGTACAAAATCAGCAGGGGATCAAATACTTTTTTCCCTCACTGTATGATGGCCAAAATGAAGGTGACTAAATCAATGGAGGCCAGAGGCAAAAAACTGCACAGCATCGCGCCAGCTAGGCTGGATGCTGTGCGAGAATGAAGGCTACCTGACAGGCTTACTTTTTCATTGAACTCATCATTGTCACGATTGTCGTAAGGAGTGGACCAAAACGCAGCGGGAAAATGTATACTCATCTTCTTTTTTTATTTGAAGAAGGAAAAACAAAATAAACACGTATACAAAATAAACGACTCCAAACAGTCCCGTCAGGTGCAACAAACACTAAACAAGGAAATAACTACCCACAAACCCCCATAGAACAAACACCCCTATAAATAGGACCTTCAATCAGAGGCAACGAGAAGCAGCTGCCTCCAATTGAAGGTCAACCCAATAAACACCACATAGAAATAGACCAACTAGAAATAACATAGAAATACACTAACATAGAACATAACCCAAAAAACCCCGAAACACGCTAAACAAACACCCCCTGCCACGCCCTGACCAAACTACAATAACAAACAGCCCCTTTACTGGTCAGGATGTGACAGTCATCTTTCTTCTCGAATTGCAGGACATAAAACAATATAGAGGTAAGATAGATAGCGATTTTGAGACACGACGTAGCATTTTCATATTTTAGTATACTTCATATTAATGCAAAATTCCTGTTCTTTTTAGTTGATTTCCCACAAAAACAAGCGTATCTCTGTGAACTGTCAAAAGAGCACCGAGTGTACCACAAGCATTTTATAGTAATTCAGCTTGTGTCATGGTAATTTAGCTTTTTATGACCCGTGGAAACAACTTTGAAGACAACCACCACAACATGTAAAATCCTCAAAAGTAGCTGCGAGAAAGCTGCACCGCTCTGTTAACAGAGCTCAGTGCTTATTATTGGATGTATTAAGCAATGAAATCTGACCTTCTGGATACATTTATTTTATAACATAAGGAAGTAAAATTTAATCACCAAAGCGCGTTTTCACCAACTCTGGGCAGAGTGGGTGGAAACCCTAAATATTGTGCCTAAGTCTATACTGGCAGAGCAAAGGGGTATGTGTGTGTGTGTGTGTGTGTGTGTGTGTGTGTGTGTGTGTGTGTGTGTGTGTGTGTGTGTGTGTGTGTGTGTGTGTGTGTGTGTGTGTGTGTGTGTGTGTGCTTGTGTGTGCGTGTGTGTGTGCGCAACAAGCTCTCACAGTCTCACTGCAGAATTAGACGTTTATCCACGTTACTCCAAAGTTGCTCCAAACGTCAAATTTAGAAGAGTTTTTGACACACTGGATTGACTCCTCCTCGTCAGTATCGTTCCATTTCTCCAAATATCAAATTTAGATTAAGGGTTAAGGTTTTGATTAGGGTTAACACAAATAAGTAAACTACGAGTGTCCACCACTGGGATAAAACACGTAACTTTCTGATCCAGAGTCATGGGATTATGCCTATCCGCCACCCCCGTCCACAACGCCCTAGCAAAACCCAATCCTACTTGATGGTAATAGCGCTCACTGTTTCCCCTACTGGACGAGTTTTAATAGGCTTTCCGCACATCCTCAGGACATGGACAAGACGTCCAATTTCGAAGTCACTCTTGAGCGATCTACCTGTGTGTGCATTTGTGTGTGTCAAAACCTGCGTGCTGGATAACAAACCCTGTGCCACAATGTCATTCTCACACAGATGGCACAGAGTTGAACAAGTGCACTAATAACAACATTGATCATGGAGAGTGGACTGCTACTAGGCGGGCCATTTACAGTACGACTATAATCCATAGTTTTACATTTACACTTCAATCTCCAGCCATTCTTAACACCTACTAGACTAGAGCTTTCTCAAGGAGCTCTCTGTCTCTCAACCAACACTTATTTGAGTACACTCAACTCCACATATTTTTTCTTTCTTCTCATTCTTTCGCTCTGTCTCTCTCGCCTTGATCACTTTCTCTCCTGATGAAGTGTCTGTACTCCTGGCTCTCTGGTTTGTGTAACCAAACACACACATGTCTCTTTCGCTCACCCTCTTTTGCCCTCAGAATTGCCTCAGTTTATTGGGGCATGGACTCTACAAGGTGTTGAACGCATTCCACAGGGATGGCCCATGTTGACTCCAATCCTTCCCACAGTTGTGTCAAGTTAGCTGGATGTCCTTTGTGTGATGGACCATTCTTGATACACATGGGAAACTGTTGAGCGTGTAAAACTGAGCAGCATTGCAGTTCTTGACACACTCAAATTGGTGAGCTTGGCACCTACTGCCGTACCCCGTTCAAAGGCACTGAAATCTTTTGTCTTGCCCATTCACCCTCTTAATGGCACACATATACAATCCTTGTCTCAATTGTCTCAAGGCTTAAAAATCCTTCTTTAACCTGTCTCCTCACTTTCATCTACACTGACTGAAGTGGATTTAACAAGTGACATCAATAAGGGATCATAGCTTTCACCTGGATTCACCTGGTAAGCCTATGCCATGGAAAAAGCATGTGTTCCTAATGTTTTGTACACTCAGTGTCTATATTGGTATCATTGTGGGTACGAAAATGTCTCACCATGAGAAGAGCACAGAAACAACTAAGGAGAATCACAACAAAAAACAGGTGTGAAGTTTGAGTTCGAAATATATCTGAGAGAGAAGAGACACAAAAGGACATCTAGTAACGGTTGTCGTCGGGGATAGAGGACCAAAACGCAGCAGGAATGTGGATGCTCATCTTGTATTTATTTTTAAATAAAGAGAACACCAAAATAACAAAAACAAAGATCTCACGAACAACAAAACAGTCTTGTCATGCTCACACAGGCAAAACAAGAAACAATCTCCCACAACACTACACCAAACAATTACCCATATATAGGACTCTCAATCAGAGGCAACGAGAAAGCACCTGCCTCCAATTGAGAGTCCAACCCCCCATTAACCTACACATAGAAATACCACAAACCAGAAAGAACATAGAAATACAAAACATAGAACATAGACCAAAACCCGGAAATAATAAATCAAACACCCTACTACATAAATCACCACCCCGAACCACATAAACAAAATACCCTCTGCCACATCCTGACCAAACTACAATAACAAATAACCCTTATACTGGTCAGGGCGTGACACATCTCAATATTGATAGACAATATATACACTACCTGTCAAAAGTTTTAGAACACCTACTCATTCCAGGGTTTTTCTTTATTTTTACTAATATCTACATTATAGAATAATAGTGAAGACATCAAAACTATGAAGTAACACATATGGAATCATGTGGTAACCAAAAAAGTGTTAATCAAGTAAAAAAATATTTTATATTTGAGATTCTTTAAATAGCTACCCTATGCCTTGATTACAGCTTTGCACACTCCTTGCATTCTGTCAACCAGCTTCATGAGGTAGTCACCTGGAATGCATTTCAATTAACAGGTGTGCCTTATTAAAAGTTAATTTGTGGAATTTCTTTCCTTCTTAATGCATTTGAGCCAATCAGTTGTGTTCTGACAAGGTAGGGGTGGTATACAGAAGGCAGCCCAAGTCCATATTATGGCAAAAACAGCTCAAATAAGCAAAGAGAAATGACAGTCCATCATTACTTTATGACATGAAGGTCAGTCAATCCTGAACATTTCTAGAAATTTGAAGGTTTCTTCAATTGCAGTCGCAAAAACCATCAAGCGCTATGATGAAACTGGCTCTCATGAGGACCGCCACAGGAAAGGAAGACCCAGAGTTACCTCTGCTGCAGAGGATAAGTTCACTAGAGTTGCCAGCCTCAGAAATTGCAGTCCAAATAAATGCTTCACAGAGTTCAGGTAATCAACTCCTCTGAACATCAACTGTTCAGAGGAGACTGCGTGAATCAGGCCTTCATGGTCGAACTGCTGCAAATAAACCACTACTAAAGGACACCAATAAGAAGAAGAGACTTGCTTGGGACAAGACACATGAGCAATAGACATTAGACTGGTGGAAATCTGTCCTTTGGTCTGATGAGTCCAAATTTGAGATTTTTGGTTCTGAACGCCATGTCTTTGTGAGACACAGAGTAGGCGAACGGGTGATCTCCACATGTGTGGTTCCCACTGTGAAGCATGGAGGAGGTGTGATGTTGTGGGGGTGCTTTGCTGGGGACACTGTCTATGATTTATTTAAAATTCAAGGCACACTTAACCAGCATGTCTACCACAGCATTCTGCAGCAATACGCCATCCCATCTGGTGTGTGCTTAGTGGGACCATCATTTGTTTATCAACAGGACAATGACCCAACACACCTCCAGGCTGTGTAAGGGCTATTTGACCAAGAAGGAGAGTGACGGAACGCTACATCAACAATCTACCGACCTCAACCCAATTGCAATGGTTTGGGATGAATTGGACCTCAGAGTGAAGGAAAAACAGCCAGTAAGTGCTCAAAATATGTGGGAACTCCTTCAAGACTGTTGGAGAAACATTCTAGGTGAAGCTGGTTGAGAGAATGACAAGAGTGTGCAAAACTGTCAAGGCAAAGGTTAGCTACTTTGAAGATTCTAAAGTCTAAAATACAATTTGATTTGTTTAACACTTTTTTGGTTACTACATGATTCCATATGTGTTCTTTCATAGTTTTGATGTATTCCCTATTATTCTACAATTTCGAAAATATTACAAATAAAGAAAAACCCTTGAATGAGTAGGTGTGTCCAAACTTTTGACTGGTACTGTATAATAGTTGGCACTGATCTTAAATGCTTATGTACCCTCATGTTCCCCAGTCTAACACACACAAACTCACATTGTTAGTTTCACTTTCATATGGAGACGTGCAAAGGCTCATTTCATTTTTAAAACCTCCTAGTCTGATTTCACCTGAAACAAAGAATAGTTGTAGTCTGTCTTTAGTCCTAAAAAGACGGTATGGGGATTCTACTTTCTCATCCATCACTAGCTATTACTCCTCTATTACCTATCGCTCTCTTTTTCATCCTCCTCCATCTCACTCCATTGCAACTCTTATCTGTTACAAAATGGATCTCCCCTCTCTCTCTCTTTCCCCCCTCTATCATCCTCTGTTACTCTCTGCCCCCCTAATAGTGAGTGTCAGACTCCAGCCTTTCTCTCTCCAGGGCACCACATCTAATCACATTTACACCTGTAGAGGAAGGAGGAGAGAGAGGAAGAGAGAGAAGGAATGAGATAGGAGGGAGGGAGGGGTAAAATACATCTGTTGCCATCAAGCAGGGATTAAATCTACGGTTTGTCCCTCTCTGCTTATAAATGCACAAAGATGGCGGAGAATGAGAGGGGAATGAAATGTATGCACAAACACACACACACATACACACACACCCTCTTAGCATTAGGGACAACCATCATCACCAACAATACAGGAGAGCTTAACAAGAGAAATGGGTAATGGAACAACAAACAGATAGAGGGATGGAGAGAACGGTAGAGAGAGGGGTGGGGTTAGGGTCTCAGTTGACCTTTTCACATTCATTTTTTTTCAGTGTGTTGTGTCACTGAAGGAAACTCACTCTCCTTTCTCTATCCCACTCCCCCTCCTTCCTCTCCTCAGCACCTCTATTCCTCCATATCCTCTGACTAATTGAGTTGACTGGCCAAATCTCATAAAACGTTATTATACAACATAATTCATCCATTTTATGAAATATACTGGCATTAACTTTACGATAATCTTCTCATTGTAGAACTTATTGCAGCTTCATTTAAATGGATAGAGACTTTAATAAAAAAATATTTGATAAAATATTGAATTTGGTGTTTACTACTATAGCCCATAGAAATACATTGAATAACACATTAATAAATGGCAAAAAAAGACAGTCAAACTGAATAAGGTTTTGAAGTGTCTGTCCTATATCTAAGAGATGTAAGAAAGCTCAGGAAATATTTTTAGTTATTTTCACATTAAATAAGGGGTAAAAGTTTAACCCCCTATTTTTGTTGCCACAAAACTACCTCTATACTTCCATTCATTTGTATGGGATACATAGACAAGTCCCGTGACACTTGTGGGGGCCGTAGAGCAAAACGAAGAGCACCATCGTGTTTGTGAGAGTCTCCCCTTTCTATAGAGTGATATGAATTTTGTAGGCCAAACCATTCAGATGCTACAGACGTTTTCGTGAGAAGACAGATTTTCTGATGTCTCCTGTTCTGACAAACAGCGCTATAGCTCTGCCACTTTCCATGCAGATGCGGAGGGACGACGTTGGCGGATGTGGTGGATTGGGAAGCAGCCCATGCAAAAAAACATATCTCAAGTTTGAACTGACAGATCTTGATGATTATGTTTCTTAGACTCTTGGGGGTTAACAACTCAGGTGTTTATCTTTGGTATCAGCTGCATCTCTATTAGTCTCTCAAGGACAACCGTAGATCAGCATTGGCAGTGTATCCTGCCTAGACTTGGCTGCTGTCCTGTTGGGTTACATTTAAATGGAGAGTTCTCCTCTTCAGTTACATTAAGGAAGACAAGCCAATGCACTTAGAGAGGGAGAGGGAAGAGGGATGCCTTGGCTACAGAGCAATGTATTTAGAGAGTTGGGCCAACTTTTAGAATTTTGTATGTTGTTCTAATTCTCGACATTCGGGTACATAGCATTATATAAATATATGGCTCTAAATATATGAGAGGGAAGGCAGAGTAGAGTGGAATCACTGTAATCAGGGCTCTATGACATTTGTGTTGAGGAAAACATGGGCAGAATCCAGACATTAAAATGAAATTCAACAATATTCAAAATGTATTGAACTTTGTAGAAAATCAAGTAAATGCATTGAATTAAATAGAACATTTATTAATTTGTCCAAGTTTATCATAACACATGAACAAAACCAGGGCACGACATTGAGGTAAATTTGCCAGTGGCACACCAGGCCAGTGCCAACTGAAAGCTACTGGCCCGAATGAAAAAAATTACTGGCCCAGGACAAGATCTGACAGGAAAGCAAATGATGCACACATAATTTCAATAGCAGGTGATTTTATCTTCCATTGGGGCTGAGCAAGTATCGTACACAGGGTTCATACAGACACTGGCAAGTCAAATTCAAGGACTTTTAAGGACTTTTTAAATGTTTTAATAGCCTACAGAAAAAAAACTGCCACAAAAATGAACGCAAAAAAGTATGCATTAACATAATGCATTTTTTTTATTGGCCTTCCCAACGTCATTATGCATTGACATTCACATTATTTTTACATTCCAAAATCTTTCAGAATAATGTGGGCATTTCCTGACTAAATAGACTGCATGCACTGCGAAAGTATTCACCCCCCTCTGCATTTTTCATATTTTGTTGCCTTACAACCTGGAATTAAAATATCTTTTTGGGGGATTTGTATCATTTGATTTACACAACATGCCTACCACTTTGAAGATGCAAAATATTTTTTCTTGTGAAACAAACAAGAAATAAGACACACAAAAAATAACTTGAGGGTGCATAACTATTCACCCCCCCCAAAGTCAATACTTTGTAGAGCCACCTTTTGCAGCAATAACAGCTGCAAGTCTCTTCGGGTATGTCTCTATAAGCTTGGCACATCTAGCCACTGGGATTTTTGCCCATTCTTCAAGGCAAAACTGCTCAAGCTCCTTCAAGTTGGATGGGTTCCACTGGTGTACAGCAATTTTTAAGTCATACCACAGATTCTCAATTGGATTGAGGTCTGGGCTTTCACTAGGCCATTCCAAGACATTTAAATGTTTCCCCTTAAACCACTCGAGTGTTGCTTTAGCAGCATGTTTAGGGTCATTGTCCTGCTGGAAGGTGAACCTCCGTCCTAGTCTCAAATCTCTGGAAGTCAAACAGGTTTCCCTCAAGAATTTTCCTGTATTTAGCTCCATCCATAATGCCTTCAATTCTGACCAGTTTCCCAGTTCCTGCCGATGAAAAACATCCCCACAGCATGATGCTGCCACCACCATGCTTCACTGTGGGGATGGTGTTCTGTGGGTGATGAGAGGTGTTGGGTTTGTGCCAGACATAGCATTTTCCTTGATGGCCAAAAAGCTCAATTTAGTCTCATCTGACCAGAGTACCTTCTTCCATATGTTTGGGGAGTCTCCCACATGCCTTTTGGCAAACACCAAACGTGTTTGCTTATTTCTTTCTTAAAACAATAACTTTTTTTCTGGCCACTCTTCCGTAAAGCCCAGCTCTGTGGAGTGTTTGGCTTAAAGTGGTCCTATGGACACATACTCCAATCTCCGCTTTGCAGCTCCTTCAGGGTTATCTTTGGTCTCTTTATTGCCTCTCTGATTAATGCCCTCCTTGCCTGGTCCGGGAGTTTTGGTTGGCGGCCCTTTTTTGGCAGGTTTGTTGTGGTGCCATATTCTTTCAATTTTTTAAGAATGGATTTAATGGTGCTCCTTGGGATGTTCAACGTTTCAGATATTTTTTTATAACCCAACTCTGATCTGTACTTCTCCACAACTTTGTCCCTGACCTGTTTGGAGAGCTCCTTGGTCTTCATGGCGCCACTTGCTTGGTGGTGCCCCTTGCTTAGTGGTGTTGCAGACTCTGGGGCGTTTTGGAACAGGTGTATATACTGAGATCATGTGACACTTAAATATAGTCCACCTGTGTGCAATCTAACAAATTATGTGACTTCTGAAGGTAATTGGTTGCACCAGATCTTATTTAGGGGCTTCATAGCAAAGGGGTGAATACATACGTATGCACGCACCACTTTTCAATTTTTTAGGAAATAGGAAAAACTCCAAGGGGGATGATTACTTTTGCAAGGCACTGTAGATGCTCCCGACACAGACACACTAATGAAGTATGTCCATGTTTTAGCTAGTCAGTCTCGCCATTTCAGATGTTGAAGAGTTATTGTGGGGTTTTTGTATCATATTTTAAAATGTGAAATCAATAAAAAAAATGTAGTTCAAATCACATGTTATTTCTCACATGCTGTGTGAACAACAGGTGTATTCTAACAGTGAAATGCTTACTTACGGTCCATTCCCAACAATGCAGAAAGAGAGATATTAGAAAATTAATAACACAAGGAATAAATACACAATCAGTAACGATAACTTAGCTATATACATGGGGTACCAGTACCGAGTCGATGTGCAGGGAAACAAACTAATTGAGGTACAGTAGATATGTACATATATATTGAAGAAAAATAAAGGTATTAAAAGAAAAAGTGTTGGTTCCATGTTTCATGAGCTGAAAATATTGATCCCAGAAAAAGCTTATTTGTCTAAAATTTTGTGAACAAATTTGTTTACATCCATGGTATGTGAGCATTTCTTCTTTGCCAAGATAATCCATCCACCTGACAGGTGTGGCATATCAAGAAGCTGATTAAACAGCATGATCATTACGCAGGTGCACCTTGTGCTGGGGACAATAAAAGGCCACTCAAAAATGTGCACAGATGCCACAAATGTCTCAAGTTTTGAGGGAGCGTGCAATTGGCATGCTGACTGCAGAAATGTCCACCAGAGCTGTTGCCAGAGTATTGCATGTTCATTTATCTACCATAAGCTGCATAAAACATAGTTTTAGAGAATTTGGCAGTACATCCAACTGGCCTCACAACTGCAGACCACGTGTCACCAGGGCAGACCAGGACCTCCACATCCAGCTTCTTCACCTGCTGGATCATCTGAGACCAGCCACCCGGACACCTGATGAAACTGTGGGTTTGCACAACTGAAGAATATCTGCACAAACTGTCAGAAGCCATCTCAGGGAAGCTCATCTGTGTGCTCATCGTCCTCCCCAGTGTCTTGACCAGACTGCAGTTTGGCGTCGTAACCAACTTCAGTGGGCAAATGCTCACCTTTGATGGCCACTGGCATGCTGGAGAAGTGTGCTCTTCACTGATTAATTCCGGTTTCAGCTGTAAAGGGCAGATGGCAGACAGCATGTACAGCGTTGTGTGGGCGAGCGGTTTGCTGATGTCAACATTGTAAACAGAGTGCCCCCTGGTGGCAGTGGAGTTATGGTATGGACAGGCATAAGCTAAGGACAACAAACACAATTGCATTTTATCAATGTCAATATGAATGTACAGAGATACCATGACGAGATCCTGCGGCCCATTGTCGTGCCATTCATCCACTGCCATCACCTCATGTTTCAGCATGATAATGCATGACCCCATGTCGCAACGATCTGTACACAATTCCTGGAAGCTGAAAATGTTCCAGTTCTTCCGTGGCCTGCATAATGACCAGACACCAATGTGTATGACAACGTGTTCCAGTTCCCGCCAAAATCTAGCAACTTCACACGGTTATTGACAAGGAGTGGGACAACATTCCACAGGCCACAATCAACAGCCTGATCAACTCTATGCAAAAAGAGATGTGTCGTGCTGCATGAGGCAAATGGTGGTCACACCAGATACTGACCGGTTTTCTAATTCATGCCCTTACCCTTTTTTTAAGATATCTGTGACCAACAGATGCATATCTGTATTCCCAGTCATGTGAAATCCATAGATTAGGGCCTAATTCATTTATTTCAATTGACTGATTGCAAAACAAATGGCTACTGGATTGATGCAAATAATCATGATACTGTATCATTCTACCAGGTAGACATAGGCTACTTTGTAGTTAACATATACAGTACCAGTCAAAAGTTTGGACACACCTACTCATTCAAGGGTTTTTCTTTATTTGTACTATTTTCTACATTCTAGAATAATAGTGAAGACATCAACACTATGAAATAACACACATATGGAATCATGTAGTAACCAAAAAAGTGTTAAACAAATCAAGAACTTTGAAAGTTTCTTCAAGTGCAGTCTCAAAAATCATCAAGCGTTATGACAAAACTGGCTCTCATGAGGACCGCCACAGGAAAGAAAGACCCAGAGTTACCTCTGCTGCAGAGAATAAGTTCATTAGAGATACCAGCCTCAGAAATTGGAGCCCAAATTCATTTTATATTTTAGATTCTTCAAAGTAGCCACCCTTTGCCTTGATGACAGTTTTGCACACTCTTGGCATTCTCTCAACCAGCTTCAACTGTAATGCTTTTCCAACAGTCTTGAAGGAGATCCCACATATGCTGTTTTTCCTTCACTCTGCTGTCCAACTCATCCCAAACCATAGCAATTGGGTTGAGGTCTGTTACTTGAACTCTGTGAAGTATTTATTTGGGCGGCAATTTCTGAGGCTGGTAACTCTAATGAACGTATCCTCTGCAGCAGAGGTAACTCTGGGTCTTCCTTTCCTGTGGCGGTCCTCACGAGAGCCAGTTTCATCATAGTGCTTGATGGCTTTTGCGACTGCACTGAAATTTTACACATTGACTGACCTTCATGTCTTAAAGCAATGATTGACTGTCGTTGCTCTTTGCTTATTCTAGCAGTTTTTTGTTGTTGGTGGTATTTTACCAAATAGGGCTATCTTCTGTATACCACCCCTACCTTGTCACAACAAAACGGATTGTCTCAAACGCATTAAGAAGGAAAGCAATTCCACAAATATATTTTTAACAAGGCACGCCTGTTAATTGAAATGCATTCCAGGTGACTACCTCATGAAGCCGGTTGAGAGAATGCCAAGTGTGTATAAAGCTGTCATCGAGGCAAAGGGTGGCTACTTTGAAGAATCTCAAATATAAAATATATTTTGATTTAACACTTTTTTGGTTACTTCATGATTCCATATGTTATTTCATAGTTTTGATGTCTTCACTATTATTCTACAATGTAGATAATAGTAAAAGTAAAGAAAACCCCTGGAATGAGTAGGTGTGTCCAAACTTTTGATTGGTACTGTATAACTGACATACTTGGGCCACCATTTGGTTTTGTCTTCATTGTAACACATCAGGAGGGATCAGCCAATCATGAAGAACAAAATTGACTACTTTAAAATGGATATAGCCTCAATAATAGTAATAATAATTGGTGGGGCTCTTAAAGTTGTACTATTTCACACCTTTGAATAAGAAATTAGTTTTTTTTTTGCATATTCCACTCCCCCTGAGACACCCTCAGAGAGTGGGGTCAGAGCCAGGGATCAAGGGCACTGCTCATGTTCTCAGAAACACTATAATGGCACTGATAAAAAGATGAGTCCTCGATCTATCTCTATGGCTGGGACTAATTTTAAACAATGTCTATGATGACTCTTATTGTTCTGTGTGAAATTTGGTGTAGTTATCATACCATGAATGCATACATGTATGACCTTTGACCCCTGAGGTGGACCCATAGAGATGTCATTAACATTCCAATTGTTTCATACCTTAATATGTGTTGTGTTATGGAGTTAATAACAGGGGTCATAACATACAGTATAATGCAGTGACACATTTAGCTTCCTCCGATGCGGGGCTATCATACCAAAATATAACCCACAGACATGGAACAATGAAAATCATCATTAGACTTTGCCACCCTAAAGTGGAAAAATATGTGAAGCCCAATCTCACTGCTTCCTACAGTTTGACTGGTAATAAGCCATAGATAGAGGTGAAGAGTTGACTCTTTTGTTAAATCGACTGAACTTCATTCAGACTGTCACTGTAAGCTTGGGATTGACTGGAGAGGGGATTGGATGAGATGGAATAGTCACACACACACGTCCACCGACTCACCAGCACGCACGCATGAATGGACCTACACACGCAGCACCTGCACGCACACACACACACACTCCACTCAATCCCCAGACAGATCTACCTAGCTGCCTCCAATGGCCCATTTCACCCTACCAAACATCCCTCCTCCAGTCAGTATCAGTGTTCATACAGCAGGTGAGCTTTAGTGAGATCAGAAACCTTCCTTTCACTCGCTGACATCTAGCTGTCTGGATCTCACAGAATGGTCTTTGTACTGGAGAGAGAAAGAGAGAGAAAGAGAGAGAGACGGGAGGAGAGTGAGAGAGAGAGAGAGAGAGAGAGAGAGAGAGACGGGAGGAGAGTGAGAGAGGGGAGTTGAGGTGTAAAGATTACTGTCACAGCGATCATGTAAATGTCACAGTGAGCCAGGTCTCCCAGCACAGCGGAGAACAAGAGAGAGGAGAGAGGGCGGAAGAGAGGGGAATAGGGAGAGAGGGATAATGCAATCAGTTGAAGTTACTAGTTACCTGTCCAGAAATGTAATCAGTAACGACATTTTTGGATTACCCAAACTCAGTAACAATCTGATCACTTTCAGTTACTTTTAGATTACTTTCCCCTTAAGAGGCATTGGAATAAGACGTAAATGAATATTATGAATTGAATGACATTTATTGCAAGATAAAGCGTGAACATTTTAGAGTTAACATAGCTGGCCATAAATGGATGTTGCCTTTTACATTATGCGTTAAAAAGGTGTCTAACCCATTGCGTTCTACTTCAATACAGATAATAAAACGATTAGGCTATATATTTACATTAAAAACCAAAGTCTGTCACATTTCCAGTCATTCCAATTAATTGAATACCCCTTGATCCTCAAGAATAGGACTTGGAAATATGGGTTTGTCTAATTATTGTATTATTTTACCAACACGAAGGACTTATTAGGCTACTCTGTTGTTTGTTTTTGTCATGGAGGACTGATTGAGCTCATTGCTTCAAAACATGCCCTATCCCATCTGGACAAGAGAAATACCTATGGAAGAATGCTGTTCATTGACTATAGCTCAGCATTCAACACCATAGTACCCTCCAAGCTCATCAATAAGCTTGAGGCCCTGGGTCTGTGGGTGCTGGCGGGGCCACCCCCAGGTGGTGAAGGTAGGAAACAACACCTCCACTTCGCTGATCCTCAAGACTGGGGCCCCACAAGGGTGCGTGCTCAGCCCCCTCCTGTACTCCCTGTTCCCCCATGACTGTGTGGCCATGGACGCCTCAAACTCAATCATCAAATTTGCAGACGTCACAACAGTAGTAGGCCTGATTACCAATAACAACGAGACAGGAGGTGAGAGCTCTCGGAGTGTTGTGTCAGGAAAACGACCTCTCACTCAACATGAACAAAACAAAGGAGATCAGGGATGCACCGATATGAGGTTTTTGGCCAATACAGATATCCAATATTTTCCTTGTCAAAAAACACGATACAGATACCGATAACTGATACTTCAAATTTTTGGCCGGCCATTTAAGCATTCTAGTACAGTTAAATAGTTCAAACAAAGTGTCATATGTTAATTTGTTCAGTTAGGAACAGATTGCTTAATAACTTGTAAATGAGAAAAATGACAAATCCATTAGTGTATTTTATCGCACAAGAGATATTTATGACACAAATATTTTAGCTGCCCCACATTACAAAGATTGTTAAGTTGTTGGTGGCTCTTATTACTATCCAATCTTGACAGTATGGAGGAACTTAAAAATGCTTTGAAAGAATATTGGTTTAAACTAAAATGCAGTTAATCATTTTACATTTAACTGCTTGAAAAAACTGCTATAAATGGCACAACTTAAACTTTTCAAATGTGCTCAACTGACTTGACTAGTAAAATGCGAGAAAATTTACAACACATCATCTCATTTTTCATTTAGGATATTAAACAAATAAACAAAATAACAAAACTGCTTTGTTTTAAATTAAATGCAAATCTTCTCCTATACCAACAATGAATAAACAACAGAAAAGCCATTTGGCTTGGTCAATCTTTTTCCAGTGACTCTAGATGGCTGGGTTACAATATGACTGTCCATTTACAATTTTAACATTTGGGGGAGGTTTTTCTTCACAAAGAGGACCTGTTCTGCTTTGTGACAGGAGAGTCAGTTTTTTTTCTCCATCTACAATGTGTGAAGCTGCTCTGAAAAGGCGCTCACTGTCCACACCAGTACAGGGAGCACCAAGATACATGCGCACAGCTTTAGCTAAGATGTGGAAACGGTGCTTGTTACTTCTCCAGTATCCAAGTCTATCTTCATTCCTGTGAATAGTAGGTTCTGTCAGGTATGCTAGTATCTGCATATAATAGGAAAGGGGGGGTAGTACATTTAATACAACATATAGCATTATTTGTGCATTCCAAAGGATCATTAGGCATAGATCAACATTGGAAAATGTTGACCGATGTAGTACCATAAAATGAAAATACAACTTGTCTCTCTCTCACACACACACACTGACCAAAAAGTTATTTTGGTGGCATGTACGTATGTCCCCATTACCAGTAAAACATAATCAAAACCAATTTCTTTCACTTGCACGCTGTGCTGTTTCATTGTTCAGTCGTTTCATTCTCAACCAGGATTTCATCATACATGTCAAGCAGTGAAGTTTCAGCTGTCTGTCCGTGGCCTCTTCTGTCGTGGGTCCTCTCGCTCAGTGTGCTGTGTCACTGTGTCTGTTTCCATCTTGTCCAGCTGTGTATGTAACATTTCACGTAAACCCTGTTTCTTGTCTGCATCGAAGTAGCGGTCCTTGTACCTAGCATTGAGCATGGTGGCGACACAGTAGAGAGGCTTAGAGAGAATGCCACCAAATTACTTTAAAAAAAAAACGTTTGCAAGTTTTAACCCCACGGTCTGTGTCGGTAGTTTTGTTGAGCAGGTGTTTCAATACCAGGACAGAGGGTATCACGTCTGCTGCAGACGCTGTTGATGAGCTTATTTCTCGAGGCAGTTGTTCGAATGGAGCTAGGAGTGTGTTCATGTTTTCAGTGAGAGTCCCCTGGTTTGTGCTGATTGTTGCAGTTACACGCCAAGCACTCATTTTTGTTCCAGCAGGCTCTCCATCATGTAAAAAGTACTGTTTCATCTGGTGGAAACATCTTGCTTAAGCCTTTTTGTTTTCACTCCCAGTTTCTCTCCTGTATTGCTTGCAGCTGGCTGTATGCTAGCTGTGAGTGTTTTAAATGACCCACTATCTTCCTACCTGTTGCCACTTTGTCAGATATGCTGCGTTGGGCCAAAACACCTTTGTTCACAGCCAGTTGCAGTGTGTGCCATGCATGGCAAACTGGTGACTCCGCATTCTTCCAAAGCCTTGGTCATGTTAAGTGCACATGGAGTACAGTGTATACTTCGTTCCTGGGGATTTTCCAAGTTTCAAACATGTTCTCAAATGCCATTGAAATGGCAGCAGCGGTATGAGAACCAGCACATTCTTGAGCATGCAATACGACTTTCCTCAGTACGAAATCCTCAACGACCCACTGTGCTGTCAGACTTAGCATGCTCATGGGGCAGACATCGCTGGTTCAAATGTCAGTTGTGAAGCTAATAGCATGACGCCCATAGCAAGTAGCTCATGGATGTGTGTTTCAACAATACTTTGTAACTCCTGTAGAGCAACATCAGAAAAATTGCGCCTACTTGGTAGTGCGTACCGGGGCTCGTGGTGCTCGACCAGTCGCGAAAGCCAACATCTTCCACGACAGAGAACGGTTGCTTGTCAAGGGTAATGAAAACCATTATCTTGGCATTAATGGATTTCACCTATGAGTTGCCTCGCTGAAATTTTCTTACTCTTTCAAATGACTGGTTGACTTGAACTTGTTTATTTTAATTTTTTTCTGAAATACGTAGCCTGTCAAAGTTCTAAACATGCTTTGGGTAAAATACACACATTCCATGCTATAGGAAATACACAATATCCTTTTTAATGACATAGGATAATCAGAAGAGAAATATTACAGTATGCTTCAAGTTATCTGTCATGAGTCCGTCAGTTTAAATACTGTACATTGTTCAGAAATGTGTATTAAATGTCCTTGCACAATTTTCCTTTGTTACAAAGAAAAAAAGTTCCTGACTTCTCTTCCCCTGGAATACATATGCAGGTCATAAGATGGTCTGCTGATTTGCAGAAGATTTCTGTTTTCAGTCTTGCAACCCCCCTCAGGGCCACTCAGAGTCGTAAAAAGAGAAAGGGAGAGACGTTTGTTTGTTCTTGTGGTGGCTTGAAAGGGGGTGCTGTCAATAACAGAACTGTACATCTTGGTCTGGAATGTGGTACTTAGGGGATATCTGTTTTCCACCACCCACAACTGGGGTGCGTGACTACACTCTTGGGCTCTTGTTACAGCAACCATGAGAGAAGAGAAGACAGAGAGAAAAGGAGGGAGAGAAAGAGAGAAAGAGAGATGTGGGGAGGGAGAAAGTCAGAGAGGAAGAGAGCGAGAGGGAGGGCGAGAATGAATGTGGATGTCAGTGTTTGAGGAGAAGAGAGAAAGAGTCATGCAACACCAGTGAATATCAGTTCATTTCAAACTCAGACACACATACACACTCTTCGGCAGAATAGCTTCTGTTGGCTCTAGCTTACATCTTTTGATTGTTGAGCAAACCCTGAATATACTTATATCCTTTTAGTCTCTCGCAATATGCTGCAGACAAGATCTTGGTTACAAGATGATCTATTCTCTGAGGTCCCATAAGAAATGCTTAAAAATGTACTTTTAATCATAACAATGGATGGGATGTATACTGCACTTTTCCACCGTTCCACTGAACACATCCGGACAGCTTTTAATTTGATTGTATTTATGGCAGTTCCCTCGATTTAGCTGCTAGCTGGGGTATTTTCAGCTGGCTGGCAGATTACAGTGCCTGTGTGTGTGTGTGTGTGTGTGTGTGTGTGTGTGTGTGTGTGTGTGTGTGTGTGTGTGTGTGTGTGTGTGTGTAGCTCTTTGAGTGATTAACAGAGAGAAGATCAGAGAGTGAGATGAGAGGCCATCAGACTACAAAGTCAAAGTTTACATTTCATGATCACAGAGTGGGGTGAATGGGGGTGTCCAAACAACTTGACAAACACACGCACGCACACACTCTCTATCTCTCTCGCTCTCTGGGCTGGACATGCTGAGAGATGAGTTTGGATTGGTCTGCCATGTAGGACTCTTCTGTCTATAACATGAGCAGCTCAGTATATATAGATAATCCTCTCAACAACATTGCTGCCCAGAATTTAGCCGGCGTTATCGACAAAAATCAGTGAGAAAAAGTTGATGGACCATTTTCTGCACACGGTCATTGTCAACCAGACTGACTTGACAACGGGCCAAACAAGCTGTAGCTAGCTACAAACCAAATGGAAAAGACACACTGCCGTGAAGCGTTCAAAAGTGGTGTTGCAATTTTATCAATTTTCAAAGCCTAATTACTTTTCCCATTGTTCCTCAAATGCAGTGTATGATATACCATTTTGTAGCTCTGAGTCTCTACTTTTATCCAATGTAAAAAATACCATTCCAAATGTTGGTACATAAGACCGAATTGAGGCGGTAGGTCACATACTGTATGTCTAATTGCAAACTGAAAACAGGCTTCTAGTCTTACATATCCTCTCCTTGGAAAGGGGAAAGTGAGGAAGCAACAGTTTCCTTGTTTCCCTTTTATGGTCTAACTTTTAAAAAGGAAAAATAGCATATCTTAGTTTGTCCTAGTTTTTCCCTCCAACTCTTCAGACTCATCAGATGCTATACTTCTGTTAAATCAGAGTTGACAAGAAAACAGCAGGAAGCCACAGATCCTCCAAACTCTGCTTGTAGAGACCACCCGCATGGAAGAGTGCATAAATTATTTTAGATCCTCATCTCTCTCTCTCTCACACACACACGCAACATGCCCACAAACACTCACACACACACACACACACACACACACACACACACACACACACACTGCATAATTGACTGTAAAGTAAGTAAAAAAAAGTAAGTAAGTAGCCTTGCACAAGCCTTGGATTGTGTGAGCCGGAACGGCTCATAGGAGCAGGAACCTCCTCTTTCTGTAGCGTGAGGCAGCTTGATGTACTAGTACACCCCCTGGACAGGACGCTTGTCTATCGCACGGCCTTACCCCCACTTTATGTCCTTAGTAAGTAATTGGGGGGTCTAATAAGGGGGAGGGGTCTACTAAGCTAACATATGGATCATTTAGCTATTTGATTTAGATTTTAGGACCCCTTTAGGTATATATAAAAAAAATACATCAAGAAAATATTGAATTTGGCCTTTACTACTTACTATAGCCCATGAAAAAGCATTGAATAACACATTCATAAATGGCAAAAAAGACAGTAAATCATAAGGTATAAGGTTTTGAAGTGTCTGTCCTATATCTAGGAGAAATATTTTTGGACACATATTTAACCCCTTATTTTTGTTGGCACAAAACTACCTCCATACTTCATTTGTTTGGATTATCTTCAGACGAGTCCGCTGACACTTTTGGGGGTCATAGAGCCCAGATGGTTTGCATCAGCGTTACCGACTTCAGACGAGTCCCGTGGGAGTTGTACGAGTGGTCGTATTAGTTTTGTAGGCCAAACCAAACCATTCGGACGCTACATTTTTACAGTATTTGGTATGACACGGTGATCGAATTCCCAACCTTCCAATCTCAGGGCGGACCGTCTAACCACAAGGTCACTAATTCACTGTAGATCCTAGATAAAGTTTGACAAGAAACTGTTGTCCTTCAACAATTTCACTCTTCCGACTAACAGAAAGGGGAACGGAAACAAATATAAAAACGGAATATAAAAACATTTTATCCATATTCTTGTTGTTGTGATCGACTTTATTAGTCAAGTGCAGCAGGGAAAAGGTGCAGGGATACAGCAATGGCGCCGGAGGAGATGGCTGCCGTTTTACGGGCTCCATGACAAATTGTGCTATTTTGTGTGTTTTTTCGCCTTGTTTGTAGCATAATTTGTTCATTTTGTTCATAATGTTTCTGGCACTGTCTCTATGACCGAAAAGAGCTTCTGGATATCAGAACAGCGATTACTCACCTGGAACTGGACAAAGCTTTTCCTTTACCTAGTCGGACGCAAAGTATTTACTGTTGACACCGGACCAGGCCCAAATCCCTGTCATTCGCATGAAGAAGAGACACCGATACAGGGGATGCAGGTTCGGGTGCCTTGTGAGAATTCGTTGGCGAGTGGGTAACCCGCCTCTACCATCCGTCCTATTGGCCAACGTGCAATCATTGGAGACTAAACTGGATGAGCTCCGTTCAAGGCTATCCTACCAACGGGACAATAAAAAGTGTAATATCTATTGTTTCACCGAGTTGTGGCTGAGCAACGACATGGATCATATACAGCTGGCTGGGTTTTCCGTGCGTTGGCCAGACAGAACAGCTGCCTCCGGTAAGACAAGGGATGGCGGCCTGTGTCTATTTGTCAATAACAGCTGGTGCGCAAAATCTAATATTAAGTAGTATCTCATGATAAGTAGTAGACCACACTATTTACCAATAAAGTTTTCATAAATTTTTTTCATAGGTTTCCATTTACCACCACAAACTAATGCTGGCACTAAGACTGCACTCAACGACCTGCATAAGGCCATAAGCAAACAAGAAAACGCTCATCCAAACTTAAATCCATTTTACCTCATTTCTACCAGCATGTTACATGTGCAACCAGAGGGGGAAAAAAACTCTAGACCACCTTTACTCCACACACAGAGACATGTACAAAGCTCTCCCTCACCCTCCATTTGGTTAATCTGACCATAATTATATCCTCCATATTCCTTCTAACAAGCAAAAACTAAAGCTGGACGTACTAGTGACTCGCTCAATACGGAAATGGTCAGATGATGCGGATGCTAAGCAACAGGACTGTTTTGCTAGCACAGACTGGAAAATGTTCTGGGATTCATCTGATGGCATTGAGGAGTATACTACATAAGTCACTGGCATCATCAAAAAGTGCATTGATGACATCGTCCCCTCAGTGACCGTACGCACATACCCCAACCAGAGGCCATGGATTACAGGCAACATCCGCACTGAGCTAAAGGGTAGAGCTAGAATTTCTAAGCAAACAGCTGGAGGCAGGGCTTTCTCCTATAGAGCTACATTTTTATGGAATGGTCTACCTACCCATGTGAGAGACGCAGACTCGGTCTCAACCTTTAAGTCTTTATTGAAGACTCATCTCTTGAGTAGGTCCTATGATTGAGTGTAGTCTGGCCCAAGAGTGTGAAGGTGAACGGAAAGGCACTGGAGCAACAAACCGCCCTTGCTGTCTCTGCCTGGACGGTTCCCCTCTCTCCACTGGGATTCTCTGCCTCTAACCCTATTACAGGGGCTGAGTCACTGGCTTACTTGTGCTCTTCCATGCCGTCACTTGATGGGTTGAGTCACTGATGTGGTCTTCCTGTCTGGGTTGGCACCCCCCTTGGGTTCGTGCCATGGGGGAGATCTTCGTGGGCTATGCCCTGCGCGGAACAATCAAACAGGCAAAGCGTCAATACAGGACTAAGATTGAGTCGTACTACACCGGCTCCAACGCTTGTCGGATGTGGCAGGGCTTACAAACTATTACGGACTACAAAGGGAAGCCTAGCCGCGAGCTGCCCAGTGATATGAGCCTACCAGACGAGCTAAATGATTTCTATGCGCGCTTTGAGGCAAGCAACACTGAAGCATGCATGAGAGCACCAGCTGTTCCGGACGACTGTGTGACCACGCTTTCCATAGCCGATGTGAGTAAGACCTTTAAACAGTTCAACATTCACAAGCCACATGGCCAGACGGATTACCAGGATGTGTACTCCGACCATGTGCTGACCAACTGGCAAGTGTATACACTGACCTTTTCAACCTGTCCCTGACCGAGTCTGTAATACCTACATGTTTCAAGTAGACCACCATAGTCCCTATGCCCAAGAGCATCAAGGTAACCTGCCTAAATGACTACTGACCTGTAGCACTCATGTCTGTAGCCATGAAGTGCTTTGAAAGGCTGGTCATGGCACACATCAACACCATCATCCCAGAAACCCTAGACCCATTCCAATGTGCATACCACCCCAACAGATCCACAGATGACGCAATCTCTTTTGCACTCCACACTGGCATTTCCCACTTGGACAAAAGGAACACTTATGTGAGAATGCTATTCATTTACTACAGCTCAGCGTTCAACACCAGAGTGCTCTCAAATCTCACCACTAAGCTCAGGACCCTGGGACTAAACACCTCCCTCTGCAATTGAATCCTGGACTTCCTGACGGGCCACCCCCAGGTGGTAAGGGTAGGCAACAACACATCTGGAACACTGATACTCAACACGGGGGCTCCTGAGGGGTGTGTGCTTAGTCACCTCCTAAACTCCCTGTTCACCCATGACTGCATGGCCAAGCTCCAACACCATCATTAACTTTGCCTGACTGGTTGCATCACCGCCTGGTATGACAACTGCTCGGCCTCCGACCACAAGGTGCTACAGAGGGTAGTACGTATGGCCCAGTACATCATTGAGGCCAAGCTTCCTGCCATCCAGGACCTCTATACCAGGCGGTGTCCGAGGAAGGCCGTAAAAATTGCCAAAATCTCCAGCCAAGCTAGTCATAGACTGTTTTCCCTGCCACCGCACGGCAAGCGGTACCAGAGTGCCAAGTCTAGGTCCAAAAGGCTTCTTAACAGCTTCTATCCACAAGCCATAAGACTGCTGAACAGCTAATCAAACAGCTACCCGGACTATTTAGATTGACCCCCCCCCCTTTTTTACACTGCTGCTACTCGCTGTTTATTATCTATGCATAGTCACTTTACCCCTACCTACATGTACATATTACCTCAATTACCTTGACTAACCTGTACCCCGGCACATTAACTCAGTACCAGTAACCCCTGTATATAGCCTCGTTATTGTTATTTTATTGTTACTCTTTTATATTTTTACCTTAGTTTATTTTGTAAATATTTTCTTAACTCTTATCTTTCTTAAAACTACATTGTTGGTTAAGGGCTTATAAGTAAGCATTTTACGGTTGTATTTGGAGCATGTGACAAATAAAATTTGATTTGACAAACTATGTATTTTTACCCCCATCAACAGTGTCATGAGGTTATTTTAAGCATCATGATATCACAATACTCTAGCCCAGGGTAACTGAAACATTTTCAGTCGGGCCCCCCTTCCAGTATTGGGGAGCATCCCCTCCCACTCGGGCCCCCACGTGAGCGCACCAAGTCTATTTCTAAGGGCACAAGCACTGTTCATGACACAAACTCTTGTTGGTGGAGAGAATTTTACAGGTTTAAGCTTATTTCCTGCAATTCGACACATTTAGTCATGGGGTGCAAAGACAATTAAGCAGTTTTAAAGCAAATCTTCATGAATTTCTATACATTTTGCTATGTCTAATGTATTTTCATGTGATATTTGAGTGACAAAAAATGTTCAATAAAATCAATGGGCTAAAATACCCTAAGTAAGAAAACATTAGCAGGGATGGGCTAGTTGAACTGGACATTTCTGACAAGTTATAAATAGCTCTAAGGTATGCAATGACTAACATGACAAGAGGAACTGATGATGCACTACCCAATTTCGAAATTGAACCTTGTGCATTCTACTATTACAACTTTCAAGAGAAAGTTTAATAACAGACCTTTAAAAATATATATCCACTATATACAGTTGAAGTCGGAAGTTTACATACCGAGGTTGGAGTCATAAAAACAGACAGATTACTTCACTTATAATTCACTGTATCACAATTCCAGTGGGTCAGAAGTTAACATACACTAAGTTGACTGTGCCTTTAAACAGCTTGGAAAATTCCAGAAAATGATGTAATGGCTTTAGAAGCTTCTGATAGGCTAAATTACATCATTTGAGTCAATTGGAGGTGTAACTTTGGATGTATTTCAATGCCTACCTTCAAACTCAGTGCCTCTTTGCTTGACATTATGGGAAAATCAAAAGAAATCAGTCAAGACCTCAGAAAAAAAAGAAAAAAGACCTCCCAAGTCTGGTTCATCCTTGGGAGCAATTTCAAAACGCCTGACGGTACCACGTTCATCTGTACAAACAATAGTACGCAGTATAAACACCATGGGCCCACGCAGCCGTCATACAACTCAGGAAGGAGACGCGTTCTGTCTCCTAGAGATGAACATACTTTGGTGCGAAAAGTGCAAATCAATCCCAGAACAACAGCAAAGGACCTTGTGAAGATGCTGGAGGAATCAGGTACAAAAGTATCTATATCCACAGTAAAACGAGTCCTATATCGATATAACCTGAAAGGCCGCTCAGCAAGGAAGAAGCCACTGCTCCAAAACCGCAATAAAAAATCCAGACTACGGTTTGCAACTGCACATGGGGACAAAGATCGTACGTTTTGGGGAAATGTCCTCTGGTCAGATGAAACAAAAGTATAATTGTTTGGCCATAACAACCATTGTTATGTTTGGAGGAAAAAGGGGGAGGCTTGCAAGCCCAAGAACACCATCCCAACCGTGAAGCACGGGGGTGGCAGCATCATGTTGTGGGGGTGCTTTGCTGCAGGAGGGACTGGTGCACTTCACAAAATAGATGGCATCATGAGAAAATAAAATTATGTGGATATATTGAAGCAACATCTCAAGACATCAGTCAGGAAGTTAAAGCTTGGTCGCAAATGGGTCTTCCAAATGGACAATGACCCCAAGCATACTTCCAAAGTTGTGGCAAAATGACTTAAGGACAACAAAGTTAAGGTATTGGAGTGGCCATCACAAAGCCCTGACCTCAATCCCATAGAAAACTTGTGGGCAGAACTGAAAAAGTGTGTGCAAGCAAGGACACGCTTTTTCAGTTCTGCCTACAAACCTGACTCAGTTACACCAGCTCTGTCCGGAGGAATGGGCCAAAATTCACCCAACTTATTGTGGGAAGCTTGTGGAAGGCTACCCAAAACATTTGGCCCAAATTAAACAATTTAAAGGCAATGCTACAAAATACTAATTGAGTGTATGTACACTTCTGACCCACTGGGAATGTGATGAAAGAAATAAAAGCTGAAATAAGTGACTCTCTCTACTATTATTCTGACATTTCACAATCTTAAAATAAAGTGGTGATCCTAACTGACCTAAGACAAGGAATTTTTACAAATTCCCTAATGTTACATCATGCGTTGGGATTCATTGTTTACCTATCTAGCTATCTAACCACATTTCTTATCAAAAGACTCTCGTCTTAGTGTGCCAGAGCGCAGAATAACTGATGCATTTTTGAACGCTTCAAAACCCGTTGAATATGTCCAGTGTTAGTAAACGTCGGCAACAATGCGTAATTCAATTGTTGCCAGCAGCACAGTTACAGTCACCAACACTCTGGATAACATGAAAACAGCCTAAACAGCTCTGCTATGGCGAGTAAAATGGTCAAAGTGGGGTGTTCTCTCATTATGTGACTGGAAGTAGCTAGCCAATGTTTGCCAGTTAGCTTGGGTGCTTTACTGTAGTTGTGAGGTCAGAGCTTTCGGAACAACCTTACTTATTGGCCAGAGCGTCCAGTATGCACTCTGAACGCGAAACCACAGATAGAGTGATAGGGCGAGTAATGCTCAGTGAGCTGTTCTCTCTCTCTTAAATGTCTGGTAGTAGCTGGCAAGTTAGTACAGAATGCTCGGAACAACCCTTAATAAAGAGATGAGTGGGGCTAAGGCTTAAGATAGTGTGAACAATGCTGAATGGGTGTAGACAAAGAAGGGCTCTCCAATAGTAGTACCAAAACATTGGAAGACGGTTTTCTCAAAAGTGAGTTTACAAGTTGATCAACATTCAAAGCAGAATTACTATCCCATTGTTTCCTCAAATGCAATGTATGATATACCATTTTGAAGCTCTGAGTCTCTACTTTTATCCAATGTAAAAAACAGAAATTCAAATTTTACTACATAAGACTGAATCCAGGTTGTGAGTCACAAATTATTATTATATTATTGATCGATTGACTATGACTTTTCAAATCACCCAGTATTGCTATCTGCAGCATTAGCTCTAAGTAAATGTTGCAATTCTTCAGCCATTCCCGGACCTGTGACCAAAATTGAGTTACATATGGACAGTACCAAAATAAATGATCTAATGGCTCTGCCTCCTCACAGCAAAATCTGCAGAGCTGAAAAGGTTGTATACCTCATATAAAATATATATATATATATATATATATATATATATATATATTTAAATATATATCATTCTATAGGTTGCAAGAATTTTGTATATTCATTGAAGTTTTGAATCCGGCGTCATTTTGTGTGTCAATTCATAAACCATGTGCCATGGAATCGGTACATCGAAAATCTCTTCCCAACTATTTTGCAATGTATATGGCACAGCTGTCAATTTTTTGGTCCTTAAATGAAACTGGTATATATTTTTATTAATCACAATTTTCTTTAACCAATTTTGGTCCTTTATGCAGGGCCGACAGACAAGTTCCTTACTTTCTCCCCCTTCCACTTGCCTCTTCCATTTTGTCTGTAATGCTGCAATCAGTTGGTTATAACTTTGGGTAGAGCAGACATTTCCACATTTGTGTTAGTTGCATGTGTGACATAACTCCACCAGTCCTATTTATGATATAATTTAAAAATGATCAATTAGTTTATTTGAGTTTAACCACAATATTTGTTGTATTATTTGTTATAACTTGTCAAGTGGATTAAACGGAAATTGCAACCAACTTTCCATGGCTTGTTTAAAAAATTACGATATTTAGAGATTATTTCATTTTCAAATAACCGAAAGTGAGCGGTTGTAATCTAAATAATGGGAAAAAGACCATTCTTGAACATGTGCTGAGACATTCTTACTAATTTGGTTGAGAACCAGTTTGGGTTTAAGTATAACTTTTTTATGACTGATGCCTTTTGGGAGAGGTCTAATGCTTAAATATTTAATCATTTCTGACCTTATTCATTATAAACTCAGCAAAAAAATAAACGGCCCTTTTTCAGGACCCTGTCTTTCAAAGATAATTTGTAAAAATCCAAATAACTTCACAGATCTTCATGGTAAACGATTTAAACACAGTTTCCCATGCTTGTTCAATGAACCATAAATAATGAATGAACATGCACCTGTGGAACGGTCATTAAGACACTAACAGCTTACAGCTGGTAGGCAATTAAGGTCAGAGTTATGAAAAGAGGCCTTTCTACTGACTCTGAAAAACACCAAACGAAAGATGCCCAGGGTCCCTGCTCATCTGTGTGAACGTGCCTTAGGCATGCTGCAAGAATTGCAATGTCCGTACTGTGAGATGCCTAACACAGTGCTACAGGGAGACAGTACGGAGAGCTGATCGTCCTCGCAGTGGCAAACCACGTGTAACAAAACCTGCACAGGATCGGTACATCCGAACATCACACCTGCGGGACAGGTACAGGATGGCAACAACAACTGCCCGAGTTACACCAGGAACGCACAATCCCTCCATCAGTGCTCAGACTGTCCGCAATAGACTGGGAGAGGCTGGACTGAGGGCTTGTAGGTCTGTTGTAAGGCAGGGCCTCACCAGACATCATCAGCAACAACGTCGCCTTTGGACACAAACCCACCGTCGCTGGACCAGACAGGACTGGCAAAAAGTGCTCTTCACTGACAACTCGCGATTTTGTCTCAGCAGGGGTGATGGTCGGATTCGCGTTTATCGTCGAAGGAATGAGCGTTACACCGATGCCTGTACTCTGGAGCAGGATCGATTTGGAGGTGGAGGGTCCATCATGGTCTGGGGCGGTGTGTCACAGCATCATCGGACTGAGCTTGTTGTCATTGCAGGCAATCTCAACGCTGCACGTTACAGAGAAGACATCATCCTCCCTCATGTGGTACACTTCCTGCAGGCTCATCCTGACATGACCCTCCAGCATGACACTGCCACGAGCCATACTGCTCATTCTGTGTGTGATTTCCTGCAAGACAGGAATGTCAGCATTCTGCCATGGTCAGCGAAGAGTCTGGATCGCAATCCCATTGAGCATGTCTGGGACCTGTTAGATTGGAGGGTGAGGGCTAGGGCCATTCCCCCCAGAAATTTCCGGGAACTTGCAGGTGCCTTGGTGGAAGAGTGGGGTAACATCTCACAGCAAGAACTGGCAAATCTGGTGCAGTCCAAAAGGAGGAGATGCACTTCAGTACATAATGCAGCTGGTGGCCACACCAGATACTGACTGTTACTTTCGATTTTGACCCCCCCTTTGTTCAGGGACACGTAATTCAATTTCTGTTAGTCACATGTATGTGGAACTTGTTCAGTTTGTCTCAGTTGTTGAATCTTGTTATGTTCATACAAATATTTACACGTTAAGTTTACTGAAAATAAACGCAGTTGACAGTGAAAGGACGTTTCTTTTTTTGCTGAGTTTATAAATAGACCTTTTGATTTACTTTACTCAGTACTTTGTTGAAGCACCTTTGGCAGCGATTACAACCTCGAGTCTTCTTGGGTTTGACACTGCAAGCTTAGCACACCTGTATTAAGGGTGTTCTCCTATTCTTCTCTGAAAATCCTCTCAAGCTCTGTCAGGTTGGGTGGGGAGAGTTGCTGCACAGCTATTTTCAGGTCTCTCCAGAGATGTTCAGTCAGGTTTAAGTCCGGGCTCGGGTTGGGCCACTCAAGGACATTCAGAGACTTGTCCCCGAAGCCACTCTTGCATTGTCTTGGGTGTGTGTTTAAGGTCATTGTCCTGTTGGAAGGTGAACCTTCGCCCCAGTCTGTGGTCCTGAACACTCTGGAACAGGTTTTCATCAAGGATCTCTGTACTTTGTTCCATTCATCTTTGACTCGATCCTGAATAGTCTCCCAGTCCTTGCCCCTAAAAAACATCCCAACAGCATGATGCTGCCACCACCATGCTTCACTGTAGGGATAGTGTCAGGTTTCTTCCAGACGTGATGCTTGGCATTCAGGCCAAATAATTATACCTTGGTTTCATCAGATCAGAGAATCTTGTCTTTTGGTGCCTTTTGGCAAACTGGGGCTGTCATGTGCCTTTTACTGACGAGTGGCTTCAGAATGCCCACTCTACCATAAAGGCATTGGTGGAGTGCTGGAGAGATGGTTGTCCTTCTGGAACTCCAGAGCTCTGTCAGAGTGACCACTGGGTTCTTGGTCACATCCCTGACCAAGGCCTGTCTCCCCCGATTGCTCAGTTTGGCCCAGCGGCCAGCACTAGGAAAAGTCTTGGCGGTTCCAAACTTCTTCCATTTAAGAATGATGGAGTCCACTGTGTTCTTGGGGACGTTAACAGCTGCAGAAATGTTTTGTTACCCTTCCCCAAATCTGTGCCTCCATTCAATTCTGTCTCGGAGCTCTACAGACAATTCCTTCGACCTCATGGCTTGGTTTTTGGTCTGATGTGCACTATCAACTGTGGGACCTTATATAGACAGGTGTGTGCCTTTCCAAATCACGTCCAATCAATTTCATTTAGCACAGGTGGACTCCAATCAAGTTGTAGAAACATCTCAAGGATGATCAGTGCAAACAATATGCACCTGACCTCCATTATAAGTCTCATAGCAAAGGGTCTGAATACTTATGTAAATAAGGTATTTCTGTTTTTTATTTAGAATACATTTGCAAAAATGTATACAAACCTCTTTTCGCTTTGTCATTATGGGGTATTGTGTGTAGTTTGCTGATGAAATTGTTTTATTTAATCCATTTTAGAATAAGGCTGTAATGTAACAAAATTGGAAAAAAGTCAAGGGGTCTGAATACTTTCCGAATGCACTGTCTGCAGTTTGGGAACCACTGCTCTAGCCTGCACCCTGAGTCCTTGTGTGTCTTCCCTTTATGTCTTCTGTTAATGGGTTTCACCTGTGAATGCATCAGAAACCACACACGCACACACACTCTGATGGAATGCTCTAACCATTCCTCTCCATTAGCTGCCCCTTCGGTCCCCTAACATCGGCAGACCGTCCAGGCATGACAGCCCCCCTGACACTATTAACTACAGAGTGTTTAGCCTAATCCCCTTACAGAGATCATCTGAAGAGGGAGGAGGATGACGGGTGAGGAGAGGGGTCAAAGAGGGGTGAGGAGCTGACTCTTTAGACAGAGTTTAATCACCAAGCAGACCTCTCATCTTAGGGAGAGAGGAGAGGAGAGGAAAAGAGAGGAGAGAAGAGGAGAGAATGGAGTCATCAGAACTGTATTTTCTTCAAACCATTATACAGTATAGACAGAAGAGGAGAGGTGAGAAGGAAAGAGGTAGGGGTGAAAAGGGTGATGAGGGTGGAGAAAAGGGTGAGGGGTGGCGCACACACATTCACACAAACACGCCACTGAAGGCCTTGATTTTTCCATAATTACATCAACAGTGAGTTGCAAGTGACTGACATTATGAACTAGAAATACTCACTATTCATGAGAGACATATTCAGGCAAATAGATCACATAACACCACATAACATAAATATACAACTTTGATGCACAGCTCTATGAAACAACTACTGTATAATGTGACAAAGTTATGTAGAATGTTGAACTTTGATGAAGCAATTCAAGTGGGAGACTTTTACTCTGTTATTCTCTGGCTGTGTTTACACAGGCACTCCAATTCTGACCTTTTGCCCAATTATTGGCAAAGTAGCTGACATGATTGATTAAAAGACCAATTAGTGGAAAAGTATCAGAATTGGGCTGCCTGTGTAAACGCAGCCTCCGTGTCTTTAGGTTATCTTGTGAGCTCAGAGAGATGTGAAATTGTGCACTAAAATCAGATACCAGATATTTTTTATTTATTTTACCTTTATTTAACTAGGCATGTTAGTTAAGAACAAATACCTATTGATAGATGTTCATGCCTTACTTAGTGTTATATCAAGGACACAAAATGTATTGTATTTAGCTGTGAAACCTTTGCCTGTCACCTTAACACTATGTGGTAGTGGACATTATTCACGGCTCCTAGGTGAAGTTTCCCGTATGCACAGTTCTAGGATCAGCTTTCCCAGCCCCAATCCTAACCTTAACCATTAGGATGGGAAATGTTAAACTGACCGAAGACCAGGGGCAGCAGCCATGAACATCCAATTTTCAGACTAAGGATGTAGGAAGACAAAGTGCTCTATTGAAGTCAATGGAAAATTGTGCTGAAACATTCCCCAAGTTTGATCTTTTAAAGGTCCTAAACAGTCAAAATAACCTCTACAGGATCGGTGTGCCAACCTCGGGATGGTTGAGGTTACGTAGGCTTATGTGATTAGTATAAGGTTGTAAGAAACAAAACAATTTCCCATGACATAGACTTAAATCTGATATGGTCAGAAAGCTTAAATTCTTGTTAATCTAACTGCACTGTCCAATTTACAGTAGCTATTACAGTGAAAGAATACCATGCTATTGTTTGAGGAGAGTGCACAATTATGAACTTGAAAATGTATGAATAAACCAATTAGGCACATTTGGGTGGTCTTGACACAACATTTTGAATAGATATGCAATAGTTCATTGTATCAGTCTAAAACTTTGCACATACACTGCTGCCATCTAGTGGCCAAAGTCTAAATTGCGCCTGGGCAAGAATAATTCATTTTGGCCTTTCTCTTGCATTTCAAAGATGGTACAAAACAATTTACAAAAAAACGCATGTTTTATCTTTTACCCGATCTAATGTGTTATATTCTCCTACATTAATTTCACATTTCCACAAATTTCAAAGTGTTTCCTTTCAAATGCTAAGGACCTTTTACTAATGTATTAAGTGTGTTTGTTTAAATAATTAAACCAATTTGTGTAGTACTGAATCATAACTAAGGCTGTTTTTTTTTTGCAGATGCAGGTTACGGCTATTTAGAATGATGATATGATATGAGGTTATGATTAATCAGTTGACTGTTTATTGATGTAATAGGTAAAGACATTTAGAGTTTAATTCGGGAGATGGTAACTCTTTAAAGAACCGCTCGTGGTGCCCCAAATTCCTAATGAGTTAATTGTTACATGATTAATTTAATTTAACAATTAAACATAGTTAGTTGATTAGATAACTAACAGTAATCAGACTAATGAAAGTAAAGTCACGACACTACAAAGTTGGAACGAATCGTCTAGAATGTCATTATCTGCTGTGTCATCATTATAAGATTGCCCTTCACTGGAACTAAGAGCCCGAACCATGAAAAACAGCCCCAGACCAGTATTACTCCTCCACCAAACTTTACAGTCGGCACTAAGCATTCGGGCAGGTAGCATTCTCCTGGCATCCATCAAATCCAGATTTGTCTGTCAGACTGCGAGATGGTGAAGCGTGCTTCATCACTCCAGAGAACGCGTTTCCACTGCTCTAGAGACCAATGGCGGCGAGCTTTCCACCACTCCAGTCGACGCTTGGCATTGCTCATTGTGATCTTAGGCTTGTGTACAGCTGCTCGGCCCTGGAAACCCATTCCTTGAAGATCCCAACAGTTCTTGGACTGACGCTGCTTCCAGAGGCAGTTTGGAACTCGGTCCCATTCTGTGAGCTTGCGTGGCCTACGACTTCGCGGCTGAGCCGTTTTTGCTTCTAGACATTTCCACTTCACAATAACTGCACTTACATTTGACCGGGCAGCTGTAGCAGGGTAGAAATTTGATGAACTGATTGTTGGAAAGGTGGCATCCTATGACGGTGCCACGTTGAAAGTCACTGAGCTCTTATGGGCTATTCTACTGCCAATGTTTGTCTATGGAGAGTGCATGCCTGTGTGCTCAATGTTTTACACCTGTCAGCAACGGGTGTGGCTGAAATAGTTAAATTCACTAATTTAAAGAGGTGTCCACCTACTTTTGGCCATTTAGTGTATCTGTCAGTACTGCTGTGAATTACAACAAATGAGAAATGCCAAAGCGGAAAGGTACATGTCAGATATGGCAAAACAGAGGTTATTTTGCGCCCCAGTACAATTTCAGAAAGGATGAATAACAACCAGGCAAGCTTCACAATGCACAATACCTTATTGGACAAGGTAGGAGATGTTATGACGACGCTGGGAGACGGGAAGCAAGTGCAGGTAGTAAGTTTAAAAATAAACGTAACAGAGAACAATGTAAGACACAAGTGTAGCATATGGACATGGAACAACATTATTACCGCCTGGGGAACAGACCTAAGGGAGTGCCAGATATAAGGGAGGTAATGGAGTCCAGATGAGCCTAATCATGAGTAGCAGGTTTGAGTAATGATTGATGCCAGATGCACGTGGTTAGTAAACCGGTGACGGCGAACGCCTGAGGGGAGGAGCCACCCCCCGATGCATGGCTCCAGCCGCAGGACGACGGATGAAGGGACGGCCCCGAGGGAGGACGAGGAGCATGCCGGTCCAGGCGGTGAAGATGGAAATCACGGATGATGTTGGGATCCAGAATTTTCTCCACTGGAACCCAACACCGCTCCTCTGGACCGTATCTTTCCCAGTCCACCAGGTACTGGAGCCGACACCCAAGATGTCGGGAGTCCCGCCTATCTGACGGCATAGGCGGGACACCCCTCGACGTCCGGGGGGTGGAATGGTGTCATAGGGGACAGCCTCATCCAGGGGCCAGGAACCACCCGCCTGAGAAGGGAAATATGAAAGGAAGGTGAGATGCGGTAGTCATTGGGGAGCTGTAATCTATACTACACCTCATTGATCCTCTGGAGAACCTTGAACGGCCGCACAAACCGGGGGCTCAGCTTCTTACAGGGCAGGCAGAGTGGGAGGTTCCTGGTAGAGAGCCAGACACGATCACCAGGATGGAACACGGGAGTCTCAATGCGGTGGAGGTCTGCCTGCTTCTTCTGATGGTAGACAGCACACTGGAGTCTCACGTGAGCATTGCTCCACAGTTCTGCGCGCCTGAACCACTCCTCCACCGCAGGAGCTTCGGTCTGGCCCGGGGTCCACGGAGCCAGGGCCGGCTGATAAACCAGAACACACTGGAAGGGAGTCAACCCGGTGGAGGAGTGACGTAACGAATTCTGGGCGTACTCCACCCATGGAAGGAATCCTGCCCACTCCCCCTGCCGTCCTCACAGTGACTCCTCAGCTACCTCCCCAGCTCCTGGGTCATCCTGGGTCTCCACCTGCCTGTTTGACTGATGCCTATACCCGGAAGTGAGGCTAACCGTGACCCCGAGCTTCTTCATAAAGGTTCTCCATACCGTGATGTGAATTGGGAGCCACGGTCGGAGATGATGTCCTCCGGAAGACCACAATGACAGAAGAACTCAGTGACCTAGAGAGCAGTAGGGAGACCAGAGAGAGGGACGAAACAATATGATTTAGAAAATCTGTCCACAACCACCAGAATGGTGGTGAAACCGTCAGAAAAGGGAAGATTGGTACAAAGTTAATGGACAGATGAGACCAAGGACGCTGAGGCACGAGAAGGAGTGTCACTGCTGGTGCATGCCAGGGAAACTTAGTTTGGGCACACACAGAACAGGAGTTGACATAGCGAGTAATGTCCTGCGCCAAGGTGGGCCGACAATACTTTTCGGATAGCGATTGTATAGAACGGGTGATGTCCTGAGATGACAGCTCTGTGCGCCCAGGTCAACAGTCACTCCCTTATCCCCGTGGGAACGTAGACGTGCTCAGGAGGACAGGGTTCCCTCTCCAGAGCCTGGTAAATGTCCACGTCTCCATTCCAGGCCACAGGGGCTACGACACGAGAGGGAACAGGAATACAGGTCCTCTGGCATTCAGGTGACCAGATTCTCATCCTCGACCATGAGATGGTGGGGTTATGGCGTTGGAGACATGGGAGGCCGAAGATGATCTTGTGAGCTGGTGCACTAGTGATGAAGAACGGGATGTTTTCCCGATGAATGGACTCCACGGTGAGGGTGAGTGGTTGGGTGATGTGTGTAATAGTTCCGGATCCTAGCGGGTGATTATCAAGGGCTTGAACTGGAAACAAAAGTGGGTATGATGGGATGTTCATAGAGGAGGCAAGTGTCTGCTCAGTAAAGTTCCCAGCGGCACCAGAATCCACTAACGCTGTCGACACAGTACATGAGGGACAGTCAACTAGTGGGATGGACACCACAAAGAGTTTAGTAGAAAGTGATGAAGGAATAAAAAGTAAAAAAGTAAAAGATCACGTGACCGTCCCTCTGCTCTTGTGGATCCCAGGTTGAGAAGTACCGGACACCGCTGGAGCTGGTGCCCTCCTTGATCACAATAAAGACAGAGCCCCAGCTGTCTCCTTCTGCGTCACTCCGCCGCGGGGAGGCGTGTGACTCCTACCTCCATGGGTTCAGGCTCTGATCCAGGGTCTTCACTGAGGGAGGGAAAGAAGCAATGTGGGAACCGACGCTTCTGAAGTAGGTTATCCAACCGGATGGCCATTGTGATGAGTGCGTCTAAGGAGAGGTTGTCGTCGCAACATGCCAGTTCTGTTTGGACCTCCTCGCGCAGTCCTCTTCGGAATAGCGTACGGAGCGCCACCTCATTCCATCCGTTGGATGCTGCTACTGTTCGGAAGGTGAGCACATACTCGGCAGAGGTCCGGTCATCCTGCCGTAGTTGGAGTAGGCGCTCACCCCCTCTCTGCCCTCCGGTGGAAGATCGGAAATACATCTGAACAGAGCCATGAAGCCCTCATACTAAGCCAGCTCCTCTTTCCCAGATGGCCATAGCCCACTCCAACACCCGTCCAGTCAGCAGAGAAATAACCATGGCAACCTTGGACCTCTCAGTGGTAAGGGCTCCCATCTGATGCGTAAAATAGAGGGAGCACTGGAGTGCGTTGGGTCGACTGGTGGCAGAGTATCCTCCGCTAGTGGAAGGCAACGCCTCTCGAGCATGTTCAAGACGTTGACGACAGCGAAGAACCTCTTCCATAGCTGTCCCCAGTTGTGGAAGCTGGTCGTGGTGCTTACGAAGTACGTTTCCCTGTTTGTTGACCGTCTGCTTCCATTTGTTGAGGCAGTATTCTGTAGCGACGACGCTGGGAGACGGGAAGCAAGTGCATGAAGCGAGTTTAAAAATAAAAGTCACAGAGAACAATGCAAGACAAGTGTAGCGTACGGACATGAAACAACATTAATACTGCCTGGTGAATAGACCTAAGGGAGTGCCAGATATAAGAGAGGTAGTGAGAGAGGAACTGGAGTCCAGGTGAGCCTAATCATGAGAAGCAGGTGCGAGTAATGATTGATGCAAGGTGCGAGTAAAGATGGTTGCCAGGACCGGTGGTTAGAAAACCAGCGACGTCGAACACCGGCGAGGAGGAGCGGGAGTAGACATGACAGGAAGTGTCTCTTAAAAATTGTGGTACAAAAATATGCAATGCCTCAATGCCTCACATGTAAATTCCTCTTTAAAAAAGGCCTTTTGCATAAAATCCATCAATCAATATTTATCTTAATTTCCAACAGTCAATACTCATCCAAATGTAGCCTCTGTATTCGAGTCCGCCCGTGGTGTCAGTACCTCCCTTTTTAGTTAAGCCTTTTCTCCTTAGCTCTCAATTGAATCTCTTTCTCTCCAGAGGTTTCAGTCTCCATGGAGGGAGGGTTCAGGTCCGGCCCCGGAAGGAAGAAGGCAGTGTAAGTATGTTAGTCAGGTAGGTATCACAGTTTCCCCATATTAATTCCTTTTTACTTCTATATCTTCAGCACAATGTTGGGCCATATCCTGCATAATCATAACTTATCCAAAGTGCATACATTACAGTGACTTTGAGCTGTATATGTGCAAGAGGAAAAGAGTACTTCACTTTGTGTTGGGAGCGACGAGTGTTCAGAGAAAGGTGTGGATACGGTTTCTGTGCATCCTAGGACCAGGCGGCCACTGGGGAGCTGTGTGTTTGCACAACGATCCACCAACTTTTCGTGGGATCTCCTGCGGAAACAACAAACAAGCGCACGCACTGCGGGCAGTAGAGGTGGGGCCAGTGGCCTGGCGTTTTGTCGTTGTTGGGCCTCCTTTCCCGCCTTCTCATAGGCCCCAGGAGGACCCCATGATGATGCTACACTCACTGGTCACGGATCTACCTGTCTGGAAAAATTTGACTCCAAAGGTACATTCAATGGGCAACAGTGAATGTCTACCAAACATTAGGAAGTGTGTAGTGTACCCAGTCCCAAATGTTTGACCACTGCAGAACTGAAGGTTTGTAAGAGGTGCTTCCATAGCACCCGGGCTGTGGTGTGGACCTTCTGGTCCTTTGTGGGCACCTCCCAAGCGTACCTGGAAAACACATCAAACATCACCAGGGGTGGGACACAGGGGGAGGTAATCAATGGCCACCATTTGTATTGGAGCACTAGTTGACACTCAAAGCATTGGCACATGGGTAGAAGGCCTAGGTTTACTAACCACACATTGTTGACATCGAGCATTTGAATATCTGCTCTAATGTTTGGCCAAAAGAAACCTCTTTGTACTGCAGATCGGGTCTTCTCTGCCCCCATGTGTAGTGCTTCCATGTGTAGTGCCGTTTCCCCCTGTACATTCATCTGGCACCTGCCTGACTATCCCCCCCCCCCCCCCCTTGATGTTTTTAGCAGGTTCCACTCCTGCAGTAAGATTTTGATGGGCTGGGGCGCTGCTTGCCGTGCTGGGTTGTCGAAGGGTTGGCCCTGGTTTAACAGTGCTCACACTGTTTGAAGGGTATTGTTGGTCTGTTGCCAAACACTCCAGGGTCATGTGTTTGGGGGGTCCCCCTCTATTGATGTCCCTCCAATGAACTGGGTCTGGGGCATCTCGTCAACTCCTTCCTCTGGAAGCAAGAGGACATCAGCATTGATGTTGCGGGCTCCTGGACGGTACTCAATGCCGAACTGGTAGTTTGCCAATTGTGTGGCACAGCACTGCTCAACTTCCCCGAGGTCGGATGTATGCAGATGGACAAGTGGGTTATTGTCAGTGTACACAGTGAAATTGGAGCCCCACAGGTAAGGTTTAAACGTTTCTGCTACCACCCATTTCAGTCCCAGCAGTTCCAGCTTGAAGGAGTTATAGTTTTGGTAATTTCACTTAGTTGGGCTCAGGCTCCGGCTGCCGTAGGCAATGACCCTTTTCCAGTCCATCCTGCACTTGAGACAACACAGCCCACAGCTTGCATCTACTTAGAGCCGGAAGGGGAGAGAAAAGTCAGCATATGTCAAAACAGGGTGTTGCAAAAGGTTACTTTTCAAAACCAGTGCCCCACTGTACTGGGTGAGCTGGACCCCTGGCCCTCCAATAGATTATTTAAAGGTACGGCAATCTAGAGAATTTAGGGATAAATGGCAGACAATACCCCACAAAGCCCAGGAACGATTTTAACTTACACAGTGTGGACCCCCTGGGCACCCACCACATGCCCAAGGTAAGTGACCTGCCTCTGGGGCAGGTGACACTTTAGATGTTGTAGTTTCAATCCATGGCTCCAGAGGTGCTCAAACACTTCCTCCAAGTGGGTCAGGTGGGTTTCAAAGTATGAGGAATTGACAATTGACAATTACATCACCAAGTTAGAACAGCAATGATTTCCTACCTGGTTCCCCAGACACCTTTGCATCAGTTGCAGGAATGTGGCTGGTGCGTTACACAACCCAAATGGCATCCGCTCAAACTCAAACAACCCAAGCAGGGTGGTGAAAACAGTCTTCTCCCGGTCACGGATGTCCACCTCCATTTGTCAGTAGCCACTGGGGAGGTCAAGAGTGGAGTACCAGGCATCCTTTTTCAGGGTGGTTAAGGAATCCTCGATCCGGGGGAGGGGATAGGCATCTTTTTTGGGTCACTGCGTTGAGCTTTCTATAGTCAACACAGAAATGGCATGTACCATACTTCTTCTTGACCAGGACAATAGGTGCAGCCCAAGGGCTAGCACTCTCACGCACCACTCCTCCATCCAACATCTCTTTCAGAAGGCTGCGTAGTTCCTGATAGAGTGCCGGGGGGATGGGGCGGAACGTTCTCATACGGGTGGGGTGGTGTCTGTGCGGATGTTGTGGAACACTGTATCTATATGGCTGAAGTCTTCCACATGGCCATCTGTGCACAATCAAGAGCGGAAAGAGAGGCAGGAATGTTGCCTCTCAATTTGGGTTAGAGCATATCATTGGCGAACATGCATATGGGTAGCACGTGTGAGATTTCACACTTCAGTTATTAAACACAGAGCACTTGGGAATAGGTTAGCACAGCAAATGCACTTCAAAAACATGTGAACACAGCAAACGTGAGAGGAAAAAAAGGAAGCGCTGGGTTACCAGGTGACATATATTTATGAAGTGAACGCAGACCATTCCCTGTCCAGTTTAAAATAAAAATTGTCCAACATTGCCAATGATAAAAGGTGGTGTCAATTTCATTTTGGCTAGCCAGCTAAACTGAACAGCTTGCATTTTGTCTATATTGATGCTGTTACAATAACCAAACAGTTGGATAAACAAATAATTTGATCAACTACAGGATTGGATGTCCATTTTGTTTGAGTTGCTTCGTGTATCGGAAAATTAGCATGAGATGATCTCACTGCAATATTGCATCCAAATTGCTTGACATACGGGTTTCAAAGAACTGTCAGTCAACGGTCAGTCGTAGCAAAAATAGTATTGAATGTCAGCTCAGGATGTATAAATGTCGTTTGATTACCCCACGTGTAGCTCATTTGGTTACGCATGGCATCAGAGTTGTGGGTTCAATTCCCACGGGGGACAGGTGAAAAAAAAGTATAAAAATGTATGCACTCATTACTGTAAGTCGCTCTGTATAAAAGCATCTGATAAATGACTGAAATGTAAATTTGAATAAGATGAAAAGCCAGCCATTACTACTTACATTCCTTTGTGTCTCTGGCTAATATGATGAGTCATGATTCCCCAATACACTTGTCACGCTTCATCCCATACTAATCAAAACGTTGATGTGTAGCCTAGCACAGCATTATATAAATGACTATAATATATCGATAAAGAGAGGAGGGAGAGAGGAACAGAGAGAGAAAATGAGCGAGTCAGTGAGATATAGGTAGAGAGAGATCCGACTATGCCAAACCAGACTGTTAAAACCATTCACTCTCACATATTTAATCTGTCTGTCATCGCAGCTCACTGCGTGCACTCACACACGCACATACGCACACACCCAGGCAGTAGGAAATTATGACCACGAGAAAAAAGATGGGTCTTCAATCAAGAAAACGTGTCTAGTGGCAAAAACAACTACTCCCCTATATCACACCATTCTTTCCTACCATCCTCTCGCTCGCTCTCTCTCAGTTAATCATTTGATGTATGATGCCATGTTGATGTTAATGTTGTTGGTTGCTGCTCTAATCCAGGTCTGGGCCGATTGCATTGCTGTCATGTCAGCTGCCTCACCAATCAATCAAGCTTCTCTGTGTGTGTGTGCGCGTGTACATGTTTGTCATTATTTGTGTGTCTGTGTTTGGGGACTCCATTAAAGCTTATGAAATACATTTGAGCGTGGTGAACTCTGTGCCTAGGGATACCAACTCTTGGAATGGTGGAATGTGGTGTGTGTAATCCGTTTAACGGGTTTTGGGAAAATAGGATTCCCAGTGCCATACCTTGAACCCAGAGCGCCGTGCCTTGCTGTATACATGATTCAGTAAAATCATTTAAACGTTTACAAATACTTTCCCTGGGGTTTTCTTGTCTCTTTTGTCTGTTAAAAGTATTGATTGATTTGAGGGTTGACTGACTGTGTTGTAGTAGAGATGGGAGTACTTTAGTATGGTATCACACTCAAGTCAAGATTCACACGTAGGCAGGTGTGTGCAGATTACATTTCCTTGAAAAGGGTCTGGAGAAGTGTCTAATTTGTCAAGGGCCATGTCAATATTATACGGTATGTGTGTGTGTGTGTGTGTGTGGATTTGTGTGGTAACAAGCTGTCAGTCAGGACCTATCTGTTATGGCAACCTGGCCTGAGGCTGTGACAAGGGTGATGGAAGCCATTTTGGAAGCAGATACACTGTTCTACCCCTGGCAGTACCGGCAAGGCAGACTAAAACACAACAGAGATGGGAATTGTTGGTTGTGCGAAAAACACAGCTGTTTTGCAGTTATTTTTTTCTACTTTAAATTCTCAACGTTGGGGTTGCTTATTTGCAGGGTCACAATTGCAGGATGTCAAGTCCACAAACTAATACAACTGAAATGGAGATTGTTGCTTTCAGCATGCTGCAACAGAACAGTGAGTGTTGACACATTTGTTACATTCTGAGATTGTTGTGAGGATTCTAAGAATTGCATAAAACAGCTGATTCAAAATTCCATTAGCAGCAGCAGGTGTTCTGATCTTTCCCACTGTCACTGACACTTCTGCTCATGAATGAAACGAGTGTGTGAATCTGTGTGTGTACGCATCTGTTAGTGTGTGTAAATGATGTGTGTGTCATCTGGGTCACATTAATCTATGAATGTTTTCATTGTTTAAATTTGGTGTTTGTGTATGGATGAATGTCATCACCATACTGTTTCCTGTAAAATGGGACCCATGGTGATTTTTCCTTATCTTAAACTGGCACTTCTTTCAGAGTCAACCAACTACAGGGTGTCACTATTTTTCAACGAAATAAAAATGATGTAGGATTCAAACCATAATCATTCATAATATACATTATCACTGTGGCTATTGAGGGTGAATGACCAGAGTGTGGCTTGGACCAGCAACCCTGCGGTTTGAGGGCAAGCTTACAACAACCTAGTCACATGACACGTTTGAGTGGGCTGCAAACTACTCAGGGAAATAGTTGGTTTATACCGACAAAATGACTGACAGACTGACAGATATCGACTAGGACCTGTCCACTTTGGTGTTGTCCAAATATTGACTACAGCTCTTCTCCTGTCTAAACTAACTGACTGATTGACTACCAGTCCACCCACAGAGCGTTTCCCTGTGGCGCTATCTTTCAGCTCACAACAGGACGTGTGTGTGTAGGTATACGTCACTCTATGTGTCTGTATGTGCATGTGTACACGTCTATGTGTGTGCCCCTATTTGCATGTGGGTTTTTGAGTCGTGCGTGTGTTTGTGTGTGTGTGCTCGCAGTGTATAAACGTATAAAGCTACAGTTGGATATGAGTCCAAGGCAGGGGTTAGAGTATTGACTATATGGTATGGCAGGGGGTAAAATACTCTAAGGTACACAGCACAGCTAGCGCTGTGGGCACCTTATATTACAACTGCCAACTTCTTCCGCTTTCCCTTTCTCCATTCCTTCTATCTCCTCTCTCCCCTCCTACCATCCTCTTGTTCTTTGTCAATCTCACACTGTATGGTTTGAGGGGTTTGAGAGAGCGATAGGACTAGAGAAAGAGAGAGAGACTGTACATCTGATCAGTGATTATAACCCTGATGATGAGACAAGACAATAAATACTCACTATGACGTTCAACACACATGCATACACACTGCATGAGTCATGAATATCGAGGAGGGGAGAAAGAAGAGAGAGTGAAGGACAGTGGGGACACTAGTTCACTGACAAGCCAGGACTTGTATTGAATTCCATTATCCCTCCCAAAAACCCACTGGTAATTACGTAGATACAGACAGGGGTTTTGTTGGGGGAGAGGGCTCATCAGCTTGTAAACAATGTCAAAATCCAGTGTGAATGCAGTTAGTATTGAATCATATGCTCCTGTCTTTTTCACTTACATACACTGTTATGGTTGCTGTTAGTATAATAAAATCTGACAGAGCTAATGGTGGAATGCCATCCACTAATGCATGTTCTCTCTCTGACTGACTGACGAGGAGAGAGAGAGAGAGACAGAGAACAAGTGCTAAAAAAGGAGAGCGAGAGAGAGTACGAGACACAAAAATAAAGAGATAGACTAATGATTAGGGGGGTGCTTTGTGGCACCTTCTGTATTAATACTTCGTCATAAAAAGCTGATACCTTTGAAATATGGTATTTCAACAGCGTGGCACTGCTGGGAAAGAAATGTGTCCACAACCCCAAATCTCTCCTCTACTCTCCTCCTCCCCTCTCTTCTCTGCACAGTAAGCGTATATAGATGAGTGTGCATTTACAGGGGAGGAGGAGAGCTGTGCTTATTTTAATTAACGATACCAGTCCTCCCTCCCAAGATACACTCCCAGATTAAAACTCATTAGCATTGATTCTGGCTGCCTCTACTATTACCCCACAGACCACTAGTGACCTAAGAGAGCAGTAGTGGTCAGTGCCGTTAAAGATGAAGGAGGATGTTTTTTTTAAATGAGCATGGCCATATACAGTTGAAGTCGGAAGTTTACATACACTTAGGTTGGAGTCATTAAAACTTGTTTTTCAACCACTCCACAAACTTCTTGTTAACAAACTATAGTTTTGGCAAGTTGGTTAGGACATCTACTTTGTGCTTGACACAAGTAATTTTTCCAACAATTGTTTACAGACAGATTATTTCACTTATAATTCACTGCATCACAATTCCAGTGGGACAGTAGTTTACATACACTAAGTTGACTGTGCCTTTAAACAGCTTGGAAAATTATGTCATGGCTTCTGATAGGCTAATTGACATAATTTGAGTCAATTGGAGGTGTAACTTTGGATGTATTTCAACGCCTACCTTCAAACTCATTGCCTCTTTGCTTGACAACATTGGAAAATCAAAAGAAATCAGCCAAGACCTCAGAAAAACAATTGTAAACCTCCACAAGTCTGGTTCATCCTTCCAAACGCCTGAAGGTACCACGTTCAACTGTACAAACAATAGTACGCAAGTATAAACACCATGGGACCACGCAGCAGTCATACCACTCAGGAAAGAGACGCGTTCTGTCTCCTATAGATGAACATACTTTGGTTAGAAAAGTGCAAATCAATTCCAGAACAACAGCAAAGGACCTTGTGGAGGAAACCGGTACAAAAGTATCTATATCCACAGGAAAACGAGTCCTACAGTATATCGACATAACCTGAAAGGCCGCCCAGCAATGAAGAAGCCACTGCTCCAAAACTGGCATAAAAAAAGACCGGTTTGCAACTGCACATGGGGACAAAGATCGTACTTTTTGGAGAAATGTCCTCTGGTCTGATGAAACAAAAATATAACTGTTTGGCCATAATGACCATTGTCATGTTTGGAGGAAAAAGGGGGAGGCTTGCAAGCCGAAGAACACCATCCCAACCGTGAAGCACGGGGGTGGCAGCATCATGTTGTGGCAATGTTACCAAATACTAATTGAGTGTATGTAAGCTTCTGACCCACTGGGAATGTGATGAAAGAAATAAAAGCTGAAATAAATCATTCTCTCTACTATTATTCTGATATTTCACATTCTTAAAATAAAGTGGTGATCTTAACTGATTTTTACTAAGATTAAATGTCAGGAATTGTGAAAATCTGAGTTTAAATGTATTTGGCTAAGGTGTATGTAAACTTCCGACTTCAATTGTATATATTACAGCATATTGGATGACTGTCATTCATATTTAATTCACCCAGGTAAATGTCACAGCAATAGGTTTAGGCTATTACATGATACTCAAATTTCCCCTAAACCCATCATGAGGTTGCTACAACCTAACCTATGAATGAAAGTTTACAACGTAGGTCCACACAGGTCGAGAGAAAAATGTGAGGTGACAGACAGTGACACATGGACAGACAGTGACACATTCAATACCGCCGTGCACACACTTGCCTGCATCTAGCTGATGTAGGGTGTAATCATTAGTCCAACAGTTGCAAACAAGAGTATCTATTGGACAAATTCAGGTATGTTTATTACTGTTTTGTTCCATTTAAGAAACATTTTCAACAGAATCGGTGGAATGAATACACCCCGATCACGTGTAAACACAGATCACTTTCCTAACAGCCACGTTGCATTCCTTCTCGCACCTTTGCGCTCTCCTCCTCTCATCTTTTCCCTTCGTCATTTGTGGACATCAATGCACAACACATCAGCTGTATGTGACCAGATGAAAAAACCTTTCCAAGCCAAACCATACCGTAACTCCTACACACAGCTAAAGTAATGTCATAGTCAACATAGCTAATAGAACTAACACGTTAGTAAACCTGCTACAATCATGCAGTAAAGTTACAGTGTACAGTCAGTAAGCGGTGTAGCAATAAATTCATCAAAACAAAAGCTTACCTAGACTTGGAAGAGTTAGAGTATTGTGTTGGATAGTCATAGCCAGCTAGCTAACATACCGTCCTTCTTTTTTTAAGCAGGTTGTTTGAGTAGCCTAAACTAGCTATCTGCATTTGCTAGCTAAATAAGTGAAACTGAAAAGAAATTACAATCTCCCTCTTTTTCTTGCTTCTTTATTTTGTAAAAAATGTATTTGTTAATTAAAAACTGTTCAACTATTGTCTTTCTCTTTGAGTCAACTACTCCCCACATTTTATGCACTGCAGTACAAGCTAGCTGTATCTTATGCTTTCAGTACTCGATTCATTGTCTAATCCTTCGACTACGTGGACAACATGTCAGTTCATGCTGCAAGAGCTCTGATAGGTTGGAGGACATCTCCGGAGGTTGTCATAATTACTGTGTAAGTCTATGGAAGGGTGAGAACCATGAGCCTCCTAGGTTTTGTATTGAATTCAATGTACCCAGAGGAGGACGGAAGCTGTCCTCTGGCTACACCATGGTGCTACCCTACAGAATGCTGTTGAACCTACTGTAGACCTTCATTGCAAAATAGTATGTTTCAATCAATTATCTGGTAAAGTGATTATATTTAGTATAGTTTTATCAAAAGTCAAAACTCATTTCGGCATTTGTTATTATTGAAGGAGAATTCGTTTTTTATCGAGTTATACAAATCAACAAGGAGTCAGTAGAAACCATATATATTTAATAAAGTTAGACATGGTTTTTTAAAAGGCAGTGAATGAGACTGAGTTAACTTTTTTGCTGCCAGACAAGGCTCTGCTGATAGCCAGGTATAGCAGTGGTAAGGATTCACCTCATGATGCTGAAAGGAAAGTTCCTCTGTCGAGACAGCTTTATGTAAGCTGTAAACAGTTTCTGGGCACCGTTTGTCACTGTTAAAGTGTAATAGATGTATTGTTTAGTGTTGTGCAGTGGCTTTGCTGGCATGCATCAATTTATTTTGCTGATAATGCCCAATTTTGCCTGGCATAGCTAGAACAGTTTGCCTTTTCGTCAGGACACTCGACACTGTTCATTACAACGAGATCGCATTGCATATCAAACACTAGGCTAGAAGCTAGCTAATAGTTTGATGCTAGCATACCAGCCAATATGACAACCAAATTAAAAAATATTAGTTGCTGAAAACAGCTGGTCAAACTAGAAATGTGGGGGGATTTGACAGCATAGTGACATTTGCTTCATGACTTCTACAATGTGTTTCTATGGGCTAATAGCAGTAAAGTCAAATTCAACAGTGCATTGTGGGTAGGTCAGAAGATATCCCCAAATACATTTATAAATATGTAAAAATGCTACAACATAAGTATGGTTGTAGTTATAGGTAACCAGATTGTGACTACAACCAAGTTACTAAGTCTTTGACCACACTGTGTTGTTACTTTAGTGAGTAAAAACGCATGCTTCCTACGCCCAGACTAGAGAGCGCTGGACAGGGAAATGTGTCAAACTCATCATGCCAAATTAGGTGACACATTAAATCAAGCCAATTAGCGCCAGTAGGAATTAGAATTCCAACAACACACATAGCTAGAAGTTGACAATGGACCAAAGTCTCTATGACAGTTATTGCTATACTGTAGGGCCGTCTCTACTATGTAGGACACTCCTGTCTTGTTATCATCAAAGAGAGAGAGAGCATGTTTCCTTTTTTTTTTTTTAACTACCTTGGGTCAATTCAACTGTCATACAGCCAAATGAATGCCAATTCACATAAATACTCAATCACAATACACGTCAGTATTATAATAAAAATATTTTACATGCTTTTATCAAAATACCCTGACAGTAGTGGCAGTGCGTGAATATATTTTCTTATGGATTGACCCTAGCGGTAATCAAACCAAAGATCCTGACGTTATAAGTGCCATGCTTACCAACTTAAAAACGTAAAACTTAACAGGACCCCTTCATCATCTACCATACAGAGAACCCCCATCACACCCCACATCAAACCTGCACCAGAAAGAAATCTATGTAGGTTGGTTTGGGAAAGATGTGCCCCTTGGCCACAACCTTCTAAATCATCAAGCAACAAATTACTGTATTTTGCAAGACTCTTATGCGTATTGTACATTTTGTGCACTGTGTCCAGTGAAGAAGTCTTCACATTTGGAGTGGAAGATCCTAACCCTATTGAGTCAGTGGTAGGGAGAGAACAAGAAGGAGGAGAACAACGGGGAGGGGGGAGGAGGACAAGGGATGATAAAGAGGAGGGAGTAGAGGGCTTGGAAGGGATGAGGAAGAAAAAGGAGGCTAGACACCTGTGGTGCAGCACGGCCATACCTCTACTGCCACGCCTCCCCTCAACGCCAAGCCTGGCCAGCACAAGGAACGCTGGCTAGGGGAACAAGCTTCAGCTGAAAAATGTTCCCTTAACGAGGGTGTGGCAGCCCTCTAAATTAGGGGATTCGATTAAACTGGCCTGGTGCACCGGGCTCTGGCCTGTCACGTGACCATGCGAAGTCGGTGAGGGAGGCGCGCCTTGCTCAAATCCAATACTAATCTACGCCGCTCTGTCATATTGTTAACAACTCTTTTCCATAAAATATGTTTGAATTTTCAAACTAGTTTTCATTGGGAAGACAGATAAAGCGTTTTTTATCATAAGCCATCACTTTTGCATGTGAAAACACAGAATCCTACTCATTACTCCATGTGCTTAAAATACGTCACTTTTCTTTTGAGGTGACTCTGCCGTCGGCCAGAGCGGGGCACCAGGATCACGGCCGGGAGGCAGCCCGGTTCCAAAACGAATGCAATCACTTTTCACCGATGGCAAACTCCGCCCACCCGGGCCAGCTTAATCGAATCCCCTCATTGACTCCCTTCAAGGTGTGAGGCTCTCACTCTGTTAGGGAGAGCACTCTGGAGAGTACACGTGAGTGGTATGGCTTTGACCTTTGTGTTTTGCTGTGTTTAAGCTTTAGCTTAATTCTGTAAAAGTCAGAACCTTGTAAAGCTGAAGAGCCAGGACTGCATTTGCCTTTTTCTAAATAACAGCCTCGCTGTTTGCACTGCGCTCCTGTCTCCTGTGCCTTTACCTTTGAGTCAATGTCTATGCCCGACCCCCAGACAGTGTAATACCCCTCGCACTGTCACAATAACAAATGTAACATTTTGCTTAAAATGTCTTACCCCTCTCTGAGTGTCTGTGTGTGTGCGTTTGCGTGTGTGTGTGTGTGTGTGTGTGTGGGTCGGAGGATCATGTCCAGCTCTTAAATTAATTGGATATTCGTGTCTGGCAGAAAAAGCAGACTGCCCACCATCCAGTGTAGTCAGCAACATCCTACTTATGCTCTCACACACAACTAATGTGCTTAAAGAACACTTACTTAACTTGCACACACCCACTCACTCACGCACGCACGCACGCACGCAAACCTGGACACACACACACAAACACAATACATTACTCACACAGACATACACACTACACGACTCACAAGTTCCCACACACACTAGTCTCTTTCCCCCCAAAGCATCTTTTTCTTCTTTTAAAAGTATGTACACACTTTCCCTAAAACAATGCATAAACACATACTGCACAAAAACACACTATTACCTTGCATATTTGTTTGTCTTTCCACAGGGCATGTGTTATAGGCACAGAGAGTGTGTAATGGGTTAGAAAAACATTACGACAGGAGAGCATGAGTGTTAGTGGGTTTAAGCTCTAATCCACCACGGAGAGGAGAAATAAAGAGGACAAATCAGAGAGGGCCATGGGCGGCATGTGACATTTACAGGTTATCCAGTCATTTGAATACCAGAGGTAGATGGACACAAGGAGATGGGATGAGGAGTGGAACCCCCTTCCCAGACAAATGTGGCACACGGTTGTGAACTCGTTGTTGTCACGGTCTCTGAAACAACCAGGTAAAGAAATCATGGGGAAAGTCATATGCTGGGTGTTATCTGGTCAGATTACAAACAAATAAATACGTATTTCCTGGTTGCTAAATAGATGTTAACACAATTTCCTTCTACAACCAGGGTTCAAGACCATGATGTCCTCTGGGTAGACTGTTGACATGGCATAACGCACACACCATTGTGTGCTTGTGTGCATGCATGTATGCGTGCAAGCGAGCGTTTGTGTGTGCATGTGGTATCATTCCCCATTGTGTTTGAGAGCGCTAGCTGAAAGATGAGAGGTAATTATAGAAGCGTTGTACGGTAATCTGCTCTTCCGCCTCAGATACGACACTCAAGAGACATCACATCACACAGACACACACACACACACACACACACACACACACACACACACACACACACACACACAGACCGATATACGCGCACACATCTCATACACACAGAGAAATATACATGCATATGTGCAAAAACACTAACAAAGAAACACACACAGAGAACAGTATGCTACAACGGGCTGCGAGGGAGTTACAGTATTTCTAGAGGGCTACATTTCACTTCTATCAAAAGCTGATGGTTAGAGACCACCCACACTACCTTAAAGTTACACAGGTCAGTCTCATAACAAGCACACATCTCATACACACACGAAGACACACACACACACAGAGTATGCAAGCAGAGTTCCAGAGTTAAGAGAAGGAGTTCTGAGTCACCAGTCCTTCGCACACATATCCCTCTCTCATTTTCACAAACACACACACACACACACACACACACACACACACACACACACACTCTCCCAGACTATGTAATGTAGCAGGCAGGTAAAATGATAGACAGATGGACAGCTTTCACATCAGCAACTAGGATATGAACCCTCTAATTATCCACTATCAACTCGATGAACAGCTTTGACTGACAACTCTGAGTTCGCTGTGTGTGTGTGTGTGGTTAGACCACCGTTAGCTGTGCCTCTGCTTGTACTATCCTCCTCCCACGCTACCTTAAAGGCAAGTCACATGCACTTACAGACAGCAGTACTGTCAAATCCTATCTCGTGTGTTTGTTTCCAGAACAGACCCAGGGATGGAGACCAGTAGCTAATCTGCATCTGTTGTTTCACCACAGGGGAGCTGATCTACACAAAACATGTCTTGACACATACCATTAAAACACAACACATTACTGTCTACCAGCGCTCTCCTCATAGACTTTAGCATATTAGGCTAGCACAGTCGTGTGGAATACGGACCACCCGGGGCTATTCTTCAGTTCCTAATTTCTAAAAACCCATCTAAGGATGGGTGTTAAAAATGTGCATAGGGCGGACCCTGTGGTGCAACGCATCACGATGCACTGTAACGGAAAACTGTAATTTATGCGGCAATTTGGGGTATTATGAACAATTAAATACTGTGAAACGTTTCACTGCAGCATACTGTAAATGATGGTGCATTGTGGGAAAATGTTGTGGGTGGGGGAAAAAATTGCTGTATTTCAAACTGTACTGCAATTCAATCCCACAGAAAACAGTAACATACAGTATCTTTGGAACACCAAAAACCTTTTGACCAGGTGCATGGTATTGTTGTTTCTGGCTCATTTACATATTTTGAAACGTGGCTATATTTGTTGCACAAGAGAGGCAGAGATGAAGCAAGAGGGTCCATTCCACTCACGTCAAAATCTGTCCAAGAGGGAAATGCAGCAATATTGAATGCGTTTATATGGGCTTAATGGGCTTATTCTGCGACTCCCATTGTTAGGGCCCAGACAAGACCATCTCGTCATTATGTACAGTATCCCTGGTTGCATCAGGGAGTAAGAGTGATGTACCAATTTAACTGGCATGTGGTAGTAGTGCACCATCAATTTAAAATGTATAGGAGACAGATTGGAGTGGCAGCAAGTCTTAAACCTTTAATGGGGCGGCAGGTAGCCTAATGGTTAGAGTGTTAGACTAGTAACCGAAAGGTTGCAAGAGCGAATCCCCGAGCTGACAAGGTAAAAATCTGTCGTTCTGAACGAGGCAGTTAACCCACTGTTCCTAGGCTGTCATTGAAAATAAAAATGTGTTCTTAACTGACTTGCCTACTTAAATAAAGGTATAAATTAATGGAAGAGCATTTTGCCATGTCTTTTTGGTATTTTTTGCCCTGTATTCGCTGCCCGTTTGGAAACGTTTGTTAAGGCCTCTAGAAGTGTAACTGATATAAAACACAAAATATTCATTATTATGATGTAATGTGTAAACAAATTACCTAGCAGCCAACCTGCTTGCCCCAATCCCATGTAATTACAGTAAAATACTGTGAAATACAAACCCCATCTCCCCTCAATGAATTTAATTAATCCATCTATTAATTCATCAATTCATTCATTACATTTTCAGCAGCATTATAGTCTTTTTTACAGTATTTTACAGTAAATTATACAGTATTGTACTAAAGTAATTGCACACAAGACAACTTTTTTAGCATGGCTGCGCTGCGTCATAGTTATGAGGCAGAGCCGAGTACCATAGATCAGCACAGCCATGCTAAAAAAGTTGGTTTGCACAACCTCGAGTGTACAATTGCTTTTCTACAATGGGTTACCAATTAGATTAAAAAAACTCTCTTTTGATAAATGTATTCATAAGCTACTATTCATCCCTCAACAAAAATATAGGCACATCTATGGTTACTGGCCAAGCCGGCTGGCCGTTCATTCGATCGGTTGGGTTGCCAGAAACGCGACCAAGTCATTAAGTCTTTTTGTTCTATAGCTATTGACGCGACCCAGTTGTTTATTCTAAATGTTCCGTTGCCATGCTGGCTGGCATTGCTCTTATCCCTTGCTTGATAGCTAGCCAACTACGACTAACACACTCAGGTCAAACAGTGCAGCTATAATAACAGCAAAATAGCTGCATTTGCTTTTGTTTAAGCTGTTTCGGATACATCCATAACAATGAGCTAATGATGTGCGATTTCGCCTGGCATAGACAATGTGCTCTCTTGTCAGGACACTGTTCAGAGGAGCTAGCCAACTACACAGCTAACGCAATCACTTCAAACTGAAGCTGGTAATACAACAAACTAGCTGCATTTCATGTCGTTTGACCTGTTTTTTCTATTGACATTTCTTTGTATATATCCATAAAAATGATTCATGATTTCAACTGGTTGAGAAAAGATGTACGTTCATTCTATCGGTTGCCAGACACGTGACCCAGTCATGAAGACTTTTTGTTCTATGTCTACGGACGCGACCCAGTCATTAGTTCTAAATGTGTCGTTGCCATACTGGCTATCAACGCTCCTATCCCTTGCTTGCAAATCGTGCAGCTAGAATAACAGCAAAGCAACTGCATTTCATTCATTTGTAAATATCCTTAAAAAGTATGCTTACTCGTGATTTTGCCTGGCTGAGAAAATATGTCCATCTAGTCCTGACACATTATTTCTCAATAGGACATTGGAGATCGAATTTCAATATTGAAACAATGCTGCAAAGGTCGAGAGCTAGACAGCAAAGCTTGTAAAAAAAAACATTTTGTTGTTGCAAACCACAGGTTAGGCTAGAAGAAAGGGGAAATAATGTCTAGATGTTTTTTTTACAGGGGAGATCAAGTTAATGAATTGGCTGGCTGGGCTGATGGGACACTGGATTACTTAGGGATTTCTCAGATGGAACAGAAAACGAGATGCCCATTTTTGAGTCATAGGCTTACCCATGCTAAACTGGTTTATTAGTATGGCTTAGAATGCGTCTCAACCTATCACAATACTTGTTTTGACCAACCTGTTGTAGAATGTGTTTCATTACACAGTACTTGCTTTGATACTGTATTTAAATTACAGTAGGTAGGTGTACTGCAATATGAAATACAGTAAATTACTTGCAACTTTGCTGCCTGTAAGATACTGTCAAATTCACGGCAATCTCTTTAGCCATACAAACCACGTTTCCATCCACAGTTTTCATGCAATTAAAGTCATACCGTAGAAAAAAATCACGACAGCTGTGATGGGAACAGGTAGTTTCGGGTACAATAAATGCCAATAGATAATTTGTACGTTCGACATGGTGGGATCTTTTTGTGTCTGTAAAATGAATGACGCGAGAAATGGTGGTGGAAATACCTTTACCTGCAAATATTGATAGAATAACCATCCTATCAAAGTAAACGTGGAGTCACGCAATGATATGGTGTGTGGTCCTGCCACTATGACTCAGGAAACCATGCAGTTTATTGGGTTACAGATGGAATAAGTTAGGAGGAAATTCACAGGGTGGTGAAAGTGCACGATGATCTTGATGCTCCTTTCAAAGAAATATCGAGGGTCTAATTCTGGTGACATGATTGATGCTTGACTGCTGTTTGACAGATACAAATATTATCCATAATAATATCATCATGTACAATAGACTAGCCTGCCTGCACTGTATCTGCGAGCTGTTGGCTAGAGCGCACATGCCAAGACCAGAATAGGCACATTTTCTATTTAATGTAATAGTTTTTGTGACAAATCTATCAGAGTTGAATATACGATGGAAACACATTGAACTTTTATTTTCATTTGGTACATGAAAAAGTACATGTTGTGTGCACAACGTCATCACGCACTGACTTTTATCCGCCACAAGTCCTTTCGGTGGAAACAACACTAGTGGGAAAATACGGATATTTTTTTATGTAGATCTTATAATATTTACATATAAATGTGTCACCAATTGGATGGAAACTTAGCTACTGACAGCTTTCTAAAACCCATTAAACAAAGTCAGGATGGGAATTGCTCCCCTGCACTAGTTCACTTATTCACACCTTCACCTTCACATCTGACTTCCCTCCACACGAACAAGGGAAGAAGGGACCTTTAGAAAAACTTGGTCTGTGAGCAAGACAAAAGTAGAGAAAATTAGAAGAAAGCATATTATGGCTAGTCCAGGGTCATGTTCAAGAGATGACAGGAAAAATACCCTTCATCTACTTGCGGCTGACAGAAAACGTTTGGAGAGCATAGGCCATTGTCAGGTTATTGCAGGAACAAAAGCATGAACTTCTAAAGAACATCTCTAAATTCTTATTTTAGAGATTACTATTAAACGTTAAACCCTTCTGTTTGTCCAATGGAATGTCTTTCTGGTTCAGTCTTGGCTTAAAATCACAGAGACAGCGCCCAGAGCCTCCCCAATAATCCCTCTAGTGGATTCTGGAGCCTGCCTGTTCATACAGAACTGAGGGACAGACTGATTCTAAATGATCTTTCCCATGTGCAGCCTCACAACCTCACCCCCCAAAACAAGTCAAAGCTTACAGACTAGACAGGCGTTGATCCTCAAATACACACACACGCGCATGCACGCACAAACAGACACATGCCCGTCAGAGCGAAGTCCATAGAATTAGACTTACTAATTCTAAGAACAACTCATTCTAATTCTATGTGAGCCCGCACAGACAGACCTCCTGGCTAGGACCCAGGAATGGAATCATAGCTTTATTTGTTATGCATTAAATTGGCTACAAATGGTTGTGTAGCTCCTAATGCAGCAGCAGTAGAGTAGTGATGTTAGATTAGATTGGCCCAGCACAGTCCCTGGGCAGACCAAGAGTAGTGTGTGGTGTGCTGTGTGTGTATGTGTGTGTGTGTGTGTGTGTGTGTGTGTGTGTGTGTGTGTGTGTGTGTGTGTGTGTGTGTGTGTGTGTGTGTGTGTGTGTGTCCGGCAGCCAGTGCATGGCCTGCCTCTTGCCTATTGTAGAGTAACAATATTTTTGGCCACAAATGCTATCATTTTAATCCAGCAGCTGGCACTAAACAGACAAATGGTGTTTCATGGTACATCACCGAGCTAATGTAATTAAGGAATGGCAGTGTTTGGAAAGCTCGCAAAGCACACACATTACATACACATAGGCATGTGCACACACACACACACACACACAACACGCATACACACACACACACACACACACAAACACACACACGCACTTATACAGTCCATTAATTATAGAATAATATTATTGTCTGCAGTTCCTCTTCTAAACTCTGTTTATATTATACGAGGGTTTGATATTGCTGACAGTCTATACTCACACACACAGTTTTTGTTTTTAATTAAAATTGTCTTGACATTTTGCAACACACTTCTAGGTGACATTCTAAAATCCTGATGGACACGCACACACACACACACACACACACACATACAAGCAAAGAAGCGTCATGTGTGGCAAAAACCAGTAGCACTATAAACTCAAATAGTTTAGCTTGGCATAGCTCATTAAATATAGAACCCAAGATAATTCAGTCAACAACTATTTTGCAAAACAGTCCTAAAAATCAGAAAGCAGATGTTGGTTTGTGTGATTAGAAAAGGCACACTTTCACTAACATGACACGTTTTATTTTATATCACCAAGACTTCAAGGCCAGCACCAATGTCTCCAATCCAGATGCGCTTTGGGCATCTCAACCTGGCAGCCAATGGACTCCTGTAGAAAAGCCTGGTCAGCAAAATTGAGCGCCACGCACAGATTCCATCGCCATGCACTAACAATTCACGCAACAACATGCATGCGAACACAACAAAAGATACAATATGACATATACACAATTATATATCATAATCAATATATACATTGTGTAATTAAATGAGGTTTTAAAGGCTGCTCGCTTTTTTTAAAGACTACGATATAGCCTTCATTATCTGCTTTAACACTTTATTCACAACAGGTCGCGCACTAAATGACAATTGAGAAGCATCGAAAGTAGACTAGCACAAGCTTAAAACAATTTTATAAGCAACCGTTTTAGGATATATTGGCTACACAACTATTCCAGTTTTTCGAGAGTCATATGGCATCTTTCACTGGTCTAATAAAGCCGGGGCTGGGAAAGCCCATCACTCACCAGTCAGCTGGTCATACGATCCATCCAATTCTCTGGAATCAGAAAAGCTTTGCTCCCGGTTTTTAGTCTTCATATTTCCCGGTGCTTGGAACGGAAACTATGGAGGATAAATCTCAGTTGTGTTTTATGGTGTTTTTTGTTTTATGTCTCCTTTAACCATGTGTAGTTAACGGTTGATAAAATGTTATTAAATGACAAACCCGTTGGTAGGCTGTTAATTCGTTATTTCAGTTTCAGTCCGGACTGCTCTGGTGATGTGCTTTCTTCGCTACCCGAACTGGCTTCAGTCTCTCTCCACCAGTGAGCGACACGCGCTTGTTGCCTGCGAACACACACGTTTACACACACACACTCACACACTAGGATTATCAGGCTTTTGGTCACCGGACTGATTCGAGCAAGCGCACAAAAGCAATACTCCTCTCCATAGACGCGGGAAATGGGGTGCTGAGGGTGGTGTAGCAAACCTTGAAAATCGGAATAATTTAAAAAAAATCTATCACAAAACTAGTGCACTGGGCCTTTACTAGTCCTATATTAGCGCGCCTATATAGCCATCTCTAGCATAGGCGGAAAAATGTTTTTCACAAAAGTGACTCACAACCTGGATTCGTTCTAATGTAGCAACATATGAATTTCTGTTTTTTACATTGGATAAAAGTAGAGACTCAGAGCTACAAAATGGTATATCATACAGTGCATTTGAGGAAACAATGGGAAAGTAATTTGCTTTGAAAGTTGATCAACTTGTAAATTCACTTTGAGAAAACAGTCTTTCAATGTTTTGGTACTACTATTGGAGAGCCCTTCTTTGTCTACACCCATTCAGCATTGTTCACACCCTCTTAAGCCTTAGGCCCACCATCTCTTAAAGGGTTCATCCGTGCATTCTGTACAAACTTGCCAGCTACTTCCAGACATTTAAGTGAGAGAGAACAGCTCACTGAACATTACTCGCCCTAGCAGAGCTGGTTAGGCTGTTACATTATCCAGAGCGTTGGTGACTGCAACTGTGCTGTCAGATTGTCCATTTGTAAATTCAGAGCGTTTCGTGTTCAGAGCGCACACCGGATGCTCTGGCCAATAAGTAGGGTTTTTCTGAAAGCTCTGACCTCACAACTACAGTCAAGCACCCAAGCTAACTTACTAACATTGGCTAGCTACTTCCAGACACATAATGATAGAACACCCCACTTTAACCATTTTAATCTCTCTAGCAGAGCTGGTTTGGCTGTTTTCATGTTATCCAGAGCGTTGGTGACTGTAACAGTGCTGCTGGCTACAATTAAATTCTGCGCTATTCTGCGCTCTGGCATGCTAAAACGAGAGTCTTTTTTTAAGAAATGTAGCTAGATAGCTAGGTAGGTAAACAATGAATCCCAACGCATGACGTAACGTTAGTTAGCGAGCCAGCCAGCTAACGTTAGCTAGTTAGCTATCAGTACACTAACTTGAAATGAAAATACTTTGTCAAAATTAGAGTGGAGTCCTTTGTTAAGACATGTAGATAGCTAGATAGATAAACAATGGACCATAATCACAATGCGTGACGTTACTACCCTGCATTAATCTGCAGGTAGCTAACCAACCAGGTTCTATGGCTATAACTAGTCAAGCAAATGCGTCTGAGATACGAAGAATAAGATCATACACATAACGTTAGCTAGCGACCCAGCCAGCTAACGTTAGCTAGCTAACAGTACACTTGAAATTAAACCACTTTCTGTCAAATCTAGAAACGCGTAATATCTGAAAATGTAGCTAGCTAGACTATCTTACCTGTATACATCATGGTTGGACACGTCTCCTGTCTGATGCCATGCACAATGTAATCCAGACTGGTGTTTTCTCCATCTCCTTATCTATCATTCTCGAATTCCACTGATTTCAAAACTAAGTCCTCCAGAAAGTGGAGAGCATACACATAACGTTAGATAGCTAACAGTGCACTTTAACTTGACATTAGGTTTATGCAGTTTTATTACACAATACATAGAAAAAGCAGCGTTTGACACGATTGCCTAGACATACTGACCAGCTCCAATAGACAGACGCGTGCTATATGACAGACCAATCCAAATTCATCTCTCGGCATGTCTAGCCCACTCATTATCTCAGCCAATCATGACTAGCGGGAAGGTTGCTCACTTTTTCTGTGGCTAAACCAACTAGGGTCGTAATTTAACCATTTTATTCGTATTTACAGATGGCATACACGTTTGATATGAAGGCACATTAAAGTTCACATGTTCGAGAAGAAAAAAAAACGCATTTTGATAAAAGAAAACATTTTTTACATTCAAACCGCTCTCCTGTGAAGTCGTGACTTGCGACTTATGCCTAGTTCCTGAATCGGGTCACAAAAGTAGTGCACTGGGCCTTTACTAGTCCTGTATTAGCGGACTGACATAGCCTTCTGTAGCACAGCGCAAAATAATTGTACAGAGCCACAATATATCTTAGTTTATTGCATAAATCGTTCATGCATTGGATTGCAATGATGGTGCGGTAAAATAAACCAGTCCAGTGTAATGAATTACAGTGTAGGCTAATCCAAGTGTAGGCTATGACACAATGTAAATGGAGAAGAAGGCTACAATGTGGTCAGTGGCAGATCAAAATAATGGCAAAGTCTCCTGGTAAACGGAGGAGTTGTCCATGGTGCTGTCGTTCAAGGTACTGTATTTATGGTGTTCGTAATGAGCACGGGACAGTTGCATTTTGGCTTCTGCTCAGATGGATGAAGCCAGCAGGGAACACATGCAGCATACAGACATCACCGGCTACAAACCTACCACAGATCTTACTTGCGGTGGTGTAGTGCTATTTTTTAGATGAGGGAGTGCAAAAAATATGTAAATTACATCATTTCAATCAAAGTTTGTACCGACAGATGTAGCCTATTGAATAGCTTATCATGGCTCTTCAACCCTGTTCCTGGAGTAATACCGTCACTAACCCGATTCATCTTATAAACCAGCAAATTTTTAGAATCAGATGCGCTAGATTAGGGTTGGAACAGGGTTGGATCGCCCTGTTATAAAATAAACTACCGGTCAAAAGTTTTAGAACACCTACTCATTCAAGGGTTTTTCTTTATTTTTTACTATTTTCTACATTGTAGAATAATAGTGAAGACATCAAAACTATGAAATAGCACATATGGAATCATGTAGTAACTAAAAAGTGTTAAACAAATCAAAATATTGGAAAGACCGACGCCGGAGACGAGAAGCAGGTACGGGGAGTTGACATTTAATTAGGAACAGACAAAGAGCAAGACAGAAACAGCGTCAGCCCATGGATACACAATGACAAACGACAATCAATGCAGCAGCGGGAACAGAGCTGGGAAACTGAGAAATATGGGCGAGGCAATAAACAGGTGATTGAGTCCAGGTGAGTCCAATAATCGCTGATGCGCGTGACGGGGGAAGGCAGGTGTGCGTAATGATGGTAGCAGGAGTGCACAATGCTGGGGAGCCTGGTGCCCTTGAGCGCCAGGGGGGAAGAGTGGGAGCAGGCTTGACAAATATATTTTATATTAGAGATTCTTCAAATAGCCACCCTTTGCCTTGACGACAGCTTTGCACACTCTTGGTATTCTCTCAACCAGCTTCATGAGCTAGTAACCTGGAATGCATTTCAATTAACAGGTGTGCCTTCTTAAAAGTTAATTTGTGAAATTTCTTAATGCGTTTGAGCCAATATACAGAAGATAGCCCTATTTGGTAAAGGACCAAGTCCATATTATGGCAAGAATAGCTCAAATAAGCAAAGAGAAAGGACAGTCCATCATCACTTTAAGACATGAAGGTCAGTCAATACGGAACATTTCAAGAACTTTGAAAGTTACTTCAAGTGCAGTCGCAAAAATCATCAAGCGCTATGATGAAACTGGCTCTCATGAGGACCTCCACAGGAAAGGAAGACCCAGAGTTACCTCTGCTGCAGAGGATAAGTTCATTAGAGTTACCGGCCTCAGAAATTGCAACCCAAATAAATGCTTCACAGAGTTCAAGTAACAGACACATCAACATCAACTGTTCAGAGGAGACTGTGTGAATCAGGTCTTTATGGTCGAATTGCTGCAAAGAAACCACTACTAAAGAAGTGGAAATCAGATTTTTGGTTCCAACCGCTGTGACGCAGAGTAGGTGAACAGATGATCTCTGCATGGGTGGTTCCCACCATGAAGCAGGGAGGAGGAGGTGTGATGGTGTGGGGGTGCTTTGCTGGTGACATTGTCAGTGATTTATTTAGAGTTCAAGGCACACTGAACCAGCATGGCTACCACAGCATTCTGCAGCGAAATGTCATCCCATCTGGTTTGCACTTAGTGGGACTGTCATTTGTCTTTCAACAGGACAATGACAGAACACACCTCCAGGCTGTGTAAGGGTTAATTGACCAAGAAGGAGAGTGCATCAGATGACCCGGCCTCCACAATCACCCGACCTCAACCCAATTGAGATGGTTTGGGATGAGTTGGACCGCAGAGTGAAGGAAAAGCAGCCAACAAGTGCTCAGCAAATGTGGGAACTCCTTCAGGACTGTTGGAAATGTATTCCTCATGAAGCTGGTTGAGAGAATGCCAAGAGTGTGCAAAGCTGTCATCAAGGCAAAAGGTGGCTACTTTGAAGAATCTTGTGGACTGCTGCAGAAGTCTATGGCACATTATCTAATTGTCAGCCATTTTTCCCATTAATGCTAGTTAGTGCTAGTTTGACCACCAGAGGGTATCTTTGAGAAGCATTTGATAGTCTTCAATATTGACAATACTAGAGAATTTAAAATATTTTTCGTAAGAACATAGTATATGGGATTGATTTTAAGAAATGTAGCTTAATTAATATTATGGTGTTTCTATTCCAAGAAAAACTAAAAACTAAACCTTCAGGGTTTCTGTTAGGATGGATCGGAAAATATGGCACTGTACAACGTGTCGGTCGGGAGTAGGCTACAGTACTAACTAAGAGCATAAGAGGATTGGAGGATTCTAAATGAATATCTAAGGGGCATTTTTCGTTAGGGCAAATCTGATCTGTGAGAAATTAATATCTAAGGGGCTTTCATTTAATTCAAAATTAATTAATAATACTACTAATAATAACTTTGTTTAAAACCTGTTTGGGATAGGGGGCAGTATTGAGAATTTTGGAAAATATATGTGCCCTTTTTTAACTGCCTCCTACACCAACTCAGAAGCTAGAATATGCATATTATTGTTCAGGTTTGGATAGAAAACACTCTGAATTTTCTAAAACTGTTTGAATGGTGTCTGTGAGTATAACAGAACTCCTATGGCAGGCAAAAACCTGACAAGGTTTCATGCAGGAAGTACCCTGTCTGACAAGGAGTCGTGCGTCTTGCATCTGTTTATTGAAAAGTAAGGATCTTAGCTGTAACGTGACAATTCCCAGGGCTCCGATAGGCTCTCAGAACCCGGGAAATACCTGAAGGTTGACGAGGCAGCCTCAGGCTGAAACACATTATCGCCTTTGGTAAGTGGAGGATCAGAGGACCTTTGAATGAGGCGCGTGCACGATTCGCTCCTGAGGAGAAATTTAATTCGGCTGTTTAGGCTCAATGCATATTCCCGGTCGGAATATTATCGCTTTTCTACGAGATAAATGGCATAAAAATTGGTTTTAAACAGCGGTTGACATGCTTCGAAGTACGGTAATGGAATATTTAGAAATTTTTTGTCACGCCAATGCGTCATGCGCAAGACCGTGATGTTGCATTCTGATAGTGTCTAGAACTCACGAACAAAACGTCGCTGTTTGGATATAACGATGGATTATTTGGGACCAAACCAACATTTGTTATTGAAGTAGAAGTCCTGGCAGTGTATTCTGATGAAGAACAAGCAAGGTAAGAACATTTTTCTTATAGGAAATGTGATTTTGGTGGAGGCTGACCTGGGTGGGTGTCTAAATAGCTAGCCCTGTGATGCCGGGCTATGTACTTAGATTATTGCAAAATGTGCTTCATCCGAAAAGCTATTTTAAAATCGGACATATCGAGTGCATAGAGGAGTAATGTATCTATAATTCTTAAAATAATTGTTATGCTTTTTGTGAACGTTTATCGTGAGTAATTTAGCAAACTGTTAGTAAATTCCCCGGAAGTTTGCGGGGGTTATGCTTTTTCTGAACGTCACATGCTAATGTAAAAAGCTGTTTTTTGATATAAATATGAACTTGATTGAACAGACATGCATGTATTGTATAACACAATGTCCTAGGTGTGTCATCTGATGAAGATCATAAAAGGTTAGTGCTGCATTTAGCTGTGGTTTGGGTTTATGTGACATGATATGCTAGCTTGAAAAATGGGTGTCTGATTATTTCTGGCTGGGCACTCTGCTGACATAATCTAATGTTTTGCTTTCGTTGTAAAGCCTTTTTGAAATCGGACAGTGGGGTTAGATTAACGAGATTCTTGTCTTTAAATAGCTGTAAAATAGTCATATGTTTGAGAAATTGAAGTAATAGTATTTCTAACGATTCAAAAATCGCGCCACTGGATTTCAGTGGCTGTTACGTAGGTGGGACGGGTTCGTCCCACATGCGCCAGAGAGGTTATTAAAGTATAACTGTCACGGGTGTCGTAGGATTTAGACCAAGATGCAGCGGGAAAATGTATACTCATCTTCTTTTATTAAAGGACAATGAAGGAAAACCAAAATAAACACTTATACAAACAACCACAAAGAACAGGCCGGTAAGGCACAAAGCTATACACAGCAACAATCTCCCACAAAATCCCATGACAAACAAACTCCTAATTATAGGACCTTCAATCAGAGGCAACGATAACCAGCTGCCTCCAATTGAAGGTCCAACCCCAATTAACTAAACATAGAACTACAATAGACTAGACAGAACATAGAAATACACTAACATAGAACATAGACTAACAAACCCCGGACCACATAAACCAAACACCCCTCTACCTAAATACATAGCCCGAACCACATAAAACAAACACCCCTGCCACGTCCTGACCAAACTACAACAACAAATAACCCCTATTACTGGCCAGGACGTGACAATAACAATATTTTGGAGATCATTTTTTTTCATTTAACCTAGAGTGAGCGAGAAAAAGGCCATTATTGAACATTCTCACTAATTTGTAAATAAAGCCAGTTTGTTATTTAGAATGATTTATTTCTGTTTTTAGAGGGAGAGAAACCAAAAGTCACCTCACAGGTCTCCCGCCTTGCACAGTATCAAAATACACAGAGGTGTTGGTAAGCCTATATTGTCCTGCTAATAGCCCATAATAGGCTATTATAATACTGTACATGGTGTCCAGGTCAGGATAACCAAAACTTTTATTTATTAAAGACTATCAGAAAGAATGTTGGTACTTATTTATTTTGATCCAAAGCCATGAATGAGTGAGTCACTCAGCTTTATGTAGGCGCCGATGCTATATGACTGTGCTACTCTTGTGAAAAACAGGGTTAATAATAATAATACTTTTCCCCCCCTCCACATGTTAAAGGTACTAATTGATCATGTTTTTTATCAATTAGTATATTTGAGTTTAACCACAATATTTGTTGTATTATTTAGTCTGTTATTTTCTGGTGGATGATTAAACTGAAATTGCAACTAATACAGCCAACCTAACCTAACTAAGAAATTAATTTGATGATAGAATTCTCTCCCTACTTTCCTTCTAGGCAAGTCTATTGTCCTCCTAATAGCCCTGCTAATAGCCATAATGGCGGTGTACAACGGGACTGTGTGTGTTTGAAAGAGCATTTTCCAGTAAGCAACAATTTGTTTTCCTTCATTAGCCTACTTTGTTCCAATAATTCTGTCATTCAGTGCTATTTATTCCCATAGTAATTTGTTATGGATCCATAATTAAATAAACATCTGCATTTTGAAAGAGTATTTTTATAATTATTTTATTAACGAAAGCATAAAGATGCTGATGAAGAAATACAGTACTGTACAGTATATGCTTTTTCTGATATTTTTGCAGTTGCATGAGGTTGCCCTCACGCACTTTAAACATTTGGATAATAAAGCATTTAAATCATTTTGAAAATAGAAGCCGCCTGCATTTGTTTATTAGCTTACTGTGCAGTCTGACAAGTAAACATAGCCTACAGTACATACTGTAGTAAACATTGTAAAGTGCCTAATTCCTTACATAAGGGAGGCCATGTCCAGACTTTTTCAGTGACCTCAAGTACTCATTAACTCTTTCTTTAATGCTTTTTCGGGTTGCATCAGTCATGGACAGAAACTTATGAGACACAGTATTAATGATGAACACCCAGAGGTTCACTGGTAAGCCACATTTGCCTCGGGATCCATCCCAGTTGGTATTCTGTGTCCACTCGTGGTATCTCTCTTCGGTTACACATCCTTGGAATAGCAGAACTGCATAACGGTCCGGAAAGCCCTTGCTGTGCCTGATGAGCAGTTGGTCAAGTTCTGTTGTCAGAAGAGGAATGGAAATGTCAGGGTGAACCGACGACCTGGCGAACCCGCCAGGTATGTTGACTCTGCCTGTCGGAGGTGGAGTTCCAAAGCTCACAGGTGTGCCTGGCATGGTTTGTGACTCCATCTCGTATCTTGCCCTCCTCAACGTGTCATTCTCCGCCTGATTCTCTGTCAATGCCGCCTGACTCTCTGCCAATGACGAGTGACTCTCTGCCAATACCGCCTGGCTCTGGACCAATGCAACAGCTGTTGCCCGTATCTCTGCCCTCAGATGTTTCTCTTCTGCTGTTCTGCCTTCAGTGACTCGATCTCGGTCTTCAAAGTTTGAATCTGATCCATGTGCACTTTCATCAGATGAGCAGAGTGGTCCTGCCCTGAGCCCCCATCGATTACAGTGGCCTATGATAGAAACGATAGATCAATTAAGAATTAAAAGTGACTCCAACACACACATGCTGCATACACATTATAATCTAGCAAGACTTACGGCTTTCTTGGCAACCATGCGTTTTTTCGGTGCAGCCCGCCATTTGTCCACTGATCTCCACAGATGGTTATCGACATGATTGCACAGTATGCTCTGCAAAAACACATTCACGTTTTTAGTACACAATTATTATAATTTGTTTATTTAATTATTTTTTGTATTTAATTATAATTTTTATTACACAGTATGCCTACACATTGATAGGCTATATACATTTTTTTTTAAATGCACTGATACCAAAATACCTTTAGTTTTGGTGATCCTCTCAGCTCCGGCTCATTTTCAAGTCCTTGAAAATCCTAACCCTGGAATAGGTAGCACCAAAGAAAGAAGCTGGCTTGAAAACAATGTCCATTTCGTCTGTTCTCTTTGGTCGCAATGTCATCGAATACATTGCAAGTTGGGGGATGTTCACACCTACAGATAGGGCTACACTTGCTACAGTACTATGGGAACACTTGTGAAAAACAAGGGTTTGAAAACCTGTTTTCAAAATGCCTCCAGACGTCCATCACTACTGTAAATAAAAACACAGCATTTTGTTTACATCCTGTTTGCATTCTTTATTGTAACCACAATGTTGCAAATAATTTGTATCTACCTTTCCAATTACTTTTAGTTTAGGATTTACAAATGTGCGCTTTTCATGTCATTTTTCATTAAATCCAGTTTGGATTTAAGTATAACTTTTGACTTACGCCTTTAGTGAGAGGTCTAATGTTCTAATATTGGATAATTTCTGCCCTCTGAATTCATATCTAAGGGGCATTTTTCGCGCAATTATTAGTTACATTGTTTTAGTTTGAACATGCAGGCAGGCACTTAGAACAGCGGGAACGTTTTCCTAGTCAGCGCCATTATTAATGCAATGCCCCTTAAAGTGTTGCTCCCCCTTCCTCCTCCTCCTTTCCCCATGGGCTAGGTCCATCTGTCACGACTTCCTCCGAAGTCGGCCCCTCTCCTTGTTCGGGCGACGTTCGGCGGTCGACATCACCGGTCTTCTAGCCATCGCCGATCCACCTTTCATTTTCCATTTATTTTGTCTTGTCTTCCCTCACACCTGGTTTCAGTTCCATCAATTACATGTTGTGTATTTAACCTTCTGTTCCCCCCATGTCCTTGTCCGGTATTGTTTATTGTAAGTGCTTGTGCACGTTATGTCTGGTGTGTGTCGGGTTATGTACCCATTTATTGATTGTTCTGTTTTCCGATGTGTTTTTCTTATTAAACTGCGCTGTTGGAAACACAGTTTTTGCTCTCCTGCGTCTGACTTCTCTGCCGCCAGTACGCACCCCTTTCACCGTCTTCCGTGCGCTGCTCTGTGGCCCATCCCGTGCCTCCTGCCCTCGTGCCTTGAATCTCGTGCGCCTACCGCTATCTCAGTGAATAAAGCTGGAGAACTGCAAGGCAATCCCATTGTGCGCCACTCGGGAGCCATGACCAATATATATTGTCCTGCTAGAAACGTTGTGTAAAGCGATCGAGAAAAAGGCCATTCTTGAACATGGGGTGAGACATTGTTACTAATTTGTAAATAAAGCCAGTTTGTTCTTGAGAATGATTTATTTCTGTTTTTAGAGGGAGAGAAATCAAAAGCCTATCATCACCTCATGGGTCTCCCAGTCGTGGCCGGCACAGGTATTGCAGATTGCACTGGATGCAGTGTCTTAGACCACTGCGCCACTCGGGCAGTGTGCAACATGGTTGGGAGTAGGCTACAATACTACAGTAAGAGCAAAATAATCCTAACATTTCCACACCCTAATTGTAGTCTAAGTTTCTCTTAGAATAAAAGCCTTAGTGTAACAACAGTTTTAGAGTAGTAACAAAAAAATAAGTGTCCGTTAGAGACACAGTAGCGCCTTGGGACCCAAAAACATAATCAGTGCTCTAACTCCCCCTTGCTGGTCTGGATCAATGAAGTAGTGACGCAGGGTACTGTACTGAAGCACAAATTACATAATCGCAAAACTTTTAGTTGAGCAACCACTGTATCCTGTATGGTGGCTCTGAGTTTTGGCATATTATATTTTTGGCGGGACTTTTCAGCTCCATCTAACAATCCTAAAATCTCATTAGAAATTAGGTGTTTTTGGTGTAACAGTAATGTTATAGGCTTGCTACTCTACAGTGTATTGCCAAAAACCGCTCAATAACTTCAAACATAGACTCTGACCTGTCCAATGAGCCTCTCTGACCATCCCTCTTTATCTCTCTCTCTCTCTCTCTCTCTCTCTCTCACTCACTCACTCACTCACTCACTCACTCACTCACTCACTCACTCACTCACTCACTCACTCTGCAGTAATTCAAATCGATAGAGCAGCTTTAAGTGATACAGTCTACTGTGTGCTCACTCCTCCTCTGCCTCTCTCCATTGCTTTCTCTTTGTCGTCTGTTGCTGTCTGTCTTGTCTGCCCTCTTCTGTTGCTGTCTCTTAGAATTCCATGTAATTGTCTCCTTTGTTTCTTCTGTTATGGCATGTTCCGTTCTTCTGGTGTCTCTCTCTGTCTTATCCTATTCTTCTGTTGCTGTCTCTATCTTGTGTGGTGTTTCTCTCTCCATCACGTATCCTTCTTTTGCAGTCTCTGTGTCTTGTCTGCTGTCTCTCTCCATGACCTATTCTTCTGTTGCTGTCTCTGTCTTGTCTAGTGTAAACAATACAAAAAGTAATTAGTAATAGAAATATATATTTATTTTTTACAAATAGTCACATAGCCTTTATGGAAATAACAGATGTGCCAAGCATGTGTATATGTAGAATGGAATAGGTTATGATTAATTTAACTTCCCCAAGCGTCCCACCCTAGTCAACAGCCAGTGGAATCGCGTGGCGCGAAATACAAATACTTCAAAAATGCTATAACTTCAATTTCTCAAACATATGACTATTTTACACCATTTTAACAAAAGACTCCACTATGCAAGTAACCATTTCACTGTGCTGTTTACACCTTCTGTATCATGTGCATGTGATAAATAAACTTTGATTTTATTTGATATAGTGTGTGTTTACGAGAGACGTAATGTGAAGAACAACATAACCTGCACCAAAGTCAAATTAGGATATAACGTTAGGCCAACGAGAAAGGATCCAAGTTCTAAAATTCTCCAGTAGAATGCCCTGATTTTATTTGTCACACTCACAACTGTAAACTATGTTCTGTAATTAGATCACCATTAACTTGTAAATTATGATCTTGTTGTGAGTTTATTTTCCTGTAATAATGAATACAAATGAACTAACGTTAAGATGTTGTCAGCTCTATGATATGGTAATTCTTTGTACTGGCTAGCCAGCTAACTTAATGTTGCACATGCTTGGCAAGTCTTAACGTTAGCTAGTTAGCTAACAAGCTAGAGACGAACCAAAACATTGCTTAGAAAGTTGCTTTTAGTTGCCTGGTTTGCTGGGTTGACATATACTAAATTCATTTTAAAATGGATGGGTTTCTTGGTGTTATTTTTGGTCCACCATACTGCTGCTGTCATGCAGCCTGTCGTTTTTTTTGTGTTCATACTTTTTCATAGCGACAACGACAACTTTGATGTCGGATGACAATAGAATGTTCATGTCACTGCGACAACTGTATACAGAGATATCTTCTGACAGTGACACAGCACCCCACTGTGGACTGAAGCTGAACTTTACTACAACATACAGTATTTAACCCTGTTTTAAAATTAGCAATGTTGAGGTGGTAGACTAAATTAAGACATGTAGCTAGCTAGCTACACAATTAACCATAACCCCAACTCATAACTTTACTATACTACATGAATCTAGATGTAGCTAAAGCTAACCAACTAGTTTCAATGTTAGCTAGCTAGCTAATATTAGGCTATAACTAGCAATGCAAATGGCTCTGAGATATGAAAGATATTATTACACAGATCATACACGCTAACATTAGCTAGCTAGCTAACAGTACGCTTTAACTTGCAATGAAAACGTCATTCTGACAAAATTAGAAACATATAATAACTGAAAATGTAGCTAGCTAGACTCTCTTACCCGTATACATGGATGAACGCTTCTCCCTCTCTGTCACGGATGCTATGGAGACAGGTGTTTTATACAACATCCTTCTGTGTGTTCCCTTTTCGACTCCCTCTGCATATTTGTAATCAAACTCCAGAATTTTCTTAATCTCCTTAGCTATCATACTCTGCTGCCACCGGGCATTCCACTGATTTCAAAACTCGGTCCTCCAGAAAATGGAGAGCATTAGCAAAACTTTTGTAGTTATTTGTGATATCTTTGAAAAAAGCTGCGTTAGAAAGGATAACCGACACATACTGAGCAAGTCATGTTATAGACAGAAGCGTGCTACATGGCAGACCAATCCGAACTCATCTCTCGGCATGTCCAGACCATCCATTATCTCAGTCAATTATGGCTATCGGGAAGGTTCCTTACTTTTTCCGTGGCTAAACCAACTAAGCTCATAATTTAACAATTTGATTCGTATTTACAGATGGTAGACATGTTCGTTATTGAGGCACATAAAAGGTTACATGTTCCAGAAGACATTTCTTCCAAAAAATGCATTTAGATATAACATTTTACGTTCAAAGGCCTCTCCTGTGAAGTAGTGATGCGTGACATACGCCTAGTTTCATGTAACGAGTCACATATGTGCTTCAGTCAGAAAAACGTTCTCCAAAATGTCTTGGGTCTCAGCTACCTAGCCAGCTAGTAGCTACCAAAGTGGCTAGCCAGCCAAGCTAGCTACAGAAACGAAACCCATCAAATACAGTTTATGGAAATAAACACTTTCCCTAATATCAGGACTTATATCAACATCCTTATCTTTGACTTTCTGGCTGTTCTGCCCTCTCCATCTCATTCACTGCTGCCTCAACCTGATCAAATTCTTTTTGCCACTGTTTCGGAAGTAGTTCCGAATATCCATATTTGCTCTGTGCTATGCTGCAGACTGACTGAGTGACAGGCATTTTGCTGAGTGATGACATTGGCATCTAATCAGTGCTGTAGGGGTCGGGGAAGGGTTAAGGGACATGAACGGTCCACTGCGTTGTGAAATCTCGTACATACACAGAAGGCACAGAGTCACTCCAGGGGCTTCTTGCAGTGCTTGCTTCTGCCTCTCTCAATATATTGTATTGTTTATTTTTGTCATTAAAATTTGACAGTAACACATTTTTTTTAAATACAGCATAGCGCAAGTGATGTGTGATTATGGAAACGTATATCAGACTGAAATGTACAAATAAAAAATGTACATCAAAAGGTTCAGGTCTGGATCAAACGCCCAGGCCTAATGTCGCCACTGATTTGAACTGCACAGTCAGCCTTTAAAGAAACAAACCAGCAGTAGGCCCTAATAGCAGCGAATAGCACTGAAGTGAACAGCCACAGAATTGGATTTCAGAGGTTCAGCGCTACAGAGAAATGGACAGAGACTGTCTCAGGTGCAATCCCAGGGGGTAACTACGGTTATTTTCCTGTGTTTTCCTGTGTTTGGTCCGGACTACGTTCTCACTTGCAGCGAACCGCAACACAGTAAAAGACCACCCTTTTTTAGCGAACCAGGGTGCATTTTTTTGTGCGCTCCCTAGTGCGGATAGAGTGTTCACACCAGTCCAAACGAACCGAAATAAGGGGGTAAACACACCAGAGTTCGGAAAAACCGCCCCAAACCAATTTGGTTTGAAAGCCCCCTAAAGTGAGTTCTTTATCTCATTCCTGATTTATTTCCATTCTCCCTCTTGCAGTAAATCTAGAAATGGACCACTGAACAGCGACCAGAGGGTTGGTGGTTTAAGAGGAACACCTTCAGAATTATAGATATAGGGAATACTGCAAATCATTTAAATAGACTTATCCAGGGATTCTTTGAAACTGCATTTACAATATCAAGTCCACATTACATTACCCCCGGTATCCCACTCACCAATATTTTCAATTAATAATAACCCAGTGACAACATTGTACAAAACAATTAGAAAGAAGTAAAAGGGATGGCATCTAAATTATGATGATATCACCACTATTAGGGATGGTAGTGGAAGCATAAGGCAGAAAAGTAGCGGAGGCAGAGACTGACTGTATCTGATCTATAGCTACATTGTACAGTTCTGTGAAGCGCTCTCTCTATCTCTCCCTTTCTGTTATTTTCTCACACTGTCAACACTGAGTTTTGACAGACAACAGAGAGCTGTAAATCAATTGTCTTACATGCTGACAACACCACTCGCGGCACATGCGTGATCATGGCAAAATGTACACATACATGTTATTCAATCATACACCCACACTGCTCACGTACGTCAACGAGTGAGTAGCCAGGCGCTAAAATAGAACATGATTCTATTTGTGACGCTTGGCATGCTGCAAGTCCCACCTCTCCCATCTCCTCATTGGTTTTTAGGAGCATATACCCACGTGGGTGATTGAAAGATGAACTGCGGTCCACACTCCAGTCCAGTTGGTAGTGGTAATGCACCTTAAAGTTGGTTGCAAACTGCCATATAAAGTCCAAACAAGAAGAAGAAGCCTGAAGGAGGAGAGATTTCTAGAAATTTACTCGGTTTACCCTTTTATCTATGGATTAATTGTCAGAGTAGAGGACCTTCTGCATGTCAGGTAAAATAACAACCCAATGTTTATATAGCTAGCAACAGCAAGCTAGCTAGCTAAATTGCCATAAATATTTAATGCTTTTCAACCTGTCTCCAAATTTGTATAGTTGGTATAGAGTTCATTTTGATATTTCAATCGCGTCTGGTGTGGGTGGACAAAATTGACATGCACGCGATGGCGCACGAGCGGTCGGGTCAGCATGTAAGGGCGTTTTCACAAAAAGTTTTGACCTATAGTTCGAGTTTGACTATTTGTTACATTGTATTTTTTCATTTGGTCCAGTTGGTTTCACATTGCCAAATCTCAAACGAATAAAAATTCCTAAACAAAAGCACATGTCCATGCAAGTCATTTGTTTATCGGACAAAAGTGCTCAAGTTAAATCCATTTATAAATATCATGAGTCATATGTCCCAGTCATTATATTACTTTTGCTTTGGTCTTCCAAGATCATGCTGGAGGAATAGCAGCTCTAAATGACATATATTCTGAAGCCTATATCCTCGGTATAGCCCTGTCTCCCCTAATCTGCATCGCTCATACATTTGCTACTACTCACAGAATGTTTCAGAGATCTCAAGTTATGCTGCCTGCATTTCATCAAATGCTTGTAGTCAAACAACCCATAATAATGCGCTACTACGGTTATTTTTCTGTGTTTAGTCCGGACTGCGTTCTCACCTGCAGCGAACAACAACACAGTAAAATACCACCCGGTTTTAACGAACCAGGATGCATTTTTTTGTGCGCTCCCTAGTGCGGATAGAGTGTTCACACCAGTCCAAACGAACTGAAATAAGGGGGTAAACACACCAGAGATTGGAAAAACCACACCAAACCAATTTGGTTTGAAAGCCCCCTAAAGTGAGTTCTTTATCTTATTCCTGATTTATTTCCATTCACCCTCTTGCAGTAAATCTAGAAATGGACCACTGAACAGAGACCAGAGGGTTAGTGGTTTAAATCCAAAGTGCCGTTCTCTGCCGTTGAACAAGGCACTACTCCAGGTGCACTGTATTGTGGCTGACCCTTTGCTTCCAACTTTGCAATTGGTCTGTTTGTTTTATCAATCAGAGACAAATCTCCAGTTCAATGATAAAACTGTAAAAGCACTTTTCTAGTATCTATGTCAGCTACAGTAATTCCATAATTCTTACACTGTCAAAGTCTGCTCTCAATTTAATTAGATATGTGTCTGGCAGAGAGTGTAGGCCAACATCATCTCATTAAATCAGCACCATCCTACTTTGTGTGTATATGTGTGTACACGTCTAAGTTTGTGTGTGTTTGTGTGAACTTTAACCTTTATCTTCCAGTAAATGAACAACAGGCATCCGTCTCAGAGGTATCCAATGACAACCAATGACACAGTCACTGAGGGTATGGCAGGGATTTATTTTTACAGATGGACACGAGGATACATATATCTATATATAGATATATATACTGTATGGATGTAGAGGTCAGATAATGGTCATAACAACAGACGCTTTAATCCAAACTTTGAGTTTTCAGTATGTGGCTCATGCAAGAATAAAATTGATTTGACAACTTTTAATTAATGTAATGATATTATGACTTGTCATGATTCGTCATGTGACGTATGCACCACATTAACCATGTGTTACTGTAAGGCTGGGATCACAACATGTTTTTGTGGGTTAAATACGCAAGGCGAACTGCTGGGGAGCGTCTCGTCCATCAAAAGTTTCAACATGTTCATCTCAAAATGCCTGACGAGCTCACGTTAAAAAGACGTGTTACAATGATTCAGAGACATGGGCCAAGTGGCTAAATAGCTACAACTGCAAGCTATGGCCCCAAACATCTCTGGTTCAATCCCAGTGATAGGCACATGTTTTCAGTGTTAACCCTAACCTTAGCCAGTTTAATTTAATACCTACATTTAACCCTAATGCCTAAACTTAACCAACATCTCAGACACCCTGTCTGGAACAAATGCCTGGCATTGACAATATACTGATCCTAGTATAGTGAGGTTGCCCACCCCTGTTGCAGGGTTTTGTTTTCTGACCAGGTGTTTTTTTTTTATCACAAACTCACTTAGATTTGTCTTCAAAAAGAGCAATGAGTTTGGCAGCAGCAGCCACATGGAGAAGGAGGGACTAAAAAGGAGTATTGAACTCCTGCAGAGGTCCAATATGAAGGTCCCATCTATGATTACGGATTGGCATCCCCAGAGAGACTACAATGATTCCTGGCATGTGGCAAAAGGTAAAAAGTCATTTAACAGCTAGATTTAGCTAGACTGGTACCATGACAAAAATCCTAAAAGTGCCAAGTCTGCTCACCCATCGAGTTAAAGCAAGCATACCCACAACAATGTAAAGGAAATATGAAGTTGTGTTTGATAAAATCAATACTTCCTTTGTATTTCTGTTGTGAAAACTACATTATCAGGTATCTCTAGGAAAGTTGAAGTAGTGGCCAAGGACAAAGAATGTCTGAAGGTGAAAAAATGGGTGCAGAGCATGATCAAACACCTCTACTGGTCGGCGAGTACAGTGGTGAAGAGATGGTTGCCAGGTAGACATCGCTTTTCAATCACCTGCAGAATGTCCACACACATGACGATCCCACTCTTCCCGAAGTGTCTCCATGCTCCCTCCAGAAGCACCAACAAATTGCTAAACGCCTGGTATGTACTGTAATACAACAAATTACCATCAAATCTATGTGACTTTTTCAGATATAAACTCAGCAAACACGGAAACGTCCTCTCACTGTCAAATGCGTTTATTTTCAGCAAACTTAACATGTGTACATTTTTGTATGAACATAACAGGATTAAACACCCGAGACATAAACTGAACAAGTTTCACAGACATGTGACTAACAGAAATGTAATAATGTGTCCCTGAACAAAGGGGGGGGGGGGGGGTCAAAATCAAAAGTAACAGTCAGTATCTGGTGTGGCCACCAGCTGTATTAAGTACTGCAGTGCATCTCCTCCTCATGGACTGCACGAGATTTACCCGTTCTTGCTGTGAGATGTTACCCCTCTTCCACCAAGGTACCTGCAAGTTCCTAGACATTTCTGGGGGGAATGGCCTAGCCCTCACCCTCTGATCCAACAGGTCCCAGAAGTGCTCAATGGAATTGGGATTCGGGCTCTTCGCTGGCCATGGCAGAACACTGACATTCCTGTCTTGCAGGAAATCATGCAAAGAACGAGCAGTATGGTTGCTGGAGGGTCATATCAGGATGAGCCTGCAGGAAGGGAACCACATGAGGGAGGAGGATGTCTTCCCTGTAACGCATAGCGCTGAGATTGCCTGCAATGACAACAAGCTCAGTCTGATGATGCTGTGACACACGGCCCCAGACCATGATGGACCCTCCCCCTTCAAATCGATCCTGCTCCAGAGTACAAGCCTCGGTGTAACGCTCATTCCTTCGACGATAAACGCGAATCCGACCATCACCCCTGGTGAGACAAAACCGCGACTCGTCAGTGAAGAACACTTTTTGCCAGTCCTGTCTGGTCTAGCGACATTGGGTTTGTGCCCATAGGTGACGTTGTTGCCGGTGATGTCTGGTGAGGACCTGCCTTACAACAGGCCTACAAGCCCTCAGTCCAGCCTCTCTCAGCCTATTGCATATATTCTGAGCACTGTTGGAGGGATTGTGCGTTCCTGGTGTAACTCGGGCAGTTGTTGTTGCCATCCTGTACCTGTCCCACAGGTGTGACATTCGGATGTACCGATCATGTGCAGGTGTTGTTACACGTGGTCTGCCACAGCGAGGACGATCAGCTGTCTGTCCTGTCTCCCTGTAGCGCTGTCTTAGGCGTCTCACGGTACGGACATTGCAATTTTTTGCCCTGGCCACATTTGCAGTCCTCATGTTCACACAGATGAGCAGGGACCCTGGGCATCTTTCTTTTGGTGTTTTTCAGAGTCAGCAGAAAGACCTCTATAGTATCCTAAGTTTTCATAACGGTGACCTTAATTGCCTACCGTCTGTAAGCTTTTAGTGTCTTAGCGAACGTTCCAAAGGTGCATGTTCATTAATTGTTTATGGTTCATTGAACAAGCATGAGAAACAGTGTTTAAACCCTTTGCAATGAAGATCTGTGAAGTTATTTCGATTTTTATGAATTATCTTTGAAAGACAGGGTCCTGAAAAAGGGACGCTTATGTTTTTGCTGAGTTTATTACACAAGCTGGAGAAGCTGATACTCAACAAGCGTTTACTGAAGGATGTTGCCAAGCTGAGCCTTCTCCACTAGACCTCTTCCCTGGAAGCCTTCTACATCCTCCCTCTTAGGTTTACTCCCAATAATATTTTTGTTTTTCTACATTGGAATGCTGTGCAGGTGTACTACATCACAAAAATATTTTCATCATCTTTAATGCGCCATTCCTAATGTTCCCAATGTTCTTAAACTGAACATCAATTAATCTACTCAGTCTGTATCCCAGAACTAGTAAGATTCTGGTTGAATGAAGCAGAAGGAGACCCAGCTTACAATAGTCAGAATGTTTATTTACGAGAGCTCTGAATATCATACAATGTACAGAGCCTTTTATACCTAACATTTGGTCATACCATATGTCATACCCCTCACAAATGCCCCTCCTCTTCTTTAACCTGTTGGGGCTAGGGGGCAGTATTTGCACGGCCGGATAAAAAACGTACCCGATTTAAACTAGTTACTACTCTTGCCCAGAAATGAGAATATGCATATAATTAGTAGATTTGGATAGAAAACACTCTAAAGTTTCTAAAACTGTTTGAATGGTGTCTGTGAGTATAACAGAACTCATTTGGCAGGCCAAAACCTGAGAAGATTCCAAACAGGAAGCGCTCTCTCCCATTTCATGGCCTTATTGATCATCTCTAACAAAAACAGGGGATCTCCATTTTCTAACGCTCCCATAGGCTCTCAGAAGGAGTCAGAAAGCTGAATCGTGGCTTTGCAGCCCATGGCTGAAAAACAGTAGTGCATTTTGATAGTGGTCGATCTGAGGACAATGGGACGGGGCGCGCGTGCCCGAGTCGACTCCATGTTTACTTTCTCTCTCTTTGAACGAAAACCACCACTCCCGGTTGGAATATTATCGCTTTTTTACGAGAAAAATGGCATAAAAATTGATTTTAAACAGCGTTTGACATGCTTCGAAGTACGGGCGCGTGACCCTTATTTACCCTTCGGATAGTGTCTTGAACGCACGAACAAAATGCCGCTATTTGGATATAACTATGGATTATTTGGGACCAAACCAACATTTGTTATTGAAGTAGAAGTCCTGGGAGTGCATTCTGACGAAGAACAGCAAAGGTAATCAAACTTTTCTAATAGTAAATCGGAGTTTGGTGAGTACCACACTTGGTGGGTGTCAAAATAGCTAGCCTGTGATGGCCGGGCTATCTACTCAGAATATTGCAAAATGTGCTTTCACCGAAAAGCTATTTTAAAATCGGACATAGCGAGTGCATAAAGGAGTTCTGTATCTATAATTCTTAAAATAATTGTTATGTTTTTTGTGAACGTTTATCGTGAGTAATTTAGTAAATTCACCGGAAGTGTTCGGTGGGAATGCTAGTCACATGCTAGTCTCATGCTAATGTAAAAAGCTGTTTTTTGATATAAATATGAACTTGATTGAACAAAACATGCATGTATTGTATAACATAATGTCCTAGGATTGTCATCTGATGAAGATCATCAAAGGTTAGTGCTGCATTTAGCTGTGGTTTGGGTTTATGTGACATTATATGCTAGCTTGAAAAATGGGTGTCTGATTATTTCTGGCTGGGTACTCTGCTGACATAATCTAATGTTTTGCTTTCGTTGTAAAGCCTTTTTGAAATCGGACAGTGTGGTTAGATTAATGAGAGTCGTGTCTTTAAAATGGTGTAAAATAGTCATATGTTTGAGAAATTGAAGTAATAGCATTTCCAAGGTATTTGAATATCGCGCCACGGGATTACACTGGCTGTTGAGTAGGTGGGACGCAAGCGTCCCACTGGCCCAGAGAGGTTAATATCCTCTCATACCGCTCCTCTCCTTTTACGGTTCAAGCCCTCGATAATCGGCCACTAGGATCCTGAACCATCACACACATTACCCAACCACTCACCCTCACTGTGGAGTCCATTCATCAGGAGAACATCCTCTTCATCACCAGTTCACAAGATCATCACAGACTGGTCACCCGAATGCCGAAGGACCTGCTTCCCCATCCCCCTGTGGTTCCACGTCGGTTGAGAGTTCTGTGGTTTCCCTTCAGCCCAACATCCCGGAGGCATACCAGGACCTGTGGGAGGTATTCTCCAAGACCTGTGCCACCTGTCTTCCTCCTCCTTGCCGCTGGGACTGCGCCAACAACTGGCTGGCAGGGTTGCGCATCCGCGCAGACACATCTACCCTCTGTCGGTGGCTGAGACCCAGGCCATGGAGGATTACATCCATGAGGTGCTCCAACAAGGTTTCATACGCACATCCACTTCTCCTGTGTCGGCTGGTTTCTTCTTCTTGGCCAAGAAGGATGGAGGGTTATGTCCATGTATTGATTACAGAGGACTCAATGAAATCACCACGAAGTACCGTTACCATCTCCCGTTGGTGCCGGCAGCCATCGGACAGCTCCGCGGGGCCCGGATCTTTGCCAAACAGGACCTGCGGAGTGCATACAATTTCATCCACATCCAGAAGGGAAGACTGCCTTTAGCACGATGTCTGGCCACTACAAGTACTTGGTGATGCCATTTGGCTTAGCCAATGCTCCGTCAGTTTTCCAGGCATTCATTAACGCGATGTTCAGGGACATGCTCGGAAGCCATGTGGTCGTGTATATCGACGACATCCTGGTCTACTTAGCTACCCTGGAGGATCCCATCACTCATGTTTGAGCAGTCCTGGAACAACTCCTGGCTAACCACCTGTTCGTCAAGGCTGAGAAGTGCCAATTTGATCAGAAGGCTGTCTCCTTCTTAGGCTACCAAATCAGCCCGCAGGGAGTGAGGATGGATGACAAGAAGGTAGATGCAATCAGGTCATGGCCAGTCCCAACCACCATAAAGGGGTTACAATGGTTTTGGGGTTTTCCAACTTCTACCGTCATTTCATCAGGAACTTCAGCTCTGTCGCCGCCTCTCTCACCTCTCTCCTCAAGGGTGGTCCCCAAAGGTTGGTTTGGAGCCCAGCAGTTGACGAGGCCTTCCACCTACTGAAGGGACGTTTGCCCTATTGCTCAAACACCCAGGATATCCTTTGTGTTGGAGGTGGGAGTGGGGGCAGTTCTATCTCAACAACAGGGTAATCCACAGAATTTGTACCAGTGTGCATATTACTCTAAGAAACTGTTCCCTGCAGACAGGAATTACGACATCGGTGATCGAGATCTCCTGGCGGTGAAGTTTACATTAGAGGAGTGGAGACACTGGCTGGAATGCGCCAAAGAACCATTTGTCATCCTCACCAACCATCGGAGCCTAGAGTACATACGGACAGTGAGAAGGCTGAATCCGCAACCAAGCAAGGTGGGCCTTTTTCTTAAAAAACACCAAGGTCACCACGTCTCTACGATTCGGGAGAGGGTCCTGTCCAGAATGCACCTATAATCCCATCCTCCCGAGTCGTAGCTGCTGTGTTCTGGGACGTAGATGTGGATATTCACCTGGCTCTGGAGAGGGAGCCCGCATCCACTAACTGTCCTCCCAAGCGCATCTACGTTCCCACGGAGATAAGGGATCGGCTGCTGACCTGGGCACACAGTTGTCGTAGCTGGATCCAGGTATTTCTCGCACTACCCAATCCATCTCTGAGAGGTACTGGTGGCCCAACTTGGCGCAGGACATTACTCGCTACATCAACTCCTGTTCCATATGTGCCCAAACCAAATCCCCCCGGAACGCACCAGCAGGGAAACTCCTTCCCGTGCCTCAGCGTCCCTGGTCCCATCTATCCATTGACTTTGTTACTGATCTCCCCTCCTCTGATGGTTTCACCACCATTTTGGTGGTTGTGGATAGATTTTCAAAATCCTGTTGTTTAATTAACCTGTTGGGGCTAGGGAGCAGTATTGACAATTTCTGAAAAAATATGTGCCCATATTAAACTGCCTCCTACTCAAACTCAAGCTAGGATATGTATATTATTCGTAGATTTGGATAGAAAACACTCTGAAGGTTCTAAAACCGTTTGAATGGTGTCTGTGAGTACAACAGAACTCATATGGCAAGCAAAAACCTGAGAGAAATCCTACCATGAAGTGGAAATCTGCATGGGCTCTCTTCAAGTCGTTTCCTATTGAATAGACAGGCTTCCACAAGATGTCGACAGTCTTTACAAAGTTGTTTGAAGCGTCTACGATGAACAGAGCCCGAATGACAAGGAGGGGAAGTTGTTGAGGCAGGGGGTGACATCACTTCTTGGGGCGCGTTCACGAAGGTGGATCCTCCCGTTCCAAAACCTTTTTCAAGACACGGGAGCCGTCCGGTTGAAATATTATTGAATCTTCACGTTCTAAAGGCCCTAAAGATTGATGTTTTACAACGTTTGACATGTTTGAACGAATGTAAATACAACTTTTTTTTACTTTTCGTTGAGACATCATCCGCACGCTTTCTACACTTGGAGTAGCTTACTGGACGCACGAACAGCAAGGAGTTATTTGGACATAAATTATGGACTTTATCGAACAAAACAACATTTGTTGTGGACCTTGGATGCCTGGAAGTGCCTTCTGATGAAGATGATCAAAGGTAAGGGAATATTTGTAATGCAATGTTTGATTTTAGATGACTCCAAGATGGCGGCTATCTGTATAGCCTAGTGTATTTTTCTGAGCTCAGTACTCACTTGGCAAAGAGTGCTTTCCTCGTGAAGCTTTTTTGAAATCTTTCATAGCGTTTGCATAAAGGAGATGTTCATCTATAATTCTTTGAATGACAGTTTAATTTTGTATCAATGTTTATGACAAGTATTTTTGTAAATTGTGGCGCTGATCCACCGGCAGTATTTGAGGGAAATATTTTCTGAACGTCACGTGCCGATGTAAAATGCTGTTTTTATATATACATATGAACTTTATCGAACAAAAAATGCATGTATTGTGTAACATGATGTCCTAGGAATGTCAGCTGATGAAATTCGTCAAAGGTTAGTGCTGCATTTAGCTGTGTTTGTGATGCATGATGCATGCTAGTTGCTAGGAAAATGGCTGTGTGGTAGTTTTTGTCGATGTACTCTCCTAAGATAATCTAATGTTTTACTTTCACTGTAGAACCTTTTTGAAATCGGACAACGTGGTTCGATTCAGGAGAAGTGTATCTATAAAATGGTGTAAAATAGTCATATGTTTGAGAAATTGAAGTTATAGCATTTATGAGGTATTTGTATTTTGCGCGACGCGATTCCACTGGCTGTTGACTAGGTGGGACGCAAACGTCCCACCTTGTCCAGGGAGGTTAATCCCTCTTTCTGGTCTCCAGGTAATTGAGTCACTATTCCAGCAGGTCTTCTGGTATTATGGCTTTCCGGAGGACATTGTCTCCGACCGTAGCTCCCAATTCACATCAGGGGTATGGAGAGCCTTTATGGAGAAGCTCAGGGTCACGGTCCCCCTCACTTCCGGGTATAGGCCTCAGTCCAATGGGCAGGTGGAGAGGATGAACCAGGAGCTGGGGAGGTTCCTGATGAGTCACTGTCAGGACAGGCAGGGAGAGTGGGCTCGATTCCTTCCATGGGCGGAATACGCCCAGAGCTCGCTACATCACTCCTAAACTGGGTTGACCCGCTTCCAGTGGGTTCTGGGTTTTCAGCTGGCCATGGCTCCATGGACCCCGGGCCAGAATGAAGCTCCTGCAGGTGATCAGTGGTTCAGGCTCGCGGGAACAAGTGTGGACCGACGCTCACGTGAAACTCCAGCACGCTTTCCACCATCAAAAGGAGCAGGCAGACCGCCACTGCAGTGCGACCCCCGTGTTCCACCCTGGGTATCGTGTCTGGATCTCTACCAGGAACCTCCAACTCCACCTGCCCTGAAAGAAGCTGAGGCCCCGGTTTGTGGGGCCATTCAAGGTTCTCCGGAGGGTCAACGAAGTGACATATAGGTTACAGCTTCCCAGTGACTATCGTATCTCACCTTCTTTTCATGTCTCCCTTCTCAGGCTGGTGGTTCCTGGTCCCCTAGCTGATGCTGCCCCCCACGACACCGATCCGCCCCCGATTGGACATCGAGGGAGGCCCGGCCTACACCGTCAGATCTCTACTGGACTCCCGACGTTGTGGAGGTCGGCTCCAGTACCTGATGGACTGGGAGGGGTATGGCCAGGAGGAGCTGTGTTGGGTTCCGGTGGAGGACATTCTCGATCCCAACATCATCTGTGATTTCCACTTACGTCGCCCGGACCGGCCTGCTCTTCGTCGGTGCCTTCAGTCTGGTCGGCGTCGTCCTGTGGCTGGAGCTGCGTCGGGGGGTACTGTCACGTATACTCCTGCTCCTCCCCTCTGGCATTCGACATCGCTGGTAAACTAACCATCGGTCCTGGGATCCTTCATTACGCACACTTGGCATCAATCATTACGCGCACCTGCACATCAAGAGGCAAACCTGGACTCTTTTATCTAACTTATTACCTCACCTATATCTGGCACTCCATTAGGTTCTTTCCCCAATCAGTATTGTTCCTGTGTTTATGCGTAGACGCTACTGTTATGTTGTCTCATTCCATGTTTGTTGTTTATTAAACATTTCACCTGCACCTGCTTATTGACTCAGCGTTTCCATTACAAAGTCATAGTTATTGTTTCAAATCTGCATCAACTGAGCATTTCAGGCACACAAAATCTCAAATACAAACATTGAAAAGTTTCTCAACCAAATAAGTGTGTGACCATATTTCAAACTGAGTACTTCAAAAACACATCATAGAATAAGTAGATCACAACATCAATGAATTGATAGCATCATAATTCAGAACAACAAATTAAATTCACTACCCATTTAATGAACATTTCCTTTTCCAAAAACACTAAATGCTATGTAGGCAGGCTCCTGGATCTTCTCTTTAACAAGGTCACCCTTGATCCAAGGGGAAGCTGTGCGAGCTGTCCATCCCCTGTCTGCCCAGTGTGAGAGGCCTGACAAGGAGAAGGCCATAGCTGGATTTGTCTCCCACTTCAATCTTGGGGGTGACTGAACCCAAGTGTGTGACTGAAGCCTGCTTGATTGAAGCGTGGTACATGCGTCCCCCTCCCCTCCCCATCAATTTCTGTAGTTGGTTGCATTTCCTAAAGCCTAAGTAATTATCTTTTACGTGATATATGACATTTTGTTACTTTGTTGGGTTTTTTTGCATTTGGAGGTGAGTTACGTGTTACAATTTGTAAGAATCAATGGGTCCTGCACACTGTAGGCTGGCCGGGTCCTGATATTAGGCTTATGGCTCTATTTGTTTTGTATCAAATGATCTAACCATTATTTAGCACCTTTATTTCTCATGTTGATCAATATTTTGGCTATGTTGGCCTATTGTAACTGATTAAATAATACATAAAATTCTGAACATATTGTCATTTATAATGCTAATGCAGAGGAATTAATAAATATATACTTATTGTATGCTTCAGGTGCTTTTCCTTACGTCTAAGCTTCTAAGGTGAATCAGGCTTTACAAATCTTGTGAAGAAGTGTATCAGTGAAGATACAGCTCCACGCCCACTCAGCCTTTTCTTTCAGGCTTTTTGATCGTTAGAAATGAGAGAAAGGGTAAAATATCCTAAATTCTGAGCATTTTAATAGCTTAAAAATATTATGGGTGATGTTTTGGTCATTCAAGGGCTATTTTTACTTGGGAAATAGGATGACTGTGCGGGACCTTTAACATGTTTAAAAAGTTTTACTAACATCGGCCATGGAGAGCAAGATTACACAGTCATCTGGAACAACAGGGGCTTTCAAGCAAGACTCAGTGTTGTATTCCTCGAAGCAAGCATAAAAAGCATTTAGCTCTTCGGGAGTTCTCCATCGCTGGGCATCTCATGGCTGGGTTTCCCTTTGTAATCCATTATCGTCTGCAAGCCCTACCACATACGACAACTGTCAGAGCCAGTGTAACAGGATTCCACCTTCTTCCTATATTGCCCTTTTGCATGTTTGATGTCTCATCAGAGGTCTTAGCAGGCCTTCTTGTATGCGTCCATGTCCGTGTCCCATTCCTTGTAGCTCTAGCCTTTAGCCCAGCGTGGATAATGCCAGTAATCCATGGTTATTGGTTTGAATACGTGGATACATGATTGACGTGGTAATCTCCTCAATGTTATTGGATGAATCCTGGAACATATCCCAGCCTGGGATAAGTTCTGCAAAAGTCTTTTAGCCTCGCGTCTGCTTCATCGGATCTCTTCCGTATTGAGCGAGTCACTGCTATTTCCTGTTTGAGCTTTTGTTTGTAAACAGGGCTCTGGATAATTGAGTCGTGGTCAGATTTGCTGAAGGGAGGACGAAGGAGGGCATTGTGTACGTTTCTGTGGGTAAAATAAAAGTGAGTTTTTAGCGCCCCTAGTGGCTCAGGAGACGTGTTGGTAGAACTGAAGTAGAACGGTTTTAAAGACATCCTCCATCGATTTAAAAAAAAGTTTTGCTGTTGAGAAGCGATATCCCAAGTATAAATGCAGTAAAGTACACACACTAAATGGTAAAAATAAGTTGTGAGCAAAATTTGAGTAGGGCATTCAAGGAGTTGGCTTGATGGTGAGTCGTGATGTTATTGGCCTCCCCCTTGCATGAGGACCAATAAAGAACAAAAGAGGAAAGGCCCACCTCTCAACTTGTGCCATGCCATAACTTACCTGGACCAGCTATTGAGATGTGCCTTTTTTTTAAAGGAAATCTGCTGTTAAATGAGGTGAAAAGGAGACTGGAGTGCCATTTTAAGTCTCCCCGTGTTAAAGTCTCCACCCACCAGAAACTTGTTTGTTTATGGCCCCATACACTTCATTGAGTGCCAAAGCTGTGTTGACTTGTGGAGGGATGTAGACAGCCGTGATAATTACAGATTACCATGAGGTGTTCTACATTTTGTCAGGTGAGCAAAATCTCAAGATTTCCTTCACACTGGAGGCAGTGCACCAGTTGTTGTTTATGAAGAGGCACACCCCTCCCCCTTTGAACTTGCCCGAGGTCGCCTTCATCCGATCGTGTCACTGCATGGAGAAACCATTGATTTCTACGTACATAGAGTCATCCAGCCACATCTCTGCAAGGCACTTAATATTGCAGCTTTACAAGTCTCTCTGATAGGCATAGCCACAGGAAAATGTTTTGAGTTGAGTTTTCTGGATGGGGTGGGGGGTGAAAAATCCCTTGTTTATTGATGGCGCTGGCAGCGTGAGTGGACACCCTAATGGGTTCCACACCCAATGCATATGTCTGACTGGTTAATATATGAAAATGTTTGATAAATAAACATCTTCCCAACCCGGCACAGGGTTTCTGTTAGCCAGTAATAGTCGGCTGTCGGCCGAAACAAATTTTAAAAGCTGATAAATAAAATTGGCCATCAAAGTGCAAAATAATGCTTTTTAGCCTACTCATCAGGGTTGCCAGGTCTAGCAAAAAAATTATAGCACAAAGACTACTCAAAACCTGCCCACAAGGCCTGAAAACTAGCCCCCACCCCCCTAAAAAATGTGAGCGTAGTGGTGTTGACACATTTATCACCTTTATTCAATGTTTTTTCTATACCATAATCGAGTATATTAAAAAGGAATATCGATATAACATATAATTCAGTTTTCCATCAAAATAATAATTATTGCGAGCTATAATAAATCCCTTTTACGCATGTGCATAACTATAGATAAATCCGACAGAAGAGTTTGAGGGGATAAAAGTCAATCTCTGTGCAAGAAACACTTGAACAATTGTTTTCTCGCAATTGTTATGTGCCAGGTGTTAAGACTACAAAGTACAAACTGTTATGAATGGCCTATTTACGAGACTGACTTGTCATTTCAATAGGCATAGGCTACTGACAAAAATCTGTGTTTATGATTGTAATTCAACTTTGCCATGGTTTGCTTAGCTAGATGCAGGTAGCCTAGGCCCTGATATGCCTACGTCTCACTTCAGCTAGCTTACAGTAGCCTAGGCAAGATTTAGGTAAGCTGAACAATTTAGCAGCTTGCTTTGTTCAAATTGACAGATATTTATTTAACATGAATAGCGAGGTGATAACGTGGTAAGAAGTGCTTGTGTTTTTCCAATAGCCTGCTGGAATAGGCTACTGAGAATGGGGTCAACAACTGAATAAAATATTAATGATATGGAAATGAACTGAATATGCTTGTCAAGAACAGCCAGTGTTTTTTTTTTACCAGTAGCTTAATTTTACTGACCGTTACCATCAATCTAAAGCATTATAACAACAGCTGATCAGCAATAGCAATAGAGCTGTGACCATGGTCACAATTCATAACTTCTAATTTAATTAACTAAACATTGCCATGAATAATTGCATAATAACACAAGGCTAACACAACAAGCCCTCAGAACAGCCTTAATTCGTCGAGCCATTGTACTCTACAAGGTGTCAAAATCGTTCCACAGGGATGCTGGCCATATTGACTCCAATGCTTACCACAGTTGTTGACTGGATGTCCTTTAGATGGTGGACCATTCTTGATACACACAGGAAATTGTTGAGCGCAAAAAACACAGCAGTGTTGCAGTTCTTGACACATTCAAACCGGTGCACCTGGCAGCTACTACCATACCCTGTTCAAAGGCACTTAAATCTTTTGGGAAAATTGGCTTTCCCATTCACACATGCATAATCCATGTCTCAGTTAGCCTTCCCTGTAGCTCAGTTGGTAGAGCATGGTGTTTGCAACACCAGAGTTGTGGGTTCGATTCCCACATGGGGCCAGCACAGAAAAAAATGTATGAAATTGTATGAAATGTATGCATTCACTACTGTAAGTCGCTCTGGATAAGAGTGTCTGCTAAATGACTAAAATGTCAAAAAATATCAATTGTCTCAAGGCTTAAAAATCCTTCTTTATCCTGTCTCCTCCCCTTCATCAAATCAAATGTTATTGGTCACATAAACATATTTAGCAGATGTTTTTGCAGGTGTAGGGAAATGCTTGTGTTCCTAGCTCCAACATTGCAGTAATATCTAACAATTCACAACAATACACACAAATCAAAAAGTAAAATAATTTTTACCTTTATTTAACTAGGCAAGTCAGTTAAGAACAAATTCTTATTTTCAATGACAGCCTAGGGACAGTGGATTAACTGCCATGTTCAGGGGCAGAACAACAGACTTTTACCATGTCAGCTCGGGGATACTCCTAGGGAGAGTAGCAACAGTGCTGAACTTTTTCAATTCATAGACAATTTGTCTTACCTTGGACTGATGAACATCAAGGCTTTTAGAGATACTTTTGTAACTCTTTCCAGCTTTATGCAAGTCAACAATTCTTAATCTTAGGTCTCTTTTGTTTGAGGCATGGTTCACATCAGGCAACGCTTCATGTGAATAGCAAACTCACATTTTGTGAGTGTTTTTTATAATGCAGGGCAGCTCTAACCAACATCTCCAACCTCGTCTCATTGATTGGACTCCAGGTTAGCTGACTCCTGACTCCAATGCTCTTTTGGAGAAGTCATTAGCCTATGGGTTCACATACTTTTTCCAACCTACACTGTGAATGTTTAAATGATGTAGTCAATACAGACAAGAAAAATCCAATCATTTGTGTGTTATTAGTTTAAGCACACTGTTGTTGGTCTATCGTTGTGACTTAGAGGAAGATCAGATCAAATTTTTTGACCAATGTATGTAGAAATCCAGGTAATTCCAAAGGATTCACATAATTGTTCTTGCAACAAATAATACCATTAAATTATATCTTTACATTAAAAACCACTCACATTAAAAACCAAAGATTTACATTAAAACCAAAGATTTGTAAATATGGAAGTATAGATTAGCCAAATGATTTTACCTGAACATGTACACAAAACGAAGGACTTATTAGCCAGCCCTACTCTGTTGTTTGTGATTTTGTTTTCATGGAGGACTGATTGAGCTCATTGATTCGAGCTGAAAAATAAATGCTGCGCTCATGAAATGGCATGCTTTGAGCACTACTGAAAAGTGCTATTTATATGTGAAAAATGAATGCCATATGCTGCATTTGCTATAGGCCTATTGTTTACCTTTTTGTTGGTGACGCTTTGATATCTTGATAATATGCAGCTGTTTAAAGGGCAAGTCCATAGATGAAACAATAACAAAACGGTTGCCCCATCTCTGTTTTGGTAAATTTTTTAATTTATTTTTTAATTTAACCTTTATGTAACTAGGAAGGTCAGTTAAGAACAAATTCTTATTTACAATGACAGCCTACCCTGGGTGACACTGGGCCAATTGTGCGCAGCCCTAATGGACTCACAATCACAGCTAGATGTGATGCAACCTGGATTTCAACCAGGGACTGCAGGGATGCCTCTTGCACTGAGATGCAGTGCCTTAGACTGCTGCACCACTCGGAAGCACACTCAGGATGGGCCTGGAGAAATGTAACCACTCTCAGATTAATAGACAGAGCTATGGATGCAAGGACCATCCATGATATCAAAATTATTGTTTAAACGATGTTATGAGGCTAAACAGTGTTTATTTCCATTTACAATGTTTACAAACATTGGAGAAAAACAAGCTTATATTTTGGGTGCTCATGGAGTGTGACAGTTGAACTAAGCTCATGAGCTATTTCTATGTTATATTCTTCAAGAATCAGTGTATATACAGTACCAGTCAAAAGTTTGGACACACCTACTCATTTAAGGGTTTATCTTTATTTTGACTTTTTTTCTACACTGTAGAACAATAGTGAAGACATCAAAACTATGAAATAATCCATTTGGAATCATGTAGTAACCAAAAAAGTGTTTAACAAATCAAAATATATTTTATATTTCAGATTCTTCAAAGTAGCCACCATTTACCTTGATGACAGCTTTGCAAACTCTTGGCATTCTCTCAACCAGCTTAATGAGGAATGCTTTTCCAACAGCCGTGAAGGAGTCTCGACCTATTTCGACCGATTTCCTTCACTCTGCGGTCCAACTCATCCAAAACCATCTCAATTGGGTTGAGATCGGGTGACTGTTTAGGCCAGGTCATCTGATGCAGCACTCCATCACTACCCTTGGTCAAATAGCCCTTACACAGCCTGGAGGTGTGTTTTAGGTCATTGACCTGTTGAAAAACAAATGATAGTCCCACTAAGCGCAAACCAGATGGGATGGTGTGGTTGCCATGCTGGTTAAGTGTGCCTTGAATTCCAAATAAATCACAGACAGTGTCACCAGCAAGGCACCCCCAAACCATCACACCTCCTCCATGCTGCACAGTGGGAACCACACATGCGGAGATCATCCTTTCACCTACTCTGCGTCTTGCAAAGACACGAAGGTTGGAACCAAAAATCTCAAATTTGGACTCATCAGACCAAAGAACAGATTTCAAAAACAGTCCAATGTCCATTGCTTGTGTTTCTTGGCCCAAGCAAGTCTCTTGGTTTCTTTCTTTGCAGAAATTTGACCATGAAGGCCTGATTCATGCAGTCTCCTCTGAACAGTTGATGTTGGGATGTGTCTGTTACTTGAGCTCTGTGAAGCATTTATCTGGGCTGCAATCTGAGGTGCAGTTAACTCTAATGAATTTATCCTCTGCAGCAGAGGTAACTCTGTGTCTTCCTTTCTTGTGGTGGTCCTCATGAGAGACAGTTTCATCATAGCGACTGCACAAGTTCTTGTAATTTTCCGGATTGACTGACCTTCATATCTTAAAGTAACTATGGACAGTCGTTTCTCTGCTTATTTGAGCTGTTCTTGCCATAATATGGACTTGTATATCACCCCTACCTCGTCACAGCACAACTGATTGGCTCAAACACATTAAGAAACTCCACAAATTAATTTTTATCAAGGCACACCTGTGATTCCAGGTGATAACATGAAGGTGGTTGAGAGAATGCCAAGAGTGTGCAAAGCTGTCATCAAGGCAAAGAGTGGCTACTTTGAAGAATCTCAAATATAAAATATATTTTGATTTGATTCACACTTTTTTGGGTTACTACTGTACATGATTCCATATGTGTTATTTCATATTTTTGATGTCTTCACTATTATTCTACATCGTTGAAAATAGTAAAAATAAAGAAAAAGTCCAAAAATGGATGTAGCAACTACAGATTGCCAATATAAGTTTATCAAAAGTATGCGAATTTGAACATGTGCCCATGTGTCAAATTTTTTTATCAGCATTAATTAGATTGAGAAATAAATGCTGCACTTTTATTTCATAGGCTGGGATCCGCACTCTGCAGGTGTTGCAAGAGTGCATTTTCCACTGGCTGTCCACTGGTTTCAAAAACAATGATTGATAGGCAGTTTAAACTTCTTGAATTCAACAATTATTGGGTTCAAATATACATTTAGATTTGTGAACAGCCATCCACAACAACCACAAACACGTAAGGCGGAAATAGCTAAATGAGAGAGCAGCAGTGTGATTCACATCAATGCGCTATGTAGATATAAATAATAAGTGATATCCATATCGCCCTTAGGCTACACCATTGCTGTCGTCCTTACCTCCGAGCATTTATTCAAGTTGGATAATCTTTGGATGCTGACACCATAAGAAGAAATAGCGTGGACTGTAGCCTACAAAAGTCTATTCCTGCTCTTTCCCAGCGATCCATCATACACATTTCGTGTGTCATCATAGTGGTCTCTGACTTGTGGTCAAACTGGTTCAGACGGAAAAAACTTCAACTGGCGCTTTTTTCAATGCTAATTTGAAGTAATCATCTAGTTTTTCAAAAGTATCTGTAATCTGATTACAACATTTTAGCTGGTAACGTACCGGATTACAGGTACCATTTTATTGTAATCCCTTACATGCAATGAATTACATGTAATCCGTTACTCCCCAACCCTGCATGCTTCACTGTAGCGATGGTGCCAGGTTTCCTCCAGACGTGATGCTTTGCATTCAGGCCAAAGAGTTCAATCTTATTTTCATCAGGCCAGAGAAACTTGTTTCTCATGGTCTGAGAGTCCTTTAGGTGCCTTTTGGCAAACTCCAAGCAGGCTGTCATGTGCCTTTTACTGAGGAGTGGTTTCCGTCTGCCAATCTACCATAAAGGCCTGATTGGTGGAGTGCTGCAGACACTGTTGTCCTTCTGGAAGGTTCTCCCATCTCTACAGAGGAACTCTGGAGTTCTGTCAGAGTGACCATCAGGTTCTTGGTCACCTCTCTGACCAAGTCCCTTCTCCCCCGATTGCTCAGTTTGGCTGGATGGCCAGCTCTTGGCCAGCTCTTCCGTTTAAGATTGATGGAGGCCACTGTGTTCTTGGGGACCATCAATGTTGCAGACATTTTTTGGTACCCTTGCCCAGATCTGTGCCTCGACACAATCATGTCTTGGAGCTCTGCGGACAATTCCTTCGACCACATGACTTGGTTTTTTTCACTGACATGCACTGTCAACTGTGGGACCTTATTTAGATAGGTGTGTGCCTTTCCAAATCTTTTGAATCAATCAATCTTTTCAATCAATTGAATTTACCATAGATGGACTCCAATCAAGTTGTAGAAACATCTCATTGATGATCAATGGAAACAGGATGCACCTGAGCGCAACATAAAGTATCATAGCAAAGGGTCTGATTTCTTATGTTAATAAGGTATTTCTGTTTAGTATTTTTTAGAAATGTACAAATATTTCTAAAAATCTGTTTTCAGTTTGTCATTATAGGGTATTGTGTGGAGATTGGTGAGAAAAAATTATAATTTCATAAATTTTAGAATAACGCTGTAACGTATAAAAATGTGGAAAAAGGGAAGGAGTCTGAATACTTTCCGAATACACTGTATTTAAGGCAAAGTGAGGGCTGCCCTCACCAGATATGTGCTGCCCACACTAGGCAAATGCATTGGGGCCCAACGTGGAGATGATGAGCAAAGCCGCATCGACCCAATGTGGACAGCCTACATGGGGCCAATATTTTATCCGCCATTGGGCCAACATTGTGCCACTTTGGTCATGTTTGTTGGGATGTGTGCAGCAGCAACACCTGAGACATACTAATACTATATCAGCTAGCCAGTAATTACTACAGTCAGCCAAACCATGGACAGAGAGCACGTAGCCCAATACACACATATCACAATTAGAGACCCTTATACACATACCTGCACACACATACACACATGCACTAACACTTCTACACACACTTACAATCACATACACACACATCACCATCCAGGTATTAAAGCCAGGTCAGATCTCAGGCAAGGTTACTCATAAAACAAGCATGATTTACTGAATAGTCTCTGCTACTGTGTATTGGAGGAGAGTAAATTGAGGTAGAATATAACATTAGTGTGTTGGTTTATGTGGAGGGGTTACGGGCTGGGTAATCTGTGCTTCCAGCTCTTATCTCATCTCACTGCTCCAGGAGAGGAAGATAAAGAGACTGAAGTCTACTGAGGAAGAGTGACAGTGGGAAAGGGTTGGTCTCTGTGTGTGTGAGGTGTGTGCAAGTACATATGCATGTATCTGCATAGTTAATCCTAGAACTACTGATCTTAAAACCTGTTAGGGTATAGGGGGCAGTATTTTCACGACTGGATAAAAAAATGTACCCGATTTAATCTGGTTACTAATCCTACCCAGTAACTACAATATGCATATACTTATTATATATGGATAGAAAACACCCTAAAGTTTCAAAAACTGTTTGAATGGTGTCTGTGAGTATAACAGAACTCATTTGGCAGGCAAAACCCTGAGACAGATTCTGACAGGAAGTGGATACCTGATGTGTTGAATTGACTTTAAGCCTATACCATTGAAAAACAAAGGGGGTGAGGAATGTTTTGGCACTTCCTATTGCTTCCACAAGATGTCCCCAGCCTTTACAAAGTGTTTTGAGTCTTCTACAGTGAGATCTGACTGAAGAAGAGCCTTGGAACGGTGATGGCCCATTAGACACCTTGCGCGAGTTGATGGTGGGTACTCTCATTCCGAAACGTTTTAAAAGAGAACCCAATGGTCCGCCTTGAATTTTATTCATGTTCTGGTTAAAAAAGGCCCTAATGATTTATGCGATACAACGTTTGAGATGTTTGAACGAACGTAAATATATTTTTTCCGTTCGGGAAGTGAAGTGAAGTCCGGCTGGCTTAGATCATGTGCTACAACACGGAGGTTTTTGGACATAAATGATGAGCTTTTTTGAACAAAACTACATTCGTTATGGACCTGGGATTCTTTGGAAGTGACATCTGATGAAGAGAATCAAAGGTAATGGATTATTTACATAGTATTTTCGATTTTAGATCTCTCCAACATGGCGGTTAGTCTGTATCGCAATGCGTATTTTTCTGGCGCAGTGCTCAGATTATTGCAAAGTGTGATTTCCCAGTAAGGTTAATTTTAAATCTGGCAAGTCCATTGCGTTCAAGAGATGTAAATCTATAATTCTTTGAATGACAATATAATATTTTACCAATGTTTTCTAATATTAATTAATTATTTTGTTGTCATGACTTGACTGCCGGTATTGGAGGGAAACGATTTCCTGAACATCAACGCCATAGTAAAACGCTGTTTTTAGATATAAATATGAACTTGATAGAACTAAAAATGCATGCATTGTCTAACATAATGTCCTAGGAGTGTCATCTGATGGAGATTGTAAAAGGTTAGTGCATAATTTTAGCTGATTTTATGGTTATGGTGACGCCTGTCTTTGAATCGACAATGCATTACACACAGCTATTGTCAATGTACTCTCCTAACATAACCTAACTTTATGCTTTCCCCGTAAAACCTTTTTGAAATCGGACAACGTGGTTAGATTAAGAAGATGTTTATCTTTCAAAGGCTGTAAGTTAGTTGTATGTTTGACAAATTTGAATTTTGACATTTATTTGGTTTCAAATTTGCCGCTCTTGAAATGCACCTGCTGTTGATAGGGTGCGCCACGGGTGGCATGCTAACGTCCCACATAGCCCCAAGAAGTTTTTAATTTCCTAGAATTAACAAAATCGACAGCTACTTGCCCCTTAAGACCCACAATGCAGCTTCAACATATTACAGTTTCATCCCATTCAAAACCAATAATTCACACTCAAATCTGAATGAAAAGCTGACACATCTCAGCGCAAAGCGAGACCATTCCTGTTCGTCTGTCAACCCTCATTTATCAGCTTTGATTAAACCCTTCTCCCCAAACTCCAAGCCCTTCTATCCAATTATTCTGTCAATCGATACACTGGGAAACGAACAAGAGAAAGAGTCAGAAAGATGGAGGCAAAAACAAAGATCTTAACTAATGGATTGCAATCAAAAAATTGTTATCCTCATAGAACACAATTGCATTTTAAATTTGTGCACAGTTCTACAGTGGTTCCTCCTTTAAAAGTTGAGAGCTTACATCGCGGGACTTAGAGGTATCCAGCGTCACGGCATCATTGCTCCAGACCACCACAAGGTGGTTAGAGCGCTCATTATGCATTTGGGTCCCAAGGTTTTTATATGACCAATGAAATCGAGTGGTTCCAATGACAAATTTGACACGAGCCACGCGTCCATGGTGACTTTCTGCAGCAAAGATGGCTGACAAAACATTATGGGGGAAGAAAATGTAAGTAGTTATAACGTCATAACGAGTCAAGCAAAAAATGTACAATTGAGAGGAATATGTTAGTTAATGTAGAGACAAACGATTGTGCATATTTTTTTGTCAAACTTAATTTACAAAAATTGCTATTTAGCAGGTTTCTTTTACGTCGTATCCAATACCAGGTGTATTAAACTCCATTCTTTGAATGATGCTGTGTCTGCATATATTAAACTCCATTCTTTGAATGATGCTGTGTCTGCATGTATGTATTTGTCACGCTCTGACCTAGGAGAGCTGTGTTTTCTCTGTTTAGCTAGGCCAGGGTGTGATAGGTGGGTGGGCATTCTATGTTTTGTGTTCTATGTTTTGGCCGGGTATGGTTTCCAATCAGAGGCAGGTGTCTATCTTTGTCTCTGATTGGAAGCCATACTTAGGCAGCCTGTTTTTTCTTTGTTTTTGGTGGGTAGTTGTTTTTTGTTTAGTAGTGAGTACCTGACGGAACTGTCTGCTGTCATTTTTCTTTAATTTGTAAGTGTTCATTCTTTCATTAAACATCAAGATGAACATATTCCACGCTGCACCTTGGTCTACTCATTTTGACGCCTGTGAAAGTATTACAATTATACACTTCAACAATGTTTACTACTCCTGCTCCCGGGACATCAATGATTACACATTGAAACTATGCAATAGACTAGAAACATTATTTAATTAAAGGCTGATTTGTAATTCATATATATAGTATACAAAACAGTACATCCTGCCAGCACGCCCGCAAGCCTGCTGAATGATGCGTGGAAAAGAGCGAGGAACGAGATGGGAGTAACAATCCAGACTATTTGCTCTGAGAACGGCATAACAATGTAATGAAACAAGCAGGGAGCAGGTTTTGAACATTCTAGCCTGAAGTCCAGCACGCTATCGACTATGCCCAAATGCATTAATTGGGGTTGGGGCCGATTGTGGCTAAAAACACTTTATCAATTAGAATCTTTAACATGTGGATAAGGGAAAAACTATTATTATCACTTTTTCACAAGCGTAGCAGGATGGCTATTAGCTGAACAATAGACTATTCAACCTTGACTAAAGAATTGTCTAATAGCCGAGCTAGATGTGAACTAGCTGAACCAAATCATTCTCTCTACTATTATTCGGACATTTCACATTCTTAAAATAAAGTGGTGATAATAACTGACCTAAGACAAGGAATTTTTACTAGGATTAAATGTCAGGAATTGTGAAAACTAAGTTTAAATGTATTTGGCAAAGGTGTATGCAAACTTCTGACTTCAACTGTATCTACCCACACACGTAAATGTTCTGGGGGAAGAAAAAAATATATACACTGCTCAAAAAAATAAAGGGAACACTTAAACAACACAATGTAACTCCAAGTCAATCACACTTCTGTGAAATCAAACTGTCCACTTAGGAAGCAACACTGATTGACAATAAATGTCACATGCTTTTGTGCAAATGGAATAGACAACAGGTGGAAATTATAGGCAATTAGCAAAACACCCCCAATAAAGGAGTGGTTTTGCAGGTGGGGACCACAGACCACTTCTCAGTTCCTATGATTCCTGGCTGATGTTTTGGTCACTTTTGAATGCTGGCGGTGCTTTCACTCTAGTGGTAGCATGAGACGGAGTCTACAACCCACACAAGTGGCTCAGGTAGTGCAGCTCATCCAGGATGGCACATCAATGCGAGCTGTGGCAAGATGGTTTGCTGTGTCTGTCAGCGTAGTGTCCAGAGCATGGAGGCGCTACCAGGAGACAGGCCAGTACATCAGGAGACGTGGAGGAGGCCGTAGGAGGGCAACAACCCAGCAGCAGGACCGCTACCTCCGCCTTTGTGCAAGGAGGAGCAGGAGGAGCACTGCCAGAGCCCTGCAAAATGACCTCCAGCAGGCCACAAATGTGCATGTGTCTGCTCAAACGGTCAGAAACAGACTCCATGAGGGTGGTATGAGGGCCCGACGTCCACAGGTGGGGGTTGTGCTTACAGCCCAACATCGTGCAGGACGTTTGGCATTTGCCAGAGAACACCAAGATTGGCAAATTCGCCACTGGCGCCCTGTGCTCTTCACAGATGAAAGCAGGTTCACACTGAGCACGTGACAGACATGACAGAGTCTGGAGACGCCATGGAGAACGTTCTGCTGCCTGCAACATCCTCCAGCATGACCGGTTTGGCGGTGGGTCAGTCATGGTGTGGGGTGGCATTTCTTTGGGGGGCCGCACAGCCCTCCATGTGCTCGCCAGAGGTAGCCTGACTGCCATTAGGTGCAGAGATGAGATCCTCAGACCCCTTGTGAGACCATATGCTGGTGCGGTTGGCCCTGGGTTCCTCCTAATGCAAGACAATGCTAGACCTCATGTGGCTGGAGTGTGTCAGCAGTTCCTGTAAGAGGAAGGCATTGATGCTATGGACTGGCCCGCCCGTTCCCCAGACCTGAATCCAATTGAGCACATCTGGGACATCATGTCTCGCTCCATCCACCAATGCCACGTTGCACCACAGACTGTCCAGGAGTTGGTGGATGCTTTAGTCCAGGTCTGGGAGGAGATCCATCAGGAGACCATCCGCACCTCATCAGGATCATGCCCAGGCGTTGTAGGGAGGTCATACAGGCACATGGAGGCCACACACACTACTGAGCCTCATTTTGACTTGTTTTAAGGACATTACATCAAAGTTGGATCAGCCTGTAGTGTGGTTTTCCACTTTAATTTTGAGTGTGACTCCAAATCCAGACCTCCATGGGTTGATAAATTGGATTTCCATTGATTATTTTTGTGTGATTTTGTTGTCAGCACATTCAACTATGTAAAGAAAAAAGTATTTAATAAGATTATTTCATTCATTCAAATCTAGGATGTGTTATTTTAGTGTTCCCTTTATTTTTTTGAGCAGTATATATATATATATATATTAGGTCATGGCTTCCAAGTGGCGCAGCGGTCCAAGACACTGTATCACATCCGACCATGATTGGGAGTGCCATAGGGCGGCGCACAATTGGCCCAGCGTCATCCGGGTTTGACCGGGGTAGGCCTTCATTGTAAATAAGAATTTGTTCTTACCTGACTTGCCTAGTTAAATAAAGGTTACACTAAGAGCATAACATTTCTGCACCCTAATTTTGTCTAACCAATACCCAAACGGAGATTAAGTGAAAATAAAAATCTCATTGATTTATCAAAACCAGTTCCCATGCTTGCCTCAGAGCAGCACAAAAAGGTGCTAAGATAGTTGTAGGCTTTTGCTTCTAACTTCAATATGCTCTTGAAATAAAAAAGACCTACACAATTTTTAACAGCACATTACTCAACACTAGTGAGACTCATTTTGCCTATGGTAGGCCTACAGTATATCAAAAAATATTTTTTCAATGACGTGACTCTCCGCCAATAATTACATTTAGAGGATTGGAGGACTCTAAATTAATATCTAAGGGGCATTTTCCGTTAGGATCTGTGAGAATATCTGAGAATATTTAAGGGGCTTTATTATAATTCTAAATTAATTAATAATAGCTTTTTTAAAAAGTAACAATATTTTGGAGATTTCGTTTTCATTTAACCTAGAGTGAGCGAGGAAAATGGTAATACTTGAACATGGAGTGAGACATTCTCACTAATTTGTAAATAAAGCCAGTTTGTTATTTAGAATGATTTATTTCTGTTTTTAGAGGGAGAGAAACCAAAAGCCGCCTTACGGGTCTCCCGGTGGCGACTTGCATCAAACCAGCATCTGTAGCAATGCAGTTTGCACTGCGATCCAGTGTCTTAGACCGCTGCGCCACTCGGGAGGTCCCATCTACAATTTTTTTTAATGCTGATCAATTGCCTTGCACAGTATCAAAATACAGACAGGTATTGGTAAGCCTATACTGTCCTGCTAATCACTTGCTTATATTCATGAAGATGATGAGAAATTGACGATATAAAAATGCAACAAATACATTGAACATCTCAGCAAGGTTTTACCTGTGGGCGTGGAGCAGGGTGGAAGTGCGGCTAAAATGGAGTTTATATAAACATTTGCATTTGAATCTCTTTTTTCTCATTATTTTATTTTATTAACGAGACATTAAGGTGTTGCTGCAGAAATACTGTGCTGCTCTTTTGAGTTAGAAATATAACACTTTAAAGTACTTAATCATCGAATACATTGCAAGTTGAGGGATTTTCACAACAGTAGCCTGGTTAGAAAAAGTATATTGTCCTGCTAATAGGAAACATTTGCATGATGGGCTACACCTGCTACAGTTGTGAAAAACAAGTGTTTGGAAAACCTGTTTTCAAAATGCCTCCTGTTGTCCATCACTACTGTAAATAAAAACACAGCATCTTGTTTACATCTTGTTACATTCTTTATTGTGTCACACATAATTTGTATCTACCTTTCCAATTACTTTTAGAGTTTGGGATTTACAAATGTGTGCTTTTAATGATTAGTTACATTGTTTTAGTTCGAACATGCAGACTTTTCTTTAAATTATTGTTTTATGTAGGATGCTACATTTTTGACCAATTGCAATTGTAAGTAGTCCTAATAAAAAAAATCCTACTTCTATTAGTCTGTTAAGCCTCATAGCCTACCTCAGCCAGTTAAGTTATTTTATATAGGTCTAGGCTCCAAAGAAATAGACACCAATTAAGCCCTCTTGTTGTTTGTATAGTCAAATTAAAATGAAGATAATTGTTGAAATGAATTGCTCGACTGGTGTAGGTTTTCTCCATCTATTGGTGTGAAACACTTGCATAACAAGTTAGCTATATTTTCAGCACCAGCACCAGCCTCCTATTGATTGAGCCGCGGTTGATGCCAGTTATTTTTTTAAATGAATCTCTATTTAACTAGGCAAGTCAGTTCAGAACAAATTCTTATTTACAAGGACAGCCTATTCCTTCCTTGTGCCATGCAGGGATTCTTTAGCTAAATAGCCCAGTACTGTACTGCCGACCGTCACGTTGTACAGCGTCATATTTTCCATTCCATCCAAATGGAAACCCAGAGGGTTTTTCATTTTTCTTGGAATAGAAAAAACATAATATGAATCAAATTAATGAAGCAAGTACCAGTCAAAAGTTTGGACACACCTACTCATTCCAGGATTTTTCTTTATTTTTACTATTTTCTACATTGTAGAATAATAGTGAAGACATCACAACTATGAAATAACACCGGTCTCACACGTGCCCTGCATTTTGTAGTACAGACATGGCCTGCTCTCCCTTATGTAAGGAATTAGGAATTTTCCCATGTTTACTACAGTATGTATTGTAGACTGCACAGTAGCCTAATAAACAAATAAACACATTTCGTAAATAAAAAATGCTAAAAAAATACTCTTTCAAAATGCCTGTTTTTGATCATTTATTTTTTTACCCCTTTTTCTCCCCAATTTAATAGTATCCAATTGGTAGGTAGTTACAGTCTTGTCTCATCGCTGAAACTCCCGTACGGACTCGGGAGAGGCATGCGTCCTCCGAAACACAACCCAACCTAGCCACACTGCTTCTTGACACAATGCACATCCAACCCGGAAGCCAGCCGCACCAATGTGTCAGAGGAAACACCGTACACCTGTCGACCTGGTCAGCGTGCACTGCCCGCCACAGGAGTCGCTAGTGCGCAATGAAACAATGATATCCCTGTCGGCCAAACCCTCCCTAACCCGAACAATGCTGGGCCAATTGTGCGTCGCCCCATGGACCTCCCGGTCATGGCCGGCTGTGACAGAGCCTAGGCTCGAACCCAGAATCTCTGTGATGCAGTGCCTTAGACCACTGCGCCACCTGGGAGGCCACAAAATGCACATGTTGATTTAGTTATGGATCCATAACGAATTACTATGGGAATAAATATCACTGAATTACAGAAATATTGAAACAAAGTTGTCTAATGAAGGCAAACAATTTAGAATCCTCCAATCCTGTAGCCTACTCCCGACCGGCACGTTGTACAGCACCATATTTTCCATTCCATCCTAACGGAAACCTTGAGGGTTGCTGTGAGTGCTGAAGAATGCTGAATGCTGTGGCAGCACGCAAGGTGTGCCGCAGTATTACGCAACTTTTAAAGGAGGAACCACTGTACTGTTAAATCTTACAGTAAAATCAATTAACCACAAATTAGGAGTCTTATTGAGAGTTTTATTATGAGTCTTAAAGTTAGCTGTTGACAGACGCAATCTCCAAGAGAGTTGTATTGTATTTGAGAATTAAGCCTGATTATCAACAATGACGAGACAGCCTAGAGGGAGGAAGTGAAAACCCTGGCGGAGTGGTGCCAAGAAAATAACCTCTCCCTCAACGTCAACAAAATGAAGGAACTGATCGTGGACTATAGGAGACAACAGAGATAGCAAGCCCCCATCCACATCAACTGGGCCGCAGTGGAGAGCTGGGACCAAGTGACTCCAGGCCATCAAACCGTTAAAGAGTCACCACTAGCCGGCCTCCGCCCAGTACCCTGCCCCGAACCTTAGTCATTGTTACTAGGCGGCTACCACCCGGTACTCTACCCTGCTACTTAGAGACTGCTTTTCCCTATGTACAGTGCATTCGGAAAGTATTCAGACCCCTTGACTTATTGCACAGTTTATTACGTTACAGCCTTATTCTGAAATTGATTTAAAAAAAAAAAATCCTCATCAATCTACACACAATACCCCACAAAGTGAAAACAGGTTTATAGAAATGTTGGCGAATTTATTACAAATTAAAACAGAGACCTTATTAACATAATTATTCAGACCCTTTGATATGAGACTCGAAATTGAGCTCAGGTGCATCCTGCTTCCATTGATCATCCTTAAGATGTTTATACAATGTGGCAAAGAAGGGGGTCAAGAGATAAATGGCAGATATGTGAGGGCAGAACTAATAAACGGGCTCTGCCCGATCACTAAAATGGCCACCCCGATCAGAACTACAGATCACAAAATGGCCGACTACCAAAACTACAATTCCCAGAAACAAAGGGAACCCTCAGAAGGTGGAGCCGACCCACAGATAAAAGGTCAAGAAAAACCAGGAAGAGAGAGAGAGGGCAGGAAGGATCTATGAACCATAGAGAAAGAGACAATCTACATTGGCTGGATTTACCGTGTACGAGCTGGACTGTTTTGGACTTACCTGTTGGCGTTTAGACCTGGACCTACCGAGAACCAGATTTGTGTACCGAACCCTGCTATCCTTGACCTTACCTGCGGCCTGGGTGGACCAGGACAGCGAAACAAACACACAGGTACTGTCATGTTAGAAAGAACTTTCATTCTGGGCTGACTTTGGTGACAGTTTCCCACTTAATTTGTGACAAACGCTCCTAACTTTGAAGAGGTTTGCCACAACAAGTTGATTGGAGTCCACCTATGGTAAATTCAATTGATTGGACATGATTTGGAAAGGTACACACCTGTCTATATAAGGTCCCACAGTTGACAGTGTATGTCTGAGCAAAAACCAAGCCATGAGTTTGAAGGAATTATCCGTAGAGCTTATAGACAGGATTGTGTCGAGGCACAGATCTGGGGAAGGGTACGAGAACATTTCTGCAGCATTGAAGCTCCCCAAGAACACAGTGGCCTCCATCATTCTCTCTGACAGAGCTCTAGCTTTAATCTGTGGAGAAGGGAGAATCTACCAGAAGCCCAACCATCTCTGCAGCACTCCACCAATCAAGCCTTTATGATAGAGTGGCCAGATGGAAGCCACTCCTCAGTAAAAGGCACTAATCACAGTTCGCTTGAAGTTTGCCAAAATGCACCTAAAGGACTGTCAGACCATGAAAAACAAGATTCTCTAGTCTGATGAAAACAAGATTACACTCTTTGGCTTGAATGCCAAGCATCATGTCTGGAGGAAACCTGGCACCATCCATACGGTGAAGCATGGTTGTGGCAGCATCATGTTGTGGGGGTGTTTTTCAGCGGCAGGGACTGGGAGACAAGCCAGGATCGAGGGAAAGATGAACGGAGCAAAGTACAGAGAGATCATTGATGAAACCCTGCTCCAAAGCGCTCAGGACCTCAGACTTGGGTGAAGGTTCATCTTCCAACAGGACAACGACCCTAAGCACACAGCCTAGACAATGCAGGAGTGGCTTCGGGACAAGTCTCTGAATGTCCTTGAGTGGCCCAGCCAGAGCCCAGATTTGAACCCAACTGAACATCTCTGGAGAGACCTGAATATAGCTTTGCAGCGACACTCCCCATCCAACCTGACAGTGATTAAGAAGATCTGCAGAGAAGAATGGTAGAAACTCTCCAAATACAGGTGTTCAAAGCTTGTAGCATCATACCCAAGAAGACTTGAGGCTGTCATCGCTGCCAAAGGTGCTTCAACAAACTACTGACTAAAGCAGGCCTGGGAAAAGGCTGGCCCGGGGGCTGTATGCGGCCCGCGACCTGATTCAATACGGCCCACGGAATCATGCTCAGAACCCATAAAGAATTTGCGAAAGTAAAGTTTTGAAAAACTTATTTACTATTCAAATTAAAAGCCCAATGAATACTCACATTTGTGTAATTATTTATATCCCAATGCTTGTGGGACATTTATTTTGAAGGCACGTATAAATAACAACTGCACAAGGACAAACAGTGACTGACAGGCTGACACACACATCACAGTTACAAATAGTAGCTAGCTAGAAATTGGCAAAGAATTGTTTTTCAAAGATTTCAAAGAAAAGGAAAGTAGACAATGAATGTAGGTTTTTTTGGGGCCTTTTTGCACATCAGATATACAACCTTTTCAAAGCCTTCAATGGAAAATTGCTCCCCCTGACCCACCAAGTAGAAGCCAAAGATCTCACCCACCTTCCGACAATACTAGTCTGTTCCCTATCAGATGACCAGCGGGAGAAGTATACATTGCTGCTGCATGCTTTGAACGATGAGTTTTCTTGTCGTTTTGAGGATTTCAAAGTGTTGGAAAATGACATGCTGTTGGTTTCCTCTCCTTTCACCTTCAATGTGAATAACACTCCCACTGACCTGCAACTTGAGTTTATCGATCTTCAATCTGATGCAGTGATCGGAGAACTATTCAAAACAATGTTACTGACGAGGTTCTATGCATTTCTCGATGAACAAAACTTTCCGAAGTTTAGAAGTCATGCTCAGAATATGGTTGTACTGTTTGGTTCAACCTATGTATGTGAACAGACATTTTCAGTGATGAAATATAACAAGTTAAGGTACAGATCATCTCTTACTGACTCTCACCTCTCAGCAATCGTGCGCATAGCGACGTCAGAAACTATACCTGACTTCACTGATGTAGTCAATGCCAATCAGATACTTCACTCCTTACACAGATTGAGTAGTTTAAATGTAATGTTGAGCTCTCTCTATCTTGTGTTTTTGTGTATACCCGTTAACAAGAGTTATGTGAATGTACGTTAACAACTTTTTCTTCCGTATAGTTTTACTTTTCCCTCCATATAGTTCATTGCATGTTTAATAATGAAAATGCCTACCAAAAGGAAAACATGGATGTGGTTTATTTCTGTGCTTGTTAAAAAAGTAAAATAAGTAGTATATCTGGAAGTGATTTACAGTAGATATGTCTGTCAACATAGTCATACACATGATGTATAATCCTGTAATATGATTCTGGCCCGCGATGGCAAAACTATATTCTAATGTGGCCCTCCATGGAAAATAATTGCCCAGGCCTGGAGTAAAGGGTCTGAGTACTTATGTAAATATCATATTTCATTTTTTATTTATTTATATTAATTTGCAAACATTTTGAAAAAAACTTTTTGCTTTGTCATATTGTGTGAGGGGGAAAAAAACATTTAATCAATTTTAGAATAAGGTTGTAACGTAACAAATGTGGAAAAAGTCAAAGGGTCTGAATACTTTCCGAATGCACCGTACATAGTCATTGGACATTGTCAGTTTAATCATTTTTACACTGTTTAACCAGCTTTACATGTATATGCTGTATTATAGTCATGGCTCATCTTATATAACTACAGCTGTGCACACCTTTTCTGTTCATATACTGTCTATACCAGGGGTCTCCAACCAGTTGATCGCAAGCTACCAGTAGCTTGCAGCACACCTATGAGTAGAGTAGCTCCCCAAACAATTCTGAAAGTACATTTACATTTTCAGTGTTCCACCGCAAACTGTCATCAACAAATCTCACAAGTATAAGACACTGCAAGCTCCCAGCTACTATCTAATCAATGCAACCTGAAATTCTCTCACCCCTGGTTAGCCACGATTGGCTTAAAAAGCCAAACCTAACACAATATCTGCCAATTAATTTCCAGCAATATTGCCCCTGTCTGTCTGTGTGGTGCGCACGTTTGTTGCTCACTCCGTGTGTAGCCAGTTGATGTGATAACAATCTTGAGGGTTGACAGGAAGACTTTCCCCAAAACCTTCTCAATTAATATTTTTTCATTTCACCTTCATTTAACCAGGTAGGGTAGTTGAGAACAAGTTCTCATTTGCAACTGTGACCTGGCCAAGATAAAGCAAAGCAGTTCGACACATACAACAACACAGAGTTACATATAGAATAAACAAACATACAGTCTATAATAAAGTAGATAAAGTCTATATACAGTATGTGCAAATGAGGTAGGATAAGGGAGGCAAGGCAATAAATAGGCCATGGTGGCAAAGTAATTACAATTTAGCAATTAAACACTGGAATGGTAGATGTGCAGAAGATGAATGTGCAAGTAGAGATACTAGGGTGCAAAGGAGCAAGATAAATAAATAAATAAATACAGTATGGGGATGAGGTAGTTGGATGGGCTATTTACAGATGGGCTATGTACAGGTGCCGTGATCTGACAGCTGGTGCTTAAAGCTAGTGAAGGAGATATGAGTCTCCAGTTTCAGTGATTTTTGCAGTTCTTTCCTGTCATTGGCAGCAGAGAACTGGAAGGAAAGGCGGCCAAAGGAAGAATTGGCTTTGGGGGTGACCAGTGAGATATACCTGCTGGAGCGCGTGCTACGGGTGGGTGCTGCTATGGTGACCAGTGAGCTGAGATTAGGCGGGGCTTTACCTAGCAAAGACTTGTAGATGACCTGGAGCCAGTGGGTTTTGCGACAAGTATGAAGCGAGGGCCAGCCAACGAGAGTGTACAGGTCGCAGTGGTGGGTAGTATATGGGGCTTTGGTGACAAAACGAATGGCACTGTGATAGACTGCATCCAATTGGTTGAGTATAGTGTTGGAGACTATTTTGTAAATGACATCGCCGAAGTCAAGGATCGGTAGGATGGTCAGTTTTACGAGGGTATGTTTGGCAGCATGAGTGAAGGATGCTTTGTTGCGAAATAGGAATCCGATTCTAGATTTCATTTTCGATTGGAGATGCTTAATGTGAGTCTGGAAGGAGAGTTTACAGTTTAACCAGACACTTAGCTATTTGTAGTTGTCCACATATTCTAAGTCAGAACCGTCCAGAGTAGTGATGCTGGACGGGCGGGCAGGTGCGGGCAGCGATCAGTTGAAGAGCATGCATTTAGTTTTACTTGCATTTAAGAGCAGTTGGAGGCCACGGAAGGAGAGTTGTATGGCATTGAAGCTCGTCTGGAGGTTAGTTAACACAGTGTTCAAAGAAGGGCCAGAGGTATACAGAATGGTGTCGTCTGCGTAGAGGTAGATCAGAGAATCACCAGCAGCAAGAGCGACATCATTGATGTATACAGAGAAGAGAGTCGGCCTGAGAATTGAACCCTGTGGCACCCCCATAGAGACTGCCAGAGGTCCGGACAACAGGCCCTCAGATTTGACACACTGAACTCTATCCGAGAAGTAGGTGGTGAACCAGGCGAGGCAATCATTTGAGAAACCAAGGCTGTTGAGTCTGCCGATAAGAATGTGGTGATTGACATAGTCGAAAGAATTGGCCAGGTCGATGAATACGGCTGCACAGTAATGTATTTTATCGATGGTGGTTATGATATTGTTTAGGACCTGGAGCGTGGCTGAGGTGCACCAATGACCAGCTCTGAAACCAGATTGCATAGCGGCGAAGGTACGGTGGGATTGGAAATGGTCGGTAATCTGTTTGTTAACTTGGCTTTCAAAGACTTTAGAAAAGCAGGGTAGGAGAGATATAGGTCTGTAGCAGTTTGGGTCTAGAGTGTCTCCCCCTTTGAAGAGGAGGATGACCGCGGCAGCTTTCCAATCTTTGGGAATCTCAGACGATACGAAAAAGAGGTTGAACAAGCTGGTAATAGGGGTTGCAACAATTTCGGCAGATTTTAGAATTTTAGAAAGAGAGGGTCCAGATTGTCTAGCCCGGCTGATTTGTAGGGGTCCAGATTTTGTAGCTCTTTCAGAACATCAGCTATCTGGATTTGGATGAAGGAGAAATGGGGGAGGCTTGGGCGAGTTGCTGTGGGGGATGCAGGACAGTTGATCGGGGTAGGGGTAGCCAGGTGGAAAGCATGGCCAGCCGTAGAAAAATGCTTATTGATATTCTCAATTATAGTGGATTTATCGGGGTGGTGACAGTGTTTCCTAGCCTCAGTGCAGTGGGCAGCTGGGAGGAGGTGCTCTTATTCTCCATGAACTTTATAGTGTCCCAGAACTTTTTTGAGTTTGTGCTACAGGATGCAAATTTCTGCTTGAAAAAGCTAGCCTTAGCTTTCCTAACTGCCTTTGTATATTGGTTTCTAACTTCCCTGAAAAGTTGCATATCACGGGGGCTATTCGATGCTAATGCAGAATGCCACAGGATGTTTTGTGCTGGTCAAGGGCAGTCAGGTCTGGAGAGATCCAAGGGCAATATCTGATCCTGGCTTATTTAAGATGGTGAGGAAGGCACTTTTAAAGAATAACCAGGCATCCTCTACTGATGGGACGAGGTCAATATCCTTCCAGGATACCCTGTCCAGGTTGATTAGAAAGGCCTGCTCGCTCCAGTGTTTTAGGGAGTGTTTGACAGTGATGAGGGGTGGTCATTTGACCGCAGACCAATTACGGATGCAGGCAATGAGGCAGTGATTGTTGAGATATTGGCTGAAAACAGCAGAGGTGTATTTGGAGGGCAAGTTGGTTAGGATGATATCTATGAGGGTGCCCGTGTTTACGGATTTGGGGCTGTACCTGGTGGGTTCATTGATAATTTGTGTGAGATTGAATGCATCAAGCTTAGATTGTAGGATGGCCGGGGTGTTAACCTGTTATGGATAGGGGGCAGTATTTTCACGGCTGGATAGAAAACGTACCCGATTTAATATGAATATGCATATAATTATTAGCTTTGGATAGAAAACACTCTAAAGTTTCTAAAACTGTTTGAATGGTGTCTGTGAGTATAACAGAACTCATTTGGCAGGCCAAAACATGAGAAGATTCTGTTCAGGAAGTACCCTGTCTGACCATTTCTTCCCCTTGTTGATTCTCTCTATCCATTACAAAGGATCTCTGCTGTTACGTGACACTTCCTACGGCTTCCATGGACCCTCAGAGCCCGGGAAAAAGCTGAATGACGTAATTCAAAGCCCTGGCTGAAACACACGAGCGCTTTTGCTAAGTGGTCTATCAGAGGACAAAGGGCTTCATGCTCGTGCCCGAGTTGACCCCGTGTTTTATTTTCTTTCGGCTGTTTACCTAATTGCAGATTCCCGGTCGGAATATTATCGCTTTTTTACGAGAAAAATGGCATATAAATTGACTTTAAACAGCGGTTGACATGCTTCGAAGTACGGTAATGAAATATTTAGAAATCTTTTGTCACGAAATGTGCCATGCGCACGACCGTTATTTACCATTGGGATAGTGTCTAGAACGCACAAACAAAACGTCGCTGATGGAACATAACTATGGATTATTTTGGACCAAACCTACATTTGTTATTGAAGTAGAAGTCCTGGGAGTGCATTCTGACGAAGAACAGGAAATGTAATAACATTTTTGTTATAGTAAATCTGATTTTGGTGAGTGCTAAACTTGGTGGGTGTCTAAATAGCTAGCCCTGTGATGCCGGGCTATCTACTGAGAATATTGCAAAATGTGCTTTCACCGAAAAGCTATTTTAAAATCGGACATATCGAGTGCATAGAGGAGTTCTGTATCTATAATTCTTAAAATAATTGTTATGCTTTTTGTGAACGTTTATCGTGAGTAATTTAGTAAATTCACCGGAGGTTTGCTGGGGGTATGCTAGTTCTGAACGTCACATGCTAATGTAAAAAAGCTGGTTTTTGATATAAATATGAACTTGATTGAACAAAACATGCATGCATTGTATAACATAATGTCCTAGGGTTGTCATCTGATGAAGATCATCAAAGGTTAGTGCTGCATTTAGCTGTCTTCTGGGTTTTTGTGACATTATATGCTAGCTTGAAAAATGGGTGTCTGATTATTTCTGGCTGGGTACTCTGCTGACATAATCTAATGTTTTGCTTTCGCTGTAAAGCCTTTTTGAAATCGGACAGTGTGGTTAGATAAAGGAGAGTCTTGTCTTTAAATAGCTGTAAAATAGTCATATGTTTGAAAAATTGAAGTTTTCGGATTTTAGAGGAATTTGTATTTCGCGCCACGCCCATCATTGGATATTGGAGCAGGTGTTCCGCTAGCGGAACATCTAGATGTAAGTTAAGCATGTCCTAGCTTAGGTCACCTATCAGCACGAGCTCTGAAGATAGATGGGGGGCAATCATTTCACATATGGTGTCCAGGGCACAGCTGGGGGCAGAGGGTGGTCTATAGCAAGCGGCAACGGTGAGAGACTTGTTTCTGGAAAGGTGGATTTTTAAAAGTAGAAGCTCAAATTGTTTGTGTATAGACCTGGATAGTAAGACAGAACTCTGCAGGCTCTCTCTGCAGTAGATTGCAACACCGCCCCCTTTGGCAGTTCTATCTTGGTGGGAAATGTTATAGTTAGAGATGGAAATTTCTGTGTTTTTGGTGGTCTTCCTCAGCCAGGATTCAGACACGGCTAGGACATCCGCGTTGGCAGAGCGTGTTAAAGCAGTGAATAAAACAAACTTAAGGAGGAGGCTTCTAATATTAACATGCATGAAACCAAGGCTTTTACGGTTACAGAAGTCAACAAATGAGAGCAACTGGGGAGTACATTTACATTTATGTCATTTAGCAGACGCTCTTATCCAGAGCGACTTACAAATTGGTGCATTCACCTTATGATATCCAGTGGAACAACCACTTTACAATAGTGCATCTAAATATTTTAGGGGGGAGGGGGGTGATTAGAAGGATTACTTTATCCTATCCTAGGTATTCCTTAAAGAGGTGGGGTTTCAGGTGTCTCCGGAAGGTGGTGATTGATTCCGCTGTCCTGGCGTCGTGAGGGAGCTTGTTCCACCATAGGGGTGCCAGAGCAGCGAACAGTTTTGACTGGGCTGAGCGGGAACTGTGCTTCCTCAGAGGTAGGGGGGCCAGCAGGCCAGCGGTGGCTGAGCGCAGTGCCCTCGTTTGGGTGTAGGGACTGATCAGAGCCTGAAGGTACGGAGGTGCCGTTCCACTCACGGCTCCGTAGGCAAGCACCATGGTCTTGTAGCGGATGCGAGCTTCAACTTGAAGCCAGTGGAGAGAGCGGAGGAGCGGGGTGACGTGAGAGAACTTGGGAAGGTTGAACACCAGACGGGCTGCGGCGTTCTGGATGAGTTGTAGGGGTTTAATGGCACAGGCAGGGAGCCCAGCCAACAGCGAGTTGCAGTAATCCAGACGGGAGATGACAAGTGCCTGGATTAGGACCTGCGCCGCTTCCTGTGTGAGGCAGGGTCGTACTCTGCGAATGTTGTAGAGCATGAACCTACAGGATCGGGTCACCGCCTTGATGTTAGTGGAGAACGACAGGGTGTTGTCCAGGGTCACGCCAAGGTTCTTAGCACTCTGGGAGGAGGACACAATGGAGTTGTCAACCATGATGGCGAGATCATGGAACGGGCAGTCCTTCCCCGGGAGGAAAAGCAGCTCCGTCTTGGCGAGGTTCAGCTTGAGGTGGTGATCCGTCATCCACACTGATATGTCTGCCAGACATGCAGAGATGCGATTCGCCACCTGGTTATCAGAAGGGGGAAAGGAGAAGATTAATTGTGTGTCATCTGCATAGCAATGATAGGAAAGACCATGTGAGGATATGACAGAGCCAAGTGACTTGGTGTATAGCGAGAATAGGAGAGGGCCTAGAACAGAGCCCTGGGGGACACCAGTGGTGAGAGCACGTGGTGCGGAGACAGATTCTCGCCACGCCACCTGGTAGGAGCGACCTGTCAGGTAGGACGCAATCCAAGCGTGGGCCGCGCCGGAGATGCCCAACTCGGAGAGGGTGGAGAGGAGGATCTGGTGGTTCACAGTATCAAAGGCAGCAGATAGGTCTAGAAGGATGAGAGCAGAGGAGAGAGAGTTAGCTTTAGCAGTGCGGAGAGCCTCCGTGACACAGAGAAGAGCAGTCTCAGTTGAGTGACCAGTCTTGAAACCTGACTGATTTGGATCAAGAAGGTCATTCTGAGAGAGATAGCAAGAGAGCTGGCCAAGGACGGCACGTTCAAGAGTTTTGGAGAGAAAAGAAAGAAGGGATACTGGTCTGTAGTTGTTGACATCGGAGGGATCGAGTGTAGGTTTTTTCAGAAGGGGTGCAACTCTCGCTCTCTTGAAGACTGAAGGGACGTAGCCAGCGATCAAGGATGAGTTGATGAGCGAGGTAAGGGAGAAGGTCTCCGGAAATGGTCTGGAGAAGAGAGGAGGGGATTGGGTCAAGCGGGCAGGTTGTTGGGCGGCCGGCCGTCACAAGACGCGAGATTTCATCTGGAGAGAGAGGGGAGAAAGAGGTCAAAGCACAGGGTAGGGCAGTGTGAGCAGGACCAGCGGTGTCGTTTGACTTAACAAACGAGGATCGGATGTCGTCGACCTTCTTTTCAAAACGGTTGACGAAGTCATCCGCAGAGAGGGAGGAGGGGGGGAGGAGGATTCAGGAGGGAGGAGAAGGTGGCAAAGAGCTTCCTAGGGTTAGAGGCAGATGCTTGGAATTTAGAGTGGTAGAAAGTGGCTTTAGCAGCAGAAACAGAAGAGGAAAATGTAGAGAGGAGGGAGTGAAAGGATGCCAGGTCCGCAGGGAGGCGAGTTTTCCTCCATTTCCGCTCGGCTGCCCGGAGCCCTGTTCTGTGAGCTCGCAATGAGTCGTCGAGCCACGGAGCAGGAGGGGAGGACAGAGCCGGCCTGGAGGATAGGGGACATAGGGAGTCAAAGGATGCAGAAAGGGAGGAGAGGAGGGTTGAGGAGGCAGAATCAGGAGATAGGTTGGAGAAGGTTTGAGCAGAGGGAAGAGATGATAGGATGGAAGAGGAGAGAGTAGCGGGAGAGGGAGAGCGAACGTTGCGACGGCGCAATACCATCCGAGTAGGGGCAGAGTGAGAAGTGTTGGAGGAGAGCGAGAGGGAAAAGGAGTAGGAGTTGAGCTAGGCACTGCAGGGCCTGGATTAACCTCTACATCACCAGAGGGATAGAGGAGGAGTAGGATAAGGGTACGGTTGAAGGCTATCAGAACTGGTCGTCTAGTACATTCAGAACAGAGAGTAAAAGGAGCAGGTTTCTGGGCGCGATAGAATAGATTCAAGGCATAATGTACAGACAAAGGTATGGTAGGATGTGAATACATTGGAGGTAAACCTAGGCATTGAGTAATGATGAGAGAGATATTGTGTCTAGAAACGTTGAAACCAGGTGATGTCACCGCATATGTGGGAGGCTAAAGGAACTAAATGGTTGGTTAAGGCGTATTGAGCAGGGCTAGAGGCTCTACAGTGAAATAAGACAATAATCACTAACCAGGACAGTAATGGACAAGGCATATTGATATTAGGGAGAGGCATGCGTAGCCGGGTGATCATAGGGGTCCAGTGAGTGGTTTGGCTGGCTGGAGACACAGCCATTCAGACAGATAGCAGGCCGGGGCTAGCAAACTAGCAGAAGGGCCTTAGAGGGACGTCACGATGGAGGAAAGTCTGTTTTAGCTTCCGCGTGTGGTGACGTCGATAGACCAGTCGTGTTGGATTAGTAGGGTTCCGAGTAGCAGAGGGTTCCAAGTCCAATTGGCAAAATAGGTATAGTGGCCCAACAAATTGGCAGTCCAATATGCCCTAGACAGCTAGCGGGCTGCAGCTAGCAGATGGGAATTCAGGGGACGTCACAACGTAGGGACCAGTTGAGTACCATCTTGAGCAGATTACGTCATAGTCCAGTCATGAAGGATCGGCGGGGTTCCGTGCCCCGTACCGGCAGTAGAAGGGGTCCGGGTATTGTAGCCTAGGAGTGGGTGATGGGCCTCTTCAGCTAGCCGGGAGAATGGGCCTAGCATGGGCTATTTCCAGGCTAATTGGTGCTTGCGTCGGGACAGATGTTAGCCAGGAGTAGTCACTCGGATAGCAGCTAGCTAGCTGTGATGATCCAGGTGAAAAGGTTCAGAGGTTGCTGTAGGAATCAGGGGATATGGAGAGAAAATAGGTCCGGTATGCTCTGGTTTGAGTTGCGTTGTACAAACTGACGAGAGCTTTCGGAGCTAAAGGTTAGCTGATGACCGCTAGCAGTGGTTAGCTGACTACTAGCTAGTAGCTATTGAGCTGGCTATCTTCTGTTGGGGGATTCCGGTTCCGAGTTATACGGTTCTTCGTCTGTAGGATTCATTTATGTGACATTTAAAAAAAAAAAGAGATATACATGAAAAATCATTATTGGACACCCTTTTTCTATAGTGAACCGGTTTCACAAGCTTTCCATGCGCTAATTAACAATATTTTTAAGTTTAAAGATAGGCTCTCGTGGAATAACCGTTTATGTGCACCACTCAGATTGGACGGATAAGCGCACAACTTTTCTGTTGCTGATGAAAATCGCCGAAATGTGGGAAAGAAACGTAAAACAAAACTAAAAGAATGGAAAGACAGGCAAAGGAAGATCTTACGGAATGCGGGAAAACCCTATACAAATCGTAAGGGTCAAGAAAAAACGGTGAAAAGCTGTCCAAAAGAGGTATGTGGAAGAACCGTATATCAAACAATCAAGCTAGCTAGCTATAGAGTACAGTAACTAACATGTATGTTCTGGGTTGTCTAATTTGTAACTATAGAGAAAACATATAAGCTAAAGTTCGTTGGCTACTAATTTATACACTATCGTTACAAATGTTATTGCTAGATTATAGAAGAAACATAGCTAGCTACTTTTTGTCCATCCACCGGATGATTCGACATGGCTACAGTAGCTAGCTAGTTATATGTAACGTTACACTGTATCCTGCAGGGAAGAGCGTGTTCCACGACGTGCAGAAAGGATTGTGGAAAGTTGACTGATGAGCGCAAGCTGCATTTGTTCAACAGTTTCTACACTGTCCCATACGAGAAACAACAAGCGTTGATTCTCTCCGGCTTAGAACAGGTTAGAAATAGGACAAAACTCCTATTATAATAGCTATATTGAACACTTGCATAGTTTAACTTTGACAGTAATGATACGTACATTAATGTTAACTCTAAAAGTGCAGTGTTACACAATGGTGCAATACAAACTCATTCTGTGTATAGGTTGGGAGTGTGTGAAAGATGGGGGTCCTGATCAAGCAATACCCTGAATGTGCTACAGTATATGTTTTACTATCAATAAATGTATATGTTCTACAAAGAGAAGAATACCACATCTGCAAAATTCTGGGTTTATGGGGACATTTTCAAACAGCAGTCTCAATTTCGGCCAACCCAGGAGTGACACCTGTGGCAAATGTGACGCATTCTTCACTAAGATGTCAGCAGCAACAACTGAAGAGGAGAAGAGGAAGATTGCAGTTGAAAGTGAGTTGCACCATCGAAAAGCCGAAAAGGCCTACACACAGCTTCAAAGTGACACTGAGTGGGCTAAAGCCAATGCTGACTGCCATGTCATTTCTGTGGATCTATAGGGGGTGATGTACACCCCTAATCTGACCCACTCCAATGTCTACTATCAGCGGCAGCTGTCAAATTTTAACCTTTGCATCCAGGAACTTGGAAAAGAAGATCCTGCATACATGTGTGTTTGGCATGAGGGGATTGCACACCGAGGGTCCATTGAGGTAGCAAGCTGCATATTGAAGTGGGTGAAGACAAAATTCACGCCACTCACCAAACCAGAGGTGCGCAAGTTGATCATCTTCAGTGACAGATGCTGTGGGCAGAATAACAACTGGCGGATGCTCAATCTGATGTCGATGCTAGTCTCTATGGGTTACTTTACCCAAGTTGAGCAGAAGTTCATGGTCTCTGGTCATTCTTTTCTTCCTTGTGATCGATCTTTTGCCACCATCGAGAAGAGGCGCAAGGTGTCAGTCCTTCATACACCTGATGATGTTTCAAAGATGATACTTGAAGCACAACCAGCGAAACCATTCAACGTGATGAGGATGCAATGTGAAGACTTCAGGCACCTTCCAGATTCTGTCCTCAAGCGACCAGCTGGACTACAGATCACCTCAGTGAGGTGGTTAAAAGTCACAGGTATTGCACAGAAAATAGTTTACTAACATCCCATCAACATGCAACATGTTGTTCTAACAAAAAATATCCTAATGATTCCCTTTTTTTATTCATTACAATATACAGTACATCTCTCTGTCACCACATTTAGCATTAACTCTAAGCAGTTAATACTTATTTACTGCTGTCACCTCAGTACAGAAGGACATTTCTTGCCTTTAGCATGGGTTTAACGCAATTCAAAACTTAATTGCTGATCATAGTGTTAAACGCAAACAGAATGGTTTTCTGAACGTTTTGTAATATTGACCTTAGGGACCTGCATAATGGACATGCATATTGGCACATCACATTGATCCATATGTACAAGTTGTGCTTCTTTTGATTGAATTAATTTAATTGTATTCTATTTTTGTAGTTATTCTATGGTATGTTCACATTGAGGGCTTCATTTTAAATGAGACTAAGATTTCATGACTCAACTTTTAAGAAAAGTCATCGGTGCTAAAGTTGATAGACCACCTTTAAATGAACCTCCATACAAATGAATTAACTACATATTGCATTTAAGTTATTTACATGAAGGGCATCTGTACTTGAAAGTACTTAAAACATCATATCAGGTGTTAAAAAAGGACATCTTACAAGTGTCATGCAAAATGTCACATATACTGTTCTTCCACAAACTGAAATCATCGCTGGAGATATACTTTTCTTCCACATTCTAAAAATTAAAACAGCAATAAAATAAGTATTTTTTGAAATAACAAAAAAATATAAATTGTTGTTGGAAGATATGAGTATGGTGAATTATTTGTCAACCATAAAACACCTAATGTGGTACACACAATTAATAATATAAAAATAACTGATTATCTTAAAATGGAAAAATTGTCACATATATGGTTCTTCGTCTGTAGGATTCAAATAAAAATACGTAAATTGTTTAACTTGGGTCAAACGTTTTGGGTAGCCTTCCTCAAGCTTCCCACAATAACTTGGGGGAATTTTGGCCCATTCGTCCTGACAGAGCTGGTGCAGCTGAGTCAGGTTTGTAGGCCTCCTTGCTCGCACATGCTTTTCCAGTTCTGCCCACACATTTTCTATAGGATTGAGGTCAGGGCTTTGTGATGGACACTCCAATACGTTGACTTTGTTGTCCTTAAGCCATTTTACCACAACTTTGGAAGTATGCTTGGGTTCATTGTCCATTTGGACGACCCATTTGTGACCAAGCTTTAACTTCCTGACTGATATCTTGAGATGTTGCTTCAATATATCCACATAATTTTCCTACTTTATGATGCCATCTATTTTGTGAAGTGCACCAGTCCCTCCTGCAGCAAAGCACCCCCACAACATGATGCTGCCACCCCCATGCTTCACGGTTGGGATGGTGTTCTTCGGCTTGCAAGCCTCCCCCTTTTCTCCAAACCTAACGATGGTCATTATGGCCAAACAGTTCTATTTTTGGTTCATCAGACCTGAGGACATTTCTCCAAAAAGTACAATCTTTGTCCCCATGTGCAGTTGCAAACCGTAGTATGGCTTTCTTATGGCGGTTTTGGAGCAGTGGCTTCTTCCTTGCTGAGCGGTATTTCAGGTTATGTCTATATAGGACTCGTTTTACTGTGGGTATATATACACTTTTGTACCGGTTTCCTCCAGCATCTTCACAAGGTCCTTTGCTGTTGTTCTGGGATTGATTTGCACTTTTCGAACCAAAGTACGATCATCTCGAGGAGACAGAACGCGTCTCCTTCCTGAGCGGTATAACGGCTGCATGGTCCCACGTTATTTATACTTGCGTACTATTGTTTGTACAGATTAATGTAGTACCTTCAGGCATTTGGAAATTGCTCCCAAGGATGAACCAGACTTGTGGAGGTCTACAATTTTCTGAGGTCTTGGTTGATTTCTTTTGATTTTCCCATGATGTCAAGCAAAGAGGCACTGGGTTTAAAGGTAGGCCTTGAAATACATCCACAGGTACACCTCCAACTGACTCAAATGATGTCAATTAGCCTATCAGAAGCTTCTAAAGCCATGACATCATTTTCTGGAATTTTACAAGCTGGTTAAAGCCCCATTCAACTTAGTCTATGTAAACTTCTGACCCATTGGAATTGTGATACAGTGAATTATAAGTGAAATAATCTGTCTGTAAACAATTGTTGGAAAAATGACTTGTGTCATGCACAAAGTAGATGTCCTAACCAATTTAGAAAAACTACAGTTAGTTAACAAGAAATTTGTGGAGTGGTTGAAAAACGAGTTTTAATGACTCCAACCTAAGTGAATGTAAACTTCCGACTTCAAATATATATATATATATATATATATATATATATATATATATATATATATATATATATATATATATATATATATATATTCCGGACTCTGACATTGCTCGTTGTGATATTTCTTAATTTCGTTCTTTTTACTTTTTGGATTATGTGCGTATTGTTTTGTATTGCTAGGTATAATTACTGCATTTCGCTGCACCTGCGATAGCATCTGCAAATCTGTGTACGCGACCAATAAACTTTAATTTGATATGAGAAGCAGAGAGCTCCAAAGTTCCCACTGGGGTATTGTACTGATTAAAGGCCTCAGTGAGCAGTAATCAATCAGTTTCTTCATCCCAGAAACTCTACATCACGCCATGTCATCCACTTAAAAGTGGAATTGTGTACTGTGTGTGTGTGTGTGCGTGTACGGTCCACTTGAGACTGGCATTTACCCTGGGCGGTCGATGCAATTATAAACTAATGAAGTGTCATCGGTTTTATTCATGTGGATCGTGTCCTTGATCACCAGTGGAAATGAGAATAGATTCCTAATCTATTTTGTGAACTGAAGCAGGCTCTCCTGCCCTATGTCTGTAGCTTCGAGCGCACACACACATACGTGCGCGCACACACATACATTTAGTTATTATTCTAAACCTCTATTGCAATTTTGGGGTACTATCCAGAAACCAAGCTATTCTAACCTGACCATGGATACCCCACAAAGATGGACTGTGCATTAATATTGCACTAAGACCTTCAGTGAAGCAGAGGTTTCACTCTGTCACCAACTAGCCCCTCAATGCTGGATACACACACACTCTGACATCTCTACCCAAAGGACAATAAAGACACTTCACACACCATCAGTAGCTGTGTCAATCACACACACACACACACACACACACACACACACACACACACACACACACACATACGCACACCATTAGAGGCAGTCTAGACAGCCTTCTCACCACCTGGCCTAAGACAGACCTGGCAGAGCATAGACACAGATGGCTTTACCATACACCTCTCGGCACCACACACACACACACACACACACACACACACACACACACACACACACACACACAGTAATGAGATTCCCACCCATCACTCAGTGAGACCATTAGACCATCAGGTAGTTGGAGGACTAGTGTTGAGGCGCGGTCTGTAAGATCAATATACTAGACACTAGCTCAGGTTGTTCATTGGAAAAGAAAGGCCATCCATCGTTATAACACAGAGAACACTGACATAACATGAATACAGCGCTTTCACAATGTCACTGCAATGTATGTGGGTGTCTCGGATTAACCCATCCCATTCCAATATTTTCCCCCTAAACTGTAACGACCAGAGCATTACCTATCCCAAGAGTCCAACTGGCCACAGCTTCACCGGGGCGACAGGAGAGCGGAAAAGAGAGAGGGACTGATGGAATGAGAGAGAGAGAGAGATACAAAGAAAATATGTGAAAGAAGCGATAAGAGTGACAACGAATGAGAAGCTCCAAACACACACACACATTCAAGACAAGGCACAGGGTACCGTAAGCACAGGTGAAAACACAATTATTTAACACAGAGAAAGAGTGAACCTTTGTAAAATAAATGTATTTGTAATAGTCACAGCTTTCTGGGAGTTCAGCACCGTTTGCTTTGTTTGGAGGATTATCACATTCCACTTCTATGATGGAGGAGGATCATATTCACTCATGGTGAGGGGTTTAAGGTAAGCTAGGCTGAGCCGCACTATCGATTCCTACACAATTACCAGACTGACAACACACACACACACACCCACAGGAAATAGAGTGAGGAGCAGATTCGCTCTGCAAATTAATCAGATTTATAGTGTTCTCCTGGTTGAAATAGATTCACTGGGGCACACCTGCACAAGCGCGCATGCACACACGCCCACACACACACACACACACACAGGTCGGGCAGATATTACGTAATAAACAGTCTAAAGCATCATATTTCTTAAGAGAGATTGAAGTGCCCTCCACACCACCTCTCCATTCTGCAGAACAAATAAGGAGAGGATGAATGGATAGAGAGAGAGGAGAGGATGATGCAGGATAAATATTCTAATGCGGAATCTATCATTCCTCTGTGGGCCCTAGATTAACATACATCACCTCAGTTTGTTTGCCTCCTGAATGTGTTGGATTTGGAAACGGTTTGACTCTTATTCAGGGATCTGTGTAACACTGCAGTGACACGTCTTGGCAGAACAGATCAACTATACTGTGGATACAGTCCTTTGCTGTCCACCAAACTGGAAAGCAGGTGTCCATTTTAAAATGTATTAGCCTAAGCATTCAAATACCATTGTCATCACCGTACAGCACTTTTCACCCACCACTTTCATGGTTTGCCACTTTCCTTTCTCAATGTATCTACCCGAGGGCCTGGAGAAGACATGACATGCAAGGGGGGGGGGGGGGGGGGCTGGGGGCTGGCTGGCTGGCTGGCTATCTTCTTTGCCAGACAGCAACACCCTTAGAACTGACCCCAGGACTCTATCAGATGGACAAATGAACACATGGAATGAGGAGAAGAGAGGGGGGTGAAGAAATAAAGGAGAAAAGTGATGAATTTGAAAGAGAGTGAGGGATAAAGAGCTAGAGGGATGGAGGGTAGAGATCTTGCCTGGGGCGGAAGGAAGAAGAGGGGAAGAGAGAGACAGGACTTCAGGGAAAGGAGGGATATAGAGATAAACACGGCTCTAGGGTTGAAAGGAAGGGAGGTGCTGGTCGGGGTATTCCTCTCTTCTTGCTAAAAGACCAGTGGGATGATTCACATTCCAGAAATGATGTAAGGACGAGAGAAATACAAAATGAGAGGAGAGTACTGTTACAATGATGGAAAGAATGAGGGCACGGATGAAGAGTCGGAGAAAGAGGGAAGGTTACAGCTGCCTTCATAAACGAGAGTCACACATGCACAAACACACACACTCACTTTCCACCGAACCCAGAGAGAGAGAGAGAGAGTGTAAGAGAGAGAGGTCACACAGAACCATTTGGGGTTAATTTTGTTTCCCCCCTAAAACCTGTAAGAAGAAATACGTTTCCAGGATCAGAGACATGAGCAGGGGAAAAATTTCCTTGTGGCATTTAATCCCTCAAAATAAACATGCTCAGTGGCCTTTGGATAGCGGCAGGTGACCTGCCTGCTCTAACCTTTCACAAGAGGAACCAATGAATCAAAGCATGATTTTGTATTGTGGTGACTGGGAAAACTGTTACACTGTGCTGTAAGGATCTAAGAGTGGAGAGGTCATTTACATTACACCATCATGAAGGAGTGATGGAGGGAGCGAGGGGGACAGGGATTCAAATAGGGAATTCAAACAGATCTGTGGTCTCTCTTTCTCTGATTTGTCTGCCTCTCTCCTCCACAGCCTCTCCCTCTCTCTATTCCATTATCTCTGTCTCTCCCTCACTATCTCTCTGTCTTTCTTTTCCCTCTATGCCCTGGCGGTCTCTGAGCAGGTGTATGTGGGGGATTGATTGTTCCAGTCAGAGCACTGGAGTATCTCTTTCTGTCTACCTCACTCTCCTATGTCTTTCCCTCTAACTCCTCTTGGATTGTGTCTCTCTCAGGGGATCATGTAGGATCTTCAGTCAACACAGCCCTCCTCTGAACTGACAGAGTTAGAGCCCTGATCCACCCTGTGAGGGAGGAAGGGATGGAGGAAGGGAAAAAAGATGAGGATGAAAGGGAGGTGAACAAGTTGCTCTTGTTTCCTTTCATTCAGCGTCTCTCAGTTAAACGCACACACACACGGCAAAATGGCCCTGAGGCGATGCTTGTTTTGGAAAGAACCGCTTTTCTAACTTAACAGTACAATTTGTACTTGGACTTTCCATCATATGCCTACTATAGAACATCCATCATTATTCAACCGGACCCCTTGCTCTCTCTCTGTCAGGTCAAACTACAGTGAATTCAGAGTCATCCAACTGGGCACACACTGGTTGAATCAACATTGTTTTTGCGTCATTTCAATTAAATTATGTTGAACCAACGTGTAATAGATGTTGAAATGAAATCTGTGCCCAGTGGGATATAGATGACACACTCATACATGTCTCATAGGTCAGCCTGGTCTCATAGACTAGATAGTAAAAGTAAATCCGGACACTCAAATTAGTATGATATTGTTGGGTTCTTGCTTGAAATATACTTATTACTGTTACCATGCTATAACTTATTGATTACTTTACATGTATAAGGATATTTTGGGGTCAATGGAAGGGGTGTAATAACTAGGTGTATGGAAAGTAACTGAGTGAGGAAGGGGGAGTGCAAAAGGTTTACATTCTGTCAAAACATGGTATTGTTAAATCTCATGGCTCCGAAAGAGGGAGGCAAAGGGCAACAGTCTGCTATTAATCACTGATAAGGGAGGACAGTCGTGTGTTAGGGAGGAGTGAAGAATTCGACCCGAGGTCAGGTCAGATGAAGTGAGAAGGAACAGTCCTATCCCACACACATAAAGTTGAAGTTAGAAGTTTACATACACCTTAGCCAAATACATTTAAACTCAGTTTTTCACAATTGCTGACATTTAATCCTAGTAAAAATTCCCTGTTTTAAGTCAGTTCAGGGTGGCAGGTAGCCTAGTGGTTAGCGCGATGAACTTGTAACCGAAAGGTTGCAAGATCAAATCCCTGAGCTGACAAGGTAAACATCTGAAGTTCTGCCCCTAAACAAGGCAGTTAACCCACTGTTCCTAGGCTGTCATTGAAAATAAAGGTACAAATGTAGGATTACCACAATTTTAAGAATGTGAAATGTCAGAATAATAGTAGAGAGAATGATTTATTTCAGCTTTATTTTCTTTCATCACATCCCGAGTGGGTCAGAAGATAACATACACTCAATTAGTATTTGGTAGCATTGCTTTTAAATGGTTTAACTTGGGTCAAATGTTTCAGAAAGCGTCCCTCCCACAAGCTTCCCACAATAAGTTGGGTGAATTTTGGCCCATTCCTCCTGACAGAGCTGGTGTAACTGAGACAGGTTTGCAGGCCTCCTTGCTCACATGCACTTTTTCACTTCTGCCCACACATTTTCTATAGGATTGAGGTCAGGGCTTTGTGATGGACACTCCAATACCTTGACTTTGTTGTCCTTAAGCCATCGATATAGGACAAATTTTACTGTGGATATATATACTTTTGTACCCGTTTCCTCCAGCATCTTCACAAGGTCCTTTGCTGTTGTTCTGGGATTGATTTGCACTTTTCGCACCAAAGTACGTTCATCTCTCGGAGACAGAACGCGTCTCCTTCCTGAGCAGTATGATGGCTGCGTGGTCCCATGGTGTTTATACTTGCGTGCTATTGTTTGTACAGATGAACGTGGTACCTTCAAGCCTTTGGAAATTGCTCCCAAGGATGAACCAGACGTGTGGAGGTGTACAATTTTCTGAGGTCTTGGCTGATTTCTTTTGATTTTTCCATGATATCAAGCAAAGAGGCACTGAGTTTGAAGCTAGGCCTTGAAATACATTCACAGATACACCTCCAATTGACTCAAATGATGTCAATTGGCCTATCAGGAGCTTCTAAAGCCATGACATCATTGTCTGGAATTTTCCAAGCTGTTTAAAGGCACAGTCACCTTAGTGCATGTAAACTTCTGACCCACTGGAATTGTGATACAGTGAATTATAAGTGAAATAATATGTCTGTAAACAATTGTTGGAAAAATGACTTGTGTCATGCACAAAGTAGATGTCCTAATCGACTTGCACATATATTTAGAGCCTCCTACAGTTTGTTTGTTAACAAGAAATTTGTGGAGTGGTTGAAATATGAGTTTTAATGACTCCAACCTAAGTGTATGTAATCTTCCAACTTCAACTGCATACTTCAACACCCACAAAGGTTATAGCATCAGGCAATGCCATGACTACACCAGTGAGATTAACCAATTTAGTTTCTGACTAGCAACAGAGATGTATTGGCTGTCTAGATATGCAAGGAGTTGACTTCGCCTTGTAGGAGGCTCTAAATATATGTAATATTACATAAGACAGATGGTTACTTAAAGCAAAATCTAAAGTATGGTGGTTGGTTGGATGGGTTAGCATATAACGCAAAGGTCTAGTAACCTTTTAACAACATTTCAACTACTTACCACTTTTAAACTACTTAGCTAACCCTTCCTCTAACCCTAACCCTTTTAGATAACACTTCCCCTAACCTTAACCCTTCCCCTAACCTTAACCCTTTAACCTAACTCATAAACCTTTTATTTATTTATAAAAATATATATATATATTGCAGTATGTCCAACCCGCCTCACAACTGCAGACCACGTGTAATCACACCAGCCCAGGACCTCCACATCCAGCTTCTTCACCTGATCATCTGAGACCAGCCACACGGACAGCTGATGAAAGTGAGGAGTATTTCTGTCTGCAATAAAGGCCTTTTGTGGGGAAAAACTCATTCTGAAAAAACTAATTCTCCCCAGTGGGTGGGCCTGGCTCCGAAGTATGTGGGCCTATGCCCTCCCAGGCCTACCCATGGTTGCGCCCCTGCCAGTCATGTGAAATCCATAGATTAGGGCCTAATTTATTTATTTCCATTAACTGATTCTCATATATAAATTGAAACTCTGAAAAATTATAAATATATAAATTGAAACTCATCCGTTCACCTACCTTGCGTCTCCCAAAGACCCGGTGGTTGGAACCAAAAATCTCAAATTTGGACTCATCAGACCAAAGTATATATTTCCACCGGTCTAATGTCGATTGCTCCTGTTTCTTGGCCTAAGCAAGTCTCTTCTTCTTATTGGTGTCCTTTAGTAGTGGTTTCTTTGCAGCAATTCAGCCATGAAGGCCTGATTCACGCAGTCTCCTCTGAACAGTTGATGTTGAGATGTGTCTGTTACTTGAACTCTGAAGCATTTATTTGGGCTGCCATTTCTGAGCCTGGTAACTCTAATGAACTTATCCTCTGCAGCAGAGGTAACTCAGGGTCTTCCTTTCCTGTGGCGGTCCTCATAAGAGCCTATTTCATCATAGCACTTGATGGTTTTTGCGACTGCAAAGTCCTTGACATATTCCGGATTGACTGAACTTCATGTCTTAAAGTAATAATGTACTGTTGTTTCTCTTTGCTTACTTGAGCTGTTCTTGCCATAATATGAACTTGGTCTTTATGTCACAACACAACTGATTGGCTCAAATGCGTTAAGAAGGAAAGAAATTCCACAAATTAACTTTTAACAAGGCACACTTGTTAACTGAAATGCATTCCAGGTGACAATCTCATGAAGATGTTTGAGAGAATGTCAAGAGTGTGCAAAGCTGTCATCAAGGCAATGGATGTCTACTTTGAAGGATCTCAAATATAAATATATATTTTGATTTGTTTGACACTTTTTTTGGTTACTACATGATTCCATATGTGCTATTTCATAGTTTTTCACTATTATTCTACAATGTAGGAAATTGCATAAATAAAGAAAAACCCTTGAATGAGTAGGTGTGTCCAAACTTTTGACTGGTACTGTATGTTTGTAAACTTACCATTAAAAATTACCATAATGAATGAGTGTCCATATACCTGTACCATGATATTTGCACTGCTACTGTGTAAACTACTTCAATTTCCAAGATGGTGTAGCAGTCAGACATCTATTTGTCTTGTCCCGTCCCATGTATATATCGTTTTCTTCTTATATATTTTGTTTATTTTTAATCTCAATTTCCATCTACGGACTGAACATACTCTCCTGCATCCCGCCTCACCCAATGTGATACGGATCTGCAATTCTTTACACGTTAGAACCGGAACCTCCATCAGAAGCTAGCTAGCTACTAGCTAGTAGTCAGTTAGCTACTGCTAGCGGTCATCACTGTTAACTCGGACATCAGCCAGCCTCAGCCCGGTCAATTTCCTGCCAGTCTGCACAGAGCGATATCAACCCAGAGCATATCGGACTGCTTTCTCTACCATATTTCCGGATTCCTACCACAAGCTATGAACCTTTACACCGGATCATCGCAGCTAGTTAGCTGCTATCCGAGTAGCTACTCCTGGCTAACATCTCTGTCCCGAAGCAAGCACCAGTTAGCCTGGAGCTAGCCTCGAGCTAGGCCCATCTCCCAGCTAGTTGAAGAGGTCCTTCAGCCAATTCTTGGGCTACAATACCTGTTTTGACATATTGGCCTGGACCCTTTTACTGCCGACACGGAGCCCGGCCGATCCATCACGACTGGTCTACCGACATAACTGTCCGAGGGGGTCTCAACAGGCTATTCTGTTACGGCTATTCTGTTGCAGAAGAACCAGAATCTACTAGCCCCAGCAAACTAGCTTTCCTGAACGCTGTGTCTGTCCCCTGCTCGCCTAGCGTAGTAGTGACTACCGAACGGCACCCTGACTCACCTATTGCTGCTCTTTTGACCTGCCTACACAGCTGATGCCCCCTGGACTGTTTCAATAACACGGTACCTCATTTTGTTTACCTGTCGGCCCCAGCCTCGAACTAAGGTCCTGTATGTACCTAACTAACCCGCTCTGCCCATTCATCGCCATTTACCCATTGATGTCTTAGCTCTCCTGATCAACACCTGTGTTTGCTTTATGCCTCTCTCTAATGTCAATATGCCTTCTCGACTGCTGTCTTGACTAGTTGTTACTGTTTTATTTCACTGTAGAGCCCTCAGTCCCACTCAAAATGCTTTAGATAGCTCTTTTGTCCCACCCCACACACATGCGGAGACCTCACCTGGCGCCTCCAGAGACGAAACCTCTCTCATCGTCACTCAACGCCTAGGTTTACCTCCACTGTACTAACATCCTACAATACCATTGTCTGTACATTATGCCCTGAATCTATTCTACCACGCCCAGAAATCTGCTCCTTTTATTCTCTGTCCCCAATGCACTAGACAACCAGTTCTTATAGCTTTTAGCCGTACCCTTATCCTACTCTGTTCCTCTGGTGATGTAGAGGTTAACCCAGGCCCTGTAGCCCCCAGTTCCACTCCTATTTTTTTTGTTCCCTTATTTAACTAGGCAAGTCATTTAAGAACAAATTTTTATTTTCAATGACAGCCTAGGAACAGTGGGTTAACTGCCTTGTTCAGGGGCAGAACGACAGATTTTTACCTTGTCGGCTCGGGGATTCAATCTTGCAACCTTTCGGTTACTAGTCCAATACTCTAACCACTAGGCTATCTGCAGCTCCTATTCCCCAGGCGCTATCTTTTGTTTACTTATGTAACCGTAAAAGCCTTGGTTTCATGCATGTTATTTAACATCAGAAGCCTCCTCCCTAAGTTTATTTTTTCACTGCTTTAGCACACTCTGCCAACCCTTAGGAAGGCCACCAACAATTCTGAAATTTCGATCCCAAACTACAACGTTTTCCACCAAGATAGAACTGCCAAAGGGGGTGGAGTTGAAATCTACTTCAGAGAGAGCCTGCAGAGTTCTGTCATGCTATCCAGGTCTGTGCCAAAGAGTTCGAGCCTCTACTTTTAAAAATCCACCTTTCCAGAAATAAGTCTCTCACTGTTGCCGCCTGTTATAGACCCCCCTCAGCCCCTGCTCTGCCCTGGATACCATATGTGAATTAATTGTCCCCCATTTATCTTCAGAGTTTGTACTGTTAGGTGACCTAAATGGTGATACGCTTAATATCTCGGCCATCCTACAATCTAAGCTAGACGCCCTCAATCTCACACAAATGATCAAGGAACTTGATTACAAGGTTACAACCCTAAATCCATAAACACGGCCACCCTCATAGATATCATCCTGACCAATCAGCCTTCTAAATACACCTCTGCTGTCTTCAACCAGGATCTCAGTGATCACTGCCTCATTGCCTGTGTCCGTAATGGGTCCGTGGTCAAACGACCACCCCTCATTACTGTCAAACGCTCCATAAAACACTTCAGCAAGCAGGCCTTTCTAATCGACCTGGCCCGGGTATCCTGGAAGGATATTGACCTCATTCCAACAGTAGAGGATGCCTGATTATTCTTTAAAAGTGCTTTCCTCACCATCTTAAACAAGCATGCCCCATTCAAAAAATGTAGAACTAAGACCAGATACAGCCCTTGGTTCACTCCAGACTTGACCAGCACAAAAACAATGTGTGGTGTACTGCATTAGCATCGAATAGCCCCACGATATGCAACTGTTCAGGGAAGTTAGAAAACAATTTACACAGGTAGTTAGGAAAGCAAAGGCTAGCTTTTTCAAACCGAAATTTGCATGCTGTAGCTCAAACTCCAAAAAGTTCTGGGACACTGTAAAGTCCATGGAGAATAAGAGCATTTCCTCCCAGCTGCCCACTGCACTGAGGCTAGGAAACACTGTCACCACCGATAAATCTACGATCATTGAGAATTTCAATAAGCTTTTTTTTTATACGGCTGGCCATGCATTCCACCTGGCTACCCCTACCCCGGTCAATAGCTCTGCACCCCCTGCAGCAACTTGCCCAAGCCTCCCCCATTTCTCCTTCACCCAAATCCAGATAGCTGATATTATGAAAGAGCTGCAAAATCTGGACCCCTAAAAATCAGCTGGGCTAGACAATCTGGACCCTCTCTTTCTAAAATTATCCACCACATTTGTTGCAATCCCTATTACTAGCCTGGTCAACCTCTCTTTTGTATCGTCTGAGATCCCTAAAGATTGGAAAGCTGCCGCGGTCATCCCCCTCTTCAAAGGGCAGACACTCTATACCCAAACTGTTACAGACCTATATCTATCCTACCCTGCCTTTCTAAAGTCTTCGAAAGCCATGTTAACAAACAGATCACCGACCATTTCGAATCCCACCGTATCTTCTCTGCTATGCAATCTGGTTTCTGAGTGGGTCATGGGTGCACCTCAGCCACGCTCAAGGTCCTAAACAATATCAGAACCGCCATCGATAAAAGACAATACTGTGCAGCCGTCTTCATCGACCTGGCCAAGACTTTTGATTATGTCAATCACTGCATTCTTATCGGCAGACTCAACAGCCTTGGTTTCTCAAATGACTGCCTTGCATGGTTCACCAACTACTTCTCAGATAGAGTTCAGTGTGTCAAATCGGAGGACCTGTTGTCCGGATCTCTGGCAGTCTCTATGGGGGTGACACAGGGTTCAATTCTCAGGTTGACTCTTTTCTCTGTATACATCAATGATGTCGCTCTTGCTGCTGGTGATTCTCTGATCCACCTCTACACAGACGACACGATTTTGTCTACTTCTGGCCCTTCTTTGGACACTGTGTTAACAAACCTCCAGATGAGCTTCAATGCCATACAACACTCCTTCCGTGGCCTCCAACTGCTCTTAAATGCAAGTAAAACTAAATGCATGCTCTTCAACCAATCGCTGCCCGCACCTGCCCGCCCATCCAGCATCACTACTCTGGACGGTTCTGACTTAGAATATGTGGACAACTACAAATAGCTAAGTGTCTGGTTAAACTGTAAACTCTCCTTCCAGACTCACATTAAGCATCTCCAATCAAAAATGAAATCTAGAATCGGCTTCCTATTTCGCAACTAAGCATCCTTCACTCATGCTGCCAAACATACCCTCGTAAAACTGACCATCCTACCGATCCTTGACTTCGGCGATGTCATTTACAAAATAGTCTCCAACACTCTACTCAACAAATTGGATGCAGTCTATCACAGTGCCATCCGTTTTGTCACCAAAGCCCCATATACTACCCACCACTGCGACCTGTACACTCTCGTTGGCTGGCCCTCGCTTCATACTCATCGCAAAATCCACTGGCTCCAGGTCATCTACAAGTCTTTGCTAGGTAAAGCCCCACCTTATCTCAGCTCACTGGTCACCATAGCAGCACTCACCCATAGCACGCGCTCCAGCAGATATATTTCACTGGTCATCCCCAAAGCCAACACCATCTTTGGCCGCCTTTCCTTCCAGTTCTCTGCTGCCAATGACTGGAACGAATTGCAAAAATCACTGAAGGTGGAGTCTTATATCTCCCTCACTAACTTAAGCATCAGCTGTCAGAGTAGCTCACCGATCATTGCATCTGTACACAGCCCATCTGTAAATAGCCAGACAACTACCTCATCCCCATATTGTTATTTTTTTTTACTCCTTTGCACACCAGTATCAATCACGTCCTGACCATAGTAAGACATTATTTTATATGGTAGAGTAGGTCAGGGCGTGACAGGGGTTGTTTTTCTATGTTTTGTATTTCTATGTTCATGGTCTAGTTTTGTATTTCTCTGTTGGTTTTGTTTGGAATGATCTCAAACTAGAGGCAGCTGGTCCTCGTTGTCTCTAATTGGAGATCATACTTAAGTAGGGTTTTTTCTACCTGGTGTTGTGGGATCTTGTTTTTGTATTGCTCAGTGAAGCCTGCAGAACGTGACGTTCGTGTTTCTTTGTTTATTGTTTTGTATAGTGTTCTGAGTATATTAATAAATATTTATCATGAGCACTCAACACCTTGGTCTACTCCTTACGACAAGCGTCACAGAAGATCCCACCAACACAGGACCAAACAGTGTACCCAGGAGGTAATGGCATCCTGGTCTTATGAGGAGATCAGGAGGAGTATATCCGGGGCTTGGGAAATAATAGTGGCAGGAGAAAAGAGCCTGCCAGGGAAGCAGGCGGAAGCAGCGAAGGAGGGACAGCTACAAAGTCGGGAAGGAAGGCTACAGAAACCCCCCCCAAAAATTGGGGGGGCACATGGAGCAGTCGGCGGAACCGAGGAGTGAACCAGAGCCAATCCGGGAGAAGAGGGAGAATTTGGAAAACAGAGAAATGGGAGAGTTGTTGAGTTGGTGGAGGATGCACCAGTTTTTCCCAAAGGAACGTGTTGTCAGTTTGGTGCCACCTGAGTCAGCTCCCCGTACTCGTCCTGAGAAGTGTGTGGAAGTTCCAGAACAATTGATACCGGCTATACACACCAGGTCTCCAGTACGTCTCAACAGCCCGGTACGTCCTGTGCCTGCTCCTCGCAGATCACCCCTGTCCTCACCTCGATTGTATTGTATACTGTTATTTAAAACATATACAGTGTATATATTAAACAATCTTGTATTTTTAAATTTATTTCCACAATTAATGAATAATATGCATAATAATGTAGGCACTTCATACAAAGGATTTTTACCTATAACCAGGACTGGCATTACAAAAATGTACTTTTTTTGCACGCAGTTATTATTTTGGGAAACAATTATTATGATTTATCCTATACTGTCACTAACATCATTACCCCTTAGCAACAGATATGGGATACATACACATACTCTCCCCACCCTTCCCCTACAAAAAAACACAATCTCAGATGTTCAACAGTTGTTCCATCCCCGAGCCCAACTCAAGAAGACGTGATGTGCGAATGCATATACAGTTTTAGCTGTTTGAGAAGGCATGCAAAATTGAGAAAGAATGGGGAGATTTGCTGATGGAGCTCAGACACACACTTTTCCCCTCAAATACACAAACGCCGTTGTGACCATTTTCCCAAGCATCTCTGCACCGTCAGACCTTTTGATTATTTTGTGCCGCCAGGGTCACAATAATTTGCCCCCTCTCTGATTGTCCGAGTGTGACCCCCCTACCCATTGGTTACTACAGCTAGTGCTGCCACCACTACCACTACCTAACTCCTAACCTTAACCCCTAACCCTAACCCCCAGCAAGCTAACGTTAGCCACCTACAGTAGCTAGAATTAATAAAATATGTTTTGACCACTCACATTAACCAATTAGCAATATGGGCTCTAGCTCACTAAGGCCTAAACCTCTCACAATCGTTTTCAGTGTCCTCTCTCTGTCTCCTTCTCTCTCCCTCAAACAATTTACACTCTCTTATCATTGTTCTGTTGATTTCGATAGCCTTTCTTTTTTTTGCTGGTTTTCGTTGGAATTGTTTAAGAGCTAGATGCTGGGGTTGCTTTTCGAAGACTGAAAAAGAGAGGGTTGAGGAATGAAGAGAGCAGAGGGAGAGAGGTTTGGACTCACAGATCGACTGTTTCACACTTGGCTGGTTAAGGATGCCATGGTTTCTGGTGCGTACTGCCTGCAAATGCAGGAGAGAGAGAGTGGTGGACATGGAGAAAGTGAGAGAAGGGACGAGATGGAGAGAGCAGCATAGGGTTAGGAAAGAGATGGAAGGAAAAAGGAAAAGAGGGAGTTACTGAATAGGGGATACAGAGAAATAGAGAAAGAGGATCGGGACAAGAAGAGAAGTGAAACAGATAGAAAGAAAATAAATCATATATTAAAAACACGCTTGTCTTGTGTTTCTTCTTATAAACAAATGTTCTTTAGTCTCACTAGAGAACGCCAGAACACAAAGACAATAAAGTCCACAGCACCAGATGCTCACTCAGCCAACTGTCTTAAGGGGAAGCGAGACTTCCCATGAATAACTTCAATAAGCCTTATACCCTTATTTTTCTAGAAGGAGCGTTAGCTTCAATGGGCAATAAAGTTCTACTGTCTTCATTAAACAAGCGGTCCAGACAGTGATTGGTTGATGAAAGGGTGTCTCCTCTGTGAATACACACTGTAATCATTTGTAATTATTGTTGCCAAAGCTCAGATCCCTCACATCGCACAAGGCTCAAATCCTTGCGATCACACACGGCCGAGCTACACTTCTTTGACGAACCTAACAGGATCTGTGCGATTGAAAAAGTGAGGTCGTCTTTTTGTTTAGCATGTTTGTGCACTCTTAGGAAAAAAAGGTGCTATTTAGAACCACTAAGGGATCTTCAGCTGTCCCCATATCAGAACCCTTTCAAGAACCATTTTTGGTTCCAGATAGAACCCTTTCCACAGAGGGTTCTACCTGGAACCAAAAAAGGTTCTCCTATGTGGACAGGCAAAGGACCTTTTTGGAAGCCTTTTTTCTAAAAGTGTGGGTGTACAGGCAGACACACACTCTCATACTTATTCAGACACAGGCACAGATACAGACCCACTCTGCACAAACTGGTTGAATCAACATTGTTTCAACGTAATTTGTCAATGTATGCCGACGTGGAATCTACGTGTAAAATACATTGGATTTGCAAAAAGTGTTTCACCCACAACTTGTTTTGTGGGTGAAATTTCAACCATAGGATTGTCATCATGGTAACCAATTTTCAACATAGACAAACCTTGTATAAAAGATGTTGAATTCTTACTTTTGAAACAACGTTAGAGCTTCAACGTTATATCCACTATTCAAAACAAACAATAGGCTGGGTAGCACCTCCTACTGAAGAGATTATCTATCTACAGCTATCACTTTGGTCTCTAATCCAGGGTTTTAATCCAACCCTGCTTTGGTATTTGTCACTGACTATTACCAACGTGAGAATGATTGTTGAGCGTTATGCAAATAAAATCGAAATAGATTCACTGTTGCTATGGAAATAAAATCAAATAAAATGTTATTGGTGACATACACATGGTTAGCAGATGTTAATGCGAGTGTAGCAAAATGCTTGTGCTTCTTCTAGTTCTGACAGTGCAGCCAGATCTAACATGTAATCTAATAATTCCACAACAACTACCTAATACACATAAATCTAAGTAAAGGAATAAGAATATATAAATATATGGATGAGCAATGACAGAGCGGCATAGGCAAGATGCAATAGATGGTATAAAATACAGTATATACACATATGAGATGAGTAATGGAAGATATGCAAACATTATTAAAGTGGTATTATTAAAGTGACTAGTGATTTAATTTATTAAAGTGGCCAATGATTTGAATGCAGCAGCCTCTCTGTGTTAGTGATGGCTGTTTAACAGTTTGATGGCCTTGAGATAGAAGCTGTTTTTCAGTCTCTTGGTCCCAGCTTTGATGCACTTGCATTGATCTCGCTTTCTGGATGATAGCGGGATGAACAGACCGTGGTTCAGGTGGTTGATGTCCTTGATGATCTTTTTGGCCTTCCTGTGACATCGTGTGCTGTAGGTGTCCTGGAGGTCAGGTAGTTTGCCCCCTGTGATGCGTTGGACAGACCACCCTTTGGACAGCCTGCGGTTGCGGGCAGTGCAGTTTCCATACCAGGCGGTGATACAGCCCGACAGGATGCTCTCAATTGTGCGTCTGTAAAAGTTTGTGAGGGTTTTAGGAGCCAAGCCAAATTTATTCAGCCTCCTGAGGTTGATGAGGTGCTATTGCGCCTTCTTCACCACACTGTTTGTGTGGGTGGACCATTTCAGATCGTCAGCGATGTGTACACCAAGGAACTTGAAGTTTTCCACCTTCTCCACTGAGGTCCCATCGATGTGTTTAGGGGTGTGCTCACTCTGCTGTTTCCTGAAGACCACGATCAGCTTCTTTGTTTTGTTGACGTTGTGCGAGACGTTATTTTCCTGTCACCACCTGGGGGCGGCCGTCAGGAAGTCTGGGACCCAGTTGCACAAGGCGGGGTTCAGAACCAGGGCCCGAGATTAAGGATGAGCTTGGAGGGTACGATAGTGTTGATGGTGAATGGCGATTGCATCATCTGTGGATCTATTGGGGCGGTAAGCAAAATTGGGTCTAGGGTATCAGGTAAGGTAGAGGTGATAAGGTACAACTAGCCTCTCAAAGCACTTCATGATGACAGAAGTGAGTGCTACAGGGCGATAGTCATTTTCTTCAGTTACCTTTGCTTTCTTGGGTACAGGAACAATGGTGGACATCTTGAAGCAAGTGGGGCCAGCAGACCGGAATAGGGAGAGATTGAATATGTCCGTAAACACTCCAGCCAGCTCGTCTGCGCATGCTCTGAGGACGGCTAGGGATGCCGTCTGGACCGCCTTGCGAGAGTTAACACATTTAAATGTCTTACTCACGTTGGCCATTGAGAAGGAGAGCCCACAGTCCTTAGTAGCGGTCTGCATCGGTGGCACTGTGTTATTCTTAATGGGGACAAAAAAGGGGTTTAGCTTGTCCGGAAGCAAGATGTCGGTGTCCGAGACGTGGTTGGTTTTCCCTTTGTAGTCCGATATTGTCTGTAGACCATGCCACATACGTCTCGTGTCTGAGCCATTGAATTATGACTCCACTTTGTCTCTGTACTGACATTTTGCCTGTTTGATTGCCTTTACGGCGGGAATAACGACAATGTTGGTATTCGGCCATATTCCCAGTCACCTTGCAATGGTTAAATGCGGTGGTTCACGCTTTCAATTTTGCTCGAATGCTGCCATCTATCCATGGTTTCTGATTTGGGTAGGTTTTAACAGCTACAGTGGGTACAACATCTCCTATACACTTCCTGATGATCTCAGTCCCCGTATCTGTGTATTCGTCGATGTTATTCTCAGAGGCTACCCAGAACTTATACCAGTTTGCGTGATCAAACATTGAAGCATGGATTCTGATTGGTCAGACCAGTGTTGAATAGACCTTAGCATGGGTTCTTCCTGTTTGAGTTTCTGCTATAGGCAGGGAGGAGCAAAATGTAGTTGTGATCAGATTTGCCGATGGAATGGCGGGGGATGGCATTGTAGGCATTTCTAAAAGTTGAGTAGCAGTGGTCCCAAGTTTAACCAGCCGAGTACTACAGTCAATGTGTTGGTAGAACTTCGGTATCTTTTCTGAAATTTGCTTTGTTAAAATCTCAAGCTACAATAAATGTGCCCTCAGGATATGTGGTTTCCAGTTTGCATAAAGTCCAGTGTAGTTCTTTGAGGGCTGTTGTGGTATTGTCTTGAGGGGAATATTCACGGCTGTGACTATAACCCGAAGAGAATGCTCTTGGGAGGTAATACTGTCGGCATTTGATTGTGAGGTATTCTAGGTCGGGTGAACAAAATGACTTGACTTTCTGTATGTTATCACAATCACACAATAAGTGGTTAATCATGAAACATACAACCCCACCTTTCTTCTTCCCAGAGAGTTCTTTATTGCTCTAAATAAGCAATATACAGTGTATTCAGAAAGTATTCAGACCTCTTCACGTTTTCCACATTTGGTTACGTTATAGCCTTATTCTAAAGTAGATCAAATAAAACAACATTCTCATCAATCTACACACAATACCCCATAATGACAAAGCGAAAACAGGATTTCAGAATTTTTTACACATTTATTAAAAATGAAAAACAGAAATACTCAGACTCAGTATTCAGACCCTTTGCTATGAGACTGGTAATTGAGCTTGTCCATTGATCATCCTTGAGATGTTTCTACACTTTATTGGAGTCCACCTGTGGTAAATTAAATTGATTGGACATGATTTGGAAAGGCACACACCTGTCAAAATAAGGTCCCACAGTTGGCATTGCATGTCAGAGCAAAAAACAAGCCATGAAATTGAAGGAATTGTCCGTCGAGCTTCGAGACAGGATTATGTCGAGGCACAGATCTGACAAAGGGAACCAAAAGGTTGAATACAAATGGTTATGTTAGTTTGTAAGATAGCCTAAAGTGAAGGCTATTTACTGTATTACAACAGTCATATTAAATTGCATTAGGTTGAAAATGCAACCAAATATCAACATTTAAAGGAGATGTATCTAACACTTGCATAGTTCCATGTGAGCTTCTGGTTTAATCCTATTCTTTAACTTTTATTTTTGGTATGGAAAAAACACTGCTCATCTGCAGAAAACCAAGCCATGAGGTCGAAGGAATTGTCTGTAGAGCTCCAAGACAGGATTTTTGTAGAGGCACAGATCTGGAGAAGGGTACCACAACATTTCTGCAGCATTGAAGGTCCCCAAGAAACGGTGGCCTCCATCATTCTTAAAGTGAAGAAGTTTGGAATCACCAAGACTCTTCCTGGAGCTGGCAGCCTGGCCAAACGGACCAATCGGGGGAGAAGGGCCTTGGTCAGGGGGTGACCAAGGACCCGATGGTCATTCTGACAGAGCTGCAGAGTTTTCTGTGGAGATGGGAGAACCATCCAGAAGGACAACAATCTTTGCAGAACTCTATCACATCAGGCCTTTATGGTAGAGTGGCCAGATGGAAGCCACTCCACAGTAAAAGGCACATGACAGCATACTTGGAGTTTGCCAAAATGCACCTAAATGACTCTCAGACCACGAGTAACAAGATTCTCTGGTCTGATGAAACCAAGATTCAACCTGGCACCATCCCTACGGTGAAACATGGTGGTGGCAGCATCATGCTGTGGGGATGTATTTCAGCGGCAGGAACTGGGAGACTAGTCAGTCTCGAGGGAAAGATGAACAAAGCAAAGTACAGAGAGGTCCATGATGAAAACCTGCTTCAGAGCACTCAGAGCACTCAGGACCGCAGACTGGGGGCGAAGGATTACCTTCCAACAGAACAACGACCCTAAGCACACAGCCAAGACAACGCAGGAGTGGCTTCGGGACAAGTCTCTGAATGTCCTTGAGTGGCCCAGCCAAAGCCCAGACCTGAACCTGATCGAATATCTCTAGAGAGACCTGAAGATAGCTGTGCAGCGAAGCGCCAAAATCCAACCTGACAGAGCTTGAGAGGATCTGCAGAGAAGAATGTGAGAAACTCCCCAAATACAGGTGTGCCAAGCTTGTAGCGTCATACCCAAGAAGACTCTAGGCTGTAATTGCTGCCAAAGGTGCATCAGAAAATAACTGAGTAAAGGGTCTGAATACTTATGCAAATGTGATATTTCAGGTGTATATTTTTCATAAATGTGCACCCAAAAAATTTAAAACCCGTTTTTGCTTCATCATTATTGTCACGCCTGCTCCCGCTCCCCCTCTCTGGCGCTCTCTGGTGCCAGGCTGCCCATCATTACGGAAACCTGTCACCATTACGTGCATCAGTGGTCATTGACTCGCCTGGACTCCTTCATGTTTTGATTCCCTTCCCTATATATGTCTGTTCCTCTGTTTTATCCCTGTGACAGCATGACTGTCGTTTTGTTTTCCCCTGTCCAGACGCTGTCCGTGTTCTGTTTCATGTCCGTTGTTCCATTAAAATGTCCACTCCTTGTACTTGCTTCTCGTCTCCCAGCGTCTGTCCTGACAGAATGCTGACACCACAATTTGAAGCATCAGGGAGTTCTTGTTTTTTGTTGGGGATGTTGGGTCCGGGGATGCCTCAGCTGGCTCTTCAGGCTTCCATGCCTTAGCTGGCTCGAGAGGTTTCCTTGACTCGGTTGGCTCAGCAGAATCCCACCCCACGTCATGCCTCAGCGGGCTCGTCAGGCTTTCACACCTCAGTGGGATCGTCGGGCTTCTACGCCTCAGCCGGCTCATCGGGCTTCTACGCCTCAGCCGGCATGTCCAGTACCCATGCCTCGGCCAGCCCATCAGGCTCGCCCAGGTGGGATGTCGAGTGGCGCCTCTAGAGGGGGGTGGTATTGTCACGCCTGCGCCCACATTACGCACACCTGTCACCATCATTAAGCGCATCAGCACTCATTGGACTCACCTAGACTCATTCACATTTTGATTGCCTTCCCTATATCTGTCTGTTCCTCTGTTTCATCCCCGTGTCAGCATTATTGTCGTTTTGTTTTCCCCTGTCCAGACGCTGTCCATGTTCTGTTTCATGTCTGTTGTTCCATTAAAATGTTCACTCCTTGTACTTGCTTCTCGTCTCCCACCGCCTGTCCTCACAACTATGGGGTATTGTGTGTAGAATGATAAAGAAATTAAATCATTTAATCAATATTAGAATAAGGCTGTAATGTAACAAAGGCAGAGTTCCTTTGTCCAGTGTCTGTGTTCTTTTGCCCATCTTAATCTTTTCTTTTTATTGGCCAGTCTGAGATACGCTTTTTCTTTGCAACTCTGCCTAGAAGGCCAGCATCCCAGAGTCGCCTCTTCACTGTTGACATTGCGTCTGGTAATTTTCAGGTATTAATTCACGAAGCTGCCAGTTGAGGACTTGTGAGGCGTCTGTTTCTCAAACTCGACACTCTAATGTACTTGTCCTCTTGCTCAGTTGTGCACCGGGGCCTCCCACTCCTCTTTCTATTCTGGTTAGGGCCAGTTTGCACTGTTCTGTGAAGGGAGTAGTACACAGCGTTGTACGAGATCTTCAGTATCTTGGCAATTTCTCGCATGGAATAGCCTTCATTTCTCAGAACAAGAATAGACTGACGAGTTTCAGAAGAACGTTCTTTGTTTCTGGACATTTTTAGCCTGTAATCGAACCCACAAATGCTGATGCTCCAGATATTCAACTAGTCTAAAGAAGGCCAGTTTTATTACTTCTGTAATCAGCACAACAGTTTTCAGCTGTGCTAACATAATTGCAAAAAGGTTTTCTAATGGCCAATTAGCCATTTAAAATGATAAAACTTGGATTAGCTAACACAACGTGCCATTGGAACACAGGAGTGGTGGTTGCTGATAATGGGCCTCTGTATGCCTATGTAGATATTCCATAAAAATATTTACACGTTAAGTTTGCTGAAAATAAACCCAGTTGACAGTGAGAGGACATTTCTGAGTTTAGATATGCACGCCTATTATGATGGCAAATTTTCTCTCTCCCTCATCCTTTCCATCACTTCAGATTGACCCTCTGGTCTATGATTAGTAGATGTGGGTGAGTGGACATACAGATCTGGGACTAGCCTAGCAGCAGCAGCTCTTCTCAACTATTGGCAAGGATTTATTTTACATCTAATCGCCATGAGATATGCTTTGTTCTGCATTCAACACTTTATTGCAGGAGAAGTGAACACCTATCAGATCCCCTTGCTGTCCTTCACCCCTCGGTGCAGTCTGCTAACCATCGCTGAGGCCAGGAAGAAGTCTGCCAGCCAAAGTAGGAGCCATGTTCATCGCCATGCAACACTCTACTGACTCAGGGATGCAAACTGGTGAGGGCCCAAAAAGGCGACACTTTTTGTTGTACTGAAACATGCAAAAAAAAATCTCTGCTAGGGGGAAATGCAGGTTTTAACTAATTAAACAACAAAGAATATGATCTACATGATCAGTCTCCGTGTGTAAAATAGAACGCGGTTATTGTGAACCTAACTCACATCTAAAAAAATGTAAGGAAAGCAATCCAATGTTATTTGTTACCTAGACTTTATTGCAAATGACACTCAAGTCTTGAGAAAAAAACAATACACTAATATTGCAGTTAGCCATGACAGCCTTTATAATAGAACGCTTGTGACCACAAACATCTAAATAATGCACTTGGGAAAAAACATCTTAAAGTAGAAATAGAATGAAACAAACAGGCATTGTATATTTACTCTAATATAGTGGCCACTATAGTAGACATTGATCAAGTGCACAAGGCTACATGTGTGCAAAAATAACATTCACTGAGTAAAAAATGTAATAATACCCCCACTCACACAAAAGTTTTACTGTCAAGTTCAACACAACAAAAGCAATATCTTTGGGCTGCACTGCATGTTATTACATTGTACACTTTCTGTCTGTGGACATCTGTTCTACAATGTGCCAGCAGAGCATGATAATTGATCTCTTTCAGGCATCCCCCGTAGTGTGGAGTACTTGGTACGAGAGACTTATAACTGGTTTTCAGTGTCTCCAAAGCGCAGGGAGGCCTACAAGGCCTTATATGAGAGCATCAACTGTGGGGAGAAACCTTTACAGATAACCAAGGTGTGTGCCACACGTTGGCTCTCCATTGAACCCGCGGTTTCACGCATTTTGAACCAGTGGGAGGAGCTTAGGCTGCATTTCGCAGTCACCACGTCCAGCGAACACTGCTACATGGCTGAGGTTTTGTACTCCATGTACAGTGATCCTCAAAACATATTGTATCTGACTTTTTTGAAGTCAGTGCTGGGTGAGGTACAGTTGGCCATCAAGGCTTTTGAGGGAGAGCAAGTAGATCCTCTTAAGCTACTTGACAACTTGGTTAGTCTGATCAAGTCTGTGAGCAGCAGGGTGCTGAATCCACTTGCAAATGTTGATGTACTCAAAGGGCCAATAGATGGATACATCAGTCCCAAACCGTACCTTGGTTACCTTTTTGAGTCAAAGGCAGCTGAGCTCCACCTTGCGCCTGAGGATGAAAACAATGTCCGAAAGCGGTGTGTAGCCTTCACCATCTCCCTCACTAATGAGTTGAGAGTGAGACTGCCGGACAACATCGAAGCATTGCAGTACGTCAGTATTCAATGTGGAGGAAACTCTGAAGCACAATAAGAGCCCTGGAGAAATAGAAAAAATAGCCAAGCTCCTTGGCTACTCCCCTGCAGAGATAGACAAGATTGTCCAGCAATGGCGTGCCATCCATCTTAGTAAATGGAATGAGACAAAAAACACACTGGGCTTCTGGAGTGAGATTTGGAAGTTCAGGGATGCAGCTGATATCAACCCGTTTCAAGAACTTGCCATGGCTGCTGTGTCTGTGTTGTCCTTGCCACACTCAAATGCTGAAGTCGAGAGAGTATTCAGCCAGATGAGTGTGGTAAAAAGCAAACTTAGAAATCTGATGCCCTTGCAGATCCTTAACCCCATCCTGTACATTCGATATGGACTGAAGCTGTCTGGTGAGGCTTGCTATGAGCACCAGCTGCCTGATAATGTTTTGCAGCTTTTTGGCACATCAGTTGCTTACTCATTGAAGTCAGCTCCCTCAGTTGCTGAACCTGCCATAGAGAGCCTTGACCAAAATGACGATGACCCACTCTTTCTGTGAGCCAGCACAGCCTGTGTGTGTGTGGAGGGGGGTCTGACTTTTTTTTTTTACCTGAATTAGGGCCAGACAAGTTATCATAATTTTCTCACATTGCCATTGACAGTTTTTTCTATTGTCTCTTTTTGGACCATTTAGATTGTTAATGTAGATTGTATACAAAAAAAGAAATAATGTTGTTTAAAAATGTTCATGTTTACTGTTGTAGGCTCCTCATTGGACCATAAGGTTAAAAACCAAACCAAATTAAGAAAATTAAACAAAAAAATTAAATGCAATTTTTTTTTAAACTAAGTAACTCTGCCAGAGTGTCTCTTTTGGGTCACTTTTTCCGGTCCCAAGCCCGGATAAAGGAGGAGGGTTGGAATTGTGACAGTAAAAAAAACAAGAATCGACAGAAGAAAGTTCATTTGTAGTTCTAAACATATTTAGGGTGTTTTTTACTCACTTTTTGTCTCTCCCACGACGTTATTCCTCTCTCGTACAGCATCCATCACAATTACATTCACATGGCCAATTATGCAAATTAGGTGATGGCGTCATTTAGCGACTTCAAGCGACTTTTAGGACAGCCAATAGCTACTTTCCTTACTGAGGAGTTGGCAACACTGCATCCGGTTCAAGCCAGGCCCAGCTCCAGCTACAATTGATCCCTGAATCCACTTGTTTAACAAACAACGCCTCATTTTCACCTAATTCTCTAATTCTGAAAATTAACCACATACTGAGAGGGAAAACATTAGTTCACAGATAGTTTGTTAGCTAGTTAACATTTCACAGATTGCCAGGGTCCAGTAAGCAACTAAAGCGTTATGACTTGAGGAACAGCAAGGAGTCGTATACCAGTTAATACTATAGCGAACTGGTTATGTTACTAACGTTAGTTCATCTGATATTGTAACGTTAGCTAGCTAGCTGTCTGACTTCATTAGCCAGCTAATTTTCAAACAATAAACTCAATTATTTGATCAGCTAAGTTGGCTAATGTTACTCAACATTTTTCTGACTTGCTAACGGAGAATTCGATCCAGCTACCACTACTATAGCAAGATACTTAACAATGCTAACAATACTTGTTCCACCACACTTTCTCCCTTACCTCAAACTTTCCAAATGCCAGTTGTTTTTCAGTTACAGCTCATGAAGTACGCTTCATCACCTTTTCACCCGTCTCCGTGGTAAGGCTTCTCATCTACCTCTTCATTATTGTTCAGGGACTCGCTGCCGTAACTGGCAAACTGCCTTTGCACCATACTGCTGTCTTTCCAGAGTGCGCGCTAATTCTCTAGCTAGCAAATTGGTTGTCTCTTCTCTCTTCAGTCACGTGCTGCATTCTGTTATGTGAATGATTGGCTGTGTCACGCCCTGACCTGAGAGAGAGGGTTTGTTTCTCTATGTGGTTAGGTCAGGGTGTGGGGTGGGCATTCTATGTTTTGTATTTCTTTGTGTTGGGCCGAGTATGGTTCCTAACCAGAGGCAGCTGTCTGTCTATCGTTGTCTCTAATTAGGAACCATACTTAGGCAGCCTTTTTTCCACCTGTGCTTGTGGGATCTTATTTTTGTATTGCTTTGTGTGCCTACAGAACGTGACGGTCGTATTTTCTTTGTTCATTACTTTTTATCGTGTTCTGAGTAAATAAATCACAAGATGAACATATTCCACACTGCACCTTGGTCGACTCCTTTTGATGAACGTTACAGGCTGAGCCTTGGATACAGCCAGTATTGCTCCATACGCACATCACTCATTCGCTTACAGCCATTAGTGATTCAAACCTTTCTTATCGGATCTCCACGATTCACGTAGGTTACATATTTTGGATTCAAAAGCAAATTTTGCCGAAAGGTAACTAATTTGCATTCCTGCTGACTGAGGTAGACTATGCTTTGAGTATCAACTGACTGACAGACACACTCACATTTGACTTGACCTTATATTGACAGCACTCAACTCACAGGTACCCCACTCTCTTTTCCCATTTATCTCCCTTTCTAGGTACTATGTGGTCTCCCATCTCCTTCATAGTGGCCTCAGCTGGACCCCACCACATAACCTCTTGGTCTAGCCAGGTGAATCGAGAGCGAGAGATCCCTCTACCCATTTTTCAATGAACTAAGTAGACCAGTTTTTCCTTTCCACTATCAACATGAACAGGTTGTGTGAGGTATAATGTAAATAACGTTGATTTCATCGATTTGTCATGCCCAATCTGAACATCTAAACCCTTGGGGACCTTTGGAGAAATTGTCCTAAAGTTTAAAGTCATTCTTCTCCTAAAAAAAACCCACTGGTGTTCAAGAAACAGGTTACAATTTTTATGAGTAGTGCGCAGCCAGATTTCTGTGAATATGATTTACAACATAATATGGACAGAATTTCACTGAAGAGCAAGTACATGTTTGTATTGTAAATCTATTTACATAATACATTATTGGACATATGACTATGTAACACCTGCCGCCTATAGTGACGGAAAAAAGGTATTTGATCCCCTGCTGATTTTGTACGTTTGCCCACTGACAGAAATGATCAGTCTATAATTTTAATGGTAGGTTTATTTGAACAGTGAGAGACCGAATAACAACAAATAAATCCAGAAAAACCCATGTAAAAAAATGTTAAATGACTTGCATTTTAATGAGGGAAATAAGTATTTGACCCCCTCTCAATCAGAAAGATTTCTGTCTCCCAGGTGTCTTTTATACAGGTAACGAGCTGAGATTAGGAGCACACTCTTAAAGGGAGTGCTCCTAATCTCAGCTTGTTACCTGTATAAAAGACACCTGTCCACAGAAGCAATCAATCAATCAGATTCCAAACTCTCCACCATGGCCAAGGCCAAAGAGCTCTCTAAGGATGTCAGGGACAAGATTGTAGACCTACACAAGGCTGGAATGGGCTACAAGACCATCGCCAAGCAGGCTTGGTGAGAAGGTGACAACAGTTGGTGCGATTATTCGCAAATGGAAGAAACACAAAATAACTGTCAATCTCCCTCGGCCTGGGGCTCCATGCAAGATCTCACCTCGTGGAGTTGCAATGATCATGAGAACGGTGAGGAATCAGCCCAGAACTACACGGGAGGATCTTGTCAATGATCTCAAGGCAGCTGGGACCATAGTCACCAAGAAAACAATTGGTAACACACTACGCTGTGAAGGACTGAAATCCTGCAGCGCCCGCAAGGTCCCCCTGCTCAAGAAAGCACATATACATGCCCGTCTGAAGTTTGCCAATGAACATCTGAATGATTCAGAGGAGAACTGGGTGAAAGTGTTGTGGTCAGATGAGACCAAAATGGCGCTCTTTGGCATCAACTCAAGTCGCCGTGTATGGAGGAGGAGGAATGCTGCCTACGACCCCAAGAACACCATCCCCACCGTCAAACATGGAGGTGGAAACATTATGCTTTGGGGGTGTTTTTCTGCTAAGGGGACAGGACAACTTCACCGCATCAAAGGGACGATGGACTGGCCATGTACCGTCAAATCTTGGGTGAGAACCTCCTGGGTCGTGGATGGGTATTCCAGCATGATAATGACCGAAAACACACAGCCAAGGCAACAAAGGAGTTGCTCAAGAAGAAGCACATTAAGGTCCTGGAGTGGCCTAGCCAGTCTCCAGACCTTAATCCCATAGAAAATATGTGGAGGGAGCTGAAGGTTCGAGTTGCCAAACGTCAGCCTCGAAACTTTAATGACTTGGAGAAGATCTGCAAAGAGGAGTGGGACAAAATCCCTCCTGGGATATGTGCAAACCTGGTGGCCAACTACAAGAAACGTCTGACCCCTGATTGCCAACAAGGGTTTTGCCACCAAGTACCAAGTCATGTTTTGCAGAGGGGTCAAATACTTATTTCCCTCATTAAAATGCAAATCATTTTATAACATTTTTGACATGCGTTTTTCTGGATTTTTTTAATGTTATTCTTTCTCTCACTTCAAATAAACCTACCATTAAAATTATAGACTGATCATTTCTTTGTCAGTGGGCAAATTTACAAAATCGGCAGGGGATCAAATACTTTTTTCCTTCACTGTATATGGTTGCCTAAAATGGCACTGCCAGGCTATGGCAGCTCCTTTTTACTGAGGGGGAACACCGGTTCGTGACAGGCCACCTACAATATATTGAGTTGGATCATGAGTTCAGAGAATTATAATGGTCTTTATCAGAAATATAATTTTATTACAAGTTTCTCTTTAAGTTACAAGATTAAAACCACCCGCACTTTGTTTGTTAGCCAGTTACAACAGTCAATCAATACATACCTGGGTGTGTAACGGCCAACGCTTGAGATGAGAAGCATGTACGGGGAGGCAACATTTATTCAGGAACAGACGGGTACCAAAACGAACAGCATCAGCACACGGGAAAACAACAACAAACAATTAATGCTAAAGCAGGGAACCAGACAGATATAGGTGAGGTAATGACAGAGGTGATTGAGTCCAGGTGAGTCCAATAGTCGCTGATGCGCGTGACGGGAGGTGGGGGGGGGGGCAGGGTGCGTAATGATGGTGGCAGGAGTGCGTAATGCTGGGGAGCCTGATGCCTTCAAGCGCCAGGGAGGGGGAGCAGGTGTGACAGTGCCACTCGGCGTCCAACCTGGGCGAGCCTGACGGGCCGGCCGAGGCATGGGATCTGACTGGAGCGTGAAAGCCTGTCGATCCCGCTGGGAGCCCGATGATCCGGCGGAGGTGTAGCAGCCTGGCGAGCCGGCTGAGACCCGACGTGAGATGGGCACCTTCCGAGCCAAGAACCTCTCGAGCCAGCTAGGGAGTGACGAGCTGGCTTAGGCACCCCTTGTTCCATCGGTGGCAGCCCCTGGACCCGACGTCACCACCAACCAGAACACCAGCACTCCGAGGCTTTGTGTGATGGCTTCAGCATTCTGTAACGACCGAAACTGGAGATGAGAAGCAGGTGCGGTGAGTCAACATTTATTCAGGAACAGACAGTTAACAAAATAGGAACAGTGTCAGCACACGGGTAAACAATGACAAACAATGCTGAAGCAGGGAACAGAGCGGGGAACCAGACAGATATAGGGGAGGTAATGACAGAGGTGATTGAGTCCAATAATCACTGATGCGCGTGACGGGGGGAAGGCAGGTGTGCGTAATGATGGTGGCAGGAGTGCGTAATGCTGGGGAGCCTGGTGCCTTCGAGAGCCAGGGAGGGGGAGCAGGCGTGACAGGATGGTAGTCTCTCTAGACAGATGGTTTGCCTCCCACAATGTACTAATGTTCCGGCATACAAGTCTGTACGGAAAAAAGCTTCAAAGGGTCGAGTTGGGACATCTGGCATTCCTACATCACTGCCTTATTCGATTGTTGCCTTAGCACAGTGTTTCCCAACTCCAGTCCCCCCAACAGTACACATTTTTATTGTAACCCCAGACAAGCAGACCTGGGTCAACTAATCATCAAGCCCTGGAGTTGAATGAGGTGTGTATGTCCGGGGCTACAATGAAAATGTGTACGGTTCGGGGGGTACTTGAGGAACGTTGGGAAACATTGCCCCTGCACAATGAGGGAGACCTATTACTTTTGTTTTGAGCCGACATTGCGTTGGAGTACAAACCAATAAGTTACTTTACATCTCAATCATAACAAATACCTTAGCAAAGCCACCGTCACACAGAGCACATGGAGTGGCGCTTGGGGCAAGATATACAAAAACAACAATCAGGCAACCCTGAATGCAGGGAAAACTACACTGAGTGTAGGAAACATTATGAACACCTGCTCTTTCCATGACAGACTGACCATGGGAATCCAGATGAAAGCAATGATCCCTTATTGATGTCACTTGTTAAATCCACTTCAGTCAGTGTAGATGAAAGGGGAGGAGTTAGGTTAAAAAATGATTTTTAAAGACGCGCTACGCAGAAATATCTCCGCCATTTACTGGTTGCTAAAATTCTAATAGTTTGCCTAATTTCTGTTTATGTGACAAAACAAGCGAGGTTTCCCAAACTCAGTCCTCGGGACCCCAAGGGGTTCAGGTTTTGTTTTTTGCCCTAACATTACACATCTGATTCAAATGATCAAAGCTTGATTAGTTAATTATTTGAATCAGCTGTGTAGTGCAACGGGAAAAGAACTAAACGTTTGTAAACCATTGTGAAATATATTTTCCATAAGCAAAAATATTGTATTTTCTGCTGTTTTGAAGCTGGTGTTCAAAACCGAAAGTAAAAGCTGCAAAAACTTAATGGGAAGCATAGAAATAGAGCACATAGAACAGATCTGGGGTGGTGCGACACTCAATATTAGGGAGGTGTTCTTAATGTTTTGTACACTAAATGTATGTTAGGACGGACCCCATTATAAGCTAGCTCCAACCTGAACTCTGCAGCTCAGACATTTGCAGTTTGGACCGACAGCTTGTATCTTGGACCCAAGCGCCAAGGAAATGTTCCTTCTCCCCGTGCTGCCCTAAGAGGTGATTGCCCACAAACACAGGTGGACTACATGTTATAAAGAAGCAGGGGGCATGAGATGCAAGGAGAGAAACGGCAGTTAAGTTGGATGCTCCAATCATAGGAGGGTGGTTAAAATGTTCACACAATTAAACAGTTGGTTGGAGTGGAGCTTCAGTAGTTGGAGTTTCGAGTCCTGGAGGATGGTTGTGGTAAGATGGAAGGTTTCTGTTGTCTGGAAAGGAGAGAACATAAATTAGGAAACACATAATATACAAAGTGCATGCATGGTAAAGTAGTGGGAAATTACAAAAACTCAGCAAAAAAAGAAACGTCCTCTCACTGTCAACTGCGTTTATTTTCAGCAAACTTAATCTGTGTAAATATTTGTATGAACATAAGATTCAACAACAGAGAAACTGAACAAGTTCCACAGACATGTGACTAACAGAAATGGAATAATGTGTCCCTGAACAAAGGGGGTGGTCAAAATCAAAAGCATCTGGTGTGGACACCAGCTGCATTAAATACTGCAGCGTATCTCCTCCTCATGGACTGCACCAGATTTGCCAGTTCTTGCTGTGAGATGTTACCCACCTCTTCCACCAAGGCACCTGCAAGTTCCCGGACATTTCTGTGGGGAATGGCCCTAGCCCTCACCCTCTGATCCAACAGGTCCCAGACGTGCTCAAAGGGATTGAGATCCGGGCTCGTCGCTGGCCATGGCAGAACACTGACATTCCTGTCTTGCAGGAAATCACGCACAGAACGAGCAGTATGGCTGGTGGCATTGTCATGCTGGAGGGTCATGTCAGGATGAGCCTACAGGAAGGGTACCACATGAGGGAGGAGGATGTCTTCCTTGTAACGCACAGCGTTGAGATTGCCTGCAATGACAAGCTCAGTCCGATGATGTTGTGACACCGCCCCAGACCTTGATGGACCCTCCACCTCCAAATCGATTCCACTCCAGAGTACAGGCCTCGGTGTAACGTTCATTCCTTCAACGATAAACGCGAAGGCGTCGCAAAGTACGGACATTGCAATTTATTGCCCTGGCCACATCTGCAGTCCTCATGCCTCCTTGCAGCATGCCTAAGGCACGTTCATGCAGATGAGCAGGGACCCTGGGCATCTTTCTTTTGGTGTTTTTCCAGAGTCAGTAGAAAGGCCTCTTTAGTGTCCTAAGTTTTCATAACTGTGACCTTAATTGCCTACCATCTGTAAGTTGTTAGTTTCTTAACGACCGTTCCACAGGTGCATTTTCATTATTTGTTTATGATTCATTGAACAAGCATGGAAAACAGTGTTTAACCCCTTTACAATGAAGATCTGTGTTATTTGGATTGTTACGAATTATCTTTGGAATACAGGGTCCTGAAAAAGGTGTTTCTTTTTTTACTGAGTTTATGTAGGGAGAGTGCCAGAACTGAACAAAACTAATACCATAACCAAGGGTGGGGGGGGGGGGGGGAGAGATGAGGAGGATCCTAACTTAGTACTTGAATATATCGCAGATTCTGAATGACAGGAAAACATGGCTTGCCTTAAAAACAGTCTTGTCCATAGTTGTCAGTTTAATGCACTAAGATTGTCAGGGGTAAATTTATCTTTTCAAATAAAGGAAGTGCTACCCAGGCAACTTTCAGCCATTTTGGTGCCACAAGAGCCCTTCCTTTCAATGGGAGAGCATCCTCACCTGGCTGATAGTGGACCGTTTCAGTAGGATCTAAAAGACAGGAGGTCTGCTGGATCAACTAGAGGAGCTGCGGGAGTTAACCACACAGAGCAATGGCATTGCTTAGATTGCCCACTCCCTTCTCATGAGGGTTGGAAAACACAACAGATTAGTTGAAAGGCACACTTAGGTTGGGATTAGACAAGCTCTAAACTAATATAAAATATAATTTAGAAAGTAATATCAGCACCTCAAGAAGAATGTGAAGCCCCTAGTAGATAATTGAGGTGGGTGGAAGCAAAGGCAATTGTAACTGTAACCCACCTGGAAGACAAAGCCAGGCCTGGCTGGGGTGAAGCTCTTGATTCACCTGGCTAGACCAATAGGTTATGCGGTGGGGTCCAGATAAGGCCACAATGAAGGAGATAAGGGACCACATGGAACGTAAGGTGGAGAAAGCGAGATGAATGGTATGGGAAGAGAGAGGGTGAGTACCTGTGATTAGAGTGCTGTCAATATAAGGCCAAGTGAAATGTGAGTGTGTGTCTTTGCCTGCCTGTCAGTCAGTTGCTACTCAAAGCATAGTCTACCTCGGTCAGTAGAGCATTGCATGGCGATGAACATGGTTCTTACTTCGGCTGGTGGACTTCTTCCTGGCCTCAGAAATGGTCAGCAGACTACACCGAGGGGTGAAGGACAGCAGAGGGAAAAAGCATCTCTCGTTTGGATGTCAAATAAATCCTTGCCAATAGCTGAGAAGAGCTGCTGTTGCTAGGCTAGTCCCAGATCTGTATGTCCACTCACCTACATCTGCTAATTATAGACCGGGCGGTCAATCTGAAGTTATAGAAAGGATGAGGGAGAGAATTCGCCATCAGAGTAGGAGTGCTGATCCAGGATCAGGTCCACATAATACTAGTGTTCATTATGATCTTACCTTTTGCAAATTCTTAGTCTGGATTGTTCTCTTGGGTCAAAATGGACCCTGTACATTAATGAAATAAAATTTGTACTGTAAATCCATATGTACATGTACTAGCTAGCACTGTAGTAGTACCTAATTTACATGTATTAGCTGTTATATATTAACTTCCTGATGAGTTGCTACATATGCCCTCCAGTGGCCACCACCACTGGCTCCAACCACATCTGGAACTCCTAGGCTGACATACAGGTATGCAGACAGCTAACGACTGTTGTCTAAATAAAACTATAGTGGCATGGAAATATGACGACATTGTTCAAGTAGCCAAATGGTTATTAGGAAACTGTGCCATCATTATGTCATCAAATGGATGGCAATGTCATTATTAGCTAACAAAGTTAGTTAAAAATAGATAGGTTGCTAGCTTAAATCTGAGTTGGTCTCCCCTCAATATTAGCTAGCTAACGTTATACTAGCTAACATTATAGCTACAGCATCCAAAATTAATCTGGCGACATCAAAATGACTAAAGGTTTCCCTACTAATTATTTGAGTCCTTTTAGAATATCATTGTATTTCCAAGCCACGAATGCACTTTTGATTAAATCAGCGCTCATTGAGTATTCTCTATCAGCCGGAAATGCTTCTCAGATAGGGGTTTGCTTGTTCTTGAGAATAGCCAAAGCTAGCTACCATCGTGATCCCCTCGAGTAGCTAATTGCAATACATCATTCAGATATATACAGTTGAAGTCGGAAGTTTACATACACTTAGGTTGGAGTCATTAAAACTCGTTTTTCAACCACTCCACAAATTTCTTGTTAAACTATAGTTTTGGCAAGTCGGTTATGACATCTACTTTGTGCATGACACAAGTAATTTTTCCAACAATTGTTTACAGACAGATTATTTCAATTAATCCCAATTCCAGTGTGTCAGATGTTTACATACACTAAGTTGACTGTGCCTATAAACAGCTTGGAAAATTCCAGTAAATGATGTCATGGCTTTAGAAGCTTCTGATAGGCTCATTGACATCATTTGAGTCAATTGGAGGTGTACCAGTGGATGTATTTCAAGGCCTACCTTCAAACTCAGTGCCTCTTTGCTTGACATCTTGGGAAAATCAAAAGAAATCAGCCAAGACCTCAGACAATTGTAGACCTCCACAAGTCTGGTTCATCCTTGGGAGCAATTTCCAAATGCCTGAAGGTACCACGTTAATCTGTACAAACAATAGTACGCAAGTATAAACACCATGGGACCACGCAGCCGTCATAACGCTCAGGAAGGAGACGCGTTCTGTCTCCTAGAGATGAACGTACCTTGTTGCAAAAAGTGCAAATCAATCCCAGAACAACAGCAAAGGACCTTGTGAAGATGCTGGAGGAAACAGGTACAAAACTATCTATATCCACAGTAAAACGAGTCCTATATCAACATAACCTGAAAGACCCCTCCGCATGTAAGAAGCCACTGCTCCAAAACCGCCATAAAAAAGCCATACTACAGTTTGCAACTGCACATGGGGACAAAGATCGTACTTTTTGGAGAAATGTCCTCTGGTCTGATGAAACAAAAAAATAACTGTTTGGCCATAATGACCATCGCTATGTTTGGAGGAAAAAGGGGGAGGCTTGCAAGCCATAGAACACCATCCCAACCATGAAACATGGAGGTGGCAGCATCATGTGCGGTGCTTTGCTGGGGGGTGCTTTGCTGAAGGAGGGACTGGTGCACTTCACAAAATAGATGGCATCATGAGATAGGAAAATTATGTGGATATATTGAAGCAACATCTCAAGACATCAGTCAGGAAGTTAAAGTTTGGTCGCAAATGGGTCTTCCAAATGGACAATGACCCCAAGCATACTTCCAAAGTTGTGGCAAAATGGCTTAAGGACAACAAAGTCAACGTATTGGAGTGGCCATCACAAAGCCCTAGCCATAATCCTATAGAATATTTGTGGGCAGAACTGAAAAAGCATGTGTGAGCAAGGAGGCCTACAAACCTGACTCAGTTACACCAGCTCTGTCAGGAGGAATGGGCCAAAATTCACCCAACTTATTGTGGGAAGCTTGTGGAAGGCTACCCGAAACATTTGACCCAAGTTAAACAATTTAAAGGCAACGCTACCAAAAACGAATTGAGTGTATGTAAACTAGAGGTCGGCCGATTATGATTTTTCACCGCCGATACCGATTTATTGGATGACCAAAAAAAGCCGATACCAATTTAACCGGCCGATTTAAATTTATATATATGTAATAATGACAATTACAACAATACTGAATGAACACTTATTACAACTTAATTTAATACATTAATAAAATCAATTTAGTCTCAAATAAATAATGAAACATGTTCAATTTGGTTTAAATAATGCAAAAACAAAGTGTTGGAGAAGAAAGTAAAAGTGCCATGTAAAAAAAGTTAACGTTTAAGTTCCTTGCTCAGAACATATGAAAGCTGGTGGTTCGTTTTAACATGAGTCTTCGATATTACCAGGTAAGAAGATTTAGGTTGTAGTTATTATATGACTTTCTCTCTATACCATTTGTATTTCATATACCTTTGACTATTGGATGTTCTAATAAGTACTTTAGTATTGCCAGCCTAATCTCGGGAGTTGATAGGCTTGAAGTCATAAACAGCGCAATGCTTGAAGTACAGCGAAGAGCTGCTGGCAAATGCACGAAAGTTTGAATGAATGCTTACGAGCCTGCTGCTGCCTACCACCGCTCAGTCAGACTGCTCTATCAAATCATAGACTTAATTATAATATAATAACACACAGAAATATGAGCCTTAGGTCATTAATATGGTCAAATCCGGAAACTATAATTTCGAAAACAAAACGTTTATTCTTTCAGTGAAATACGGAACCGTTTCATATTTGATCTAATGGGTGGCATCCATAAGTCTAAATATTGTTGTTACATTGCACAACCTTCAATGTTATGTCATAATTATGTAAAATTCTGGCAAATGAATTACGGTCTTTGTTAGGAAGAAGTGGTCTTCACAGTTCGCAGCGAGCCAGGCGGCCCAAACTGCTGCATATACCCTGACTCTGCTTGCACAGAACGCAAGAGAAGTGACACAATTTTCCTAGTTAAAATAAATTCATGTTAGCAGGCAATATTAACTAAATATGCAGGTTTAAAAATATATACTTGAGTATTGATTTTAAGAAAGGCATTGATGTTTATGGTTAGGTACACATTGGTGCAATGACAGTGCTTTTTTCGCAAATGCGCTTTTTAATTCACTCGTTTGGCGAAGTAGGCTGTGATTGAATGATAAATTAACAGGCACGGCATTGATTATATGCAACGCAGGACAAGCTAGATAAACTAGTAATATCAACCATGTGTAGTTAACTAGTGATTATGTTAAGATTGATTGTTTTTTTATAAGATACGATTAATGCTTACCTTGGCTCCTTGCTGCACTCATGGAGTGCAATTTAAATCGGCCATTCCGATTAATCGGTTGACCTCTAATGTAAACTTTTGACCCACTGGGAATGTGATGAAAGAAATAAAAGCTGAAATAAATCACTCTCTCTACTATTATTCTGACATTTCAGTCTTAAAATAAAGTGGTGATCCTAACTGACCTAAGACAGGGCATTTTTACTTGGATTAAATGTCAGGAATTGTGAAAAACTGAGTTTAAATGTATTTGGCTAAGGTGTATGGTAACTAACGACTTCAACTGTATGTGAGAATTCTATTCATTGAGTACAGCTCAGCGTTCAACACCATAGTGCCCTCAAAGTCCATCAATAAGCTAAGGACCCTGGGACTAAACACCTCCCTCTGCAACTGGGTCCTGGTCTTCCTGACGAGCCAGCTCCCAGGTGGTAAGGGTAGGTAACAACACATCCGCCACACTGATCCTCAACACAGGGGCCCCTCAGGGGTGCGTGCTCAGTCCCATCCTGTACTCCCTGTTTACTTAGGCACGACTCCAACACCATTAAGTCTGTCGATGACACAACAGTGGTAGGCCTGATCACCGACAATGACGAGAAAGCCTATAGGGAGGAGGTCACAGACCTGGTGGTGTGGTGCCAGGACAACAACCTCTCCCTCAACGTGGTCAAGACAAAAGGAGATGATTGTGGACTACAAGAAAAGGAGGATTGAGCACGCCCCCATTCTCATTAACTTGGTTTTAGTGGAGCAGGTTGAGAGCTTCAAGTTCCTTGGTGTCCACATCACCAACATGGTCCAAGCACACCAAGATAGTTGTGAAGAGGGCACGAGAAAACCTATTCCCCCTCAGGAGTCTGAAAATATTTGGCAATGGTCCTCAGATCCTCAAACGTTTCTACAGCTGCACCATCGAGAACGTCTTGACTGGTTGCATCACTGTTGGTATGGTAACTGCTCGGCCTCTGACCACAAGGCACTACAGAGGGTAGTGCGTACTGCCCAGTACATCACTATGGCCAAGCTTCCTGCCATCCAGCACCTATATACCAGGCAATGTCAAAGGAAACCCCTAAAAATGTGTCAAAGACTCCAGCCACCCAAGTCATAGACTGTTCTCTCTGCTACCGCACGGCAAGCAGTACCACAGCGCCAAGTCTAGGTCTGAGCATTAACACTGGAGTAATATATGTGCAGATAATGATGTACAAGTAGAGATACTGGGGTGCAAAAGAGCAAGAGGATAAGTAATAATATGGGGATGAGGTAGTTGGGTGTGCTATTTACAGATTGGCTGTGTACAGATACAGTGATCGGTAAGCTGCTCTGACAACTGATGCTTATAGTTAGAGAGGGAGATATAAGACTCAAACTTACAATTTGTTCCAGTCATTGGCAGCAGAGAACTGGAAGGAAATGCGGCCAAAGGAAGTATTGGCTTTGGGGGTGACCAGTGAAATATACCTGCTGGAGCACGTGCTAATGGTTGGTGTTGCTATGGTGACCAGTGAGCTGAGATAAGGCGGGGCTTTACCTAGCATAGACTTATAGATGACCTGGAGCCAGTGGGTTTGGCGACGAATATGTAGTGAGGGCTAGCCAACGAGAGCATACAGGTCGCAGTGGTGGGTAGTATATGGGGCTTTATTGAAAAAAATGGATGGCACTGTGATAGACTACATCCAGTTTGCTGAGAAGAGTGTTGGAGGATATTTTGTAAATGACATCGCCAAAGTCAAGGATCGGCAGGATAGTCAGTTTTACGAGGGTATGTTTGGCAGCATGAGTGAAGGAGGCTTTGTGTAACGGCTTGTCTGTGGTGTGGCGGAAAGAAGCGCAGGAAGCAGCGAACACTGTGTGGTAATTTTAATAAACCACATGTACAAAATAAAAGGTCTCCCAACAACAGGGAAAATACAATCGACAAGCACAGTCGAACAAAACGCAGTCGACACACAGAAGGACAATCCCGCACAATAGGGAGCGGGCCAGCTGAACTAAATAGCCCTCTTAATTGACTAACTCAGGGCAGTTGAGAAAACATAAAAAAGGGAAAAACAAAAAGGGAATCGGTGGTAGCTAATAGGCCGGTGACGACGACCGCCGAGCGCCACCCGAGCAGGAGGGGGCGCCACCGTCGGTAGGAATCGTGACAGTACCCCCCTCCTGACGCGCGGCTCCTGCAGCGCGCCGACACCGGCCTCGAGGCCGACCCGGAGGATGAGGCGCAGGGCGATCCGGACGGAGGCGGTGGAACTCCTTCAACATGGATGGGTCCAAGACGTCCTCCGCCGGCACCCAGCACCTCTCCTCCAGACCGTACCCCTCCCAGTCCACGAGGTACTGCAGGCCCCCCGCCCGGCGTCTCGAGTCCAGAATGGCCCTTACGCTGTACGCCGGGGACCCCCCGATGTCCAGGGGGGGTGGAGGGACCTCCGGCACATCTTCTTGTAGGGGACCAGCCACCACCGGCCTGAGGAGAGACACATGAAACGAGGGGTTAATACGGTAATAGGAAGGGAGTTGCAACCGATAACACACCTCGTTTATCCTCCTCAGGACTTTGAAGGGCCCCACACACTGCGGCCCCAGCTTCCGGCAGGGCACGCGGAGGGACAGGTTCCGGGTCGAGAGCCAGACCCTGTCACCCGGTGCGAACACCGGCGCCTCACTGCGGTGGTGGTCAGCACTCCTTTTCTGCCTAGCACTGGCCTCCTACAGTGAGTCCTGTACTGCTTTCCAGGTCTCCTTGGAGTGCTGAACCCAGTCCTCCACCGCAGGAGCCTCGGTCTGGCTCTGGTGCCATGGGGCCAGGACCGGCTGGTACCCTAACACACACTGGAAGGGTGACATGTTAGTAGAGGAGTGGCGAAGTGAGTTCTGGGCTAACTCTGCCCAGGGAATATACCTCGCCCACTCCCCTGGCCGGTCCCGGCAATACGACCTCAGGAACCTGCCCACCTCCTGGTTCACCCTCTCCGCCTGCCCATTGCTCTCGGGGTGATAACCGGAGGTTAAACTGACCGAGACCCCCAGCCGTTCCATAAACGCCTTCCAGACCCTGGATGTGAACTGGGAACCCCGATCAGAGACAATATCCTCCGGCACCCCGTAGTGCCGGAAGACGTGGGTAAATAGGGCCTCCGCAGTCTGCAGGGCCGTAGGGAGACCGGGCAAGGGGAGGAGACGGCAGGACTTAGAAAACCGATCCACAACCACCAGAATCGCAGTGTTCCCCTGAGAGGGGGGAAGATCTGTCAGGAAGTTGATAGACAGGTGCGACCATGGCCGTTGCGGAACGGGGAGGGGCTGTAACTTCCCTCTCGGTAAATGCCTAGGAGCCTTACTCTGGGCACACACCGAACAGGAAGAGACATATGACCTCACGTCCTTAGCCAAGGTGGGCCACCAATACTTCCCCTTTAGACTCCGCACTGTCCTCTCTACACCAGGATGACCCGCCGCAGGTAGCGTGTGCGCCCACCGAATCAACCGATCGCGAACATCGAGCGGCACATACATGCGCCCCACGGGCACCTGCGCAGGCGCAGGTTCCAACACCAGTGCCCGCTCGATGTCCGCGTCCACCTCCCACACCACTGGTGCCACCAGCCTAGACGATGGAATGATGGGAGTTGGATCGATGGGTCGGTCATCCGTGTCATACAGACGGGACAGCGCGTCGGCTTTAGTATTAAGGGAACCCGGTCTATATGAGATGGTAAACCTAAACCGGGCAAAGAACATGGCCCACCTTGCCTGACGTGGATTCAGTCTCCTCGCTGCCCGGATGTACTCCAGGTTTCGGTGGTCGGTCCAGATGAGAAAGGGGTGCTTAGCCCCCTCAAGCCAGTGTCGCCACACCCTCAAGACTTTGACTACCGCTAGGAACTCCCTGTCCCCCACATCGTAATTACGCTCCGCCGAACTGAGCTTCCCTGAGAAGAAAGCGCAGGGGCGGAGTTTCGGTGGCGCACCCGAGCGCTGTGATAGCACGGCACCCACCCCAGCCTCGGATGCGTCCACCTCTACTACGAACGCTAAAGACGGGTCCGGGTGCGCCAACACGGACGCAGACCTCCCTCCTTTTTCTTCACAAAAAAGAAACTTGAGGAAGCGGGTGAGATGGAGGGCCGAATGTACCCCTGTCCCAAGGATTCCGTGACGTATGTCTCCATAGCCGCCGTCTCCTCTTGTGACAAGGGGTACACGTGACTCCTGGGAAGCGCAGCGTTAACCTGGAGATCTATCGCACAATCCCCTTGTCGATGAGGTGGTAATTTAGTCGCTCTCTTTTTACAAAAAGCGATTGCCAAATCGGCGTATTCAGGGGGAATGCGCACGGTGGACACCTGGTCTGGACTCTCCACCGACGTGGCACCTATGGAAACTCCTAGACACCTCCCTGAACACTCCTCCGACCACCCCTGGAGAACCCCCTGTTTCCATGAAATGAGGGGATTGTGACCAGCCAGCCAGGGGACCCCCAGCACCACCGGAAATGCAGGTGAATCAATAAGAAAAAAGTTAATGCTTTCCTTATGATTCCCCAGCGTTACCATGTCCAGAGGCACCGTAGACTCCCTGACTAGCCCTGACCCTAATGGTCGGCTATCTAAGGAGTGCACGGGGAAGGGGGAATCTATCGGCACCCGTGGAATGCCCAGCTTAATGGCAAGTCCACGGTCCATAAAGTTCCCAGCTGCGCCTGAATCGACTAGCGCCCTATGCTGGGAAGAGGGAAAAAAATTTAGAAAATGAAACAGGCAAAAACACATGACCAACAGGGGGTTCTGGGCGAGTCTGGTGCTGACTCACCTGAGGTGACCGAGAAGTGTTCTGCCTGCCTTCTCGACTCCCAGACTGGCTCCTCCAGCACCGGTCGGCCGTGTGTCCTCTCCGACCACAGCTGGTGCAGGAGGAGCCACCTCCTCCGGTGCCCCTTGGCACGGCCCCCCCCACCTCCATAGGGGTAGGGGCGGGGGTGCACGGGGGTGGAACGGGCAGGACCCTCTCCGAACGCCCGCGGGCAGCCAGCAAATTGTCCAACCGTATGGACATATCAATGAGTTCGTCCAGGGATAGATTGGTGTCCCTACAGGCCAGCTCCCTGCGGACGTCCGCCCGGAGACTACACCGGTAGTGGTCTATGAGGGCCCTGTCATTCCACCCCGCTCCAGCAGCCAAGGTCCTAAACTCCAGCGCGAAGTCTTGAGCGCTCCTCGTCTCCTGCCTGAGGTGGAACAGCCGTTCACCCGCCGCTCTACCTTCGGGGGGGTGGTCGAAAACAGCCCGAAAGCGGCGGGTGAACTCTGGGTAGTGGTCCCTCGCCGAGTCTGGAGCGTTCCAGACCGCATTAGCCCACTCCAGAGCTCGGCCCGTCAGGCAGGAAACGAGGGCACTCACGCTCTCCTCTCCTGTAGGAGCATGTCTGACGGTGGCCAGGTACAACTCTAACTGGAGAAGAAACCCCTTGCACCCAGCCGCCGTCCCATCGTACTCCCTCGGGAGTACCAGGCGAAGCGCGCCAGAGCCAGACGTCGTAGGAGGAGGAGATGGTTGTATCGGGGGGGGGTGTAGGTGGAGAGAGGATACCACTCCTCTCCCATCGGTCCATCCTCTCCATCATCTGGTCCATGGCGGATCCGATGCGATGCAGGACCGATGTATTATGCAGGACACGTTCCTCCATCGAGGGTAGTGGAGTGCCCGCTGCTCCCGCTGATTCCATGCTCTTTGTGGTGCGGGATTCTGTAACGGCTTGTCTGTGGTGTGGCGGAAAGAAGCGCAGGACGCAGCGAACACTGTGTGGTAATTTTAATAAACCACATGTACAAAATAAAAGGTCTCCCAACAACAGGGAAAATACAATCGACAAGCACAGTCGAACAAAACGCAGTCGACACACAGAAGGACAATCCCGCACAATAGGGAGCGGGCCAGCTGAACTAAATAGCCCTCTTAATTGACTAACTCAGGGCAGGTGAGAAAACATAAAAAAAGGGAACAACAAAAAGGGAATCGGTGGTAGCTAATAGGCCGGTGACGACGACCGCCGAGCGCCACCCGAGCAGGAGGGGGCGCCACCGTCGGTAAGAATCGTGACACTTTGTTGCGAAATGGGAAGACGATTCTAGATTTAATTTTGGATTAGAGACGCTTAATATGAGTCTGGAAGGAGAGTTTACAGTCTAACCAGACACCTAGGTATTTGTAGTTTTGCACATATATAGTCAGAACCGTCCAGAGTAGTGATGTTAGTCGGGTGGGAGGGTGCGGGCAACAATCGGTTGAAGAGTATGCACTTAGTTTTACTTGCATTTAAAAGCAGTTGGAAGCCTCGGAAGGAGGGTTGTATGGCATTGAAGCTCATTTGGAGGTTTATTTGCACAGTGTCCAAAGAAGGGCCAGATGTATACAGAATGGTGTCGTCTGCGTAGAGGTGGATCAGAGAATCACCAGCAGCAAGAGCAACATCATTGATATATACAGAGAAAAGAATCGGCCTGAGAATTGAACCCTGTGGCACCCCCATGGAGACTAAACTCTAAACTCTATCTGAGAAGTAGTTGGTGAAACAAGCGATGCAGTCATTTGAGAAGCCAAGGCTATTGAGTCTGCTGATAATAATGCGTTGATTGACGTAGTTTAAAGCCTTGGCCAGGTTGATGAAGACGGCAGCACAGTACTGTCTTTTATTGATGGCGGTTATGATCTCGTTTAGGATCTTGAGCGTGGCTGAGGCGCACCCATGACCAGCTTGGAAACCAGATTGCATAGTGGAGAAGTTAGGGTGGGATTCGAAATGGTCGGTGATCTGTTTGTTAACTTGGCTTTGGAAGATTTTAGAAAGGCAGGGCAGGATGGATATAGGTCTGTAACAGTTTGGGTCTAGAGTGTCTCCCACTTTGAAGAGGGGGATGACCATGGCAGCTTTCCAATCTTTGGGGATCTCAGACGATACGAAAGAGAGGTTGAATAGGCTAGTAATAGGGGTTGCAACAATTTTGCCGGATAATTTTAGAAAGAGACGGTCCGGATTGTCAAGCCCAGCTGGGATTCAGATTTGGCAGCTCTTTCAGAACATCAGCTGTCTGGATTTGGGTAAAGGAGGGGAGGCTTGGGCAAGTTGCTGCAGGGGTGCTGAGATGTTGGTCGGGGTAGGGGTAACCAGGTGGAAAGCAGGACCAGCCGTAGAAAAATGCTTATTTTATGTGGCAGTGTTTCCTATCCTCAGTGCAGTGGGCAGCTGGGAGGAGGTGCTCATATTCTCCATGGACCTTACAGTGTCCCAAAACTTTTTGGAATTAGTGCTACAGGATGCAAATTTCTGTTTGAAAAAGCTAGCCTTAGCTTTCCTAACTGACTGAGTGTATTGGTTCCTGACTTCCCTGTAAAGTTGCATATCGCGGGGGCTATTCGATGCTAATGCAGAACACTACAGGATGTTTTTGTGCTGGTCAAGGGCAGTCAAGTCTGGGCTGAACCAAGGGCTGTATCTGTTCTTAGTTCTACATTTTTTTGAATGGGGCATGCTTATTTCAGATGGTGAGGAAAGCACTTTTAAAGAGCAACTAGGCATCCTCTACTGACGGGATGAGGTCAATATTCTTCCAGGATACCCGGGCCAGGTCAATTAGAAAGGCCTGCATTCTGAAGTGTTTTAGGGAGCGTTTGACAGTGATGAGAGGTGGTCGTTTGACCGCGGACCCATTACGCACGCAGGCAATGATCACTGAGATCCTGGTTGAAGACAGCAGAGGTGTATTTAGAGGGCAAGTTGGTCAGGATGATATCTTAGAGGGTGCCCATGGTTACAGATTTAGGGTTGATAATTTGTGTGAGATTGAGGGCATCTAGCTTAGATTGTAGGACAGCCGGGGTGTTAAGCATGTCCAGGTTTAGGTCACCTAACAGTGCGAACTCAGAAGATAGATGGGGGGGCAATCAATTCACATATGGTGTCCAGGGCAATGCTGGGGGCTGAAGGGGGTTTATAACAAGTGGCAATGGTGACTTATTTCTGGAAAGGTGAATTTTTAAAAGTAGAAGCTCAAATTTTTGGGCACAGACCTGGATAGTATGACAAACTTTGCAGGCTATCTCTGCAGTAGATTGCAACTCCACCCCCTTCGGCAGTTCTATCTTGTCGGAAAATGTTGTAGTTAGGGATGGAAATTTCAGTATTTTTGGTGGCCTTCCCAAGCCAGGATTCAGACATGGCTAGGACATCCGGGTTGGCAGAGTGTGCTAAAGCAGTGAATAAAACAACTTAGGGAGGAGGCTTCTAATGTTAACATGCATGAAACCAAGGCTTTTACGGTTAGAGAAGTCAACAAATGAGAGCTCCTGGGGAATGGGAGTGGAGGTAGGGGCTGCAGGGTTAACCTCTACATCACCAGAGGAACAGAGTAGTAGGATAAGGGTATGGCTAAAGGCTATAAGAACTGGTCATCTAGTGAGTTCGGAACAGAGAGTAAAAGGAGCAGATTTCTGGGCGCGGAAGAATAGATTCAAGGAATAATGTACAGAGAAGGGTATGGTAGGATGTGAATACTGTGGAGGTAAACCTAGGCATTGAGTGACGATGAGAGAGGTTTTGTCTCTCGAGGCACCATTTAAGCCAGGTGAGGTCACTGCATGTGTTGGAGGTGGAACAAAATGGCTAGCTAAGGCATATTGAGCAGGGCTGGAGGCTCTAGAGTGAAATAAGACTATAATCACTAACCAAAACAGCAATAGACAAGGCATATTGACATTAGGGAGAGGCATGTGGAGCCGAGTGAACATAGGTTCTAGTGAGTAGCTAGGCGAGCTGGAGACATGGCGATTCAGACAGCTAGTGGTCCGGGGCTAACAGGCTAGCAGATGGGCCTTTGGGGGACGTCGCATCGGAATAGCCTGTTGAAACCCCCTTGGACATTTACGTCGGCAGACCAGTCGTGATGGATCGGCGGGGCTCCTTGTCGGCAGTAAAAGGGTTCAGGCCAATTGGCAGAATAGGTATTGTAGCCCAAGAATTGGCTGATGGACCTTTTTGGCTAGCCGGGAGATGGGCCTAGCTCCAGGCTAGCTCCAGGCTAACTGGTGCTTGCTTTGGGACAGAGACGTTATCCAGGAATAGCCACTCAGATAGCAGCTAGATAGCTGCGATGATCCGGTGTAAAGGTTCAGAGCTTGCGGTAGGAATCCAGAGATGTGGAGGAGAAAAAGCAGTCCAATATGCTCTGGGTTGATATCGCGCTGTGCAGAATGGCAGGAATTGACCGGACTGAGGCTGGCTGATGTCCGAGTTTACGGTGATGACCGCAAGCAGTGGCTAACTGACTACTAGCTAGTAGCTAGTTAGCTGGCTAGCTCCTGGTGGAGTTCCGGTTCTAAAGTGTAAAAAATAGCAGATCCGTACCACATTGGGTGAGGCGGGTTACAGGAGAGTGCGTTCAGTCCGTAGATGGATTTTAAATGGTTGAAAGTGCAATGATAACACAATTAGATGACAACTAAACCAAAATGTTATCATCTAATTGGAATTTGGTTGTGCTTTTAGATGGTTGAAAGCAGCATAATGATAACGCATTGGGAATTCAACACACTTCTGGCTGTATTTTTGAGTGGGTGAATAAAGGTTGAAATCTCATTGATTAACATCACAATCAAAAGTTACCCACATTTCCAGCAACTCGACTACTAATTGACCATATCAAATTAAATCTCTGGAGACATGTCAACAGTGTGTGGTCATTTCCTTTTTATTTTACAAGTGCGTATTATGCTGGTGACTGTGGCCTCAAGAGGAAATTAACTGGGGAATGAGATGGTTTTGAAACGTTGCATGATTTTGAAAGGTATGTGTGTGTGTGCCTGTGTGCGTTGGTTTGTGTGGTAATTAGGCTTACATTTCAGAAGCTGTCTGGAGAGAAGGAGTGTCATGGTCCACAGGGTTATCTTCATCTCCTCTGCTTTTAATGAAAGTACAGTTAAATTAATTAAACACAGTCTCAAATAGCCGCATGTCCCTTTTAATAGCAGGGCAATGGAACACATTTCAGCAAATAAACGCCTGCTTCAAATAAACGCTGGGTCTAAATGAATTGTCTACGAGGTTACCATGAATTACTATGAATTGTTTACAAGGTTTAATATTTGATTTGTTACATTAAATAATCCAGTAATGACCATTTTCTATCGCCAGAAAGAAACTGCTAACAGCTGAGAACTGCTAGCTAACCGGCAAGTACAAAAACAGTAAACAACTTCCTCAGAAACTGTCCAATTACCCTCTAGTGGCAAAAGTAAGAGCTGCCAAAAATGCCCAGTCAAAGAGGTGAATAATTATTCTGTCAAGGAAGTTATTATTATTTATTTTTTTGCATACTAAGACAAAATAAATGTGACACAGTGTGTAAATGAATGAAACAATTAACTATGCAAATGAGCAAAAGCTGTGTGCAGTAAGGAAATTGACGCTTGGCTCAAATAGAAGCCCGTCTCCAATAAGCACCTGTTGTTTAAAAGCAATGAATGAATCCCTTAGAAAAAAAGTGTTTTTAGTGTCACAATTTACTACAAAGTGTAAATAGGATAATTTTGGTCATAAAGTTAGTCTCGTCTAAAACGGAGTTTGGAGCATCTATGCTTCACAACTGGTAAATTAAGGTTGTGTTTTGATTTGACAAACTTTGTTTACGTAAGGCAACAAGCCGCACATTTTTTCATTTGAAAAATACTGCACCAAACATCTTAGATGTAAAAAATTTGCAACTAAAACATCCTTGGCAAAAACATAAAAATAATTTACAGATTTATTGAGCTATCTTAGATTCATGCTCCCGAGTGGCATATCAGTCTAAGGCACTGCATCGCAGTGCTAGAGGCATCACTACATACCCTGGGTCAGTCCTGGGCCCTTCACAACCGGCCGTGATCCGGAGTGCCATAGGGCGGCGCATAATTGGCCCAGTGTCGTCCAGGTTAGGGGAGGGTTTGGCCTGGGTAAGCCGTCATTGTAAATAAGAATTTGTTCTTAACTGACTTGTCTAGTTAAATAAAGGTTAAATAAAAATTATGGGGATTTTCAGGAAGTGAAACAGAGACAAACATCCTTAACCAAACACGGAATTGATCAGGAAACACACTTCTAAGACTGAAATCTTGTTTTTCTAATGAGCAACAAAAAAACACACTTGCCAATCGGCGTGATCAGTCTTTCTTTATGCAAATAAATGCACGGTTTATTAATACCATTTTTACTATACTTTAAGTATTTCTGGAGTGCTATTGAAGCAAGCACAGCTCAGATTGGCCCAGGCCTTTCCCACAGGGCAAAAACATGCATGTGCATGTGTGTTTGCGTGGTGTAGGTCTATGGACAAGGGTTGGCACATGGCCTGACTTGCTGGTCTCCTTTGCCTTCACCTTTAGAGTAATGTCTTGGCATTCAAGCAACATTAAGGCTGAATACGTAACCTCACCAACCTCATCTTTACCTGCATCCTACAGTACAATAACACCAGGTCACCCGAGCATATTAACTCATTAACACACAACAAGACACTTAGAATTGTAATGTTGAAAACAGTTTCCGTTCCCCTCTGATGATAGTCAAAGGCCACAAAAACCAACGTTATATAAAGTAACTTTTACCTTCCATCCGCCGCTCTCCTTCTCTATCTTGTCTTATCTCTGAGCTTAACACATGGCTAAGCATGGCAGCTTCATCAAATACACTCAGCTCAAAAAGATAGAATTACTTATAAAAACATTCAGAATAAATGTTCCCTGAAATGGAAGTGATGTAATAGTCTAAAATATGAATACGGAAAACTCATCAACTGAATGGCACGACTGTGTGTGTGCTGCTCCCTGCTCTCCTCTTCTTGTTTGAATAGTTGTTGTTTTTTACACAGCGTGACAAGTCCTCTTTCTGCTGCAATTACTGTGCTTCTGAATCGCTGAAATCACAAGAATTTAAGTTTGTTGGTTATGAAAATGGGTAAAGAGCATAATTTGTTTTCCCAGAATGGTTTAAAAAAAACGTACAGGGATGTAGTTTAGACCTACTTAGTGCCTTTGGATAAACAATGTTTCTCACTGATCTATATTTCCCCAAAAAAGCAGAGACATTTTACTGCCCCATTCGTTTTCATAACACACATTTCCACTTTGACATTCAGCACTTCTGTTGGACAGGCATTTGTTCAATAATTTATCTTACATTACCCACACCTGGGTGGTGTTCATTAGGGCATGCAGGGAAACATAAATATCATATAAATGAACATTTCTTATTGGACCAGGTCTTTAATTGATTCAGTACATTTTTAATCCATTTGGTGCCTAATGAACACAACCCGGTTTAGATATCAATGAATATGGCCACAGATTTTTATGAGTCACTCTTGTCTGTGAGTGTTGCAGACTACTGAGACAGAGAGGGGATGAGAGAGAAAGGCGGAGGGAGAACCGTAGGGCAGCAGACTGATCTGTGAGGGACACGATTAATTACTCTCACAGTGGGACAGAAGAGACAGAACAGAGAACGAGAGGAAGAGAAGAGGAGAAGAGAAAAAGTAGAGGGGGGAGACTGGAAGGAAGAGAGAGAAGTGTAAGAAAGAAAGGAATAAGGAGAAGAAGAGCGAGGAATATAGGCAAAGAGGAACAGAATACAATATGTTTCCATTAACTTGTCCAGTGATGTTTCTTTTTTAAATTTAGAAAGTTTGCATAAAATAATATATGTGACATTTGCCTACTAGGGTGTTTCCATTTAACCCCTAAGAGTCGATGTATCAATCTAACTAACATAATACAACAATCCCCATCAAACTCCATACATTTAAGCTACAGATATCAGCTCTGTTTGTCAGATGAGGAGAAATTCCGAATATCGGTCTTCTCATTAAAACATTTGTAGCGTTTGAACGGTTTCGCCTACAAACAATATACTGAATAAAAATATAAGCACAACATGTAAAGTGTTGGTCCCATGTTTCATGAGCTGAAATAAAAGATCCATGAATTTTTCATACGCACAAAAAATATATTTCTCTCAAACGTTGTGCACAAACTTGTTTACATCCCTGTTATTGAGTGTTTCTTCTTAGCCAAGACAATCCATCCACCTGACAGGTGTGGCATATCAAGAAGATGATTAAACAGCATGATCATTACACAGGTGCTCCTTGTGCTGGGTACAATAAAATGCTTTGTCACACAACACAATGCCACAGATGTCTCAAGTTTTGAGGGAGCGTGCATTTGACATGCTGACTGCAGGAATGTCCACCAGAGTTGGATCCAAATAATTGAATGTTCATTTCTCTACCATAAGCCACCTCCAATGTTGTTTTAAATAATTTGGCAGTATATCCAAACGGCCTCACAACCACGCCAGCCCAGGACCTCCACATCCGACTTCTTCACCTGCGGGATTGTCTGAGACAAGCCAACTGTACCGCTGATGAAACTGAAGAGTATTTATTTTTGTAATAAAGCCCTTTTGTGTGGGAATAACTCATTCTGATTGGCTGGGCCAGGCTCCCCAGTGGGTGGGCCTGACTCCCAAGGGGGTGGGCCTATGCCCTCCCAGGCACACCCATGGCTGCGCTCCTGCCCAGTCATGTGAAATCCATAGATTAGGGCCAAATTCATTTGTATAAATTGACTGATGTCCTTAAATGAACTATAACTCAGTAAAATCTTTGAAATTGTTGCATGTTGCATTTATATTTTTGTTGAGTATAATGTGATGCCACTATGGAAAGGAGAAACTCTCATGAATACGATGTTCTCCATTTTGCTTTACGACCCCCACAAGTGTCATGGGACTCATCTGAAGGTAACCTGATTTAAAAAAATTATGGAAGTATGGAAGCAGTTTTGTGCCAACAAAAAAGGGGAAAGCATTCCTGCCTTATTCCACATGTTGTTGTGTTACAGTCTGAATTCAAAATGGATTCAAGATTTTTTTCCCTCAGTGATCTACACACAATACCCCAGAATGAAGATGTGAAAACATGTTTTTAAAAATGTTTGCTAATTTGTTGAAAATGTATTACATAAATATCTCATTTACATAGTTTTTCACACCCCTGAGTCAATACTTTGTAGAAGCACCTTTGGCAGCAATTACAGCTGTGAGTCTTTCTGGGTAAGTCTCTAAGTGTCACAGTATCCACAGAAGGTGGCGCCCCTCTCCGGTCGGGCGGTGCTCGGTGGTCGTCGTCGCCGGCCTACTAGCTGCCACCGATCTATGTTTCTGTGTCTTTTGGTTTTGTCTGGCTAGGTCCGCACCTGTTCCTTGTTTGTCATTAGTGGGGGGGTATTTAGTTTGTCCTTTTTGTTCGGGAATTCGTGCGGGATTATTTTCATGTCATGTATGAGTGCTGTTGGTATTTTGCGCTGCCTTTTTGACACAGCGCACTTTTGATCAGACATTTGTATTGCCGGGCTGCGCCCCGTGCGTTTTCATTTTTGGAGCTGTTCTCCTGTCGGGCGTTGTGCGCACCTTGCCTTGCGGCTACCTTATTCAAACAGTGTTTAATAAACATCTGTGTTACTGGACCTCAGTCTCCTGCACTTGACTCTGCCCCTTTCCTGCTACCAAGGATAACCGTGACACTAAGGGCTTTCCACACCTGGATTGTGCAACATTTGCTCATTATTCTTTTCAAAATGCTTCAAGCTCTGTCAAATAGATTGTTGATCATTGCTAGACAAACATTTTCAGATCTTGTCAGATCTTGTAACTCGGCCACTCAGGAACTGTGTTCTTGGTAAGCAACTTAAGTGTAGATTTGACCTTGTGTTTTAGGTTGTTGGCTTGCTGAAAGTGTCTGGTGGAATGCAGAATGAATCCAGATTTTCCCCTAAGATTTTGCCTGTGCTTAGCTCCATTACGTACATTTTTTTTATCCTGAAAGACTCCCCAGTCCTCAATGATTACAAGCATACCCTTAACATGATGCAGTCACCACTATGTTTGAAAATATGGAGAGTGGCACTCATCAAAGTATTGGATTGGATTTGCCCCAAACATAACACTTTACTTTAGTGCCTTGTTGCAAACAGGATGCATGTTTTGGAATATTTTAATTTTGTACAGGCTTCCTTCTTTTCACTCCGTCAATTAAGTTAGTATTATGGAGGAACTACAATGTTGTTGATCCATCCTCAGTTTTCTCCTATCACAGCCATTAAACTCTATAACTGTTTTAAAGTAATCATTGGACTCATTGTGAAATCCCTGAGTGGTTTCTTTCCTCTCCGGCAACTGAGTTAGGAAGGATACCTGTATTTTTGCAGTGACTGGTTGTATTGATACACCATCCAAAGTGTAATTAATAACTTCACCATGCTCAAATTTCTACCCATCTACCAATAGGTGCCCTTCTTTGCGAGGCATGGGAAAACCTCCCTGGTCTCTGTGATTGAATCTGTTTAAATGCACTGCTCAACTGAGGGACCTTACAGATAATTGTATGAGTGGGGTACAGAGATGAGGTAGCCATTCAAAAATCATGTTAAACACTATTATTGCAAACAGAGACATATCCGCTTTTACATTTGAATCAATATGGAAACATTTCGAAAAACAAAATTCCTCTTTGACATTATGGGGTATTGTGTGTTGGCCAGTGACAAAATATCTCTAATTAAGCCATTTTAAATTCAGGCTGTAACACAACAAAACGTGGAAAAAGTCAAGCGGTGTGAATACTTTCTGAAGGCACTGTATGTGTCCCCCCAAAAAGTATATATTTCCTTTACTTTATCCATTTTTTTTATACCTACAGAGGTCCTAAAATTCTAAATCAAATCGCTAAATGATCCATGGTATGACCATTTGAAAACAATTCCATATGTTAGCTTGGTGGAACTTTGCACTCCTGTAGATCTGAAATAATCGGAATCAGAAAATCATTTCAGGCACCCTTGTCCTGCAAAGAAACATTAATTGTGTACAATCAATTAAAAATGAATTTTACAAGCAGTAGACATTTATAATTAAACGCTTTATAGTTCCGCAGTGACATCACGTGCCTCATCAAAATGATTTGGCAATCATAATTTATTCGACAAACACCGTATCGTCATAATTTGTCGCAATAAAGAAAGTTAGACAAAAGAAAAATCTACCCCTGTCGATCTTTAGAAAATGTCTCCTCTATCTGCCGTTTACATTACACGTCGCAATTATATTTTTTGTGATATTGTTTTTTTCTAATAATCCTGGGTCAATGGAAACCTGCCTAGTGAAGAGGAGAAGAAGTGAACAAAGGATTAGACGAACATAGATTGTTTCTATCCATACTGAGTCACAGGGGTCGTAAAATTGAGACCAAGACGCAGCGTGGATAGTGCTCATTTTCAAACTCTTTAATGAACACACTTGACAAAATAACAAACGACCAACACAGTCCCGTCAGGTACACTAGACTAGAACGGAAAACAACTACCCACAACCCCAAAGGAAAACCAGGCTGCCTAAGTATGGCTTCCAATCAGAGACAACGAAAAACACCTGCCTCTGATTGGAAACCATACCCGGCCGAACATGAAAACCAACACATAGAATATGAAAATAGAAATGAACTAGAACAAACCCACATAGAAACAGAAAACCCCAAATACCTACAAAACAAACCCCCCTGCCACACCCTGACCACTCTACTATGGCAAATGACCTCTTTCACTGGTCAGGACGTGACACTGTGTGGATCGCTACGAGGAATATCAGCTAAATTCATATACAATTACTAGGTTTCCAATGTTTGGGAAACACTCCATCTAAAATTGGAATTTCAAATCTTGCTTGTCATACTATACTGTACTTCTCAGTGGATTTGGGGGAAAATCTGAACGTCAACTTCTGTTACCTCAAAAAGCTCCAGGCAGTCTATATTTAGTCAGAGTCATGAATATATAGCTAGCTCATACGTAGGTTTAAGATTACTTCTCTGGGGAAAGGGTTTTGCACTTTATTAGACATGATTACATGTCTACAGTGGAGCAGCGTGACAGAAGGCTGTACTACACACAAGCACACACTTGCACATACTCTTACACATACACAAACACACAGAGGAGTGGCGTGACAGGGTTTTGTACTAGAATGTGAAAGTGTTCTGTAATAGTGTTCACCTACAGCCACACACACAACCAGATAAAATCTAATCAGCCAACAATAACCAGACGGGGATCACAGAACCTATTAATAGGACCTGCTGCTGCTGCTGCTGCTGCTGCTGCTGCGAGAGAGAGAGAGAGAGAGACAAGCTGGTCACATCTCTCTCTCATACTCTCAGTGCATTATATAGGGAATAGGTTGCCCTGGCTAAATCCCAGACAGATACATCATGCCTTCCAGACATAATGCAGTATTTCAATCCCCCAGGTGCATATTTCACTGGCTCACTGAGTGTCCCTAGATAGTCTATGTTGACACAACGTTCAGAGAAGAATATCAGTGCTGCTGACGCTCACACACACAGTCTCTCTCTCTCATCTCTCTCTCTCTGCATGCAATCATGCACATATTGGAGGGCAAATGAAAGGTGATAGGAATATTGTTGTTTATTGTTAAAAAAACAAATTTCTGCCTCATAACCTTCATCGCGGTATCGACATTAATTTATCCTCCAATATTTGCTGAATATCTGTCACACACCCTGCCTGTTTCTTTATTCATCCACTTGACTGAGAGGAAGTCACACTGCAATGTTTCTATTTAGCGAAACTACAGATTTGCAGAGCCATTAAAGGGAGAGTAAAATAGTAATTTGGCTGAACATTCCCTTTTAAGGTCCCGAACAGTAATTCTGATTCCCATGTAAAATAGTGACTAAAATATCACACTTAATATTTTGGGGGGGATAGCAATGGTCGAAAGAGAAATATTTATCTCATGGCTAACTACCAGGAAGTTTGAGTAGGCAGGGAGTTTATATTCATGAGCTCGCCTTGACTGACAGCTCTTTGAAACACCTATGTCAAGAAACTTGGATGCAGTGAGAAGTTTTACAGTAAAATAATTTCAACCAATTTGGTGATACACAAAGCAACTCAAGCAACATTTAAATTGCATCAATGATGTCAATAATTGTATACATCTCCCGTTTGGCATGTCTCTTGTGATGCGGTTCACAGCAGCATTGATGGATGTGTTGACATGACAACTGCATCAGAGTTATAAACGACCCTTCCCCCCCTTTTGTTCCATGCTGTCTGAAGGCCTACAGTGCATTCAGAAAATATTCAGACCCCTTGACTTTTTCCACATTTTGTTACTTTACAAACTTATTCTAAAATGGCTTAAATAGTTTTTTCCTCCTCATTAATCTACACACAATACCCCATAATGCAAAACAAAAACACGGTGGATTTTTATTTTGCTAATTTATATATTTTTTAAAACGTCATTATCACATTTACAGAAGTGTTCAGACCCTTTACACAGTACTTTGTTGAAGCACCTTTGGCAGCGATTTCAGCCTCGAGTCTTCTTGGGTATGACGCTACAAGCTTGGCACACCTGTATTTGGGGAGTTTCTCCAATTCTTCTCTGCAGATCCTCTCAAGCTCTGTCAGGTTGGATGGGGAGGGTCATGCACAGCTATTTTCAGGTCTCTCCAGAGATATTCGATCGGGTTCAAGTCTAATTTATATAGTTTAAAGGTGTCTGTACTCATGGCTGGGTCTGGCTTGATGTCATTGGTTGATTTACAGATATAAATAGAACATATAAAAAGCATGAATGGATAACATACAATCATCAAATCAAATGTATTTATATAGCCCTTCTTACATCAGCTGATATCTGAAAGTGCTGTACAGAAACCCAGCCTAAAACCCCAAACAGCAAGCAATGCAGGTGTAGAAGCACGGTGGCTAGGAAAAACTCCCTAGAAAGGCCAAAACCTAGGAAGAAACCTAGAGAGGAACCAGGCTATGAGGGGTGGCCAGTCCTCTTCTGGCTGTGCCGGGTGGAGATTATAACAGAACATGGCCAAGATGTTCAAATGTTCATAAGTGACCAGCATGGTCAAATAATAATAATCACAGTTGTCGAGGGTGCAACAAGTCAGCACCTCAAGAGTAAATGTAAGTTGGCATTTCATAGCCGATCATTGACAGTATCTCTACCGCTCCTGCTGTCTCTACAGAGTTGAAAACAGCAGGTCTGGGACAGGTAGCACGTCCGGTGAACAGGTCAGGGTTCCATAGCCGCAGGCAGAACAGTTGAAACTGGAGCAGCAGCATGGCCAGGTGGACTGGGGACAGCAAGGAGTCATCATGTCAGGTAGTCCTGAGGCATGGTCCTAGGGCTCAGGTCCTCCGAGAGAGAGAAAGAAAGAAAGAGAGAAAGAGAGAATTAGAGAGAGCATACTTAAATTCACACAGGACACCAGATAAGACAGGAGAAATACTCCAGATATAACAGACTGACACTAGCCCCCCAACACATAAACTACTGCAGCATAAATACTGGAGGCTGAGACAGGAGGGGTCAGGAGACACTGTGGCCCCATCCGACGATACCCCCGGACAGGGCCAAACAGGCAGGATATAACCCCACCCACTTTGCCAAAGCACAGCCCCCACACCACTAGAGGGATATCTTCATTCACCAACTTACCATCCTGAGACAAGGCCGAGTATAGCCCACAAAGATCTCCGCCACGGCACAACCCAAGGGGGGGCACCAATCCAGACAGGAAGACCACGTCAGTGATTCAACCCACTCAAGTGACGCACCCCTCCTAGGGACGGCATGGAAGAACACCAATAAGCCATTGACTCAGCCCCTGTAATAGGGTTAGAGGCAAAGAATCCCAGTGGAGAGAGGGGAACTGGCCAGGCAGAGACAGCAAGGGCGGTTCGTTGCTCCAGAGCCTTTCCGTTCACCTTCACACTCCTGGGCCAGACTACACTCAATCATAGGACCCACTGAAGAGATGAGTCTTCAGTAAAGACTTAAAGGTTGAGACCGAGTCTGCGTCTCTCACATGGGTAGGCAAACCATTCCATAAAAATGGAGCTCTATAGGAGAAAGCCCTGCCTCCAGCTGTTTGCTTAGAAATTCTAGGGACAATTAGGAGGCCTGCGTCTTGTAACCGTAGCGTACGTGTAGGTATGTACGGCAGGACCAAATCGGAAAGATAGGTAGGAGCAAGCCCATGTAATGCTTTGTAGGTTAGCAGTAAAACCTTGAAATCAGCCCTTGCCTTAACAGGAAGCCAGTGTAGGGAGGCTAGCACTGGAGTAATATGATCAAATTTTTGGGTTCTAGTCAGGATTCTAGCAGCCGTATTTAGCACTAACTGAAGTTTATTTAGTGCTTTATCCGGGTAGCCGGAAAGTAGAGCATTGCAGTAGTCCAACCTAGAAGTAACAAAAGCATGGATACATTTTTCTGCATCATTTGTGGACAGAAAGTTTCTGATTTTTGCAATGTTACGTAGCTGCCCTTGAAACAGTCTGATATGTTCTTCAAAAGAGAGATCAGGGTCCAGAGTAACGCCGAGATCCTTCACAGTTTTATTTGAGACGACTGTACAACCATCCATATTAATTGTCAGATTTAACAGAAGATCTCTTTGTTTTTTGGGACCTAGAACAAGCATCTCTGTTTTGTCCGAGTTTAAAAGTAGAAAGTTTGCAGCCATCCACTTCCTTATGTCTGAAACACAGGCTTCTAGCGAGGGCAATTTTGAGGTTTCACCATGTTTCATTGAAATGTACAGCTGTGTGTCAGCCACATAGCAGTGAAATTTAATATTATGTTTTCAAATGACATCCCCAAGAGGTAAAATATATAGTGAAAACAATAGTGGTCCTAAAACGGAACCTTGAGGAACACCGAAATGTACAGTTGATTTATCAGAGGACAAACCATTCACATGCTCCACTAAGGCAGTTATTTATCTTATAACTTGTCCTTGAGGTAAAAATAATGTGGGGAAAACAAAGTGTCAATTAAAAGGAGGCTACATTGGCCTACAAACAATTACAATGAATAGCAAAATCACAATAATCACAAGAATGGCTTCAGATCAAAGTCTACGTTGAGACAGAAGGAAGCAAATGTCATTAAATGAAAGATCCTGGCAGCCTCTCGTTTTAACAATAAATTGTCAAGGTCAACCCCTCCTAAGGAGGGTGACGTGTTCGAAATAGAGTGGTTCGCTTCCAAAAGTTGACCGCAACTGAGTACGTGGAGTTTTAGCACCTAATGGTGCTACGATGCTCCTTTTAATTGCCACTTTGTTTTCCCCACATTATTTTTACCTCAAGGACAAGTTATAAGATAAATAACTGCCTTAGTGGAGCACGTGATAACACCTTTGATTGGGATCTATTTCCCTGTTTGAGGATGTTTGAATGATCTACATTTGTAAGTGCCATTGCATTGAGCACATCCATTACATTTGTAGTTTCCATCCGGTAGAGGCTCAAATAGACGTTGTGAAGGGTGGGGGGATTTTGGGGTGGTAAATCAGAGTTTACCAATTGATGTCTGAGATTTCTGCCCCATGAGAATCCGACTAAAGCAGCGTCCAAAAACATAATACTGATACTGTCATTGGATCTTAGAATGTGCCAATGTTTGTGAACAATTCCCTTTATTTGTTAAGAGCACTTTGAATAGCGCGCAGTAAGAATGCAAGAATGCTTATTTTTGCAAGACAGTCCTTGAAAGAGATAATGTCTCGATTTGTTTGGGATTTTGTCAATGGCAGTATTAATCTGACCATTTTTGTGTCCCCTCTCCTGTCGAAATCGGATTGTTTTTTGGGAAATTCTTTGGATTCGACAGTGTTGGCTGTAGGCCAAACTGTTTTACAAGGGAAGCGGGAGACAGCTATCATCCCTCAACAAACTGTTACGATCAGTAGGTTTCCTGTAAAGATCAGTGTATAGAACATTATCCAAACACAAAATCAAAAGATCATGGAAACTGATTTGACATGTGTCAGATTGCGTAGTAAATCTCAGGTGTTCAGAACAAGAGTTAAGAAAAGCATGGAATGCCTGGAGCTGTTTTGCATCACCCCTCCATAAAACAAAAATATCATCAGTCTACCATTTCCAAATAATAATGTAAGGCAAGAAAACTTTTTTGATAGGATTGAGAATGTACTGTTTCTCCATGTAACCCACATACAAATTAGCATAGTTAGGAGCCGTAGGGTATCCCATAGCAGTACCCTTTGTCAGGATAAAGAAATCATTTAGAAAAATGTAATAGTTATGTGTGAGTACTATTTCAGTCATTGCTATAATACATGCACTGGAAGGTAGTTCATTAGGGTCACGTTGCAGAAGAAAATGTTCCATGGCTTCCATACGGCCCTTGTGTGGAATATTTTTGTATAACAACTCAAAAAGTAACTAACAATGTATTCTCAGGGAGAGGATCAAGAGATTCAATGATAGAGATCATACTGCTGGTGTCCTTTACAAAGGAGGGGAGCTGTTCTGCGAGTGGTCTAATAAAAGAGTCAACTAAAGTTGATAAAGGGGTCATTCCTGCAACAATGCCTGCTACAATAGGGCACCCTGGAGGTTTTGGAACATTCTTGTGTAAGAACTTAAATATCCATCTATGACAGTAAAGATAGTGTTCTGAAATAAGGAAGTGAGGTCACTTCTGAGTTTCCTGTAAAAGGTGTTGTCAAGCAGTTGTCTATGACACTAATTTACATAAACTGTCCTATCCATGAGTCCAACCGAACCAGCCTTATCAGCAGGGAGGGTAAGGACTGATGTATCGGATTGTAAATCAAGCAAAGCTTGTTTTTCATCCCTAGGTAAATTATGGAAAGATGTGTACTCATGTTTGTTCTTAAGGAACAAACATTATTACCAACATTTTTCATCATGGATCTCTCTGTACTTTGCTCCGTTCATCTTTCCCTCAACCCTGACTACTCTCCCAGTCCCTGCAGCATGATGCTGGCACAACAATTCTTCACCGTAGGGATGGCATTGGCCAGGTTATGAGGCCAGACTATTCCTAGAGCTGGCCGCTCGGCCAAACTGAATCGGGGGGAAAGGGCCTTGGTCAGGAAGGTGTTCAAGAACCCAATGGTCACTCTGACAGAGCTCCAGAGTTCCTCTGTGGAGATGGGAGAACCTTCCAACCATCTCTGCAGCACTCCACCAATCACTCCTCAGTAAATGGCGCATGACAGCCCGCTTGGAGTTGCCCAAAAGACACCTAAAAGACTTTTAGACCATGAGAAACAATATTCTCTGGTCTGATGAACCCAAGATTGAAATCTTTGGCCTGAATGCCAAGCATCACGTCTGGAGGAAACCTGGCACGATAGCTACACTGAAGCATGGTGGTGGCAGCATCATGCTGTGGGGATGTTTTTCAGCAACAAGGACTGGGAGACTAGTCAGGATCAAGGCAAAGATGAATGGAGCAAAGTACAGAGAGATCCTTGATGAAAACCTGCTCCAGAGCCCTAGGATCTCAGACTGCGGCGAAGGTTCACCTTCCTAAAGGACAACAACCCTAAGCACACAGCCAAGACAACGCATGAGTGGCTTCTGGACAAGTCTCTGAATGTCATTGAGTGGCCCAGCCAGAGCCCGGATTTGAACCCGATCGAATATCTCTGGAGAGACCTGAAAATAGCTGTGCAGCAACGAGCTTGAGAGGATCTGCAGAGAAAAATGGAAGAAACTCCCCAAATACAGGTGTGCCAAGCTTGTAGCGTCATACCCAAGAATAGTCGAGGCTGTAATTGCTGCCACAGGTGCTTCAACAAAGTACTGAGTAAAGGGTCTGAATACTTATGTAAATGTGACATTTCTGTTTTATTTATAATATATTTTCCAAAAATTCAAAAACCTGTTTTTGCATTGTCATTATTGGGTATTGTGTATAGATTGATGAGGGAAAAAATGATCTATCAATTTTAGAATAAGGCTGTAACGTAACAAAATGTGGAAAAAGTCAAGGGGTTTGAATACTTTCCGATTGCACTGTATATGGGACGGGCCATTAAACAAATACACACACACACACACACACACACACACACACACACACACACACACACACACACACACACACACACACACACACACACACACAATGTGAACACACACGAGGCTGACAGCTTTGTGGACAAACAGGCACGTGCACACACACATTCACACACACACACACACACACACACACACACACACACACTTCTGGACAGCTGGCAGTGATAGCTCACACTTTACTTCTGTTCTGATTGAATGAATACAGCAGTCTCCCAGCTCATCATCCCTGTTGATAGCCAGGTCCAAAAAACAGAGCCATCCACTTTGCTAATTACCACGGCAATACATAGACATGCTGCCACTTTAGAACGGGTTATATTTATAATGGGACAGGCCATTAAACATGCACGCACGCACGCACACACACATACACATACACAATGTGAACCCATCCCCGGCTGACAGCCTTGTGCACAAACAAACACACACACACACGTCTCAACAGCTGGCAGTGATAGCTCACACTTTACTTGTATTCTGATAGAATAGCTGAAGAAGAGTCTCCTAGTTCATCTTCCTTAATAGGTTGACACGCACACACGCATTCACACACACACAAGCACATCAAGCTGACAGTCTTCATCAGCCAAATGTCCAACAAGCTCTCACAGTCTCACGTCAGAATTAAATGTTCATCCCTGTTTCTCAAACATGACATTTCAAAGTTGTTCCAAACATAACATTTTGAAGGGTTTAAGTTAATTTCAGGCATTAATTCCGCATTTTTAAGGTTAGGGTTAAGTTTAGGCATTAACTCTGAAAGGGTTAAGGTTTGGGATAGGCTTAAAAAAAAACAAAAAAAAACAGCATTCTTTAGCTGGATTCAAACATGCAATCTTTTGCACCAGAGGCAGCTACTTACGACCATCCACCATCCCTCGCCACAACACCCTAGCAAAACCGAAACCTACTTGAAGTTAACTGTGCTCACTGTTGCCCCTAGTGGCCGGTTTCCACGTCATCTCGCAACCTCCTCAGACATGGATGGACGTCTAATACTGACCTAGCTGAAATCTCCCCAATGTCAACCTTCACTAACCAGACTGGCTGACGCCAGGGAGCGAGCATACACCTAACACCCAGCACCCCCAACACCCACGCACACACATTCCTGTCATTATTGAAAGAGATTGTGATATCTCACATCTCAAAATAGGGCTACTTAATGTTAGATCCCTCATTTCCAAGGCAGTAATAGTCAATGAACTAATCACTGATTATAATCTTGATGTGATTGGCCTGACTGAAACATGGCTTAAGCCTGATGAATGTACTGTGTTAAATGAGACCTCTCCTTCTGGTTACATTAGTGACCATATCCCCCACACATCCTGTAAAGGCGGAGGTGTTGCTAACATTTACGATAGCAAATTTCAATATACAAAAAAAAGACAGCATTTTTGTCTTTTGAGCATCTAGTCATGAAATCTACGTAGTCTACTCAATCACTTTTTATAGCTACTGTTTACAGGCCTCCTGGGCCATATACAGCATTCCTCACTGAGTTCCCTGATTTCCTATCGGACCTTGTAGTCATGGCAGATAATATTCACATTTTTGGTGACTTTAATATTCACAAGTCCACAGACCCACTCCAAAAGGCTTTCGGAGCCATCATCGACTCGATGGGTTTTGTCCAACATGTCTCCGGACCTACTCACAGTCATAGTCTGGAGCTAGTTTTGTGGACCTTGGGGATCGAGGGTAACCTAATCCCACTGACGGGATTGCTAGCAAGGCGGGAAATTCAAAACATCAAAAATCTAATCATTTAAATTTCTCAAACAATCAACTATTTTACACCATTTAAAAGATAATCATCTCCTTAACTTCTTGTTAATCCAGCCGCAGTGTCAGATTTCAAAAAGGCTTTACGGCGAAAGCAGACCATGCGATTATCTGAGGACAGCGCCCTGCATACAAACACATGAAAATCATTTTCAACCAGGCAGGTGGCGACACAAAAGTCAGAAATAACGATATAATAAATGCCTTACCTTTGAAGATCTTCTTCTGTTGGCACTCCAAAATGTCCCAGAAACATCACAAATGGTCCTTTTGTTCAATAATGTCCTTCTTTATATCCCCAAAATGTCAATTTATTTGGCACGTTTGATTCAGGTTCCAACTCGCCCAACATGACTACAAAGTATCTAATAAGTTACCTGTAAACTTGGTCCAAACATTTCAAACAACGTTCCTAATCCAAACTAAGGTATCCTAAAACGTAAATAATCGCTAAAATTTAAGACGGAATATACTGTGTTCAATACCGGATAAAAACAACGTGAAGCGTGCTCCAGTTCACGCGCATCAAACAGTAGAATCCATCTGGAGTGACACTTCCAAAGAACAGTCGTACTTCTTCATTTCTCAAAAGAAAAACATCAACCAATTTCTAAAGACTGTTGACATCTAGTGGAAGCCATAGGAACTGCAACCAAGTTCCTATTAAATAGGGCTTTCAATAGAAAAACAATGGGAAATACTATGACCTCAATTTTTTTTCCCCTGGATGGTTTGTCCTGGGGGTTTCGCCTGCCAAATCAGTTCTGTTATACTCACAGACATTATTTTAACAGTTTTAGAAACTGAGTGTTTTCTATCCAAATGATATGCATATCTTAGCTTCTGGGCCTGATTAACAGGCAGTTTACTTTGGGCGCACTTTTCATCCGGACGTGAAAATACTGGCCCCTATCCCTAAGAATGAAAATAACCAAGTGCTGTGTGTCTGACTGGCCCAGGCGAGTGGGCTAACGGGCCCACTGCCACTGCGGTTGGGCATTATATCTGTCAGCCTCTCTCTCCCATCAAATTACTTTTGGTCCAGTCCATTCTAACTTTACCTGGGCCCCGCCCCTTTCCCATCTCTGTTAAGTGGTGACATTTGGATAAATAGTGTAGTTGAGCAAGATGGAAAAACAAAAAAACAAAAAACATGAAGGTGGTGCTGAAAAGCAGAGAGAGAAGAGGTTGAAGTCCCTTGAGGCTGATGCAGCCAAATGTTTTAAAATAACAAATGATTCATTTGGCGCCGTTACCAGTCAATCATATCAGCCTAGTGAGCCTGAAGGCACTGCCAGCAGAGACAAAAGAGAGCAGAGAGAGCAGCCCATTGAGCCCAGCGTTACCAGTTCAACTGTTAGTCAAGGTTTTGCAACTGAAGCGGTTAGACAGAAGACAATATGGATAAGATAAGCAATGTTTGGGTTTGGATAGCTGGATATTTAGGATATATCAGGTGCCTTTTGTTGAAACAAGCGCTCGTCAATGTCACTCTTCGTGAACCGACCAATCACAGCCTGGATGGGGCGGGACATTAACCTCTTGACGGTCGCCTAGGATAGGGGGCGCTACAGCGATTTTTGAAAAATATTCGTGCCCATTTTAAACGGCCTCCTACTCAAACTCAGAAGCTAGGATAAGCATAGAATTAATACTTGTGGATAGAAAACACCCTAACGTTTCTAAAACTGTTTGAATGGTGTCTGTGAGTATAACAGAACTCATATGGCAGTCAAAACCCCAAGACCGATCGTAACAGGATGTGGAATTCTGAATTGCGGACTCAACTTCAGCACCTTGCCTATAAATCACACCGTGAGCAATGGTTCATTGAGCACTTCCTATTGCTTCCACTAGATGTCCCCAGTCTTTACAAAGTGATTTGAGCCTTCTACTGTGAAAACTGAATGAATGAGACGCAGTGAAAAGTGGTCACACGGAGAGGGCCATCACCATTATGACGCCGGCGCCCCTGGCTACCCTCCCCTTTTGAAACGTTTTGAAACACAATGCAATCGTCCCCCTTGAATCTTATTTGAGCTCTGGTTGAAAAAGGCCCTAAAGATTTATGTTATACAACGTTTGACATGTTTGAACGAACCTAAATTTAAAAAAAATGCATTTTGTTGAGAGAGAAGTCCCGCAGCCGACTGAAGTTTTGGAGCAGCCTTCAGAACGCGCTAACAAGAACAAGCTATTGGGACGTAAAGGATTAACTTTTTCGAACGAAAATACATTTGTTGTGGACCTGGGATTCCTGGAAGTGCTTTCTGATGGAGATAATCAAAGGTAAGGGATTATTGACAATAGTATACAAGAGTAGATTTGATATGCGATTGTTCCAAGATGGCGCTGACCTGTAACGGTAGCCTATTTTTCTGAGTATCGCATCCCCTTTTATCGCAAATTGTGATTACCCAGTAAAGTTATTTTTAAATGTGGCATTACAGGTGCTTTCAAGAGATATTCATCTATAAATCTTAGAATGACAATATTACATTTTAAAAATGTTTTCGAATAGTAATTTAGTAAATTGTAGCGCTGTTTCACCGGATGTATTTGAGGGAAAATAGTTAGTCAACGTCACGCGCCGATGTAAAATGCTGTTTTTATATATAAATATGAACTTTATCGAACAAAAGAATGCATGTATTGTGTAACATGATGTCCTAGGTGTGTCATCTGATGAAGATTGTCAAAGGTTAGTGCTGCATTTAGCTGTTTTTTGGTTATTTGTGATGCATGTGGTTGGTCGGAAAATGGCTATGTGGCTACTTTTACGATATACTCCTCTAACATAATCTAATGTTTTGCTTTTGCTGTAAAGCCTTTTTGAAATCGGACAACGTGGTTCGATTCAGGAGAGGTGTATCTATAAAACGATATAACATAGTCCTATATTTGAAAAAAATATATATTACATTTTGTTATGCTAATGGCGATAGGATTTTTCGCTGGATGTCCGTCCCGAGCCCGACCAGGGGTTAAAAAAAGGTTGACTTGCTACAGCAAACTTTCTAAATGTTTAAGTCATTGTTATGCATGAATCGTTATGATTATTGACAAGTTAGTACTGAACATTAAGAAATTAGAGACTAACCACCAATGTAGACCATTTTACTTGCACAAGGATTTAATGGCGGAACAAAACCTACAAGAATTATACATGTTGGTTGTTTATTTCTTAAAATGCTGTACTGTCCAATTGGAATGAATATTATGCTAGTGGTATATAGTATACTATTGTATGACATTATATGAATATACTAACATTATACTATTATATTAACATTACTTTTTATTTAATGTTATAATATTATACTAATATACTAATTTATACTAATTACTCATCCAGGCTGAGGATAGTGCATCTGCAGTGAACAGATATAGATTGAGCCAGAGCCAGGATGCCTCCCCAATTGTTTATTATTTTAAGAGGCCGAAGTCATGGGACCTAAATATGTTTTTTAGATTCTACCCCCAACAAAAGTGTGAAAAGTCTGTGGTGCAGAAGGTTTTCTTTTGTAAAGATGGGACCAACACGAAGTGGCTGTCATACAGTGAAGAGAAGCATGCTTTATTCTGCTTCATTTGGATGGCATTTGCAAAGCCCACAGAGAACAGCTCTTTCATGAATGGAATGGCAGACTGGAAGCAAATCCATCAGAGAGTGGAAGAGCATGAGAAGAGCATGAAAAGAGCATTATGCATAGAGGTTATGCTGAGGCCTACTTTCTAAGTTCCTCCAAAGGTAACATTGAGAGCCTGCTCATCGGCAGTCAGATGTCTGCTCAGAGAGCGCAAGTGCGCAGTAGAAGACAAGTGCTAGAGCGCATTATAGATGTTGTTAAAGTCATAGGCAAGAGGGGTTTGAGCTACAGAGGCATGCAGTCTGAAGCAGCTTATACGTTAGATGACAGCAGCATTGACCATGGCAACTTTTTAGAGATGATCATTCTGCTGGGTAAGTATGACCTGTGTATGAAAGTGCACCTCACTGCCTGCATAGAAAACAACTAAAAACTGCATGAGTCTGGGTCAAGAGGGGGCAGAGGCTCTTTAATCACTCTATTATCAAAGACTACCATCGATAACGTCATTACCATCATCCAACACACAATGCAGGCCACCATAGTGAAATCCAGGAAACTGGTATGTTTTCAGTCCAGATTGACACTACGCAGGACATTACAACACAAGATCAATGCTCTGTCACAGTCAGATATGTGATGAACGTCATCCATGAGAAGCTTGTGGCTGTGGTGAAATGCGAGGCATCTGCTGGACAATACTTTGTCCAGGTACTGAGTGAAGTACTGGAAAACATGAAGCTATCAGCAAGTGCATTGGCAATTCGAATCATGGAGCCTCCAGTGTGCAAGGCCAGTATAAAGGCTTCTCTCTGCAAAGTCCACTAATCAAGTGCATGTGTGGTGCTATGCACACATTTTGAACCTTTTTTTGACAGATACAACAGAGAGTGCCTTGGCAAGTGGGTCACTTTTTTCTCTCATTATCAACATAGATGTGTTCTTCTGTGAATCCAACCAGAGGATGAACATTTGGGAAAAGGAGAGCAAGGACTCAAGACACAGACGTCTTGCTCCAATTGGAGAGATATGTTGGTGGGCTAAAGACAGAAATCCAGATGAGGGTCTGTATGTTGATGTCCTTCTCACTCTTTCAACCATATAAGATCAGAAAGACAACACTACTGCACGGGTCAAGGCACAAGGATACATTGAGGGGTTGCTGAAGTATGAAACAATACTTACAGCTCAGATATTCCTTAGTATATTTCAGGTCACCTCACCAGTCTCAAAATGTCTTCAAACAAGTGGAATTGACATTCTGTCTGCATATTGTATGGTTGTATCTACAGAGGAGCAGCTGAAAGGAACGGCAGGAGATTTTGAAAAAGTCAAGGCAGCTGCAGACACATTTGTTCAGTGGGCCAGCAGGAAGTTGGGGGAAAGGGATGAGGAAACAGAGCCGGCGTTAGAGACCACTCTGCCAACGAAAAGGACTTGAAAGAAGAAACCCTAAAACTGGACCCTAAAAAGTTTAGTCAGCTAACATCCAGTGCCAGTCGCCTTCCACAGACAGCCCTTCAAGAACTAAGCAAATGGTTGATCAAATTTGACAGCAAAGCAACGGTGGACAATTTTACAGAGTGAGCTCCTGAGTCTGGCAGAACAGTGGACTAGGTTAACCTGTCTGGGCTAGGGGGCAGTATTGAGAATTTTGGAAAAATATGTTCCCATTTTTAACTGCCTCCTACACCAACTCAGAAGCTAGAATATGCATATTATTGTTCAGGTTTGGATAGAAAACACTCTGAATTTTCTAAAACTGTTTGAATGGTGTCTGTGAGTATAACAGAACTCCTATGGCAGGCAAAAACCTGACAAGGTTTCAAGCAGGAAGTACCCTGTCTGACAAGGAGTCGTGCGTCTTGCATCTTTTTATTGAAAAGTAAGGATCTTAGCTGTAACGTGACAATTCCCAGGGCTCCAATAGGCTCTCAGAGCCCGCGAAATAACTGAAGGTTTACGAGGGAGCCTCAGGTTGAAACATATTATCGCCTTTTGTAAGTGGATGCTCCGAGGACCTTTGAATGATGCACGTGCATGAGTCGCTTCTGAGGAGAAATTTTATTCGGCTGTTTAGGCTCAATGCATACTCCCGGTCGGAATATTATCACTTCTCTACGACATAAATGGCATAAAAATTGGTTTTAAACAGCGGTTGACATGCTTCGAAGTAAGGTAATGGAATATTTAGACATTTTTGACACGCCAATGCGCCATGCGCGAAACCGGGAAGAAGCATTCTAGAACTCACGAACAAAACGTCGCTGTTTGGATATAACGATGGATTATTTGGGACCAAACCAACATTTGTTATTGAAGTAGAAGTCCTGGCAGTGTATTCTGATGAAGAACAAGCAAGGTAAGAACATTTTTCTTATAGGAAATGTGATTTTGGTGGATGCTGACCTGGGTGGGTATCTAAATAGCTAGCCCTGTAATGCCGGGCTATGTACTTAGATTATTGCAAAATGTGCTTCATCCGAAAAGCTATTTTAAAATCGGACATATCGAGTGCATAGAGGAGTAATGTATCTATAATTCTTAAAATAATTGTTATGCTTTTTGTGAACGTTTATCGTGAGTAATTTAGCAAACTGTTAGTAAATTCAACGGAAGTTTGCCGGGGGTTATGCGTTTTCTGAACGTCACATGCTAATGCAAAAAGCTGTTTTTTGATATAAATATGAACTTGATTGAACAGACATGCATGTATTGTATAACACAATGTCCTAGGTGTGTCATCTGATGAAGATCATCAAAGGTTAGTGCTGCATTTAGCTGTGGTTTGGGTTTATGTGACATGATATGCTAGCTTGAAAAATGGCTGTCTGATTTTTTCTGGCTGGGCACTCTGCTGACATAATCTAATGTTTTGCTTTCGTTGTAAAGCCTTTTTGAAATCGGACAGTGGGGTTAGATTAACGAGATTCTTGTCTTTAAATAGCTGTAAAATAGTCATATGTTTGAGAAATTGAAGTAATAGTATTTCTAACGATTCAAAAATCGCGCCACTGGAATATCAGTAGCTGTTACGTAGGTGGGACGAAATCGTCCCACATACCCCAGACAGGTTAAAACAATCAGGATTTGAAGAATACCCAACCATGACTATGGTGGATCATGGACCTGAAGGAAATTAAGACGAAGGTGGAGATGGTGAACAAGAGCTGTTCATCTAGCAAGGGCTGTCCAGTGTGTTGCTACCGTAATCTTAGTCAGTACAACCTATTGACCGACGCATACCACATCCTGGGCCTTACAAGTTCCTACTTACCATGTCAGTAACCCAGGTAGCTTGCGAGCAGTGCTTCTCTACTCTGAAATTCATCAAGAGTAGGCTCAGGAGCACTCTCTCAACAGCACCTGGAGGCTTTCATGCTCATAGCTACTGAGCGAGATGTTTTAATGGCCCTGGACAGTGACCTGGTTATAGATGGCTTTGCTGAGAGAAGTGAGCTAATGCAGAAATTGCTAATTTAAGGAGGTAGGAAATATGTTTATTTTAATTTTATTCTATGACTTGCCTACTCACCAGTCTTTTCACCAACAAATTTCTTCCTGTGTTATTTATTTTACTGGTCAGATGGTTCCAGAGATTCTTGCCACCTTGCTGCCAGTGCCATTGTGCCAATATCTGCTCCTTCTAGCCATGGCATATTACATAGGGGGTAGAGCTGTTCCCTTTATGTTACATCAAACCCCAAGTGTTTAAGGATTAAATATTCCCCAGATTTTGGGTGCCCCAGTTCCTGGTGTTTGACAGAGGACCCCAATTCACAAGCAAACTGATGGCTGAGATGTGTGGGGCAGGGGGAGTCACCCAAAAGATGACGGAAAAGCAACATGACAGAAAAGGTGAACAGGACTCTCAAAACGATGATGGCCTCCTACGTAAAGCAACCATCACAGAGATTGGGATGTCTGGCTATCAGAGTTCTGGTATGCCTTCAACACGGCTACCCATGAGACCACTGGTGTAACCCCAGCCAAGCTGGCGCTCTGAAGAAATCTTAAAGGCCCACTTGAGAGACTTACTGCACACTCACCATCACCACAACATCCTGCATACAACACAATTGAAAGACGACAACGACTTGCAGATGAGGTAAGGAATAGAGAAAGAGCAGCTCAATCCAGACAAACCAGGTAATACAGTGCTCGTAGAAAATGTGCAGTTTTCAGAGGAAGACCTGGCCGGGTTTAGAGCGCATCACCAGTCCAAAGTCTCAGATCACTTTTCAGACAAACTTGCACCAAGATGGTCAAGGCCAGCTTTTGTATTGAAAAGTTTAGGACCAATCAATTACAGAATCAGGTGGGGTGACCAAACCCAGTGGGTTGATACTGTAAATGTGGTAGACCTGAAGCCTTACTATGGTCTCTGTCCTCCCGTGCCACTGGCGGGAACTTTAACGTCTCCACATTAAATGTCATATGAAATGAATCTGAATAATAGGTTATGCATGTTCTCTTAGGTATAAAAACTTTTGTGTACATGTATATATCCATGCCATGATTTGCATGCCACTGAGTTGAACTTCTGTTGATTGGTCAAAATTATACTTGTCACTTTAAGTATGGGGTCATGTGGGTAGGAAGGGAAGGGAAGAGCAAAATGGACGTGGTGTGAGGAACAATGTTTGTTTGAAAACTCGAAAGTAAATTAGTTCAGTAATTGTGCTGTTTAAACCTGTTCCATTGTATTATTTGCCTGGAAAAAAGGACATCCATTCAACACCAAGTGGTTAGCATATCTGAATGAATGTTGCATTTTTGATTGAATCTCCTACTTTTCCTATAGATTTTTTTAAACAATACAAAACATACACATACAAACCACAACATCAACAACATTTCCTACTGTTCCTATTGGATTTTAATGTATCTTTTTGTTGATTTAACCTTTTTGGGAATGAATTAAAACAGCTAGATTTAACTGTTTTTGGAATCTTGATACTTTTTGGTGAACTGAATCTCATTTTGACTTTGACTTTTTGAACTTTGGGCTATTGACTGAATTGACTTGACTTTTGATTTGCATTGATTTGCTATATTCAATACAAAAAGGCTTATTGCATACAATTTTAGAGTTGGTTAATGATTTCTGTTGCTGATCTATTGCTGTTTTATCATTACTAATCAAAGCTTTAATCTGATGCTTTAACTGAGCTTTGCTATTGTTGGGTTGTGCATATTTATACTTTCTCTAAATCGCAAAAAGGTCTAGGGGTCAAACTATTGCAACATAGTTCCCACTCCTTGTTTTTTTTATAGCACACTTGTTCAGAAAGGACAGTTGATTTATAAGACAAAAACATGATCTCAAATGAGAAATACTAGGTACACTATTTTAACAAACCGAACGCCATGGTGTGTTTTTGCGGTGGTGGGAGCGTCCGGAATTATGGGCACAGTAGCTGGCGGTGGCGCAAAAGGGCTGGGTTTTGATAAATAAACAAGTTGTGGGTGTGTCGAGGCTTGGCCCCTCACTGGCCAATCAGAATGTGGCGAAATGGCGAAATATCTGGTCGCTTTAATAAGTTGTGTATTTACAGTATTTTATATATTGCATTGTCAACAACTTGAATTCAAATGTTAGACTGAACATATTTGCTAAATGTGTTTGCAATCCACATTGTTCTTATGCACGCTTGAATAATGGAAATACATTGTTAAACAGGCTATAACAATCACACTGATTTAGGGTTATGCCTTATAAATTCTAGTCTGGAAATGGACATGCTAAACTCCCGAGGGATGCAGCGGTCTAAGGCACTGCATCTCAGTGCTAGAGGCGTCACTACAGACTTTGGGTCGACTCCAGGCTGTTTCACAACAGGCCGTGATTGGGAGTCCATTATGGCGGTGTACAATTGGCCCAGCATCGTACGGGTTAGGGTTTGGCCGGGGTAGGCCGTCATTGTAAATAAGAATTTGTTCTTAACTGGCTTGTTAAATAAAGTTAAATAAAAATAAAAACATAGTCAATAAGCAGGATAAAATTCACTAAGCTACTGTTAAGGCCTAAAAATACGGTGTACAATTCCAATAAAAATGTAACAACTTGTTTTAAATAGGATCGGGTCAGAAGCATAATATAATTAATCGCTTCACTCGTTCCATGGCACTATGTGCACACGTAGGCCTAAATGTGTTTACGCATAACATTTGTACGTCCCAAAAAATACTAGGCTCCTGTCAATTGTATCGTTGCTTACATGCAAGGCAGATTTTTTAAAAATCCACCGTTATAGTTTGGAGGAGCGTCTCTTTTGCAATCGGACGATGGCCGCTCTTTGAAATGGGGATGGATAGCTTACTTGATCAAGTGAAATGCAGGTTTGTGAATGATGAAAATGCATGAGGGACAAAACCTGCAGTACTTCAAAGCACTCTCAGTAGACCATTTAAAACTACTTTTTTCCATAGGCTACTTTTGGCTAATGGCCAGGATAAAAAGACACACCTATGCGATGCTACTATACCAGCCTTGATTAATAAGGTGAGGGTAGGCTATGCTTGATTTCTAATCAAATATAAGGAAATGGGGGGGAAACCATTTGTGTTTTATATTTCTAAATATGAGATTCACCGGCACATCTCTCCTTACATGGGCACTGTGAGTTATGGCTGGATAGTCTGTGCTTCCGATCTCAAATCCATGTTATTATCAACTGCGTCATCGTTAACTTCTCTAGGCCTGCTACTCAGACTCAGAAGGTAGGATATGCATATTATTAGTAGATTTGGATAGAAAACACTCAGAAGTTTCTGAAACTGTTTGAATGATGTCTGTGAGTATAACAGAACTCATATGGCAGGCAAAACCCTAAGAAAAATCCAACCAGGAAGTGGGAAATCTGAGGCTTGTAGTTTTTTCAAGTGATTGCCTATCTAACACATAGTGACTTAGGGTTCATTTTGCACTTCCTAAGGCTTCCACTAGATGTCAACAGTCTTTAGAAAGTTGTTTGAGGCTTCTATGGTGAACAGAGAGCGAACAAAGGAAGTTGGAAATTGTTGACTCAGGAAAGGACATGAGTTCATTGGCACTCATTCACGTGAGAGGTAGCTGTGTTCCATTACATTTTTCAAGACATTGGAATCGTCCGGTTGGAATATTATTGAAGTTTTATGCTAAAAAGGCCCTAAAGATTGATGCTATACATCGTTTGACATGTTTCTACGAACGTAAATATAACTTTTTTTACTTTTCGTCATGAAATTTTTGGCGCGCTTCCTACATTTGGAGTAGCTTACTGAACGCGCTAACAACAAGGAGGTATTTGGACATAAATTATGGACTTTATCAAACAAAACAACATTTATTGTGGACCTGGGATTCCTGGGAGTGCATTCTGATGAAGATCATCAAAGGTAAGTGAATATTTATAATGCTATTTATGATTTTAGATGACTCCAAAATGGCGGGTATCTGTATTGCCTGCTGTTGTTTTCTGAGCGCCGTACTCAGATTATTGCAAAGTGTGCTTTCCCCGTGAAGCTTTTTTGAAATCTGACACAGCGGTTGCATTAAGGAGATGTTTATCTATAATTCTTTGAATAACAGTTTAATATTTTATCAAAGTTTATGATGAGTATTTCTATAAATTGATGTGCTCATTCACCGGGAGTTTTTGAAGGAAAACATTTCTGAACATTTACGGGCCAATGTAAAATGGGGTTTTTGGATATAAATATGAACTTTATCGAGCAAAACATACATGTATTGTGTAACATGAAGTCCTATGAGTGCCATCTGATGAAGATCATCAAAGGTTAGTGCTTAAGACATGCTTTTTGTGGGTCTAACTTTCCATTAGCGCTACATAAAATTGTCCGTTTTAGGCTTGTTTTTAGGACACACCATAAATATTACCATCCCTCCTACCTCAATTTACCTGATGTTTGACAGGTAAATTGACAAACCTGGCATTAGGGCTGGAAAATATAGGTGTTCCAGTTTTTCCATGATGAAATTGAAAAATAAAGTGCTTTTGACATTGCACCTCTTTAGCAGCAGCCGAAAGTAGAGCCCTTGGAATGTTTATGTCAATGGGGTGGAAAATGGAAAAGAGCACCTGTTCAATATTTGTATTGCTGTTTTATTAGGGAAGACACATACATGCCATGCACAAACAAACACACACACACAGAGCACTGGTTTACCGGACACCCACGCAGCCCCCGCAAGGTGGGGGGGTCCACGAGCCTGGGGGCCAAGCGCCTGTCATCGATGTCTATCTTTCTCAGGAAAGACTGTCTGGTTTCTCAATACTCACTATAGAAAACAGTCGGCCATGCAACCTAAGCCTACAGGCCGTGGTGAAAACATTTGCGTACAAAAATGCAAGGTGACGCAGACTCATAACTGTAGCTACTATAGCCTTCCACAAGCACAGCCACAGATAAACCATTTTAATGGTTAGGCTATTTGATCTGTAATTGTTATAAATGTCGGATACATTTTTACTCAGTCTTGTACAGTAAGATGTAATTTCTTCCTGAGACCAGCAGAGTAAAAAAAACTCAGAACCATCTGCACCTGCTTCCTGACGCCCTGTGTCTACGTTGCAGAATACTGCCTCAGAAATTATGGAAGCAGCAGATGATTACACCATCTTCCAGACAGTCAAGGAACAGGGTCATCTACTCCATCAACACCACGACCAGCTGGCTCTACTGGGTACGACCATGAAGGAGGTCCTCTGCATTCTCCACCACCTCGACACCACCAGCGAGGTTCTCCATACCTCTGACGGAGGGCCTCCTACCACGGGTAGTCACTGTGAGCCAGTCCCCCAGTCTACCCAGCCGTCCGCCCAGGTCAGCGATGCTCTGCTTTCCCTTCCGGAAGAAGGATGACGGTACTCCATCGAAATGCCGTGGCTTCCTATCAGACGGGAGCCCCCACCACCGAGAGGTCCAAGGTTGCCACGGTCATTACCCTGCTGACCGGACGGGAGTTGGAGTGGGTTACGGCCTTCTGGGAGAGAGGAGAAGATGAGTTGGGTTCCTATGAGAGGTTCATGGCTCTGTTCAGGGTGGTCTTTGACCATCCTCCAGAGGGCAGAAAGGGAGGTGGGTGACTTTTTCAACTCCAGCAGGGTGCCCAGACTGCTGCGGAGTACACCCTCACTTTTTAGAGTGTGGCAGCCTCCAGCGGATGGAATGAGCCGGCGCTCCGCACTCTATTCCGCAGTGGACTGCGGGAGAAGGTCCAGACAGAGTTGGCATGTCCAGATGACAACCTATCCTTGGACGCTCTCATCTCAGTGGCCATCCGTCTAGTGTGTTGGTGTCCACCTCGCCACTCGCCCCCCTCCTTTGGCTGTCCTGAGGCAGAGACTGAACCCATGGAGGTGGGGGTCACACACCTCTCCACGGCAAAGTGGCATTGCCAGAGACAGCTGGACCTCTGTCCCTATTGCGGCCAGGAGGGACCGCAGCTTCAGCAGTGTCCGGTGCGCCCTAACTCTACTCTAGTCCACTAGAGCAGAGGGGTGGCCCCGTGACCTTCCGTCTCCCAGTGGAGGAGTGAGTATTCCATCATCACTTTCCGCCAAACCCGTTCTGGTTTCAATTTCACTGGCTGGCTGTCCCTCATCTGTTGTCTCTACAGCTATAGTGGACTCTGTTGCTGGGACCTTAATCGACCAGGCCTGGCCTCCTCCTTGAACATAACTTCATACCCGCTCTCCTCTTCTTTTCCTGTCCAAGCTCTGGATATGCAACCATTGGGATCTGACACAATTACTCACATCACAGCATCATTCACACTCAGCGTGGGACCCAAGTACCTGTGAGTGTCTGCCAGCCTATCAATTGGTCTTCCTGTACGTTGGCCCTGTGTTTTGGGAAGTAGATGTGGACATCCACCAGGCTCTGGATGGGGAACCTGCTCCTGCCACCTGCCCTCTGGAGCACATCAACATCCCCACGGGGGTCAGAGATCAGTTGTTGACCTGTGCACACACGTCCCTTGCCGCTGGACACCCAGGTATCACCCGCACCACTCAATCTCTTTCTGACAAATACTGGTGGCCCACTTTGGAGCAGGACGTTGCACACTATGTCAACTCATGTTCAGTATGTACTCAATCTAAATCTCCTCAGCATACTCCAGCAGGTAAACTCTTTCCCCTTCCCATGCCTCAACATCCCTGGTCTCATCTGTCCATTGATTTCATCACTGATCTCTCCTCCTCTGATAGTTTCACCACGATTTTGTTGGTTGTGGACAGATTCTCAGAATAATGCTGTTTTATCCCTCACTCTGGTCTCCCTACCACTCTCCAGGTCGCTGAGGCACTGTTCCAGCAGGTCTTCTGGCACTATGGCCTTCCTGAGGATATTGTCTCCGATCATGGCCCCCGATTCACATCACTTGTATGGAAGGCTTTCATGGAGAAGCTGGGAGTCACTGTCAGCCTCACGTCAGAGTACCAGCCTCAATCTAATGGGCAGGTGAAGAGGATGAACCAGGAGCTGGGGAGGTTCCCGAGGAGTCACTGCCAGGACCGGCAGAGGGAGTGGGCCCGATTCCTTCTTTGGGCTGAATACGCCCATAATTCATTGCGACACTCCTCTACCGGGCTGACTCCTTTCCAGTGTGTGCTAGGCAATCAGCCAGCCCTGGCTCTGTTGACTCCCCAGCCAGACCAAAGCAACTGCGGTGGACGAGCGGTTCAGGCACGCAGAAGAGGTATGGAACGATGCCCACGTGAGACTCCAGCGCACCGCCACCCCGGTGAGGATCCAGTGTTCCATCCTGGTGATCACATTTGGCTCTCTACCAGAAACCTCCTGGTTTGTGTGGCCGTTCATGGTCCTTAGGAAGGTCAACAATGTAATTTACAGATTACAACTCCCCACTAACTACCAGATCTCACCATCTTTTCATGTTTCCCTCCTCAGGCCGGTGGTTTCTGGTCCCCTGGTTGATGCCATCCCCCACGACACCCCTCCGCCTCCCTTGGACATTGAGGGGAGCCCCGCCTATGCCGTTTGCTCATGCCTGGACTCCTGATGTCGTGGGGGTCAGCTCCAGTTCCTGGTGGACTGAGAGGAGTACGGTCCAGTGGAGCAGTGCTGAGTTCCGGTGGACGACATTCTAGATAACAACATCATCCGAGAATTCCACCTTCGCCGACTGTCCTGCACCTCGCCCTCGGGGGCCATCCTCCTGGCCGGTGTCATATGTTTAGCACACAAAGTAACATCTAAAGTTCTGATCTAAAGTTTAAATGCAACAATGTTTCCCACAAGTTATTTTCAAAGAGATGGCTAACAGCATGCGAGCTGCAATAAAAAAATGTTACACTCACCATATGATGATCATTTGAAACTTAGCTTCTTCCTTTTCAAGAATAACTTTCAAAATAAGTTAAATCAGCATCACCATCCTCTTCGATAAGACCTGCTGCCGCCACTGCAAACTGACATACAACAAAAGCTAGCTAGCTAGACCATGGTAAAACTACTGTCCGCTATTGCACAGTGACCTGTTGGCCTTCAAGAAGGCAAAAGTTTACATTTTTGTAAAAACGGTCCCAGCCATTACAAGTCAATATGATTTGGTTGATTCCACTCTCACTCCAAAATCTTCCCCTAATACAGTTCTATCAAGGTTCTGATGGCCTAGCCAATGGCTGGCAAAGAAAAATCCAATTTTTTTCCTCTTCAGTGTTAACTCTTTCCTTTCTAACAAAAATTGAAGATTAAATCAGAACATCATTGAAAATAATAATATAATAATTATTTTATAAATCCTTAGCCTTTCTATTAAAGTGTAGAAGGCCCTGATTGTTCCCCACTGTGTTTTGGTTAGTAAAGATTTGTAGAGTGGCTCTATTTGCCCTCAGCATGCCTTCAGAATGTCTAAAGAATCCATATGTTCTTCTGAAATATAAACACAGAATTACTGGACATTTTGAACTCTTATGGTGACAAAATTACAATCATGGTCTTGAATTGGACTCACATTTTTCTGGTCTTGACTCTGTCTCAGACCTCTCGTCCCCCTCCCGGTCTTGCCCCCCCTCCGGTCTTGGTATTGACTCGGTCTCGGTTTGCTCCGGTCTTGAATCGGTCTCGCTTTAGGCGGTATTGAACACAACACTGATAAATAGCCATGGTAGCTAGCTAGACTGGGTCTTCCTAGCTAGCTGACTTTCATCACCACCTACTTATGTTAAGGTTACATACATTAATGTACATACAAATAGCCAGCTACATTGTGGGAAAAAGTAATTAAACAATTTTGCTAGCTAACTCCCAAACATACTTTCCCATACTGATGTACTCAAATACCAGTCTGAAAATCTCATGGCTTTGTATAGAGGAATGTTCATTCAAAGTTTTGTGTGGAGGATGCATCCTAACTGGAAGGAATGACTCCATATTTTCACCCCACCCATGCATTTTTGGGAAATTCCCCCAGCTCCACATACTACACTAGCAATGGCAATGATGGTATTGGAAAAGACAGTATCTGTTACCAGATGGCTAACATGAATGACTTGCTATCTATTGTACTTTGACAGATATTTGTTTTGTTCTTTAAGACAATTCTTCCCTGCGTGGCGAGCGGCTGGGGTCAGACATCAGAGCAGTGCTGCTGGGTCTCCCTGCGAGGAAATTGGCTGGGGCTGGGGGCAGACAACAGAGTGGTTCTGCCGGCGTGTGGTCAGCTCCACCAGGAGTAGTCGCAATATATAATATCTATTCAATGTTTAATCAAACAAGTATAAATACAGGCTTACTGCACACCCTTGTCATTATTCCATGCATAACTTTAGTCAAGGGTTTGCTACATCACTTGCAGTTGAACAGGTTTAGAGGTTTAATATATCGGAGGACACAAAAGTAAAATGCTGGTTGAGATACATGGTTGTCTCCAAATAACATTTTATTTGTCACTTGCACCGTATATAACAGGTGTACCGTGAAATGCTTACTTAGGAGCCCTTAACCAGCAATGCAGAGTAAAAAAATAAATAAGAACAATTTGTAAATAAACTAAATGAAAAATAGTAACACAATAAAAAAACAATAACAAGGCTATATACACAAGTGGTACCGGAACCGAGTCAATGTGCAGGGGTACGGGTTAGTCAAGGTAATTCAGGTAATATGTACATGTAAGTAGGGGTAAAGTGACTATGCATGTGACTATATGTGTGTGGCATCAACATGCACATGTGTGTGTTTTGGAGTGTAGTTTAGTATGTGTGAACATCAAGCCTGTGCAAGAGTCAGTGGAAAAAATAATAGTAAATAAGAATGCAAATAGTCCAGGTAGCCATTGGATGAACTGCTCAGCAGTCTTATACCTTGGGTGTAGAAGCTGTTAAAAGGAGCCTTTTGGTCCCAGACTTGGCGCTCCGGTACCACTTGCTGTGTGGTACCAGAAATAACAGTCTATGACTTAGGTGGCTGGAGTCTTTGACAATTTTTAGGGCCTTCCTCTGACAATGCTTGGTATAGAGGTCCTGGATGGCAGGAAGCATACGCACTACCCTATGTAGTGACTTGCGGTCGGATGCCGAGCAGTTGCCATACCAAGCAGTGATGCAAACAGTCAGGATGCTCTCGATGGTGCAGCTGTATAACCTTTTGAGGATCTGAGATCCCATGCCAAATCTTTTCAGCTTCCTCAGGGGAAATAGACATTGTTGTGCCCTTTTCACAACTGTCTTAGTTTGTTTGGACCATGATAGGTCCTTAGTGATAAAGACACCAAGGGACTTGAAGCACTCAACCCGCGCCACTACAGCCCTTTCGATGTGAATGTGTGCTTGGCCCTCCTTTTCCTGTAGTCCATGATCATCTCCTTTGTCTTGATCACGTTGAGGGAGAGATTGTTGTCCTGGCACCAGGTCTCTGACCTCCTCCGTATAGGCTGTCTCATTGTCGTCGGTGATCAGGCCTACCATCGTCATGTCGTCTGCAAACTTAATGATGGTGTTGGAGTTGTGCATGGGCATGCAGTCGTGGGTGAAAAGGGAGTACAGGAGGGGACTAAGCACGCACCCCTGATGGCCCCCCGTGTTGAGGGTCAGCGTGGCAGATGTGTTGTTGCCTACTCTCACCATCTGGGGGCGGCCAGTCAGGAAGTCCAGGATCCAGTTGCACATGGAGGTGTTCAGTCCCAGGGTTCTTAGCTTAGTGATGAGTTTGTAGGGCAACTACAGAGTTGTGCTGTGAACTGCAGGTAGCCACTATTCATGGAGGAGGGCAGGATAACCGCAGCTTGACCCTAACCCTACTGTGACGACCAGGGGTACCTACAGGGAAGAAAATGCAAATAGAGAGAAAAGTCAGGTGGTAATAAATGAATGAGTCTTACCAATCAATCCATTACGTCCTCCATCCTCATCTGAGACCGGATAATCAATACATTGATGCAATATGTAAGCTAATGAAAATGTTTGTATAACAGAAAGTTGTATAGAGTGTTTGTATCAATCAGTTCATGAATAATTTGAACTTTAGCAAAAAGCAACTGCCTAACTATACACACTTCAGTTGTAACACTGCAATAACTCACTCAGAGAAGTCACATGTCTGGTCAGTGAGATTGGAGAGGAATGATATGACTAAAATGACATTCTCATAATGTAGGTAGAGGACTATAAAAGTAATTACCTGTTGATGAGGAGCTCACAGAACTTGTAATTGCCTGTCTGCAGTGACGGTGAGCGCAGTGTCTCGAGAGGTTCAGCTTAGCCATGGGTCAGCATAGCCACCCGACGTAGCCTTCATGGGAAGAATCTGAGCAAACTTTTGGGTCAGTGACGTACCGCGTCACACATACACCACTCTGTCTAAGACTACAGTTAATGTCTTTGACTCTAGCCCAGATAACATGACATGTCAGGTTCAGCCGATGGTGGCTACTCTCCCCTTGGCGCGGTTCTCCAGGCTGGCCTTGCGGTCCAACACTAGACTGACCACCTCCGCCTGGCCCTGGAAACAGGCCAGGGTCAGTGGGTCAGTGGTTCCTGCTTCCTATTGACTAGAGCAAGGCAAGATTTGTTTCTATAAAAAAGCCCACTTTAAATCTTAGCTTATTAACAAGTTCATTAGTATGCTTTTAAAATGTTAAATCATTGTCAATCCAAATACCATGAAATTGTATGCAGGGGCTCGTTCGGTTATAGAACCATCCAATGAGTGAAGATGTAATCCATCTGAGACAATCTTATGAGAACTTCAAAACAGTATATATTTAGGTTTGCCCGTATTAAATCAGCAAGGGCTTCATGTACAGCTGCAAAATCAGACTGTTGCCTTGTCACAGCCGGGACAGCAGTCAGGGCAATTCACATTTTACAGTGATGTTTTATTGTCCTTAGCACAAGTTGCACCTGTGTAATGATCATGCTGTTTAATCAGCTTATTGATATGCCACACCTGTCAGGTGGATGGATTATCTTGGCAATGGAGAAATGCTCACGAACAGGGATGTAAAGAAATTTATGCTCAACATTTGGGAGAAATAAGCTTTTTGTGATGATGAAACATTTCTGGGATTTTTAACCTCTCTGGCGCATGTGGGACGAACTCGTCCCACCTACGTCCCACCTCGTCCCACCTCGTCCCACCTACGTCCCACCTCGTCCCACCTACGTAACAATCGTTAGAAATACTATTACTTCAATTTCTCAAACATATGACTATTTTACAGCTATTTAAAGACAAGAATCTCGATAATCTAACCCCACTGTCCGATTTCAAAAAGGCTTTACAACGAAAGCAAAACATTAGATTATGTCAGCAGAGTGCCTAGCCAGAAATAATCAGAAACCCATTTTTCAAGCTAGCATATCATGTCACATAAACCCAAACCACAGCTAAATGCAGCACTAACCTTTTATGATCTTCATCAGATGACACACCTAGGACATTGTGTTATACAATACATGCATGTCTGTTCAATCAAGTTCATATTTATATCAAAAAACAGCTTTTTACATTAGCATGTGACGTTCAGAAAAAGCATAACCCCCGCAAACTTCCGGGGAATTTACTAACAGTTTGCTAATTTACTCACGATAAACGTTCACAAAAAGCATAACAATTATTTTAAGAATTATAGATACATTACTCCTCTATGCACTCGATATGTCCGATTTTAAAATAGCTTTTCGGATGAAGCACATTTTGCAATAATCTAAGTACATAGCCCGGCATCACAGGGCTAGCTATTTAGACACCCACCCAGGTCAGCCTCCACCAAAATCACATTTCCTATAAGAAAAATTTTCTTACCTTGCTTGTTCTTCGTCAGAATACACTGCCAGGACTTCTACTTCAATAACAAATGTTGGTTTGGTCCCAAATAATCCATCGTTATATCCAAACAGCGACGTTTTGTTCGTGAGTTCTAGACACTATCAGAATGCTACATCACGGTCTCGCGCATGGCGCATTGGCGTGACAAAAATTTTCTAAATATTCCATTACCGTACTTCGAAGCATGTCAACCGCTGTTTAAAACCAATTTTTATGCCATTTATCTCGTAGAAAAGTGATAATATTCCGACCGGGAATATGCATTGAGCCTAAACAGACTAATTAAATTTCTCCTCAGGAGCGAATCGTGCACGCGCCTCATTCAAAGGTCCTCTGAGCCGCCACTTACCAAAGGCGATAATGTGTTTCAGCCTGAGGCTGCCTCGTCAACCTTCAGTTATTTCCCGGGTTCTGAGAGCCTATCGGAGCCCTGGGAATTGTCACGTTACAGCTAAGATCCTTACTTTTCAATAAACAGATGCAAGACGCACGACTCCTTGTCAGACAGGGTACTTCCTGCTTGAAACCTTGTCAGGTTTTTGCCTGCCATAGGAGTTCTGTTATACTCACAGACACCATTCAAACAGTTTTAGAAAATTCAGAGTGTTTTCTATCCAAACCTGAACAATAATATGCATATTCTAGCTTCTGAGTTGGTGTAGGAGGCAGTTAAAAATGGGCACATATTTTTTCCAAAATTCTCAATACTGCCCCCTATCCCAAACAGGTTAAAAATTCAGCTAATGAAACATGGGACCAACACTTGACATGCTGCATTTATATTTTTGTTCAGTGTATATAAATAGTGAAAAGAACAGGTCCTAGTATTGACCCCTGCGGAACACCTTTATGTACTTCAAGAAATTCGAAGTTAAACACATTAATCACGATGAACTGAGTTCTATCACTAAGATAATCATGAAACCATGAGCAGGCGTCAGAGGCCATGCCAATCGAGGACAACTTGTTCAATAAAATTGCATGATCAACAGTATCAAAAGCTTTTGACAGGTCAACAAGGCAGCACAATTTATTTTAGCATCTAAAGCATTGACAATATAATTAACAACTAATGTGGTTTCTGTGATACTGCTGTTCCCTGGCCTAAACCCAGATCGGTTTATATTCAAAATACCATGCTCAGATAAAAAAGGAGCAAAGTTGCTTATTTACAAAAGATGAGAGAATCTTAACTAGATATGGAAGCCTGGAGATGGGACGATAATTATCAAGATCACTACTATCCCCGCCCTTATGGAATGGCAGCACATAAGCTGTTTTCCCGATAACAATGTTTGAGCAGAACATTTGAGCATACCCAGCTCCAATTGGTCAGCCCCTGTGGATTTTTTGGTATCAATAGCTAGTAAGGCACAAAAGGACATATTTTTCTGTGAATTGACAAAATGCAGAAACTTGACTACCCTTTTCCGAGTCAATCTGCAAAATTCCCAAATCAGCATTTAGTCTATTCTTAGAGATACACACTCTTTCAAAAAGGTAGCCCGCTGCAATAAAATGATGATTAAAATAATCTATGATGGCATTTTTGTCCGTAATGGGGCCAGAGTCTAAATTAATTTGTTGGGGCACAGAGGAGGAAGTACAACCCTTCAGAGATTTGACAGTTTTCCAGAATATAGCTGGATTCCTCTTACAATAAGAAAGAGTGGTTACATAATAATCAGATTTAGCCTTTCTGATTAGTCTTATACATTGATTCCTCAGTTGCCTAAAATATTGCAAATCTGGGCCTAAGCCTGTGTTCCTGGCCTTGACCTAGGTAACATTTCTAATACAAATTTTGTTTCTGTTTGTGATGACATGAGGCTTAGATTTATGCATTCTCACATCTCTAACACAATTGGGCAATCGTCACTGATGTCTTGGGTGAAGACACCAGTAGAAACCATATTTCTCGGGTCTATTTGTTAAAATAAGATCAATCTGAAAGGATATTTAGGGTTGGGCCATGTAGGCCTTGTCACTAGCTGGGTTAGGTTTCAAATCAAATCAAATGTTATTGGTCACATACACATGGTTAGCAGATGTTAATGCGAGTGTAGCGAAATGCTTGTGCTTCTAGTTCCGACCGTGCAGTAATATCTAACAAGTAAACTAACAATTTCACAACAACTACCTTTTACACACAAGTGTAAAGGAATGAATAAGAATATGTACATATAAATATATGGATGAGCAATGGCCGAACAGCATAGGCACGATGCAGTAGATGGTATAGAGTACAGTATATACATATGCGATGAGTAATGTAGGGTATGTACACATTCTATAAAGTGGCATTGTTTAAAGTGACTAGTGATAGATTTATTACATGCAATTTTTAATTATTAAAGTGGCTAGAGATTTGAGTCAGTATGTTGGCAGCAGCCACTCAATGTTAGTGATGGCTGTTTAACAGTCTGATGGCCTTGAGATAGAAGCTGTTTTTCAGTCTCTCGGTCCCAGCTTTGATGTACCTGTACTGACCTCGCCTTCTGGATGATAGCAGGGTGAACAGGCAGTGGCTCGGGTGGTTGTTGTCCTTGATGATCTTTTTGGCCTTCCTGTGACATCGGGTGGTGTAGGTGTCCTGGAGGGCAGGTAGTTGTGTTGTGCAGACCTCACTACCCTCTGGAGAGCCTTATGGTTGTGGGCGGAGCAGTTGCCGTACCAGGCGATGATACAGCCCAACAGGATGCTCTCGATTGTGCATCTGTAAAAGTTTGTGAGTGTTTTTGGTGACAGGCCAAATTTCTTCAGCCTCCTGAGGTTGAAGAGGCACTGTTGCGCCTTCTTCACCACGCTGTCTGTGTGGGTGGACCATTTCAGTTCATCCATGATGGGTACGCCGAGGAACTTAAAACTTTCCACCTTATCCACTACTGTCCCGTCAATGTGGATAGGGGGGTGCTCCCTCTGCTGTTTCCTGAAGTCCACGATCATCTCCTTTGTTTTGTTGACATTGAGTGTGAGGTTATTTTCCTGACACCACACTCCGGGGGCCCTCACCTCCTCCCTGTAGGCCGTCTCGTTGTTGTTGGTAATCAAGCCTACCACTTTAGTGTCGTCTGCAAACTTGATGATTGAGTTGGAGGTGTGCATGGCCACACAGTCATGGGTGAACAGGGAGTACAGGAGAGGGCTGAGAACACACCCTTGCAGGGCCCCAGTGTTGAGGATCAGCAGGGTGGAGATGTTGTTTCCTACCCTCACCACCTAGGCGTCCCGTCAGAAATTCAAGGACCCAGTTGCACAGGGCGGGGTCGAGACCCAGAGTCTCGAGCTTAACCTCTTACATCTAGACGTTCCGCTAGCGGAACACCTGCTCCAATTGAACCATGTGGGAACAGCAGACTGGGATAGGGATTGATTGAATATGTCCGTAAACACACCAGCCAGCTGGTCTGTGCATGCTCTGAGGATGCGGCTAAGGATGCTGTCTGGGCCGGCAGCCTTGCGAGGGTTTACACATTTAAATGTTTTACTCACGTTGGCTGCGGTGAAGGAGAGCCCGCAGGTTTTGGTAGCGGGCCGTGTTGGTGGCACTGTATTGTCCTCAAAGTGAGCAAAGAGGTTGTTTAGTTTGTCTGGGAGCAAGACATCGGGGTCCGAAACTGGGCTGGTTTTCTTTTTGTAGTCCGTGATTGACTGTAGACCCTGCCACATACCTCTCATGTCTGAGCCGTTGAATTGCGACTCTATTTTGTCTCTATACTGACGCTTAGCTTGTTTGATTGCCTTGCGGAGGGAATAGCTACACTGTTTGTATTCGGTCATGTTTCCGGTCACCTTGCCCTGATTAAAAGCAGTGGTTCGCGCTTTCAGTTTTGCGCGAATGCTGCCATCAATCCACGGTTTCTGGTTGGGGAAGGCTTTAATAGTCGCCGTGGGTACAACATCACCGATGCACTTGCTAACAACATCACTGATGCACTTGCTCACCAAATCCGTGTATTCATCAATGTTATTGTCCGACGTATGCGGAACATATCCCAGTCCACTTGATCGAAGCAATCTTGAAGTGTGGAATCAGATTGGTTGGACCAGCGTTGAACAAAACTGAGCATGGGCGTTTCCTGTTTTAGTTTCTGTCTATAGGCTGGGAGCAACAAAATGGAGTCAAGGTCAGATTTGCCAGAAGGAGGGTGAGGGAGGGCTTTGTATGTGTGCCGGAAGTTAAAGGACCCCTGTAGGTACTGTATCTATAAAATATAGAATTTGGCGTTTACTGCTATAGCCCATAGAAATCCATTGAATAACACATTCATAAATGTCAAAATCCCTGATTAGAGGGGAACAATAAAAAAAGCTGGCTTCATGGTCCAGAGTTGAGTTTGAGGGATCTAGGAGATAAGAAAGCTTCAGAATTATTTATTTATTTTTGACACATATTTATCCCCTTACGCTAGTTGGCACATTGGTGGCACCAACTTCAGATGAGTCCCGTGGGGCTTGTGGGGGTTGTAGAGCAAAACTACATCGTAGTTCCATAGAGTTGGTAGACCAAACCATTTGGACGCTACAGACATTTCTGTGAGACAACTCATTCTGTGAGATTTTCAGAATGTCTCCCTGTAGCTCTGCCACCTTCCACCGTAGATGCGGAAGGCCGACATAGGCTGATTTGGTAAATTGAGACACAGCCCATGCAAAAAAACAGATATCTCTAGATTTTGATGGGATGGTTTTATTATTTTAATCGACTTTACAACGTTTTTGCTCACAAGACTCATCATTTGTAACACCTCTTGGCTTACCCATCTGAGCACAGTTCAATATCTCGCCCTCCCCCTCTAACTGTGTGTGTCTCACATCTCCTCCTTGTAACTGTGTGTGTCTCATATCTTCTTGTAACTGTATCTTTGTGTTTGTGTGTGTGTGTTTCAAGTTTTATTAGTTATATGTACAGGATACACATGGTATACACCATACAAACAAATGCTTACTTTCTCCCCAGGCAGGTCACACGTGATACAAGTCAGTATTCGATTTCTATCCATGTCTGAGGATTTCGGAGGATGACATGGAAACCGGCCACCAGGGACAACAGTGAGCGATGTTACCTTCAAGTAAGCTTTAATTTTGCTACTGAGTTGTGGACAGGGATGGTGGATGGGTGTAAGCATATGCCTCTGGTTCCAATGGTTGCATGATTTAAGCCTATCCCAAGCCTTAACCCTTACCTTAACCATTCAGAGTTAATGCCTAAACTTAACCTTAGAACGATACAGAGAAGTAACCAAACACTTTGAAATTTGACGTTTGGAACGAGTTTGAAATTTTACATTTAAGAAACATGGATGAACGTCTAATTCTGATGTCACATCTCCTCTTTCTAACCGTTTGATCAACACTATTCCCCATTGAGCACTCTAATATTCCTTAACCAACTCCATTATTATAACGCTTCGGGGTAATTATGAACAGGGTTGGTTAGGTTACTGTCTAAATGTAAACTCGTTACAGTTACTAGTTAGCTGTTCAGAATGTTAATCAGTAACGTATCTTTTGGATTACCCAAACTCAGTAACGTAATCTGATTACTTTCAGTTACTTTTAGATGACTCTCCCCTTAAAGGAGAAGTTCTTTTTTACAACCAAATCTCAATTTTTTATGTAAATGGAATGTTATAAAAGGGTCCAGGCACAATTTCTTAGTGATTTCACTTGTTTTTGAGAAACTTACCGCAACAAGCGAATCACTTCGTCATACTTGTTTGGCAGTACCGGGGCCCTGAAAAAAATACACATGTTGTTTTAGAAACGGGAAAGCTCTCCATATAGTGATTCAGGTTTTTAGATATTGTACACATGAAACTGTCATTCTGAACTTTATCCGCAATGTTATATTCCATATTGTTAAATCATTTTATGTGTGTGCATATTGGAGTGCATGTGTGTACTTCCTCATATCCAAATATGGGCTTGTGTAAATTAGGGGGGCGTGGTTCAGAAGCACACTCCAGTCTACAACAAGGTGGCAACTGTAAACACAGACAGTAGTTGCTAGCTAGCTGCCGGATGCTAATATACCAAGCTAACTAATGATTTTTTTCTTTCAAACCACTATGCTACTGACATGTCTGACTACGAATACGAGGAGGAAATGTTTGAATTTGGGGGCGAGTCTTTTTTATTTGAACAGGAATACACAGACGAGGAGCTTCAACATATGAAGTTTGACAGAACAAGGAGAGGGTAAGAGACGGAGCAGGTAGATGTTCAACCAGCAAATGAGGCCTGACTGTGGACTGGTGGTGCACTTGGAAAAGCCATGGAAAATCCAGATGTGTCTGGTGACGAGACACGGACCAGCGAGTGCACCCCACTCTAACAAGTGACAATTACTTTTCAGCCCTCATCAACCATGCAGTTCTAGAAATGTTTTTCCATATACCAAATATAAACTGGAAGAAGAGACCTCAGCCAGAGGGACCTACTGGCCAGCTGGCAATAAAGTAAGTAGAGTGTGTTTGATAAATTGTCTTCCCAGTATGTGTTCTGTTTGGCTATGTGTAAAAACTACCATCAGTGACACGTATTCGTTTTATCTCATAGTACCCTCAAACTCAAAGCTGGACCAGTTCGACAAATTGTTAATTGTTCCCTTCTAATCAGGGACTGATTTAGATCTGGGACAACATGTGGGTGCAATTAAATATAATCTAGAACAGAAAACCAGCAGGCTCCAGACCTCATGTGGTAAGAGTTGAATACCCCTGTCATAGTAGTGTTATTCTGTGGTATTACTCTGCTTCGGCACAGCAAGCTGAACCGTTTTTTACATTTTTCCCCCAGACAATTTAGACTGGTTTCTTACAGAGCAGCCATGGAATGGGGATTGAAAGGCAAATGACTTGGGCGTGGTCAAAGACAAGTGTTGCCCAGTTGCGCCGTCAGCAAAGACAAAAGGACAGATGAGAACATTGAGAGACAAACATAAAAAATTGATTAAAAGATGAAGAATGCCCGTTAGTGATTCCTGTATCCATGAGCCAAAGCCAAGCTTAGCCACAAAATAGACTATGTAATTTGATCGAAAGGATATTTGGTTTGTATGTGAAGTGCTCTGAACAGAGCAAGGATTTTGATTCCCCTTTTTTGAACCGGCCGAGTGCCATTCCATAAACATTAAATATTGTAAGGATCAACTGTGGAGACGAGAAGCAGGTACAGGGAGTGAACATTTAATGAAACAACAGACAGGAACAGAATACGGACAGCGTCTGGACAGGGGAAAATATTAAACGACAATAATGCTGACACGGGATGAAACAGACAGATATAGGGAAGGCAATCAAAGCGTGAAGGAGTCCAGGTGAGTCCAATGAGCGCTGATGTGTGTGATGGAGACAGGTGTGCGTAATGAAAGTCAGCCTGGCGCCCTCGAGCGCCAGAGAGCGAGAGTGTGACAAATATATCATTGTGATTTTGTTTACTTAACAAAGCCGGCTCTTCCTCTGTTTACACTATTGTTTTTATTTAACTAGTTTTAGAGAAACTTACCCCAACCAGCGAATCACTTCCTCATCCTTGTTTTGCAGCACAGGGGCCCTGAAAAAACATGAACAAAGGCTTCAATTTCACCCAAATATATCCTTTTAGAAATGGGAAAGCTTTCAGTATAGTGATGCAGATTTTTAGATGTTGTACACATGAAATTGTGAACTTTACTACAACGTTATAATCCATTTTATTAAACTCAAGTGATCATTTTATGTGTGTGCATATTGGCGTGCAAGCGTTTACTTGCCTGTACTTCCTCAGTCATTTGACTAATATCAATAAAAAGGGTCATAAAAAGACAAGCATTGTAATTTTGAATTTCGTAAATGAGTATGGAAGAGGTGAAACAATTACTGTTGTCTATTAACAATGACAAGCCACCGGGGTTTGACAACTTGGATGGAAAATTACTGAGGATAATAGCGGACGATATTGCCACTCCTTTTTGCCGTATCTTCAATCTAAGGCTACTAGAAATGGTGTGCCCTCAGGCCTGGAGGGAAGCAAAACTAATTATGCTACCTAAGAATAGTAAAGCCCCCTTTACTGGCTCAAATAGCCGAGCAATCAGCCTCTTACCAACCCTTAGTAAACTTTTTGAAAAATTGTGTTTGACGAGATACAATGCTATTTTACAGTAAACATATTTCAGCACGCTTATAGGGAAGGACATTCAACAAGCACGGCACTTACACAAATGACTGATGATTGGCTGAGAGAGATTATTGTGGGAGCTGTGTTGTTTGACTTTAGTGCGGCTTTTGACATTATCGATCATAGTCTGCTGATGGAAAAAACGTATGTCTTATGGCTTTACACCCCCTGCTATATTGTGTATAAAGAGTTACCTGTCTAACAGAACACAGAGGGTGTTCTTTAATGGAAGCCTCTCCAACATAATCTAGGTAGAATCAGGAATTCTCCAGGGCAGCTGTCTAGACCTTTACTTTTTAAAATCTTTACTAACGACATGCCACTGGCCTTGAGTAAAGCCAGAGTGTCTATGTATGCAGATGACTCCAGACTACACACGTCAGCTACTACAGGGAGTGAAATCACTGCAACACTTAACTTCATAAGGCTAGGCCCCTATTTTCTACACTTCCTGTCTGACTGACTGACGTGCCCAAAGTAAACTGCCTGTTACTCAGGCCCAGAAGCCAGGATATGCATTTAATGCATGAGACTAAAACACAATTGATATGGTTGGAGAAAATCCAAAGAAAAACCAAACATAATAAATTTAAGATCCCATGCTCTTCCATTACAACGTACAATGTTAAATCTGGCTCCCAGATTGCAATCCCTATGGCTTCCACTAGATGTCAACAGTCTTTGTCCAAGGTTTCAGGCTTGTTTCTTCCCAAACGAGGAATAATTCAGAGTTTTGGCACCGGGAGTCAGTTGGAAATCAGTCTGTGGGTGCGCAACGAAGAGAACGCGCACTTGCTAATTTTACTTTTCTATTGAACATACTTCTTTCCGTATGAAATATTATAGTTTAATTACATTTTACGGTACCTGAGGATTAAATAGATACATAGTTTGACTTGTTTTAACCTGTTAGGGCTAGGGGGCAGTATTTACACGGCCGGATAAAAAACGTACCCGATTTAATCTGGTTACTACTCCTGCCCAGTAACTAGAATATGCATATAATTATTGGCTTTGGAAAGAAAACACCCTAAAGTTTCTAAAACTGTTTGAATGGTGTCTCATATGGCAGGCAAAAACCTGAGAAGATTTCATGCAGGAAGTGACCTGTCTGACAAGGAGTCGTTCTTCTTGTCTCTGTTTATTGAAGAGTGGGGATCTTAGCTGTAACGTGACACTTCCTACGGCTTCCATAGGCTCTCAGAGCCCGGGAAAAAGCTGAACGATGACGAGGCAGCCCCAGGCTGAAACACATTATCGCCTTTGCCAAGTGGCCGATAAGAGGACAAAGGAATTAGGCGCGTGCCCGAGTCGACCCCGTGCTGTATTTTCTTTCGGCTGTTTACCTAATTGCAGATTCCCGGTCGGAATATTATCGCTTTTTTATGAGAAAAATGGCATAAAAATTGATTTTAAACAGTGGTTGACATGCTTCGAAGTACGGTAATGAAATATTTAGAAATCTTTTGTTACGAAATGCGCCGTGCGCATGACCCTTATTTACCATTGGGATAGTGTCTTGAACGCACGAACAAAACGTCGCTGTTGGAACATAACTATGGATTATTTTGGACCAAACCTACATTTGTTATTGAAGTAGAAGTCCTGGGAGTGCATTCTGACGAAGAACAGGAAAGGTAATCAAACTTTTCTAATAGTAAATCTGACTTTGGTGAGTGCTAAACTTGCTGGGTGTCTAAATAGCTAGCCCTGTGATGCCGGGCTATCTACTTAGAATATTGCAAAATGTGCTTTCACCGAAAAGCTATTTTAAAATCGGACATATCGAGTGCATAGAGGAGTTCTGTATCTATAATTCTTAAAATAATTGTTATGCTTTTTGTGAACGTTTATCGTGAGTAATTTAGTAAATTCACCGGAGGTTTGCGGGGGGTATGCTAGTTCTGAACGTCACATGCTAATGTAAAAAGCTGTTTTTTGATATAAATATTAACTTGATTGAACAAAACATGCATGTATTGTATAACATAATGTCCTAGGTGTGTCATCTGATGAAGATCATCAAAGGTTAGTGCTGCATTTAGCTGTCTTTGCGTTTTTGTGACATTATATGCTAGCTTGAAAAATGGGTGTCTGATTATTTCTGGCTGGGTACTCTGCTGACATAATCTAATGTTTTGCTTTCGTTGTAAAGCCTTTTTGAAATCGGACAGTGTAGTTAGATTAACGAGAGTCTTGTCTTTAAATGTTTGAGAAATTGAAGTAATAGCATTTCTAAGGTATTTGAATATCGCGCCACAGGATTCAACTGGCTGTTACGTAGGTGGGACGATTTCGTCCCGCCTGCCCTAGAGAGGTTAACAAAGTTTAGCGGTAGCGTTAGGATTCCTTTGTCTGCATGTTGAACGAATGGATTACTCAAATCGATGGCGCCAACTAAACAGACTTTATGTGATATAAAGAAGGATTTTATCTAACAAAACGACCATGCATGTTGAGGCTGGGACCCTTTGGATTGCAAACAGAAGAATCTTTTTAAAAAAAGTGATTATTTAATCGCTATTTCTGATTTTATGAAGCCTGTGCTGGTTGAAAAATATGTTGTGGGACGCCGTCCTCAAACAAATCGCATGGTATGCTTTCGCTGTAAAGCCTATTGTAAATAGGACAATGCAGTTAGATTAACAAGAATTTAAGCTTTTAACTGATATAAGATACTTGTATGTACCAAAATGTTTAATATCCATCATTTTTTATGATTATTTATTTGAATTGCACGCCCTCCAATTTCACCGGAAGTTGTCGATAGATGTCCCGCTAGTGGGACGCCTATCCCAGACAGGTTTTAACATAGAGCTGCAGTTAGTTACAGAATGGGTGGCAAGAAATAAGTTAGTCCTAAATATTTCAAAACTAAAAGCATTGTATTTCTACAAATTGTACAAATCATTCACTAAACCCTAAACCTGAACTGAATCTTGTAATAAATAATGTGTAAATTGAGCAAGTTGAGGTGACTAAACTGCTTGGATTAAGGATTCTAAACTGTCATGGTCAAGACATGCTGACACAACAGTAGCTAAGATGGGGAGAAGTCTGTCCATAATAAAGCGCTACTCTACCTATTTAACAACACTATCAACAAGGCAGGTCCTGCAGGCTCTAGTTTTGTCGCACCTGGACTACTGTTCAGTTGTGTGGTCAGGTGCCGCAAAGAGAGACCTCAGAAAATTAGAATTGGCTCAGAACAGGGCAACACAGCTGGCCCTTAATTATACAATGAAAGCTAACAATAATATACATGTCAATCTCTCGTGGCTCAAAGTGGAGGAGAGATTGACTTCATCACTACTTGTTTTTGTAAGAAGTGTTGACATTCTGAATGCACCGAGGTGTCTGTTTAAAATACTATCACACAGCCTGGACACCCATGTATACCACACAAGACATGTCACCAAAGGTCTCTTCACAATCCCCAAGTCAAGAACAGACTATGGGATGCGCACAGTACTATGGGAGGCTACATGGAACTCTATAGCACATCAGGTAACTGAATCAAGCAGTAGAATCAGCATTAAAAAACACATACAAATACATCTTATGGAACAGCAGGTACTGTAAAAAGACACACACACAGAAACAGATACACATATACATGATAAGACACACACGTATACATGGATATTGTATTGTAAATGTGTAGTAGTGGCCTGAGAGAACACAGTAAATGTATTGGGTAAAGTGTTATGAAATGTAATGTCATGTAATATTTTAAATTGTATATAGTGTAATTCAAACAGGCAACGCATCAATACAGGACTAAGATCGAATTGTACTACACCGGCTCTGACGCTTGTCGGATGTGCCAGGGCTTGCAAACTGTTAAAAACTACAAAGGGAAGCACAACCGAGAGCTGCCCAGAGACACGAGCCTACCAGACGAGCTAAATAACTTCTATGCTCGCTTCGAGGCAAGTAACATGAGAGCATCAGCTGGTCCGGATGACTGTGTTATCACACTCTCCGCAGCCAATGTCAATAAGACCTTTAAACAGGTCAACATTCACAAGGCCGCTGGGCCAGACGGATTTTCAGGACGTGTACTCCGAGCATGTGCTGAACTACTGGCAAGTGTCTTCATTGACATTTTCAACCCCTCCCTGTCTGTGTCTGTAATACCAACATGTTTCAAGCAGACCACCATAGTCCCTGTGCCCAAGAACACTAAGATAACCTGCCTAAATGACTTCCAACCCATAGCATTCACATCTGTAGCCATGAAATGCTTTGAAAGGCTGGCTCACATCAACACCATTATCCCAGAAACCTTAGACCCACTCCAATTGGCAAACCGCACAAACAGATCCACAGATGATGCAATCTCTATTGCACTCCACAATGCCCTTTCCCACCTGGACAAAAGGAACACCTATGTGAGAACACTATTCATTGACGACTGCTCAGCGTTCATCACCAGTGCCCTCAAAGCTCATCACTAAGCTCAGGACCCTGGGACTAAACACCTCCCTCTGCAACTGGATTCTAGACTTCCTGACGGGCCGACCCCCAGGTGGTAAGGGTAGGTGACAACACATCCGCCACGCTGATCCTCAACACTGGGGCCACTCAGGGGTGCGAGCTCAGTCCCCTCCACCTGTAATCCCTGTTCACTCATGACTACATGACCAGGCACAACTCCAACACATTCATTAAGTTTGCTGATGACACAACAGTGGTAGGCCTGATCACCGACAACGATGAGACAGCCTATAGGGAGGAGGTCTGAGACCTGACCATGTGGTGCAAGGACAACAATCTCTCCCTCAACGCGATCAAGACAAAGGAGATGATTGTGGACAACAGGAAAAGGAGGACTGAGCATGCCCAGATTCTCATCGACGGGGCTGTAGTGGAGCAGATTGAGAGCTTCAAGTTCCTTGGTGTCCACATCACCAACAAACTAACATGGTCCAAGCACATCAAGACAGTCATGAAGAGGGCACGACAGAACCTATTCCCCCTCAGGAGACTGAAAAGATTTGGCATGGGTCCTCAGATCCTCAAAAGATTTTACAGCTGCACCATCGAGAGCATCCTGACGGTTGCATCACTGCCTGGTATAGCAACTGCACGGCCTCTGTAGTGCAAGGCACTACAGAGGGTAGTGTGTACGGCCCAGGACATCACCGGGGCCAAGCTTCCTGCCATCCAGGACCTCTATACCAGGCGATGTCAGAGGAAGGACCTAAAAATTGACAAAGACTCCAGCCACGGCAAGTGTATTGGAGCTACTGCACGGCAAGTGTATTGGAGCGCCAAGTCTAGGTCCAAGAGGCTTCTAAACAGCTTCTACCCTCAAACCATAAGACTCCTGAACAGCTAACCAAATGGCTACCCAGAATATTTGCACCCCCCCCCCCCCTACGCTGCTGCTACTCTGTTATTATGCATAGCCACTTTAATAACCCTAGCTGCATGTACCAATTACCATAATTACCTCAACACCAGTGCCCCTGCACATTGACACATTGATTCTGAACCGGTACCCCCTGTATATAGCCCTGCTATTGTTGTTTACTGCTGCTCCTTAATTTATTTGTTTTTCATATCTCTTACTTTTTTAAAGGTATTTTCTTAAAACTGCATTGTTGGTTAAGTAAGCATTTCACTGTAAGGTCTACACATGTTGCATTCGGCGCATGTAACAAATACAATTTGGTTTGATTTGAATTCCATAATAAATACAACCACAAATACATGCAGCGGGTGTCAGAGCATGTGTAATATGATTCCACCTTTTTAATATATTGTCCTTTTGCTAGTTTGGTGACTCTGTGGAGGTCATAGCAGGAATTCTTGGACTTGTTCGTGTCTTCAGCTGTTGCCTCAAGACGGAAGTTGGGCATCACATGTCTTAATGACGCGGAATTAAAATCGTTGGCATCAGAAAAGCAGAGGTACGTTTTTCTACTTGTTTATAGCCTCGTACAGTTCGTTAAGTGCCAGCTAGTTATTTTTCTTGTCAGCGCATGTATACAACATGTATACAACAGTCACAATAACAGCTGAAAACTCCCTTGGGAGGTAGAAGGGTCAGCATTTGACCATCAGGTATTCCAAGACGGGCGAACATGACACTTTCACCATGCTTGAGTCAGCACACCAGTTGTTAAAGAAGATGCAAACGCCCTCGCCCTCTCGATTTCCCTGACTCCACTGTCCTGTCTGCAAAGTGAAGATAAATGGAGAATCCATTTGAGTTGGATAGCCATGGGGTTATCTTGTCCAAGAGCCATGTTTCAGAAAAGCAGAGAATATTGCAGTTTCGAGAGTCCTGTTGGTAGCAAATCCGCGATCAGAGGTCATCCATCTTATTAATGGAAGGAAGAGGTCGCCAGGATATACACCCCCCCATTGCCTATGTAATGCTGGCATTTCCTCTTGGGTCAGAATTACAGAAAAAGCCCAGGGGCAAATGTCATTTCATTGAAATTTCAATGTGCTTATGTATTGTTGGCATCCGTGGTATAAGCACGATAAACTCCTCCGCTCTGTACATTATCAGGAAATAATGGACGAGACGGCAAGACACGCACAGAGCGTCAGCGTTTATTCCCTACTTAATCTTCATTGTCATCTTCAGCATAGAAAGTTAACTCTTTCTCCAAATTAAAGTCGTACATGTGAGAACTGATAGTTATTGATTAGTGTACATGACACACGCATTCCTGTGATCGCACAGACTGATTTAGAGCCCATACTATTGGGCACACACACTCACACAAATATACACATACCAGGGCTCATATCTGATCAGTTTGATAAAGGAGCCTATATTGATCTGTCTGTAGATTTATGTGTTGATATCTGGTCGCAGAGGCTGGCCAATTATTTCTCCCCACCCAAATCTTATATCACTCACTGAACTGCAATAACCAAGCCGGGTGCTGGGTGAGATTGATAGAGAACAAAAACAATAAGCTTGTATAAACGTTGATGTTTAATTAGCTCACTACCTTCTCATTTAGTGTGCTGTTGTTATGACAGAGAAGTATCTAACATCTATACAGCCTAATGTCACCGATTTATTTAAACAACTACAGTTTGTCTTGGCTTGTGGGTCTCAACCCCAGCCTGTTAAAATATTGAGAGAGGGAGCGAGAGCAGGAGGGGAGGGGAAAGACAGAGAGGCCAGCCAGAGTACACAAACACAATTTGGTGTCAAATTTACAGCTGACAAAAACAGGGGATTAGTTGTGAAAGCAATCAGTGGTGAGAGTGAGATGTGGGAGAGAGGGAGGGAGAGAGAGAGAAGGAGGAGAGAGAGATGGATAGAGAGGAACAGAGAGTGATATTGAGAGACTGGAGGAGGAAAAGGAGGATGTATAATGTATTGTGGTTCTATTACCCTCTACTGAGAAGGCTAATCCCCCACAATCCCTTAGGTGGATGACTGGAGGGTGGTAGAGGAGTGAGGGACTGAGAGAAGAGGAATAGAGGAGACAGGACACTGCAATGCCATTCTTTGATCCTAACTTCCTTGCCCCCTAGGCCTGTCATGATTGGCTGATTAACACCCCCTTATCTACCAATGGAATGGCAGGCCTGTCCCTACCAGGAGTCGTGGTCTAACAGACACAAACATGTTTATTCAAGCATTTAAATGACTAATCAGTTAGCACTTAATTGGTCAATTAAACAGCGTGCTAATATTGATAAATAAGCTGGGGTGGTCTGCATTAATGTCTTAACATTGGAGATAATGCCAACGCAGATCAGAGTCAAGAGAAGGGGGGGGGGAGATTGTGATATGTGATGGAGAGATAGATTATGAATAAGGGTTGTGTTAAGGGAGAGCAGAAGAGAAGAATGGAGTGAGGGAGAGAGGGAAAGATGGATGAGAAGGGAGAGAGTGACTGGAGAGTGAGGCCATAACCATAGAGAGAGAGAAAAGGAGAGGATAGTTAGCTCAGGTGAGAGTGAAACTGAGAAGTGAAGCAGCTTGCTGCCCGAAGTGGAGAGAAGACGTGTCGATGTGACCGAAATATCACAGGCATAGTAAGGACGCATCGTCTTAACATTCTGTACTTTGCACGTTTATTTATGCACAACTCGGCCACTTTAAAGTGCACCTGGGTTAACACACACTCTCACACATACACAAACCCTCCCGCACTCACACCTGGGTAGTGTGTTCAGTCTGCTTCGCCAGTCTGACTTCATCTTCCGACGTTCTAGGACAAACGTCAAGTTGACGTTTAAATGTATGCATTAATTCCGACAGGTTAAGTTAAGGGCTAAGGTTTGGGATAGGGTTACAAAAAATAAAAATAAGTGCCTAGCAATGTATGCTTTCGGCTTGCTATAGTGTTATGGATGGGGATGACAGAGTGGTGTGAGCCCTGAAGGCTGCAGTTTCAGTCCCAGTGTGGGGCACTTGTTTTTTTGTTTTTTTTGCCTTTAGTAGCCGGTAGTCGGCATCTCCCGACGTTCAGTGGACCTGGACGGACGTTGGATATAGCTTTGAAAGTGGTGCGACCTAGCTGGATTTAATAGCCTCATCAATTTCCTGTGCTGTGTCAACGGTTGCTCACGACCACAATTAGATTTAGAGAGCTCAATCGCTGGCACTTTGTTTATGGCCACGGTAATGGTAATGACACACACACACAGACACGCATGCACACACACACGGGTGATGGCCTGCTCCATCATGACAGCGTGACAAAACGAATGTCTGAAATTCATAAAGAGGGGAGATTGTTTTCTGATTAGGCATTACTGCTACTTGGGTGGAGGAGGAAAGGAGAGATGGAGGGAGAGAAAATTACACCTTTTTATAGGACTCTTTTTGAGGCTGACACAGGTGCTGACAGGCGGTGTTTTCTCTGCGATCAGAGAACATAATCTGCTTGAAATAAGACAGCTGTCTTGACCACTGACAATTTATGGTCATATTTGTATATCTTATACTTGCTGGCTGTACCTGTACAGTTTTCTAACTTTTACTTTGCAGCTACAAACTGATGGGTCTCCAATGTTCGAGGTAATACAGGGCTTTTTGAAAGATGTGTCTGTGTAGCATACTAACAAGTGGAGATAGTTCTGCCAGAATTATTCTTTAAATCAGTGTTGTGTTGCTATGGAGACATACTGCTGTTTTATCTTTTAATAACAGTACGATTAGTGGATAACTTTGAAGAGCTTCTGTGTGTGTGTGTGTGTGTGTGTGTGTGTGTGTGTGTGTGTGCGCTCACGTGCGCACGTTTGCATTCGTCACTGCGTCTGTGTGTGTTTGCTGTTTAGCTGGACAGACATGTATGCACGTTTTAGCCAATAATGATTGCTTTCTTTGTAAAGTTTCCTCACTCAGTTCCCTTACAAAACTGTACCATGGTAGTACAATGAAAAAAATACCATGGTACTATCATGTTTTTTGGTCACAATTGTTTTTATTGTACTACCATGGTACATTTTTGTAAGGGAACTGAGTGAGGAAACTTTACAAAGAAAACAATTATTATTGGCTTAAACGTGCATACATGTCTGTACAGGCCTGGCACAACTTTTGCACAAATCTCTTATTCTAGCCAGATCTTCATCAGCTCTTATTTTGACTCATTACTGATGGTGATGTGTTTTCATTTTCTTACTTTAAATACAGTGCATTTGGAGAGGATTCCGAATTTTTCCACATTTAGTTACGTTACAGCCTTATTCTGGAATGGATACAACAAATATCCTCATCCATCTACACACAATACCCCTTAATGACAAACAGAAAACAGTTTTTTTTTAAATTTTGCAAAATTATAAAAAATTAAATATCATATTTACATAAGTATTCAGACCCTTTGTTATGAGACTCTAAATTGAGCTCAGGTGCGTCCTGTTTCCATTGATCATCCTTGAAATGTTTCTACAACTTAATTGGAGTCCACTTGTGGTAAATTCAATTAATTGGACATTATTTGGAAAGACACACCAGTCCATAAGGTCCCACAGTTGACAGTGCATATCCGACGAAAACCAAGCCATGTGGTTGAAGGAATTGTCCGTAGAGCTCCGAGACGGGATTGTGTCAAGGCTCAGATTTTGGGAAGGGTACCAAACCATATCTGCAGCATTGAAGGTACCCAAGAACACAGTGGCCTCCATCATTCTTAAATGGAAGAGGTTAGGAACCACCAAGACTCTTCCTAGAGATGGCCGCCTGGCCAAACTAAGCAAACGGTGGAGAAGGACCTTGGTCAGGGAGGTGACCAAGAACCCGATGGTCTCTCTGAGAGAGCTCTAGAGTTCCTCTTGGAGATGGGAGAACCTTCCAGAAGGACATCCATCTCTGCAGCACTCCACCAATCAGGCCTTTATGGTACAGTGGCCAGACGGAAGCCACTCCTCAGTAAAAGGCACATGACAGTTTGCCAAAAGGCACCTAAAGACTCTCAGACAATGAGAAACAAGATTCTCTGCTCTGATGAAACCAAGATTGAAATCTTTAGCCTGAATGTCAAGCGTCACGTCTGGAGGAAACCTGGCACCAGCCATATGGTGAAGCGTGGTGGTGGCAGCATCATGCTGTGGGAATGTTTTTCAATGGTAGGGACTTGGAGACTAATCAGGATCAAGGGAAAGATGAACAGAGCAAATTATAGAGCAATTCTTGATGAAAACCTTCTCCAGAGCACTCAGGACCTCAGACTGGGGTGAATTTTCACCTTCCAACAGGACAACGACCCTAAGCACACAGCCAACACAACGCAGGGCTGACTTCGGGACAAGTCTCTGAATGTCCATGAGTGGACCAGCCAGAGCCCTTGAACCCGATCTAACATCTCTGGAGAGACCTGAAAATAGCTGTGTAGCAACGCTTCCCATCCAACCTGACAGAGCTTGAGAGGATCTGCAGAGAAGAATGGGAGAAACTCCCAAAATACAGGTGTGCCAAGCTTGTAGCGTCATACCCAAGAAGACTTGATGCTGTAATTGCTGCCAAAGGTGCTTCAACAAAGTACTGAGTAAAGGGTCTGAATACTTACAGTATGTAAATGTGATTTCAGTTTTTTATTTTTTATAAATTAGCAAAAATAAAAAAAATAAAAAATCATCTTTGTCATTATTGGGTATTGTGTGTAGAAAAAATGATTTCATCAATTTTAAAATAAAGCTTTAACATAACAAAATGTGAAAAAAGTCAAGGGGTTTGACTACTTCCCAAAGCACCGTACATTACTGTTAGTTGGAAGTGATGTTGGCACAGAACGAGTGTGACTGCTATTAGGATTCTTTAACCTTGGGACCTGGATAGGGTATGGTGAGAAGAATGAAGGGAGTCTGACACCTGAAGATAAGGTTTAAAATACCATTTCTGTGGTGCTTCTCTTCAATACAATTTTCAGTTGGCTTCCTGACTAGGCTTTTCTTTTGCATTTCTAAATAAATTGTAAAAAGATATTAATTATCATCTTTGTAAAAAAGGTATTAATTATCATCTTATCTCATAAATACATTTTCATCATATCATTCTCAACAAATCCCTAACAGCGAGTTACACTGTTTCCCTTTGTTTACACTCTCTGTATGACCGTTTGGTGGAGTGACTATGACAGGCTAGCTTGTAAGTCGCTCTGGATAAGAGCGTCTGCTAAATGACTTAAATGTAAATGTAAATCAAGTGAGAGCACGTAGAACCACCACAAGAGCGAGCAGCTCCCTCTTCGGCTGAAACAAGCACAACACCCCTTGACTATAAATACATTATTACAAAATGCAATTTGATTAGGCTACCATATAGCTCACATTCTCGCTCATTTCTGGTTCGCAAAACAGGAACCCAAACATGAGCAAGAAAATGCACTATACTGCCATTGTACCATGGTAAGACACAATTAATAAATGGTACCATTCATCATCATTGTGCATTACCATGGTAGAATGTATAATGCAGGTTAAAACCATGGTATTTCCATGATCCACCTCTATGCTATGGTATAAACGATGCAATACCATGGTATTATTTTGATGCATGGCAGTACCATCATACTTCAAAGCTAAAACCATGGTGCATTTCCATGATTCAGATCTATGGTATAAACAATGCAATAACATGGTAATATTTAGGTACAATTGGAGTAAATTGGTAGTACTATCATTCTTCAAGGCTAAAACCATGGTACTTTTCCATGATTCAGACTATACCCTAGTATAAGTGAAAGTACCATACTAGTACCATGGTACAAATCAAAGTACCATAGTACATGTAGTACCATGGTACATTTTTGTGTAAGGGTTACTTTCTGGCCATACTTGTGCAGTTTTCTAACTTTTACTTTACAGCTACAAAGTGATGGGTCTCCAATGTCTGAGGTAATACAGGGCTTTTTGAAAGATGTGTCTGTGTAGCCTACTAACAGGTGGAGAGAGTTCTGCCAGAATTATTCTTTAATCAGTTTTGTGTTGCTATGGAGACACACCTACTGCTGTTTTCGCTATTAATAACAGTACTATTAGTGGATAACTTTGAAGAGCTTCTGTCTGGCGCATGTGTGCATGCGTGACTGCATCTGCTGTTTGGCTTATTAACAGACATGTATGCACATTTAAGCCAATAATTATTGTTTTGTTTGTAAAGTTTTCTCCCTCAGTTATAAAGCTTGATTGGTTGAAATAGACTTTCAAAGTTCTTTCCCTCTATTCTTTGTGTTCTAGTACATAGGGTGAACAAGGTTCCTACTTTCAGATGGATGTCAGTGGATGTGTGGCATAACATGTGGGCGAGGAAAGGACAGAGTTAGAGTGAAGCAGGTAGAAAGAAAGATCGCTTAGTGTAGGAGGTTAAACAGTATACATGTTTAATGCATGAGAGAGAGAGAGAGGCCGTTGAGCAGGTGGTTAATGTTGGCCCAATTACATGCTCTGGAATGACTAAATACATTATCCTTGTTGTTGATGATTATTCATATGTTGTTGACGATAAGTCATGTTTTTTTGTAACCAGCGATGATGATACCTGTCACACTCATATAATTTGGAGAAGGTGAGAGAGCGAGAGACAGTGGTCATCTGGCCAACAGAGACTTTCGAGGGTGGAAGCTGGGAGGGGAGTGGGCTGGGGGTGAGAGGAGGGCGTCAGGGGCGGAGGTTGGTGTAAATCAGGTCTGAGGGATAGGAAGTTTGCCTTGGGCACTCATAACACACCACACTCTGGTTGTAACTTAGGAGATAAAGACGTGTTTTATAGTTTGTGTGTGTGCGTGCGTGTGTGGATGAATAGCGTAGGTGTGTTTTTCAGATTTATGACTCTTAATGGAAGGTGTGTGATCAGAGTTAGCCGGAGAGAGTGAGTGTGTATGTGTGAGTTAGAGTCCGTCGTAAAAGCGAACAAGATGCTGCCAAGCTAATGGAGATCGAGTTATATAGCATGAGAATTCAATTTTAAGTGCAACCAAGCAAGCTTGCAAACACCCACGCACACACACTTTAAACAAACATGGCCCACTAGCACAAGGCTGTGTCTGTGTGCATGCGAGTGTTATGATCATAATTACACATGTTAATTCGCAGATTTTTGCTAATGAAGGATGATTGTTAGTTAGATGCAGGAAGTACTGCCTTTGGGTAAAGGTAAAATATAACACACACACAAACATTATTTTCTAACAATACTATCAGCAAATTCAAAAAGCTGTGAAACACATTTCCTCAATCGAGCTCACCAATGAGAAAAAGAGAGAGGTAAACTTGTTAAGTCTTCACTCCTGAAGAAAGTTGTCTTAGGAGACTGACAAATTGAGGCAGTGGAAATTGTTAAAGAATCCCATTCCTTAGGGTTTTCAAAGGGGGACCGAATGAGAGGGATAGAGAGATTGGATAGAGATGTGGAGTGGAAACAGGTTTGAAGGAATAGAGGGAGACAGTGTGGGGTAGATAGACAGTGAGATAGAGGAGTGAGTGCAAGAGAGAAAGAGAAAGTGAATAAGAGAAAGTGAGAGAGCGAGTTAAAGTTAAACTCGTGGCTAGCTCCTCATTAGTCTATCAGTGCTGCTTGCCGAGTCTCATCTCCACGGTAACTATAGCGTGTCACACAGGTATCCCCTCTCTCCCACTTGCTTTACTCTTCTTTCTTTGTGCTGAGTCGACAGCTAAAGTACCATAACCCTCCACCACACACTGTGCAGCCCTATGCAGTTCCAGCCTATAGTACTGTAATCAAGCTGAAAGGAAAGTTTCAGAGCGTATAACAAGTGTGTGAACTACTTATTGTATCACGTCTTCTCTTACATTCTCTTTTCAAGTTACCAACACTCCACCTCACCTCCAGCCACTTTAAAAAGGCAGGCAAATCATGCCTGTCACACACACCCTACTCTTAAATTAAACTGTGTTTGTGTATACAGTATGTGTGTGTGCGCATTTGCGTGTGCACGCGTGTAGAAGTGTTTGTGTGTGTGGGCTGTTTCTTTTGTAATACATTCAGCCACCGGAGGCTCCTTTGTTCAGGGAATTATTTCTGATTATAATCTACTGTAGGCTAAATCTCAGACAGAGGATGAGTGGAAAATAAGATATGGAATATAAGATATAAAGGTTCAGACAGTTTTATACATGTTATTATTCATCTTATCCACTGTAATATCATCAGGTTTAATTGGTGATAGTTTTGCACAAAAAAATATATAATTTGTGTGTGTGCGTCTGTGTGTTTAGTTTATTAGGATCCCCATTAGCTACTGCACATGCAGCAGTTACTCTTCCTGGGGTCCACAAAATACGTACAAATACATGACAAATTACAGAACAGCTAGACAAGAACAACATAAGATATTATATCAAATTCAAAATAAAATAACAGTTATATTGGAAAGACACTAAGAGAAAACTAAATTACTATTTACAAACTATTCATATATACAGTACAGTTAAATTAGATATTTAGAAAGAGTAGAGGCGCTTTAAAAAAAAAATCTTTATCAGTTTATTAAAGCTAAACTTGTTTTGCCTGAGTAACCACTGGTGCCAGAGCACTCTACGATGACATGGCTCTATACATAACTGAGTGACACATTAAATCTGTTTTTGGTTTGTGTGGGGTATGTATGTCTGTTTGAAGTGTATGCAAATAGATTAAACAAGTGGTTAGGCATTTTCAATACACAAATGTTCCTTAACAAAACGTGAGGCCCCTGTCATCACAGCAATGTTACTCCGACCTGTGAAAGGTAGCAATATGCAAGACAGCCTGCCTCCGCCATGGGGAATAGCTAGTAGTAGTTAGCTCACCTCGGATAGTTCGTTAACCTGGCTTGCACACTATGCAGCACTTGTTAGCTAGCCTTGTCTCGAAAGTCTATGTAGGACCGGACCACCGAGGTGGGACCCGGACCCTTCTGAAAAGAGAGGCAAGCAGGGCTTAACCAAGGCAGACACAGGCAGCGGGGGGGGGGGGGGGGGTGCACTTTACATACTTCCGGCAATAACCGTCAATCTGGATAATGACACAAAACAAATCATAAGGCTATAGAAATGTATGAACAAATATTACGAAACAAGCAACACCCAAACATGACGCAGTGTAAACAAGGAGAACCAATCTCCAAAAGAAAACGTAACTCCTTGACGGACACAGACGATTTATGCTTTTCTCCACCGGGAATGGTAAGGGTAGAAACTGATCTGTTAAAATTGATAAATGACAAACCGGGCATACTTGAATTAGTCAGCAAAGATATAAAGGAGTAGAAGGCAAGCCTCGAGACGAGTGACGAAAAAGCTGTGGCAATGAAGAAAGAAACAAGCAAGCTAAAAGGGACAGGCCGTCCCTGTGGCTCAGTTGGTAGAGCATGGTAGAGCATGGTGTGTGCAACGCCAGGGTTGTGGGTTTGATTCCCACGGGGGGCCAGTACAAAACAAATGCATGAAATGAAATGTATGCATTCACTACTGTAAGTCACTCTGGATAAGAGCGTCTGCTAAATGACTAAAATGTAAAAAAATGAAACTGACGTTAATGAGCTAAAGCAGAACATCCTTCTGAGAGAAACCTTGACATATAGACAAGATCGATGAGAGAAAATCTGGTACTTACTGGTAGCCAAGAAGGCGAAGATCCTGAAGATGTGGTGAAGGAATTATTTCTTACAGTTCTTCAGATCCCATGCGAAGCTGTCGACAAAATCCAACTCGAACATGTACATTGAGAGAACAGAGATATGAGCGCCAAATTTGCTTTCTTTAAAGATAAAATAATGGTTAAAAGCCTGGGTAAAAGACTCACTGTCACGAAAATAGGCATGAATAATCAGTTCCCAAAGGAAATTGCAGAACGGCGCAAAGTTCTGTAACCAATCTTCAAGGAGAATAGATTAAGAAGGAAACGTGTAGCTTTCGTAGTCAATAAACTGTATATTGATAACCACATGTTTAGAGACACGAAGTCTACTCCATGGCTATTCTACATATTACAAAGTTCCCATAGAGTCGTCGAATAATGGAACACCCAATACTAGCCATGGTAGGGATTGTAATCAAAAGATATAGATGAGCAAAAAAATACAAAAATTGTTAAAGAAGTAAACTACAACTACACTGTACCATTATCAGCAAAAAAAGAAACGTCCCTTATCCAGGACCCTGTCTTTCAATGATAATTCGTAAAAATCAAAATAACTTCACAGATCTTCATTGTAAAGGATTTAAACACTGTTTCCCATGTTTGTTCAATGAACCATTAACAATTAATGAACATACACCTGTGAAACGGTCGTTAAGACACTAACAGCTTACAGACGGTAGGCAATTAAGGTCACAGTTATGAAAACTTAGGACACTAATAAAGAGGCCTTTCTACTGACTCTGAAAAACACCAAAAGAAAAGAAGCCCAGGGTCCCTGCTCATCTGCGTGAACGTGCCTTAGGCCTGCTGCAAGAAGGCATGAGGACTGCAGATGTGGCCAGGGCAATAAATTGCAATGTCCGTACTGTGAGACGCCTAAGACAGCGCTACAGGGAGACAGGACGGACAGCTGATCGTCCTCACAGTGGCAGACCACGTGTAACAACACCTGCACAGGATCGGTACATCGAACATCACAACTACGGGACAGGTTCAGGATGGCAACAACAGCTGCCCGAGTTACACCAGGAATGCACAATCCCTCAATCGGTGCTCAGACTGTCCACAATAGGCTGAGAGAGGCTGGACTGAGGGCTTATAGGCCTATTGTAAGGCAGGTCCTAACCAGACATCACCGGCAACAACATCTCCTATGGGCACAAATCCACCGTCGCTGGACCAGACTGGACTAGTGCTCTTCAATGACGCTGGACAGCAAAAGGTGCTCTTCAATGACGAGTTGCGGTTTTGTCTCACCAGGGGTGACGGTCAGATTCGCGTTTATCGTCGAAGGAATGAGCGTTACACCGTGGCCTGTACTCTGGAGCGGGAACGATTTGCACGATTTGCTTGTTGTCATTGCACAAAATCTCAATGCTGTGCGTTACAGGGAAGACATCCTCCTCCCTCATGTGGTACCCTTCCTGCTGGCCATCCTGACATACCCTCCCTGACCAAGGCCCTTCTCCCCCGATTGCTCAGTTTGTCCGGGCGGCCAGCTCTAGGAATAGTCTTGGTGGTTCCAAACGTCTTCCATTTAAGAAAAATGGAGGCCGCTGTGATCCTGAGGACCTTCAATGCTGCAGAATATTTTTAGTACCCTTCCCCAGATCTGTGCCTCGACATAATGTAACGACCATCATCTGTGGAAGTAGGGGACCAAAGCGCAGCGTGGTGAGTGTTCATATTCAATATTTAATAGAACAAAACACTTAAACAAAACACGAAAATGAACGACAGCCTACAGTTCTGTTAGGTCACACAAAATACAAAACAGAAAACATTCACCCACAAACCCCAAAGGAAAAACAGGCTGCCTATGTATGACTCTCAATCAGCAACAATGATCTACAGCTGTTCCTGATTGAGAGCCATACACGGCCGAAACAAAGAAATACACCAACATAGAAAACGGAACATGTCACACCCTGGCCTAACCAAAAATAGAGAACAAAAACCCTCTCTATGGCCAGGGCGTTACACAGTACCCCCCCCCCCCCCCGAAAAGGTGCGGACTCCGGCCACAAAACCTGACTCTAAAGGGGAGAGTCCGGGTGGGCCTTCCTTACGGCGGTGGCTCTGGTGCAGGACGTGGGCCCCGCTCCACCTTCGGCTTGGCCCACTTAGGTGGCGCCCCTGGCTGCGCCGGAGGACTAGCGGGCGACCCTGGCTGCGCCCGGCTGGCAGGCAACCCTGGCTGCGCCCGGCTGGCGGGCGACTCTGGCGGCTCCGGGACAGGCGGCCGACTCTGGCGGCTCCGGACAGGCGGGCGGCTCTGGACTGGCGGGCGGCTCTGGCGGCTCCGGACTGGCGGGCGGCTCTGGCGGCTCCGGACTGGCGGGCGGCTCTGGCGGCTCCGGACTGGCGGGCGGCTCTGGCGGCTCCGGACTGGCGGGCGGCTCTGGCGGCTCCGGACTGGCGGGCGGCTCTGGCGGCTCCGGACTGGTGGGCGGCTCTGGCTGCTCCAGACTGGGGAGACCCACTGGAGGCCTGGTCCGAGGAGGAGGCACAGGATAGACCAGGCTGTGGGGGAGCACTGGAGTTCTGGTGCGTAGGCTTGACAGCCCTACTCCAGGCTGAATGGCCACTCTAGCCCGGCACGGGCGGAGCACAGGCATAGGACGAAGTGAGCCCTCCCAGCGCCCTGGAGACACAGTGCGCAGAGCCAGCGCAGGATAGCCTGGACCGAAACGGCGCACTGGAGACCAGACGCACTGAGCTGGCACAATCCGTCCTGGCTCAATGCCCACTCTCGCATGGCACTTGCGGGGGCCTGGCATGTAGCGCTCTGGGCTATCAATGCGTACTGGGGACACCGTGCCCTTTACCGCATAACACGGTGCCTGACCAGTACTACGCTGCCTCCTGTAAGCGGTGGAATTTGGCCCAGAATTCCATCCTGGCTCTGTCACACTTCCCGTGTGCCCCCCAAAAAAATGTTTTGGGGGCTGCCTCTCGTGCCTGTTGCGCTCCCTTGCCTCATACCACCGCCTCTCAGCTTTCGCTGCCTCCAGCTCCTCTTTCGGGCGGCGATATTCCCCAGCTTGACTCCATGGTCCCTTTCCGTCCAGTAATTCCTCCCACGTCCAGGAATCCTGAACCCTCTGCTCCTTCCTCTCATGCTGCTTGGTCCGTTTATGGTGGGTGAATCTGTAGCGACCGTCGTCTGTGGAAGTAGGGGACCAAAGCGCAGGGTGGTGAGTGTTCATATTCAATATTTAATAGAACGAAACACTTAAACAAAACACGAAAATGAACGACAGCCTACAGTTCTGTTAGGTCACACAAAGTACAAAACAGAAAACATTCACCCACAAACCCCAAAGGAAAAACAGGCTGCCTATGTATGACTCTCAATCAGCAACAACGATCTACAGCTGTTCCTGATTGAGAGCCATACACGGCCGAAAACAAAGAAATACACCAACATAGAAAACGGAACATAGAACGCCCACCCATGTCACACCCTGGCCTAACCAAAAATAGAGAACAAAAACCCTCTCTATGGCCAGGGCGTTACACATAACCCTGTCTCTGAGCTCTACAGACAATTCCTTCAACCTCATGGCTTGGTTTTTGCTCTGATATGCACTGTCAACTGTGGGATGTTAAATAGACATGTGTGTGCCTTTCCAAATCATGTCCAATCAATTGTATTTACCACTTGTGGACTCCAATGAAGTTGTAGAAACATATCAAGCATGATCAATGGAAATATGATGCACTTGAGCTCAATATCGCGTCTCATAGCGAAAGGTCTGAATACTTATATAAATAAGTTATTTATTTTAATTAATCTGTTTTCGCTTTGTCATTATGAGGTATTGTGTGTAGATTGATGAGGAACATTGTTTAATCCTATTTAGAATAAGGCTGTAACGTAACAAAATGTGGAAAAAGTCAAGGGGTCTGAACTTCCCGAATGCACTGTTTACTAAACCTTTTTGAGATATTCAGAGGACCGTTATTTGCATGTTTAACCACTCCTATACAAATGGTAGATTAGACAGTCAACAAGAAGATCTGATTTCATTTATACTGAAACAGGATCGAAGTGGTAAATATAAAGATCCAGTCTATTTAAAAATTGGAGGCCCCTTACACTTCAGTGTTGTGATGCAAAAATTCCAGCAAAATGCATACTGCATAGAATTAAAATGGTATTGTCAGTTATTTTTCATCCTAATCAGACAGGTTTTTTACATGGGCGATACATTGGAGACAACATAAGACAAGTGTCACGTCCTGACCATAGTAAGTTGGTATTTTCTATGCTAGAGTAGGTCAGGACATGACAGGGGGTGTTTGTCTATGTTTTGTATTTCTATGTTCAGTTTCTAGTTTTTTATTTCTATGTTGGTTTTGTTTGGTATGATCTCCAATTAGAGGCAGCTGGTTGTCGTTGTCTCTAATTGGAGGTCATATTTAAGCTGATGTTTCTCCCACCTGTTTTTGTGGGTGATTATCTTTTGAGTAGTGTTTATTTCTCTCTGCGTCACGGTTTGTTGTTTTTATTATTTGTGTATCGCAACGTTTCACGGAATAAATAAATATGTGGAACTACAACCATGCTGCATTTTGGTCCGATCCTTTTGACAGCCGTGACAACAAGTACTGGAAACAATAGAACACTATGAAAAATCTTGAAAACCAGGCCAGGTATTCATAGATGACTTTGAAAAGGCTTTTGATAAAGTAAGACTGGAGTTTATATATAAATGCCTAGAATATTTCAATGTTGGAGAATCTCTCATAAAAGGGTTAAAGTTATATATAGTAACCCTAGATGTAAAATCGTAAATAATGGCTACTTCTCAGAAAGTTTTAAACTGTCAAGAGGAGTCAAACAAGGTTGTTCACTATCGGCATATCTTTTTATTATTGCCATCGAAATGTTAGCTGTTAAAATCATATCTAACAATAATATCAAGGGGTTAGAAATCCAGGTCTTAAAAACAAAGGTGTCATTCTATGCTGATGATTCATGTTTTCTTTTAATTGCACAATTTGGATCCCTCCACAGCCTCAGAGGATCTAGATACTTTGTCTAACCTCTCTGGATTACAACCAAATGATGTACTATATTATGTATTGGATCACAAAAAAATACAACTTTTAGATTACTGTGTAGTTTCATTACGCACATCAGCAATTATTGGACTCAATCACCTGTGTCATTACCTCTCCTATATCTGTCTGTTCTTAAGCTCTGTTCCCTGCTTTAGGATTAATGTTCATATGTCATTGTGTTACCCGTGTGCTGACTCTTTTCCTGTCTTGTTCCATGTATGTTCCTCATTAAATGTTCAACTCCCCGTACCTGCTTCTCTACTCCAGCGTCAGTCCTTACAAAAGGCGTCAGTCATACAATAGTTATACTTAAATCCAAACTGGTTCACTATCAGATTAGTAAGAATGTCTCACCACATGTTCAATAATGTATTTTTCCCTTTATTCAGATTACAACCTCTCACTTATTTATTTGTAAATTAATAATCTCAAAAATATCGCTATTTTTAAAACAAGCCATAGAAAGTTGTTTGTAATTTCAGTTTAATCCACCAGAAAAGGCAGAACCAATAATAAAATAAATGTGGTTAAATACAATCATACTAATTGATTAAAAAAAAAGTTTTATAAAATGTTTAAAAAATGTATAATCTTTGTAAATGATATAATAAATAGGACCAGTGGAGTTATGCCACACATGCAGCTATTACAACCAACTAATTGCAGCATTACCGCAAAAATGTGTCATTAGATCTTTTATTTAGGTACTGTCCATATGTACCTTATTTTGGTCACAAATCCAGGAATGGCTGAATAATTGCAACATTTACTTTGAGCTAACTCTGCATTACTGGGTGATTTTAAAAGTCATAGTCAATCGATCAATAATATAATAATAATTTTAGCAAAAATGTTTCTTTAATTTACAATCTGTAGAAACGATGAGAATAGAAAGGTTCTGAACTTTTGTGAAACAGCACAGTTAAAAATGTATGGCAAATAGAAATCAAACTGGATGGACATCAGAAATAGATGGGAGAGGTTGAGGGTAGAGGAAGGACAATCAAACAAAATAGAACTATTGTAAGACAGATTGTGTCCGTAAAATGTATATAGTATGTATAAGCTGGAAGTAGAATCCTAAGTATTGTTAATTAGTTTACTCGAATCAGGGGAGGGAATAAATAATATTCAGAATTTAAAAAAACTTGTTACTGATTTGGAAACTTATGAGAACCATACCAAGTTCAGCACACAACGTCCAAGGGGTGAGCACGCTCTACCACTAAGGGACAGTTGGCTCAAGGTAAGAGTCTTGTGTTCCAATTCTTTGTTTTAGTAGCGTGAATTGTTCCTGTTCATGCCGAGATGAAGAGCGGAATAACTGAAGGAAGGAATCTGAGCCTCACGCATATCACCTGTGGAAGGCAGGACTTCCAGCGAGGCGCGGATTTCATTGGCCTTGTCAGGCATGATTGTAGATCCTTCAACTGAAGTCGTGAGAGTGCGACTCCCCATAGTATGTTGTATTGAAGTTGACTGACTGAAAGGGAACTAGGGGTGAACAGCACCTCAGAGACCAGTAGGAACAAAGTAGACAGTCTTTATCAGAACTAACAACCCTCTCAGACAGATAACCATCCATGAAATGAGCCTTCCATGCAAAAAATGTCAGTTAATCAAAATCCCACAGTTGCAGTTGTTGAGTTGCTCTGCTCGTTCTTCGTCTGCAACACTTCTGGTGTATTACACAATGTAATATTTCTTATTGACACATCATTTCACTCAATTTATACTGGTAGTGTTCTGCCACCCACCCACCCACCCACACATACATACACACCAGCCTCCATCCCACACTCACAGACCTGTCAGTTGACCTGAACAGCCAGAGACCCCTGGGGGCATTTAAACTGTCATCCTTAAGCGGATGAGTAGCTACTCTCTCTGCCACTCCAACCTTTATACACACACACACACACACACACACACACACACACACACTCACACACACACACACACACACACACACACACACACACACACACACACTTCCTGTGGGTTAAGGGAAAGTAAAGATGAGTTAAGATGGGATAACACTCCAGAATAAGCCTCCTCTTATCGCTCCATCTGACTGTGCCGAAAGGTTGCTGGATCGAATCCCCGAGCTGACAAGGTAAAAAGCTGTTGTTCTGACCCTGAGCAAGGCAGCCCACTGTTCCCGATTATGGCAGCCCCCCGCACCAATCTGATTCAGAGGGGTTAGGTTAAATGTGGAAGACACATTTCAGTTGAATGCATTCAGTTGTACAACTGACTAGCTATCCCCCTTTCCCGCACACTCACACTAGGAGTGTCATCCCTTAATTTGTTGCTACGGAGGAGGAATATCGACTAACTCTCTCACTGGGACCCTGTTCTGCCCCCTTATCATAGCCCAGCGAGCACGACTCGCTTTCGCCCGCTGACTAAAACAGGCCATTATTAGAGTCTATCCAAAAACCACTAATAACATATTTCCATTCGCATTATTAGAAGGCATTTTTTAAATTTCAGTCTACCCAAACAACATTACTCTATATTTTTAATACCAACCTCTATAGGATATTCCCTTTCTGCTTCACACTTATTAAATGTCTATTATTATAAGATTAACAAGTAATGTGCCAAATCCACAAAATACATCAACCAATTCCTAAGGGAAAAGATACATTTCGATGGGAGTTAAAAGGATCCGCCCCTTTTTTCAATTTCACCTAAAATGACATACCCAAATCTAACTGCCTGTAGCTCAGGACCTGAAGCAAGGATATACATATTCTTGATACCATTTGAAGTTTGTGGAAATGTGTGTAGGAGAATATAACACATTAGATCTGGTAAAAGATAATACAAAGAAAAAACATATGTTTTTTTGTATTTTTTGGTTTCCAACATCTTTGAAATGCACTCACTTTTTCTTACATTGTTAGCCCTGAAAATCTTAATTGTTATTACATTCATCTGGGAGAACGATTGGATATAAAAGCGATGTCAACTTACCAACATTATGACCAGGAATAAGTCTTTCCCCAAGCGGATCCTTTCTTCGGATCTCCACCCTGGACATGAGATCTTATCCCAGAGGCCGACCCAAAATAACGCGGTTGCCGCAGGAGAGGCAGATGGAGCGGCCTACTGGTCAGACTCAGAAGGCGAGCACACCATCCACCACTTCCGAGCATATTACTCGCCAATATCCAATCTCTAGATAACAAGGTGGACGGAATTAGGGCACAAGTTGCCTTCCAGAGAGACAGAGATTGTGTCGGTACAGCCACCCGGTTTCTTCGTGCATCGCGCTGACAGAAACAAACATCTCTCTGGATGGGCCGGGGTGTATGCCTTATGATTAACGACTCATGGTGTAATCCCAACAACATACAGGAACTTAAGTCCTTTTGTTCACCTGACCTAGAATTCCTTACAATGAAATACTGACCGCATAATCTTCCAAGAGAATTACCTTCGACTATAGTCACAGCCGTGTATATCCCCCCCAAGCAGATACCTCTTTGGCCCTGAAAGAACTTCACCGGACTCTATGTAAACTCGAAACCATACATCCTGAGGCTGCATTTATTGTAGCTGGGGATTTTAACAAAGCTAACCTGAGAAGAAGACTTCCTAAATTGTTAGATTACTTGTTTGATTTTACTGCATGGTCGGAACTAGAAGCACAAGGATTTCACTACACTCGTATTAACATCTGCTAACCATGTGTATGTGACCAATAACATTTGATTTTGATTTGATTTGATTTAAATTCTATCAGCATATCAAATGCGCGACACGAGCTGGTAGCATCCTGGATCATCGAGCTGGTAGCATCCCCACGAGCTGGTAGCATTCCCGCCTTGCCTTCGGCAAATCTGACCACGACTCCATTTTGTTGCTCTCAGCCTATAGACAGAAACTAAAACAGGAAATGCCTGTGCTCAGGTCTATCCAATACTGGTCTGACCAATCAGATTCCACGCTTCAAAATTGCTTCGATCACGTGGACTGGGATATGTTCCAGATAGCCTCAGACAATAACATTGATGTATACGCCGACTCGGTTTGCGAGTTTACTTGCAAGTGCATCGGAGATGTCATACCCACTATTAAAACCTTTCCTAACCAGAAACCGTGGATTGATGGCAGCATTCGCGCAAACCTGAAAGCACGAACCACGGCTTTTAATCATGGCCATCGCTCATCCATATATTTGTATATACATATTCTTATTCATCCCTTTACATTTGTGTGTATAAGGTAGATGTTGTGAATTTGTTAAATTACTTGTTAGATATTACTGCATTGTCGGAACTAGAAACACAAGCATTTCGCTACACTCGCATTAACTTCTGCTAACCATGTGTATGTGACCAATAACATTTGATTTGATTTGAAAGAAAGAAAGGCCTTAATGTTTTATGCCAGCCCAGGACCAATTCAGATTTTGTCCACTAGATGGTAGCAGTGTATGTGCAAAGTTTAGACTTATCCAATGAACCATTGCATTTATGTTCAACATTTTGTAGCATTACTGCGCAAATGTGCCTAATTGGTTTATTAATAAATTTTCAAGTTCATAACTGCACTCTCCTCAACCAAAGCATGGTATTATTTCACTGTAATAGCTACTGTAAATTGGACAGTGTAGTTAGATTAACAAGAATTTAAGCTTTCTGACAATTTTAGATATGTCTATGTCCTGGGAAATGTTCTTGTTACTTACAACCTCATGCTAATCACATTAGCCTATGCTAGCTCAGCCGTCCTGCAGGGGACCCACCAATCCTGTAGAGCAGGTATTCACAAACTGGGAATACCTGCTCTACAATGCCGTCGGGGGTACGCCAAATAAAAATGTGATTCACATTTTCAAACAGTCCATTTATATTTTCCAACATTTGGGTGAGTTTTTTTTCCTCGTTTCACTGCCAAAAATAAAATGAAACCATCTAGTGTTCAGCGAAATAACAACACAATGTCAAATACAGGTAGCCTAGTCAAATAATTAACATCCACTCTCTCGCGGGAATTCCACTAACAGTCCATATGTAGCGAAACATAGCTGCTGCTCATTCTGTTTGCTTGAAAATTGATAAACGGTTAAAAAAAGTAAGGCCTGCGTCCATAGAGACACATACCAGCTTTACTGATAGTACTACACCTGCACCTGTCGACGACACTAGTTGTTTTGCTTCCACGAGCACATCCAATGCTAGCATCAGAAATTATACATTTGTTGTTAGCCCAGCTAGCATGGACACTGACAGTTATGAATGATGCAGCCGAATAGCTACTGCCCCCTTACCCGGGAAAGCACCGAACAACAGACAGGAACGTTGGACTATTGAAGAGACGCAAATATGTTGAGAACTACATTGATTTGGAGTTCACTTAAATTGGGAGTAGTACCTTTCCTCAGCCACAGTGTGTTATATGTGCAAAAGTACTATCTCACAACTCAATGAAACCTTCACTCTTGCGCAGACATTTAGAAACAAAACATGCCAATTTGCAAAATAAGTCACAGGAGTTTTTTGAGCAAGAATTAAGACAACTTTTGAGCAGTAAGACAGATAAAGATACCATTAATAAGAAGGGGCTAGAAGCGTCTTATATGGTGAGATACTGAGTGGCTAGGACAGGCAAGCCCCATACTATTGTGGAGGACTTCATTCTTCCTGCTGCCACGGATATGGCTGGGACAATGCTGGGGGAAAAGGCCTAAAAAACTATATAGACAATGCCTTCATCAAACATTGTTTCACGACGCATCAGTGACATGGCAGGAGATGTTTTGAAACAATTACTGCTTCACATACAAGCCAGTGAATTCTATGCTTTACAGCTGGATGAGTCAACAGACGTAGCGGGCACAGCTTCTGGTATATGTCCTTTACGTTTATGGAGGGTCAATTAAGGAAGACATCCTCTTCTGCAAACCACTGAAAACCAGGACAACAGGAGAGGATATTTTTAAGCACTGGACAGCTTTGTGACATCAAATGGACTTTGGTGGTCAATATGTGTTGGTATCTGTACTTATAGAGCAAAAGCCATGACAGGGAAACATAGTGGAGTGGTAACGTGTGTGCAAGCAGTTGCTCCCGACGCCACTTGGGTACACTGCAGCATCCACCGAGAGGCTCTTGCTGCCAAGGGAATGCCTGACAGCTTGAAAGACATTTTGGACACTACAGTGAAAATGGTTAACTTTGTTAAAGCAAGGCGCCTGAACGCTTGTGTATTTTCTGCACTATGCAATGAAATGGGCAGCAACCATGTACCGCTTTAACAACACACAGAATTGCACTGGTTATCAAGGAGCAAAGTATTGACACATTTTTTTTTATTGAGAGACGAACTTAAAATGTTCTTTACTTACCATAATTTTCACTTGTCTGACCGCTTGCATGACGACGAGTTTCTCACACGACTGACCTATCTAGGTGATGTTTTTTTCTCACCTGAATGATCTGAATCTAGGATTACAGGGACTCCCAGCAACTATATTCAATGTGCGGGACAAAATTGAGGCTATACTTAAGAAGTTGGAGCTCTTCTCTGTCTGCATTAACAAGGACAACACACGTCTTTCCATCATTGGATGATTTTTGGTGTGCAAATGAAGAAGTTTACGGACATTTGACAATGTCAAATGTGATATAGCGAAGCAACTGAGTGAGTTGGGTGCGCAATTACGCAGGTACTTTCCCAAAACGGATGACACAAACTAGATTCGTTATCCCTTTCATGCCCTGCCTCTAGTCCACTTACCGATATCTGAACGAGAGCCTCATCGAAATTGCAACAAGCGGTTTATTTAATCAGAAGCCACTGCCAGATTTCTGGATTGCGCTCAGAGAATCCTGCCTTGGCAAATCGGGCTGTTAAGACACTGATGCCCTTTGCAACCACGTACCTATGTGAGAGTGGATTCTCAGCCCTCACTAGCATAAAAACTAAATACAGGCACAGACTGTGTGTGGAAAATGATTTAAGACTGAGACTCTCTCCCATACAACCCAACATTGCAGAGTTATGTGCATCCTTTCAAGCACACCCTTCTCATTAACCTGTGGTGAGTTATTCACAATTTTCGATGAACAAATAAGGTTTTATATGTAAGATGGTTAAATAAAGAGCAAAATTATTGATTATTATTATATTATTATTTGTGCCCTGGTCCTATAAGAGCTCTTTGTCACTTCCCACGAGCCGGGTTATGACAAAAACTCACACTCATTCTTATGTTTAAAAAATGTATTGTATAGTGTGTGTGTGGCGGCTTACAATGATGGCAAAAACACAACATTTGAGAGTGCGCTGACTCTGGTGCTAGAAGAGGGTACGCAGCTTGAGGTTGAATGTTTGAACATAGACCCAATGCTATTGAAATGACCAGTAAATCCCACAAATAACCCAATTATAATGGTTTGTAGTCTTAACATCTGGCACATAACGACACAATTACCAGAAAATAGCCTTAAAGTTCATCCAAGTGTTTCTTTGCAAAGATTTCACATGGGATTATGCAGTCAACGAGTTGAATCGAGATTCATTGATTTGGAAACAGATCTGGCAAGGTCAATAAAAGCAGACTATATATTCCCTTGCTTCATAATGGAATTCCATCATTATGTCACATTTACTCTGCAAAGATTTGTTACTTGATGAAACCCTCATTTGTTTTTTTACGTCATTACAAGTTATGTCTACATTCCATGTTAATTCTCCCCAACTCTTACTGACACATTTTTTTTATTTTCAAGTCATATGGGATATTTTATTTAAATGTATTACCCAGACGGAGAAAATCCCATAAGCGTTTACAGTTTCATTGGTTAGGGTAACTGAATTCCCCATACTTTTCCTGTCATAAATTTAGACAGTATTGCCCCTACACTCACTTTTCAAATGACCATAACACACTACAACTAAAGGTATTTTTCCGCTACCCTCGCAATATCCATGTTGGTAACAGGTTTAAAACCTGCCATCAAAACATAGGTGCACATTTTATCAATATATTCACATACCCAAGCTGTGTTCAAATACCCATACTAGTATACTGTATACTACATGCTTAATGAGTTTATACACGTCACACTATAAGTTCATTTTAGTATACTGTAAACAAACAGTAACCTTTCAGGTGAGCTTCGCATGTCTACTGGAAGTTGATGTTGTTGCTATGCAGCCTCTTGCTAGCTTGTTAGCATAACAAATTACTAGTTGGACATTTTACAACTACGGGTGTTTTGGAAATTCTGACTGTTTAGAGCGCACACTGCCCACTCTGGCCAAGGAGCAGGGTTGATCCAAGCTCTCTGACCTCACAAAGGCAGTCAAGCACCCAAGCTAACTGGTTAAAGTTGGTTAGCTTGCTTGCTACTTCCAGACAAATAAGAGAGCACATCCTCACTTTGACCATTCACTCACCCTAGCAGAGCTGGTTAGGTTTTTTTCATGTTATCCAAAGCGTTGGTGACTAACTGTGCTTCTGGCAACAATTGAATTAAGTTAATTTCCCCCAACGTTTACTGACACTGGCCATATCCACCAGAGATGTATTGCTATCAAATTGACTCGTTGCAGATAAAAGTCTGTGTGTGATGACGTAGTGCACATAAAAAATACCTTTTGCGACTAAATTCCCATGTACCGAATAACAAATACAAGTTAAATGGGGTTTCATCACATTTTCAACTCTGATTGTTTTCTCATTAAAAATGTGGGTTATATAGTGAATGTGCCCACTCTGATATTGGCACATGCGCTCTAGCCAACAGCACTATCTTCTCACTGTTGGCTAGAGCACACGTATAGCCTATGTATGAAGAGATTATTATTGACAAAAGAGCAAAATTATTTTTATTTGTCAAACTTCAGCCATTCATCGATTATCATGTCACCAGAATAAGACCCTCGATAGTTATTGGAAAGGAGCGTCAAACTCATCACCTTGCACTTTTACCACCCTGTGAAGTTCCTCATCATTTATTTAATCTGTAGCCTAATAAACTGGATGCTTTCCTGACGAGTCATAGTGGGAGGACCACACAACATGTCATTGCGTGACTCCTTTACTTTAATATCATGATTATTATATCAATATTTGCATATCTAGCATATTTTGTTTAGTCGACATTTGGAAAGTGTACCGAAAAATGTATGCACGCTCGATTAGACACCCAATGACCTGAATTACAGCCATTAATGTCCACCATTTATCAGACAGATTAAGGATTGAGTCTTCTTGCCGTACATAGACGTTCCCTTCTTAAATAAAAGAAACATTTCCTCCTTTAACTAGTATGGGCTATGTGGGACGCTAGTATGGGCTATGTGGGACGCAACAGCCAGTGAAATAGCAGGGCGGCAAATTCAAAACAGCAAAAATCTCATAATTCAAATTTCTCAAACATAGAACTATTATATCCCATTTTAAAGATACACTTATCCTTAATCCAACCACATTGTCTGATTTCAAAAAGGTGTGTTTCACAGACAAAGTGTTGAAGGTGATTCCACAAATCAGATTTCTACTTCCTGCATGGAATCTTCTCAGGTTTTTGCCTGCCATATGAGTTCTGTTATACTCACAGACATCATTCAAACAGTTTCAGAGTGTTTTCTATCCAAATCTACTAATGCTATGCATATCCTACATTCTGAGCCCGAGTAGTAGGCAGTTGAATTTGGGCACGTCATTCATCCGAATTTCCGAATACTGCCCGCTGTCACTAAAAAGTTAATTTATAATTTTTTCTCTTTCCCTTCTTCTGCCCCTACTATTAGCCCTACCCCGGCCTGAATCACCACCTTCTACACCTACTTCTGCCCCAGATCCTGCTACTGCACCTGCCTGCCTCTCCTTTAAAACCTGTTGGTGCTAGGGGGCAGTATTTGCACGGCCAGATAAAAAACGTACCCAATTTAATCTGGTTACTACTCCTGCCCAGTAACTAGAATATGCATATAATTAGACCTGAGAAGATTCCATGCAGGAAGTGGAAATCTGATTTGTGGAATCACCTTCAACACTTTGTCTATGAAACACACCGTGAGTTAGGATTCATTTAGCACTTCCTAAGGCTTCCACTAAACGTCAACAGTCTTTACAAAGTGGTTTGAGTCTTCTCCGGTAAAAACTGACCGAACGAGAGGCCTGGAAAGTTGGTCATAGAGGGAGGGCCATTACTACTATGATGCGGGCGCCCGTGGGTACCCTCTCGTTCCGAAACGTTTAGTAAGACAATGCAATCGTCCGCCTTGAATATTATTGAAGCTCTGATTGAAAAAGGCCCTAAAGATTTATGTTATACAACGTTTGACATGTTTGAACGAACGTAAATATATATTTTTTGCACATTCGTGACGACAAGTCCCGCGCGCCTCGTACATTTTGAGTAGCCTTCGGAACGCGCTAACAAGAAGGAGCTATTGGGACATAAATTCTTAACTTTTTCGAACAAAACTACATTTGTTATGGACCTGGGATTCCTGGAAGCGCCTTCTGATAAAGATAATCAAAGGTAAGGGATTATTTACAATAGTATTTTTGATGGTTGATCGTTCCAAGATGGCTCCAACATGTATAGCCAAGACTATTTTTCTGGGCATACCACATCGTTTGTTGCAAAATGTGATTTCCCAGTAAAGTTATTTTGAAATCTGGCAAAGCGATGGCATTCAAGACATGTTAATATATAAGTCTTTGAATGACAATATTACATTTTAACAATGTTTTCGAATAGTAATTTTGTAAATTGTAGCGCTTATTCACCGGAAGCATTTGAAGGAAAAGATTTTCTGAACGTCACGCGCCAATGTAAAATGCTGTTTTTATATATAAATATGAACTTTATCGAACACAAAATGCATGTATTGTGTAACATGATGTCCTAGGAGTGTCATCTGATGAAGGTTATCAAAGGTTAGTGCTGCATTTAGCTGTGTTTTGGGTATTTGTGATGCATCTAGTTGCTTTGAAAATGGCTGTGTGATTATTTCTGGCTGGGTACTCTGCTGACATAATCTAATGTTTTGCTTTTGCTGTAAAGCCTTTTTGAAATCGGACAACGTGGTTCAATTCAGGAGAGGTGTATCTATAAAAACGGTGTAAAATAGTCATATGTTTGAGAAATTGAAGTTATAGCATTTATGAGGTTTTGCATTTCGCGCGACGCGATTCCACTTGCTGTTGATTAGGGTGCGTCCCACTGGCCCAGAGAGGTTAACTCTACAGTTATCCCTATCCCAAACTCCTACCCTTCCCTGTCCTTGGACTTTATCCCCAGCCTGATCTCAACCTACCCTAATCCCAGCCCCAATCAGAGTGATGGTTAGATGTGGGACCTTTCTGTTGCATTTCAAAGATGGTGGTAGGAAAGAAAAGGTGTTTTTTTTCTTTGTATTTTCTTATACCAGATCTATTGTTTTATATTCTCCTACATTCAATTCACATTTCAAATGGTACCAAGAATATGCATATCCTTGCTTCAGTGCCTGAGCTACAGGCAGTTAGATATGGGTATGTCATTTTAGGCGAAATTGAAAAAAAGGGGGCAATCTCTAAGAAGTTTAACTAACAAACGTTAGGTGACGTGACGTGATGTGTTTGATCTTACATATTGTTTACCTAGCTAGGTTAATTGTTTACCTAGGTAGCTAGCTACATGTCTTAAGGTAAAGTGTACAACACCCATTGAATTTGGCCGGTGTCAGTAAAAAAGCATAATTAATAGTTGCCAGCATAGTTGGTTAGGCTGTTTTCATGTTATCCAGAAGTAAACAAAATCATTAGGCAGAGCGTCAAGTGTGCACTCTGAACACAAGGAGATGGGTGGGGATTAAGCTTAAAACCTCTTTTGGCTAGGTGTCCCGCTAGCGGGAGAAATTTTGACAACATCAGGTGAAATTGGAGAGAGCCCAATTCAAATAAAAAAATCATAATATTAAAACCTCTTTAGGCTAAGGGGCAGTATTTTGACATCCGGATGAAAAGCGTGCCCAAAGTAAACTGCCTGTTACTCAGGCCCAGAAGCTAGGATATGCATATAATTGGTAGATCTGGATAGGAAACACTCTAAAACTGTTAAAATAATGTCTGTGAGTATAACAGAACTGATATGGCAGGCGAAACCCAGAGGACAAACCATCCAAAAACAGAAAGTTTCCAGTGGCTGTCTTGTTTATGAGGCGAAATCCTCCCAGATTGCAGTTCCTAGAGCTTCCACTAGATGTCAACAGTCTTTAGAAAGAGTTTCAGGCTTGTTTTTTGAAAAATGAGCTAGTATTTGTAGTTTTTCCAAGTGGCTCCCATTTTGGCTGTGGTGTTTTCATGCGCGTGGATGAGAGAGCGTTCTTTGATGTTAATCTCCGGTAAAGACAATAACGATTCTCCGTCTTAAATTTTATCATTTATTTACGTATTAGGGTACCTGAGGTTTGATTATAAACGTTGTTTGACTTGTTTGGAGAAGTTTATTTGTAACGTTTGGGATTCATTTTGTATGCATTTTGAAGGAGGGAAACCGGTGGATTATTGAATGAAGCGCACCAGCTAAACTGAGTTTCTGGGGATATAAAGGACATTATCGAACATTTGTGATGTAGCTGGGACCTTTTGGAGTGCCAACAGAAGAAGATCTTCAAAGGTAAGGCATTTATTATATAGCTATTTCTGACTTTCGTGGCACACCTGCCTGGTTGAAAAATGTTTTTCATGCTTTTGTATGCGGGACGTTTCCTCAGATAATCACATGGTGTGCTTTGCCGTAAAGCCTTTTTGAAATCTGACACAGCGGCTGGATTAACAAGATGTTAAGCTTTATTTTGATGTATAACACTTGTATTTTCATGAATGTTAAATATTTATGTTTCTGTAATTTGAATTTCGCGCTCTGCAATTTCACTGGATGTTGTCGAGATGGGTCGCTAGCAGAACGCCTGCGCCAGAAAGGTTAAACATTCATGAACATACAAGTGTCTTATATCATTTAAAAGCTTAACGTCTTGTTAATCCAACTGCGTTGTCAGATTTCAAAAAGGCTTTACAGTGAAAGCATACCATGCGATTATGTGAGGACAGCGCTCCACATCAAAATATTTTTTCAACCAGCACAGGCTTCACAAAATCCCAAATAGCGATTAAATAAATCACTTACCTTAGAAGATCTTCCTCTGTTTGCAATCCCAAGGGTCTCAGCTACAACATGAATGGTCGTTTTGTTCAATAAAATCCTTCTTTATATCCAAAAAGTCTGTTTAGTTGGTGCCATTGATTTCAGTAACCCACTCCTTCAACATGCAGACAAAGGAATCCAAAAAATTACCGGTTGTCACGGTTGTCGTAGGATGAAGGAGCGGACCAAAGCGCATCATGTGTATCGTTCCACATTTTTATTAAACTGTGAAACTATGCAATACATACAAATAAACTGAATGAACAAAACAACAAACCGTGACGAAGCGTTACAACATAAAATCTCTCACAAACCCAGGTGGGAAAAACAACTACTTAAGTATGATCTCCAATTAGAGACAATGATGACCAGCTCATCCCAAAAAAGCCCAACATAGAAATACAAAAACTAGAAATACAAAAACTAGAACATAACAACATAGAAAATCTAAACTACAAAAAAAAAAGACTTACTCTACCATAGAAAATAACAGCTTTCTATGGTCAGGACATGGCAGTACCCCCCCCCCCTCCCCAAAGGTGCGGACGCCACCTAAAACAACAAACAACAACAAAAAACACAAAAAGGGAGGGTTAGGGTGGGTGACCAATGTCGGTGGCGACTCTGGTGCAGGACGAAGAACCTTCTCATCCCGCGGATCCTCTGCCCACTCGGGGCGTAACCCCCACTCCGCCCGCTGATCCCTCTGCTTTTGTGTCACCGGACCCTGGATCGTTGCCGAAGGACCCGGACCGTGGATCGTCTCAGGAGGTTCCGGACTGGAGGCCGTCTCAGGAGGTTCCGGACTGTAGGCCGTCTCAGGAGGTTCCGGACTGTATGCCGTCTCAGGAGGTTCCGGACTGGGAACTGTCACCGGAAGCTCTGGACTGGGAACTGTCGCCGGAAGCTCTGGACTGGGAACTGTCGCCGGAAGCTCTGGACTGTGAACTGTCACCGGAAGCTCTGGACTGGGAACTGTTGCCGGAAGCGCTGGATTGGGAATGCGCACTGGAGGCCTGATGCGTGGGGCTGTCACAGGTGGTGCCAGACCGGTAACACGCACCTCAGGGCGAGTGCTGGTAGCAGGAACAGGACTCCCCGGACTGGGCAGGCGCCCTGGAGGATTTATGCGTGGGGCTGGCACAGGTGGCGCCAGACTGGTGACACGCACTTCAGGGCGAGTACGAGGAGCAGGCACAGGGCGTACTGGAGGTCTGGAGCATAGGGCTGGCGCAATCCATCCTGGCTGGCTGCTCACTTTAGCCCGGCAAGTGCGGGGCGCTGGCACAGGACTCACTGGGATGTGCGCACGGGAGACACCATGCGTATCACCGCAAAACCTGGTGCCTGACAGGTCACACTCTCCCTCAAGTGAGTGCGTGGAGTAGACACAGGACGTACCAGACTGGGGAGGCACACTGAAGGCCCGATGCATGAAACAGGTGCATATGACACCGGACTGGTGTCACGCTCCTCAGCACGCCCGCTCTGCAGCGCTCTCAATGCTAACACCTCTCTCCGGAATCTTGCGTCGAGTTCCCCACTCGTCTCCCTGACTGGCTCTGGTTCACCCCTCAGCTCTCCACGGTAAGTACGAGGAGTTGGCTCAGGTCCCAAATCTGACTCCACCAAACTCCCGGTGTGCCCCCCCCAAGAAATTGGGGGGGAGCTGCCTCTCGGGATCTGTCGTTGCCATGCTAGTTCCTCGTATTGTCGCCGTTCCTCTCTCGCTGTCTCCGCCTGCTTGCCTTGATGGTATCACGCCTCGTAATATCGCCGTTCTGCTCTCGCTGCTTCAATCTCCTCCTTAGGACGGCGATACTTCCCGGGCCTTGTCCAGGGTCTTGCCCCATCCAGGATTTCCTCAAATGTCCATTCCTGTTTACCACGCTGCTTGGTCCTTTGGTGGTGGGATCTTCTGTGACGGACGACAAAAGGAATAGACCAAGGTGCAGCGTGGTAAGTGCTCATATTTCTTTATTGTAACTCAGATCACTAAATCAAAATAATAAACAACGACAAACGAGCGTCACGTTCTGCAGGCTTACTGAGCTGTAGAAAAACAAGATCCCACACTGAAGGAGGGAAAAAGGGCTGCCTAAGTATGATTCCCAATCAGAGACAACGATAGACAGCTGCCTCTGATTAGGAACCATACTCGGCCAATCAAAGGAAAAAACAACATAGAAATATAACACATAGACTGCCCACCCCACACCCTGACCTAACAAAATAGAGAAATAAACCGTCTCTCTCAGGTCAGGGCGTGACACCGGTAAACTTCGTCCAAACAAGTCAAACAACGTTTCTATCCAATCCTCAGGTACCCTAATATGTAAATAAACAATAATAATTCATACGGAAAGAACGGAGTTCAATAGGAAAGGAAAATAACGAAGAGCGCACCCCCATTCACGCGCGCCAAAAAAAATATTTTCCTGTGGAGCTCCCTTTGGAAAGAGTATAATAACTTTTTAGTTTTTCAAGAAACAAGCCTGAAACCCTGTATAAAGACTGTTGACATCTAGTGGAAGCCATAGGTACTGCAATCTGGGAGGGATTTATATATATGGACCCATAGACTTGCATTGGAAAGGCCTGTGACCGCAACAAAAAATAAATTACGGATGGATTTTCCTCAGGTTTTCACCTGCTATGTCAATTCTGTTATACTCAGACATTATTTCTACAGTTTTAGAAAATTCAAAGTGTTTCCTATCAAATGCTACCACGATAGGATAAAGTAATCCTTCTAACCCCCCCCCCCCAAAAAGATATAGATGTACTATTGTAAAGTGGTTGTTCCACTGGATATCACAAGGTGAATGCACCAATTTGTAAGTCGCTCTGGATAAGAGCGTCTGCTAAATGACATAAATGTAAATGTAATGACATGCATATCCTAGCTTCTGGGCCTGAGTAACAGGCAGTTTACTTTGGGGAAGTCAGTCAGGCGGAAATTCAGGATACTAACCCCCTAGCCCTAAGAAGTTTTAAGAGTGTGTGAACGATGCTGAATGGGTGTAGCCAAAGAGCTCTCTCACCGAAACACTAAAATTCTCTTTTCTCAAAAGTGAGTTTACAAGTGTTTATTTATTTTACCAGGTAAGTTGACTGACAACACATTCTCATTTACAGCAACAACCTCAGGAATAGTTTCAGGGGAGAGGGATGAATGAGCCAATTGTAAGCTGGGGATGATTAGGTGGCCATGATGGTATGAGGGCCAGATTGGGATTTTAGCCAGGACACCAGGGTTAACACCCCTACTCTTACAATAAGTGCAATGGGATCTTTAATAACCTCAGAGAGTCAGGAGACCCTTTTAACATCCCATCCGAAAGACAGCACCCTACACAGGGCAGTGTCCCCAATCACTGCCCTGGGGCATTGGGATATTTTTTAGACCAGAGAAAAGAGTACCTCCTACTGTCCCTCCAACACCACTTCCAGCAGCATCTGGTCTCTCATCCAGGGACTGACCAGGACCAACCCTGCTTAGCTTCAGAAGCAAGCCAGCAGTGGGATGCAGGGTGGTATGCTGCTGGTGTATTAACATTCAAATCAGAATTACTTTCCCATTGTTCTTCAAAAATGCAGTGTATGATATACCATTTTGTAGCTCTGAGGTTACTTTTTTTCCAATGTAAAAAACCCAATTTCAAATAATACCAAATCCAGGTGATGAGTCATATATTGCCGGTACATACTGCTGTAATGATATGCAATGCGGTTCATAAGGATAGCATAACTAACAAATTCTCATAATTAGTTAAAGCAATGAATTTGTATCCGCTCTCACATATTTCCCGTCAGCAGGGAAAATAGCTGGAGCTGCCCAATTTTGTCCATGATTGGATTCTTTCATATTCAAGCCGAATTGGTAGAATACCGTTGCACTTCCTTTAGTGCCTCTATGGTTTTGTTATAGTTTACCTCTTCCTGACCGTGGCCAGAGTGTTTAGATTTACTCACTCACCGCTCTTATATTCCAATTTAACAATTTTCTAAGGTAGTGAAACCCACTTCCCAGGAGAGTAGTTATGGTATTTGTGCCTTTTAATTGGTAATGGTTTTGATACCTTGTATTAGAACCAATATTGGAGTGTCTGCCAATTTACTACTGGAGAATGTGTTCCTTTATTCGATTACATAGTGCAGCCAGTCGGGTTGATAGGGTGCATCGTTTGTCCATAATATAAATCTCTTGTCAATACACACACTCAGGAAACAAAAACAAACAGTCTTTGGTTATGAATGTCTTCCTTAATTTTAATTTGAAAAAAGTAATTTCTTCTCCATCAAAATATTTTTTAATTAGTCTATGTAATTTGAAATGTTGTAACCACATGGTAGTTCCTCCTATGTACATTTCCCTGGAGTCTCAACGTCAACAGTGAAGAGGCGACTCCAGGATGCTGGCCTTCTAGGCAGAGTTGCAAAGAAAAAGCCATATCTCAGACTGGCCAATAAAAAGAAAAGATTAAGATGGGCAAAAGAATAGACAGTGGACAGAGGAATTCTGCCTAGAAGGCCAGCATCTCGGAGTCGCCTCTTCACTGTTGACGTTGAGACCGGTGTTTTTCGGATACTGTTTAATGAAGCTGCCAGTTGAGGACTTGTGAAGCGTCTGTTTCTCAAACGAGACACTCTAATGTACTTGTCCTCTTGCTCAGTTGTGCACCTCCCACTCCTCTTTCTATTCTGGTTAGTGCCAGTTTACGCTGTGCTGTGAAGGGAGTAGTACACAGCGTTGTACGAGATCTTCAGTTTCTTGGCAATTTCTCACATGGAATAGCTTTCAATTCTCAGAACAAGAATAGACTAACAAGTTTCAGAAGAAAGTTCTTTGTTTCTGGCCATTTTGAGCCTGTAATCGAACCCACAAATGCTGATGCTCCAGATATTCAACTAGTCTAAAGAAGGCCAGTTTTATTAGTTCTGTAATCAGGACAACAGTTTTCAGCTATGCTAACATAATTGCAAAAGGGTTTTCTAATGATCAATTAGCCTTTAAAAACGATAAACTTGGATTAGCTAACACAATGTACCATTGGAACACAGGAGTGATGGTTGCTGATAATGGGCCTCTGTACGCCTACGTAGATATTCCATAAAATAAATCAGCTGTTCCAGCTACAATTGTCATTTACAACATTAACAATGTCTACACTGTATTTCTGATCAATTTGATGTTATTTTAATGGACAAAAAGTGCTTTTCTTTCAAAAACAAGGACATTTCTAAGTGACCCCAAACTTTAACGGTGGTGTATATATTTATACAAAAAATCACTTAAAATCCAATAGCTCCTTGACCATATGACCTAGACACCTCAAATCTACTTTGGAATGTTCACAGGGTAGGGAAAAACATTGCACAGCCTTTGGTTTTACCAAAAAACACTTACTATACTATACTTTATTGATAATTGTGTTTTTCAATAGCTCTTCAACCACATCACTTAGCAACCTAATTTCAACTCTAGTTTATTCTTGCCATAGAGAGTTATGTTGCACTGCCTTGACCATGTGACCTAGACACCTCAAACCAGTGTTGGAATGTTCACAGGGTAGGGACATGCATCGCACACCCTTTTGATTTAGGAAAAATAATTGCATTTCTTTTACCTACATTTATTAGTTAAATGTTTTACTTAGAACTTCCGTAGCTCCTTGATTACATAACCTAGGCACCTCAAAACAACTTAGGAATGTTCATAGGGTAGGGACACACATTGCACACCCTTTGGGTTTCCCATAAAGCGCTTACGCAATTTTATATAAATATTTGAAAATGTCCTATTTCAATAGCTCATCAACCACGTGACTTTATTTCTCAGGGTTTACGTTAGGAAAATATGGTGCTGTACAACGTGACCGTTTCCACAACCTAATTGTAGGCTAACCAATAGCCAAACGGAGATTAGGTGAAAATAAAATTCTCATTGATTTATCAAATCTCTTCCCAACTATTTTCCAATCTATATGGCTCTCCGCCAATCATTACATTTAGAGGATTGGAGGATTCTAAATTTATATCATTAGGGCATTTTTCATTAGGGCAAATCTGGAAAATGACATGCACAAGAGTAATATTTTTCCTTTTAGAGACTATAATACATGGCATCCAGGTCAGGATTACCAAAACATTTATTTTTTAAAGACTATCAGAAAGAATGTTGAAATGTATTTATTTTGATCCAAAGCGATAAATGAGTGAGTCACTCAGCTTTATGTACGTGCCGAGGCTATATGACTGCGCCATCAACTTGATTATTTAGCAGACATCACTTGCTTATATTCAGTCAACACATACAGTTGAAATCGGGAAGTTTACATACACTTAGGTTGGAGTCATTAAAACCTGTTCGGGATCTTTGTACCCCTGGCTGGAGTGCGCGTAATTCAAATAAATTCTAACAGTTATTATAGCGGTTAAACATTTAGGTACATATAAGTGTCTTATATCGGCTGAAAGCTTAAATTCTTGTTAATCGAACTGCACTGTCCAATTTACAGTAGCTATTACAGCGAAACCATGTCATGTGATTGTTTGAGGACAGCGCCCCACATCCAAATATTTTATCCACCGGCACAGGTTTCATACATTCACATATAAAGATTAAATATTCACCAACTTTTTGAAAATCTTCCTCTGATTTGTCATCCAAAGCGTCCCAGAGATAACATATAGTGTCGTTTTGTTAGATAAAATAATTTTATATATCCCAAAAAGTCCGTAGAGTTGGCGCCATCGATTTGAGTAATCCACTCGTTCAACTTGTAGAGAAAGGAATCCAAAAATCTACCCCTAAACTTTCTTTCAACAAGTCAAAATACGTTTGTATTTAGTCCTCAGACACCCTAAAATGTAATCAAACTATAATACCTCTTTTGGAATGAAGTATGTTCAAAAGGAAACTGCTTTTAGCAGGTGCACAACTTCATAATGGCGGCCAATGACACGGATTTTCAAGAATGTGTCTTCATAAATAAACCCTTATTTCTTATTCGTTTTTGAAGTAACAAGCCTGAAACTTTGAACATAGACTGCTGACACCCTGTGGAAGCCATAGGAATTGCATCCAGGGATTTTACAATATGAGCTTTCTCTTGCATTTCAAAGATGGTTTCTCAAAAAAAAAATTCTGGTTGATTTTTCACATATCTATTGTGTTATATTGTCCTACATTATTTTAACCTTTCTACAAATTTCAAAGTGGTTTCTTTCAAATGGTACCAATAATATGCATATCCTGACTTCAGGGCCTGAGCTACAGGCAGTTTTCTTTTGGCATGTCATTCAGGCAGAAATGGAGAAAAAAGGGGCCTGATCCCTAACAAGTAAAAAAACAATTGGATAGAAAACACTCTGAAGTTTCTAAAACTGTTAAAATAATGTTTGTGAGTATAACAGAACTGATATATGGCAGGCGAAAACCTGAGGAAAATCCATCCGGAATATTTTTTGCCTTTCCAATGCAAGCCTATGGGCTATACAAAACAATTGCTCCCAGATTGCAGTACCTATGGCTTCCACTAGATGTCAACAATCTTTATACAAGGTTTCAGGCTTGTTTCTTGAAAGACGTCCAAGTAAATGTAGTTTATCCAAGGAGAGCCTCATTGGGAAAGTAGTCTTTTGGCGCGCATTAATGAGGGCGCGCTCTTTGTTATTTGTCTTCCCTATTGAACATACTAGTCTCCATATTAAATATTATCGTATATTTAGATATTAGAGTACCTGAGGATGAACAGAAAAGTTGTTTGAACCGGTAAGTTTTTGGAATCCTTTGTCTGCATGTTGAATGAGTGGATTACAGAAATCAATGGCGCCAACTAAACTGTCTTTTTGGTATATAAAGAAGGAATTTATCGAACAAAATGACCATTCATTGTGTAGCTGGGACCCTTGGGATTGCAAACAGAGGAAGATCTTCAAAGGTAAGTGATTTATTAATTGTTTACAGACAGAATATTTCACTTATAAAGTCACTGTATCACAATTCCAGTGGGTCAGAAGTTTACATACACTAAGTTGACTGTGCCTTTAAACAGCTTGGAAAATTCCAGAAAATGATGTCATGGCTTTAGAAGCTTCTGATAGGCTAATTGACATCATTTGAGTCAATTGGAGGTGTACCTGTGGAAGTATTTCAATGCCTACCTTCAAACTCAGTGGCTCTTTGCTTGACATCATGGGAAAATCAAAGGAAATCAGCCAAGACCTCAGAAAAAAAATGTGTAGTCCTCCACAAGTCTGGTTAATCCTTGGGAGCAATTTCCAAATGCCTGAATGTACTATGTTCATCTGTACAAACAATAGTACGCAAGTATAAACACCATGGGACCAGGCAGCCGTCATACCGCTCAGGAAGTAGAAGCGTTCTGTCTCCTAGAGATGAACGTACTTTGGTGTGAAATGTGCAAATCAATCCCAGAAAAACCACAAAGGACCTTGTGAAGATGCTGGAGGAAACAGGTAAAACATTATCTATATCCACAGTAAAACGAGTCCTATATAGACATAACATGAAAGGCCGCTCAGCAAGGAAGAAGCCACTGCTCCAAAACCGCCATAAAAAAGCCTGACTACGGTTTGAAACTGCATATGGGGACAAAGATTGTACTTTTTGGAGAAATGTCCTATGGTCTGATGAAACGAAAATAGAACTGTTTGGCCATAATGACCATCGGTATGTTTGGAGGAAAAAGGGGGAGGCTTGCAAGCTGAAGAACACCATCCCAACTGTGAAGCACGGGGGTGGCAGCATCATGTTGTGGGGGTGCATTGCTGCAGGAGGGACTGGTGCACTTCACAAAATAGATGGCATCATGAGGGAGGATTTTTTTTTATATTTTGAAGCAACATCTCAAGACATCAGTCAGGAAGTTAAAGCTTGGTCGCAAATGGTTCTTCCAAATGGACAATGACCCCAAGCATACTTCTAAAGTTGTGGTAAATGGCTTAAGGACAACAAAGGAGTGGTCATCACAAAGCCCTGACTTCAATCCTATAGAAAAATGACCTGAAAAAGCATATGTGAGCAAGGAGGCCTACAAACCTGACTCAGTTACACCAGCTCTGTCAGGAGGAATGGGCCAAAATTCACCCAACTTGTTGTGGGAAGCTTGTGGAAGGCTACCCGAAACGTTTGATCCAAGTTAAACAATTTAAAGGCAATACTAGCAAATACTAATTGAGTGTATGTAAACTTCTGACCCACTGGGAATGTGATGAAAGAAATAAAAGCTGAAATAAATCATTCTCTCTACTATTTTTCTGATATTTCACATTCTTAAAATGAAGTGGTGATCCTAACTGTGATTTTTTACTAGGGTTAAATGTCAGGAATTGTCAAAATGTACTTGGCTAAGGTGTATGTTAACTTCCGACTTCAACTGTACAGTATATCTAAGGAATATAATTTAACATTTTCGTTTCTCTTACAATAAAAACCTTAGTGTAACAACAGTTTTGGTAAGTAATACTGACGAGTAGAAACAAAACAATAAGTGTATTTTTCCGGGTGTTTGTGCAGGACAGAGGAACAGCAATTTTTGCACAATTATCAGATTCTATTTTGTTTATATCACACATTCATTGTCAGTGAGACACATTAGCGCCTTGGGACCCAAGCGCATAATCAGTGCTCTATCTCTCCCTTGCGGTGGTCTGGAGCAATGAAGCAGTGACGCAGGGTGTGACTTCACCTACAGACAAATTAATCTTAAGAAAAGCCCCTAAGCAAGCTGGTCCTGGGGCTCTGTTCAGAAACACAAACAGACCCCAGAGAGCCCCAGGACAGCAACACAATTAGACGCAACCAAATCATGAAAAAACAAAAAGATAATTACTTGACACATTGGAGAGAATTGACAAAAAACAGCAAACTAGAATGGTATTTGGCCTTAAACAGAGAGTACACAGTGGCAGAATACCTGACCACTGTGACTGACCCAAAATTAAGAAATCTTTGACTATGTACAGACTCAGTGAGCATAGCCTTGCTATTGAGAAAGGCCGCTGAAGGCAGACCTAGCTCTCAAGAGAAGACAGGCTATGTGCACACTGCCCACAAAATGACGTGGAATCTGAGCAGCACTTCCTAACCTCCTGCCAAATGTATGACCACATTAGAGACACATATTTCCCTGAGATTACACAGATCCACAAATCCAATTTTGATAAACTCCCACATCTATTGGGTGAAATACCACAGTGTGCAATCACAGCAGCAAGATGTGTGACCTGTTGCCACAAGAAAAGGGCAACCAGTGAAGAACAAACACCACTGTAATACAACCTAAATTTATGTTTATTTATTTTCCCTTTTGTACTTTAACTCTTTGCAAATAATTTCAACACTGTATATAATATATACACTTTGAAATGTCTTTATTCTTTTGGAACTTTTGTGAGTGTAATGTTTACTGTACATGTTGTATTGTTAATTTAACTTTTGTTTATTATCTATTTCGCTAGCTTTGGCAATGGAAACATATGTTTCCCATTCCTGGCGTCGTGAGGGAGCTTGTTCCACCATTGGGGTGCCATAGCAGCGAACAGTTTTGACTGGGCTGAGCGGGAACTGTGCTTCCGCAGAGGTAGGGAGGCGAGCAGGCCAGAGGTGGATGAACGCAGTGCCCTTCTTTGGGTGTAGGGACTGATCAGAGCCTGAAGGTACGGAGGTGCCGTTCCCCTCACAGCTCCGTAGGTAAACACCGTGGTCTTGTAGCAGATGCGAGCTTCAACTGGAAGCCAGTGGAGTGTGCGGAGGAGCGGGGTGACGTGAGAGAACTTGGGAAGGTTGAACACCAGACGGGCTGCGGTGTTCTGGATGAGTTGTAGGGGTTTAATGGCACAGGCAGGGAGCCCCGCCAACAGCGAGTTGCAGTAATCCAGACCGGAGATGACAAGTTCCTGGATTAGGACCTGCGCCGCTTCCTGTGTAAGGCAGGGTCGTACTCTGCGAATGTTGTAGATCATGAACCTACAGGATCGTGTCACCGCCTTGATGTTAGCGGAGAACGACAGAGACAGAAGGGCGCTCTGATGTTTTAACTGAGATTTATGCATATTTCTGTTGGTGTGTGTCTCAGTCAAATAAATGATGAAGATTTCAATATTTTATTTGAACAGGTGAGGTACGGTAGGGCGAGCCCGCCCATAACACCGGCACTGAATTATCTTATGAATCATTATTAAATACTTTAAACGTTTTTTATCAATGTAGCTTACTAAAATGTACAAATGTGGGAGTAATGATTAATAAATTAATAAACTATTTACTAATCCATTATAAATGCTTTATTACACATTTTTATTATAAAGTGCCACACACTTTATACTTTGTGTCAGTATCTCACAAGAGCAGTCTTTCAGTGTGACCCAGCATGGATTCAAAGTTGTGTAGAGGATAACAGACAAAGGGAAGGAGAGAGGGCTTTAAATGATGGATGGACTAAATACAGGGTTACAGGGTGCTGGGAGAGCCTCCCGCTGCGCTATTAGGGACACAGACATCTCTCCTTCTGTCCATCCATTTCTCTCAATCTCAATCCCTCTCTCTCTCCACATCCATTTCTCTCTCACAGGGATCTGATTTGACTGAGTGGTTCTGTAATGATCTCCAAGAAAGCAGCCGACACACACACACACACACACACACCATTCTCAGTATCCTCAGGGATAATTGGTAGACAGGGTTCAGTCACTCACAGTACCCCAGCACCTAGCTACCATGACTGGGACAGCTGGATTCAGAGACCTGTGTGTGTGTGAGCGTGAGTGAGTGAGAGAGCTAGGGGGTGGCCTTCAGGGGGTTTCATTCACTCCAAAGCCCTTGACACGCTCAACCAAGCAACCCTCCAACCGACTGACAGACTGTCTGAAATTCAGGCCTCCTCCTACCCAACACACACACACGCACACACACACCACTGGAGCGGTGATCATTAGGGGTTTGGAGAGCTCCTCTGCAGAGTAAAACAGATAAAGCTCTCTTAAAACGTGGGCTGAGATCTAGAAAGACTCCTAAGAAATTAATTTACAAAACACAGTCCAGTGGGTGAAGCTATCCCTTCTCTTTCTTCTGTGTCATTTTCTGCTCCTTTGAATACATTTGAGTGTATTTTCTATTATCTTTCCATGGATTCCTCTTACCTGCATAATGGAGAAAGAGAAAGCGTTATAACTAAGCCTCTCACTCAAGATGCTCCCTTGGCAACTTTATTCTGTGATGTCTGGAAGCTCTAACACACACACACACACACGTCCCCCTTTGCTGATATAACAGCCTCCACTTTTCTGGGAAGTCTTTCCACAAGATGTTGGAACATTGCTGTGGGGACTTGCTTCCATTCAGCCACAAGAGCATTATTGAGGTCGGCACTGATATTGGGCGATTATGCCGGGCTCGCAGTCACCATTTCAATTCATCCCAAAGGTGTTCGATGGGATTGAGGTCAGGACTCTGTGCAGGCCAGTCAAGTTCTTCCACACCAATCTCAACAAACTACTTCTGTATGGACCTCACTTTGTGCACGGTGGCATTGTCATGCTGAAACAAAAGGGCATTCCCCAAACTGTTGCCACAAAGTTGGAAGCACAGAATCGTCTACAATATCATTGTATGCTGTGCGTTAAGATTTCCCTTCAATGGAACTAAGGGCCTAGCCCGAACCCTGAAAAACAGCCCCAGACCACTATTCCTCCTCCACCAAACTTTACAGTTGGCACTATGCTTTCGGGCAAGTAGCGTTCTCCTGGCATCGGCCAAACCCAGATTTGTCTGTCAGACTGCCAGATGGTGAAGCGTGATTTCTCCCTCCAGAGAACGCGTTTCCACTGCTCCAGAGTTAATGGCGGCAAGCTTTACACCACTCCAGCCGACACTTGGCATTGTGCATGGTGATCTTAGGCTTTTGTGCGGCTGCTCGGACATGGAAACCCATTTCATGAAGCTCTCGTCTAACAGTTCTTGTGCTGACATTGCAACCGATGACAGACGATTTTTACGCGCTTCAACACTCGGCGACCCCGTTCTGTGAGATTGTGTGGCCTACCACTTCCCGGCTGAGCCGTTGTTGCTCCTAGATGTTTCCACTTCACAATAACAGCACTTACAGTTGACCGGGGCAGCTCTAGCAGGGCCAACATTTTACAAACTGACTTGTTGGAAAGGTGGCATCCTATGACAGTGCCACGTTGAAAAGAAAATCACTGAATTCTTCAGTACAGGCCATTCTACTGCCAATGTATGTCTATGGAGATTGCATGGCTGTGTGATCAATTTTATACACCTGTCAGCAACAGGTGTGGCTGAAATAGCCAAATCCACTAATTTGAAGGGTGTCCACATACACTACATGGTAAAAGTATCTCAGAAATTGATATAATGTATCCAAGTATGTAACGTGGGTCGTACAAAGGGGACCAAGGCGCGGCATGTGAAGTGCTCATATTTTACTTTAATGAAACACTATATCCAAAAACAACAGAAACGACTGTCAACAGTTCTGTCAGGTACAAGGAACAAAACAACTACCCACAAAACAACATACAGAAACACCCCTACTAAATATGACCTCCAATTAGAGACAACGAGGAACAGCTGCCTCCAATTGAAGGTCAACCCAATAAACCCCAACCTAGAAATAGTCAAACTAGAAACCCAACAAAGAAATAGAAAACATAGAACAAACACAAAAACACCCCCTGTCACGCCCTGACCACTCTACCATAGAAAATAACAACTTATATTGGTCAGGACGTGACAGTACCCCCCCCCCCACAGGTGCAGACTCCGAATGCAAACTAAAAACAAAAAAAAAAACACAAAACCAACCCCAAACCTAAAGGGAGGGAAGGGAGGGTGAAGAAATGTCTATGGCGGTGGCTCTGGTTCCGGGCGTAGTACCCCCACCGCCCGCTGATCCCCCCGCTTCTGTTTGTCCAGAGGAACCAGACCATGGATCATCTTCGGAGGCTTCGGACCGCCAACCGCTGCCGAAGACTCTGGGCTAAAAGCTGCCACCGAAGACTCTGCGTTACAAACCACTGCCGAAGTTTCTGGGTTGCAGACCACCGCCGAAGGCTCTGGGTTGCAGACCACCGCCGAAGGCTCTGGGTTGCAGACCACCGCTGAAGGCCTAGTGCTCACAGCAGGCACTGGCTGTACCGGGTTATGGATGCGCACTGGAGGGAGAGTGCGTGGAGCAGGAATCGGTCTCACCGGACTGGGAAGACGCACTAATGGCCGAGTGCTTACAGCAGGCACTGGACGTACTGGATTATGGAGGCGTACCGGAGAGAGAGTGCGAGACGCAGGCACATGCTCACCACAATAAGAACGGGGAGTTGGCTCTAGGCTCACCCCTGGCCCAGCCAAACTACCCTTGTGCCCCCCCAAAAATTATTTTGGGGGCTGCCTCTCGTTCTTCCCCGGTAGGCTCCGATATCTTTCAATTACTTGCCCCCAAGTCCAGTTTCTCCTCTCCATCCATTCCATGTATGACCAGGTGTCCATCTCTGCCTGGGCACGCTGCTTGATCCAGTCATGGTGGGTAGTTCTGTAACCTGGGTTGTACAAAGGGGACCAAGGTGCGGCGTGTGAAGTGCTCATATTTTACTTTAATGAAACACTATATCCAAAAACAACAAAAATGACAGTCAACAGTTCTGTCAGGTACAAGGAACAAAACAGAAAACAACTACCCACAAAACAACATACAGAAACACCCCTACTAAATATGACCTCCAATTAGAGGCCACGAGGAACAGCTGCCTCCAACTGAAGGTCAACCCAATAAACCCCAACCTAGAAATAGTCAAACTAGAAACCCAACAAAGAAATAGAAAACATAGAACAAACACAAAAACACCCCCTGTCACGCCCTGACCACTCTACCATAGAAAATAACAACTTATATTGGTCAGGACGTGACAGTACCCCCCCCCCCCCCCCCCACAGGTGCAGACTCCGAATGCAAACTAAAAACTAAAATAAAAACACAAAACCAACCCCAAACCTAAAGGGAGGGAAGGGAGGGTGAAGAAATGTCTATGGCGGTGGCTCTGGTTCCGGGCGTAGTGCCCCCACCGCCCGCTGATCCCCCCGCTTCTGTTTGTCCAGAGGAACCAGACCATGGATCATCTTCGGAGGCTTCGGACCGCCAACCGCTGCCGAAGACTCTGGGCTAAAAGCTGCCACCGAAGACTCTGCGTTACAGACCACTGCCGAAGGTTCTGGGTTGCAGACCACCGCCGAAGGCTCTGGGCTGCAGACCACCGCCGAAGGCTCTGGGTTGCAGACCACCGCCGAAGGCTCTGGGTTGCAGACCACCGCTGAAGGCCTAGTGCTCACAGCAGGCACTGGCTGTACCGGGTTATGGATGCGCACTGGAGGGAGAGTGCGTGGAGCAGGAATCGGTCTCACCGGACTGGGAAGACGCACTAATGGCCGAGTGCTTACAGCAGGCACTGGACGTACTGGATTATGGAGGCGTACCGGAGAGAGAGTGCGAGACGCAGGCACATGCTCACCACAATAAGCACGGGGAGTTGGCTCTAGGCTCACCCCTGGCCCAGCCAAACTACCCTTGTGCCCCCCCAAAAATTATTTTGGGGGCTGCCTCTCGTTCTTCCCCGGTAGGCTCCGATATCTTTCAATTACTTGCCCCCAAGTCCAGTTTCTCCTCTCCATCCATTCCATGTATGACCAGGTGTCCATCTCTGCCTGGGCACGCTGCTTGATCCAGTCATGGTGGGTAGTTCTATAACCTGGGTTCTACAAAGGGGACCAAGGTGCGGCGTGTGAAGTGCTCATATTTTACTTTAATGAAACACTATATCCAAAAACAACAAAAATGACAGTCAACAGTTCTGTCAGGTACAAGGAACAAAACAGAAAACAACTACCCACAAAACAACATACAGAAACACCCCTACTAAATATGACCTCCAATTAGAGGCCATGAGGAACAGCTGCCTCCAATTGAAGGTCAACCCAATAAACTCCAACCTAGAAATAGACAAACTAGAAATCCAACAAAGAAATAGAAAACATAGAACAAACACAAAAACACCCCGTCACGCCCTGACCACTCTACCATAGAAAATAACAACTTATATTGGTCAGGCCGTGACAAAGTGAGCGGACACCTTAGGCAATTGATTCATGAAGCGTTCACGTCTGATACTCCCAATAGCCCTTCGTGCCCGCTCCCATACCCTATAATTATGTATTTCTTTGTGATTGTAACTTGTATACAGGTAGACGTCATCGGGGGAGCAGTTGTTGTTGGCGTTAACTGCCTTGCTGAAGGGCAGAACGGCAGATTCAAACCAGCTCTGGGATTCGAATCAGCAACCTTTCAGTTACTGCCCTAATGCTCTTAACCGCTAGGCTACCTGCCGCCCCAGACTGCAATGCTGAAATGTCTGTGTACAGTACGCAATTACTGATGCAGTGAAAATACATTTAAAAAAATCGAAAAATTAAGTATGCTTTGTCACAACTTTTTGGGCATAAAACTTGTATTAAGACACAGCGAGACAGAGCATTGCGAAACAAACTCTCCTCAAATGACTGTCACATTACCTCTGGTAACAATGCATTTTGATAGATCTGCTAAAACTGCTTATAAAACAGTTTGAGCTATTTAAATGTGTTTTATTAAATGTGCACAAGGGACAATCAACTAGCACTTGATCGATCAGTTAAACTAATCGATTGGCTCCGATTAAAAGGGAGGGTTCAAAACAGTTAAGCACTTGTGATGTAATGTTGTTGGTTTGAAGTAACATAAAAAGGGATGCTCATAAGAGTCTCCTGTAGGTGCACCAGAATATATCAGGAGAAGTTGGAGCATATTTCTTGCCCGCAATCTTTTTTCAATGCCAGCGTTTCAGTCCACTGCCCTTACTCAAGCAACCAATTGCCAGACTGTCTGAGGTAGGTAGACCAAAACGGTGCGATTTTAAATTAAGAAAGTGAAACTGCACAGGCAAAAAGTGTGCTGTAACTTCTTGGATTTAAAGTCATAAAGAAAATGTGCATTAGCAGAAGTGTCTAGAGAGCTACAGTGTCCAGAGAGTACCATCACTTTTCATACTAGTACTTTACATGCAGGCTACATACATTCTATACTCCTCTGGTGGTACAAGTAGCTTATTAATACCTAGGCTTTAACTCAGTTGGCTAACACAATCTGGACTTAAATATCACCCAGACATGACAAGCTTGCGCTTCATCAGAAGTTAGTGGACAGAAAGCTGGAGAACTCATTGACAAACAAACAAAGCAATGTCAATCCTTTCAGAGAGAGAGGTTGAATATATCAGCTTACAGTATAACGTATCATGGACACACTGATATCCCTGCTTCTCTAATGTGTGTATGTGTGTGTGTGCTTGCGTGCACGGGCAACCTTGATATCCCTGTCTCTGCCCTACGACTACACTCCTCAAGAGAGGATTAAGAAATGAAAAGATACATTTCCGAGCTCCAGAATAGATTTTCTAAACCTCATGCATTGTGAGATTTGTGACTGAGGCAAATTCTCCCTTAACAAGCTTCAACTGTGAAAGTTTTTTTTTCTCCAACAAATTGGACAGCTGAGGCTTCTGTCACACTGAGCCGTACCACACACACACTCAAACCCGCACACACACCTCAGCCAAGGGTGCTTAGATTGTCACCTTTGGTGTGTCATATGGTTGAGGTTTGAACTAGCTGACGAGTTTGTTTGAGTTTGCTAGTGTGTACGTGCGTGCGTGTCTAGCCCCTTCTACAAACAATATATCTTTAATCACAGCATCTGCTGCTGTCATTTTATCAGGATATACATATCATTATAAACTTTATTTCTCCACCCAAAATAAAGTGCGTCATGAAAACGACGGGGACGAAGCCCAAAACAAACACGTGTATGTGTATATATACACACACATACACACACACACACACACACAGGGATGTAACCCAAACAAAAGAGCAAGGTATAAACCTCTAAATAATACACGGGATGAGACCCGTAATAACAAGTGCACAATAACACGTAGCACAAAAGCCGATACAACAGAGCATGGAACAATAATCGACAAGGACAATAGGGAACAGAGGGCACATATATATACACATACTAATCAGGGGGAATGGGAACCAGGTGTGTGTAATGAGACAAGACAGTCCGGGGTTGGTTGTAAATAATCCAGTTCAGTGACGCCAAGAAGGCCGGCGACGTAGACCTCTGGTGCTGGTGAACGGAATGAGCAGCAATTCCGGTGGGATTGTGACAGTCCCATTGCTTATTAAGTGAATCTGTTTATTAGCGTAAGCTTTGTGTTTCTGCTCCCTATGATTAATGAACCTGTTGGATATAAGTTGTTAAAACTTATTAAAATGCAACACTCTCTGATCTCAAGACTGACCTCAAGTAGTCTAATTTCAGACTACTCAAGGAGGAGATTTTGATGTTAAAGAGAATAACATTACAGAGTTTGAGAGAGCACACATGCACACACAAACAAGCCCACAGACACGCACACACATACACACTTTGTGACATCCTGTAATTAATGGATCACTGATGTTTTGGCAGGAAGCTGGTGAGACAGAAAACTGAGAGAAAACAATGAAATGTAAACAAAGGAGAAGAAGAGATAAAAAGAGAAAGAAATAGGGAGAGAGATATACAGTGGTAAGACAGACGGAGACGGAGACAAAGACAGAAAACTAGTGATGGGTGAAAGACAGACAGACAAAGACAGAGATGGAGAGAAAGTGAGGGCAAGGGAGAGATAACAAGTAATACCAGACTCAATTCTCTTATTCCCATCTTTCTTCCCATTCTCCTTCTTTACCTCCTCCCACTGCTTTCCTCTCCCTCGTCCCTTATCAATTTGAAAACTCCTTTCCTCCACGTCATGTTCTCTCCATCCGTCTCTATCAAACTAGAAATACTATCTTCACATCTATTGTCACTCTTGCAGTATCCATTTTGAGAAGTGACCCATATTGTCTGTGGGAGAACAGCAGGTTGAAGACACAGGCATTGACAAACATAAGACTACTCAATAGTCTATCATTCTAATCAGCAGAAGACTTCAATTATTTGGTGGCATTTACCAAGTTAGCATTCTTTGATTAAAACTTTTTATTTGGTTTCTGTTGGTTGAGAGGGAGAAAGCTGGCTTTGGATTTCAGGCTGGATCCCAAATGGCACCCTATTCCCTACAGAGTGCATCACTTTAGATCAGAGCCCTATGATCAGAGTCCACTTTGGATGCATCCTCAGTGTGTCTTTGTGAGTTTGAGCTGTTTCCCCTGTTTGACATTCTCTGTGAGCAGCTCCTGTTCACACACAGAGATCAAAAGGCTCTGCTCTTAAACTCTTGAATATTTGTGTTCATCAACACACACACACCACACACAGATATACACACATTGTGGTGGCTTTGTCACAAGAGTAAAAGGTCAGTTGCTAAAGTAAACAAACAAGCTAATAGCGGCAATTCAACACCACAAACGTGGACAGCAATAGTATTGGAATTCTGAAGTTCAGCACCACAGGAGAGTGGACAGCAACCGTCTCAGATACAGCCACTCCCCCCTGGGAGAATCACAATACATTAATTTGCAATCAATATTCTAACTAAGTCTCCAAACTATTCCCCTTTCCTGTCTATATTCTCTACAGTATCTGTCATAGCGGGCTTTAAACCATGAAGGCTGCTTATCGTGTAATGTCCCTGTTTGAAGGACAGTGTTGTTTGGAGCATTTCACAGATTGTTATCGGCATCCCATCTCTCTCCCTCTTTTGTCTCTTTCTTACGCTCTCTCCCTCTATACCCCTGAAAAGACAACAAAAATACAGCCTTGCTCTATAAACGATAGAGGGAAAGAGAGTGAGAGAGAGAAAGAAAGAAAGTGAAAGCGAGAGAGATTAAATAAAGTGGATCCCTGGTCAACAACAGTATGTCCCACACAGGGGAGGAGAGCAGGGCACCATAAACAATAGCAGCATTAAAGGAACAACAATGTGAACAACTCTTTCTCTCATGCTCCCCTCGCCCCTCTCCATCTATCTCTCTCTCCTCCAGCCAGAGGTCACTGGGTATTGATTGTGTTCCGAGGACTGATGGGCAAAGAAAGAGAGACAGAGAGAGAGAGAGAGAGAGAGGGTGGGTGGGAGGGGAGAGGGAATGAATGAGAGGAACACATCAATGAGGGGACAGCAACAGAGAGGGCAGGAAGAAAAGAGAATGTGTAAGAAATACAAAGGGGAGACAGAGTGAAGAAACTAATACTATGAGAGAAAGGCGAAGGAGAGAGAGGAGTGGAGAGGGACACCGACTTTAGACCTGTCACCTGGTGGAGGGAATTAAGACTACACAGCTGTCTGACAGACACAGACACACACACACACACAAACACACACACACACGTATTGCCCATTTGAAATTGGGTGTTGTGAGAAGCAGTGCCGTGTGCTGAGGTCAGAAGCTGGGTAGACACTGGCTATTATCAAAGACAAATTTACTCACAAATAAACATCGATGAAGCCCAAGTTCACCATAAAGCAGATAGCTCCAACAACCAGAGTGACATAGGCCATTAACCAACATTAAGAAAAAAAAATCACTACATAAACACCAATGTAGCATGATACACAAGCGGTAGTCTCCAATGGCCGCGTATTTCATATCATCCGACAAAATCACACATAACCGATTGTTGACACTAAAGACCAGTATATGGACAATATAAGGAGCACACTCAGTCTTACAGTATTAAACAAACAAGTTATAGCTAGCACATTATCTTGTTAAACTGTTAAATTAGTAACTAGTAAGCTACACGTTATGCCAAATAACAGACATATAATGTATTATACAGTGGTACTTGCATTGTTGCATGCAGACGGCGCCACACTGAAAAATGACAGCAAGCATCTGGGGTGATTATCTCTTAACAGATGATCAGCTCTGCTGCTCTCAGTTTTGATTAAGTTTGATATCGTTGCGAAACGTACATTTTTTTTCTACAGTAGAGCTGAAAATGTTGTAGTCCATGTGACTGATAATGATGGTGTAAGTCACATACAATCTATTTTACACATTTGCATAATAAACCAGTTATTATCTTGTTTATTGAACAGTAGCCTGCTAATTGCAAAAGAAAATGCATTTAGACCTACCTCCACTTTTAAATGAAATCCATTCATGTATCCTTCTGGGTGAATGGACAATTTTTTGAGCTGCATAATATCCATGTTGTCAGGTTATTGTTTATTCTAGGTAGCTAACTTCATTAACATTAATTGACACTAAGAGATATTAGCGCCAAACTATGTAGACACGGCCAAATAAGCAATGTTTAATATTTTCATTTTTATGAATTTGTCAAAAAAATTATAATAACATAATTCCACTTGGACATAATGTGGGATTGTGTGTAGACCAGTGACAAATCTCTATGTAATCCATTTTAAATTCAGGCTGTAACACAATACAATGTGGAAAAAGACAAGGGGTGTGAATACTTTCTGAAGGCACTGTAAGTATAATGCCGTGAGCCACTTAAATAAGGACACTTTCTGATGGTTATTTGAGTTTTGAGGACATGCCCAATAATTTGACAAATGTGACTCACCACCTGGATTCGGTCTTATGTAGCACCATTTTAAGTTCTGTTTTTTACATTGATTAAAAGTAGAGACTCAGAGCTACAAAATGGTATATCATAAATTGCATTTGAGGAAACAATGGGAAAGTAATTATCCTTTGAAAGTTGATCAACTTGTAAACTCACTATGAGAAAACCGTCTTTCAATGTTTTGGTACTACTATTGGAGAGCCCTTCTTTGTCTACACTCATAGCAGCACCCACCTGTAGCACGCGCTCCAGCAGGTATATCTCACTGGTCACCCCCAAAGTCAATTCTTCCTTCGGCCTTCTCTCCTTCCAGTTCTCTGCTGCCAATGACTGGAACGAACTACAAAAATCTCTGAAACTGGAAACACTTATCTCCCTCACTAGCTTTAAGCACCAGCTGTCAGAGCAGCTCACAGATTACTGCACCTGTACATAGCCCATCTATAATTTAGCCCAAACAACTCCCTCTTCCCCTACTGTATTTATTTATTTATTTATTTTGCTCCTTTGCACCCCATTATTTCTATTTCTACTTTGCACTTTCTTCCACTGCAAATTTACCATTCCAGTGTTTTACTTGCTATATTGTATGTACTTCGCCACCATGGCCTTTTTTTGCCTTTACCTCCCTTATCTCACCTCATTTGCTCACATTGTATATAGACTTATTTTTCTACTGTATTATTGACTGTATGTTTGTTTTACTCCATGTGTAACTCTGTGCTGTTGTGTCAAACTGCTTTGCTTTATCTTGGCCAGGTCGCAATTGTAAATGAGAACTTGTTCTCAACTTGCCTACCTGGTTAAAAAAAAAATATTTTTTAAATTCAGCATTGAATTTTAAGCCTTAGCTCCCCAATATCTCTTTAAGCGTTGATCTGTGCGTTCTGTACTAACTTGCCAGCTACTTCCAGAAATTTAAGAGAGTTAGAGCAGCTAACTGAACATTACTCACCCTAGCAGAGCTGGTTAGGCTGTTACATTATCCAGAGCGTTGGTGACTGCAACTGTGCTGTCAGATTGTCCATTCGTAAATGCAGAGCATTTTCGCATTCAGAGGGCACACTGGACGCTCTGGCCAATAAGTAGGCTTGATCCGAAAGCTCTGACCTCACAATGACAGTCAAGCACCCAAGCTAACTGGCTAACTACTTCCAGACACACACACCCCACTCTGACCATTTTACTCACCCTAGCAGAGCTAGTTAGGCTGTTTTCATGTTATCCAGAGCATTGGTGACTGTAACTGTGTTGCTGGCAACAATTGAATTAGGCTTTGTCGCCAGCGTTTACTGACACCGGACATATTCAACGGGTGTTGAGCTTTCAAAAATCCATCAGTTAATTCTGCGCTCTGGCACACTAACACGAGTCTTTTGTTAAGAAATGTAGCTAGATAGCTAGCTAGGTAAACAATGAAGCCCAACGCATGACGTGACGGTAGTTAGCGAGCCAGCCATCTAACGTTAGCTAGCTAGCTAACAGTACACTAACTTGAAATGAAAATACTTTGTCAAAATTAGAAACGCGTAATATCTGAAAATGTAAATAGCTAGACTATCTTACCCGTGGTCTGAAATCGGAGTAGATAGCCAGTGCGAGTTTACCAGCTAGAACATCTATCAACAGTTGCAGTGACATTCTATTGAAATGGATACTTGCATAGTGGAGTCTTTTGTTAAGACATGTAGCTAGCTAGCTAATCAATGGACCGTAATCACAACTCATGATGTTACTACTCTGCATGAATCTGCAGGTTGCTAACCAACCAGGTTCTATGGCTATAACTAGTCAAGCAAATGTGTCTGATTTACGAAGAATAGGATCATACACAGAACGTCATTAGCTAGCTAACAGTACACTTGAAATGAAGCCACTTTCTGTCAAAATTAGAAACGTGTAATATCTGAAAATGTATCTAGCTAGACTATCTTACCCATATAAACGTTAGCTATCGAGCCAGCCATCTAACGTTAGCTAGCTAACAGTACACTTTAACTTGACATTAGGTTTATGCAGTTTTACCACATGATACATTTAAAAAAACAAAGCTGCATTCGACACTATTACCTAGACATACTGACCAGCTCCAATAGACAGAAGCATGCTATATGGCAGACCAATCCAAACTCATCTCTCGGCATGTCCAGCCCACTCATTATCTCAGCCAATCATGGCTAGCGGGAAGATTGCTTACTTTTTCTGTGGCTAAACCAACTAGGCTCGTAATTTAACAATTTTATTTGTATTTGCAGATGGCATACAAGTTTGATATTAAGGCACATGAAAGTTCACATGTTCGAAAAGACATTTCTGCCAAAAAACACATTTTGATAAAACCATGTTTTTGACTTGCAACATACACCTAGTTTCCTGAATCGGGTCACAAATATTAAATCCATGTAATTCTATCAGACACTATAATTGTTGTATTACCTCTAGATAAAGGCGCATGCAAACTGAAAGCTAAAACCACAGTAACAGGTAGCCTACCAAAACATTTTTCTGTCATTTTTTCATTTGGGCTCCATAAATGAGTGTGTAAATGGTGTGGTCTAACGGATATCTGGAGAAGCAAAGAAGTGAGAATGTCACGTCCTGAACCTTGTAAGATGTCATTTTCTATAGTGGAGTAGGTCAGGGCATGACAGGGGGTGTTTTTTGGGTGGTTTTCTTGTTATCTATTTCTATGTGGTATTTCTAGGTTTCTATTTTTATGTTGGGGCTGTTGGATGATCTCCAATTAGAGGCAGCCAGTCCTCGTTGTCTCTAATTGGAGATCATATTTAAGTAGGGGGTTTTTCCACTTGTGTTTGTGGGTTGTTAATTTTTGAGTAGTGTTATTTCTCTCTGCGTCACAGTTTGTTGTTTTGTTGTTTCAAGTTATTAGTGTATTGCAAACGTTTCACGGTAATAATAAATATGTGGAACTACAACCATTCTGCGCTTTGGTCCGATCCTTTTGACAGCCATGACAGAGAAGCTGTTCAGAAAAGAAATTGACAGTAGAGTGAGAGCTAATTTGAGATATGTTTTATTTATCTTAGTGACTTGAATCAGGAATGCTCGCTAATTTTGCCAGTAGCCAGTAGGGCTAGCTAGCTAGGCTTGATAGGGGGCAAAAGCTAAGTGGTAGTCTAGCTAGCTAACAAATAATGAAATTTCCCCCAAAATGTTTTGGGGGCTAGCTAGCTAGCTACAATTCATTCTCGTCATGAATGAAGCAGATAGAGTAGCTACCTTGTGGTATGATTATGTGAAATGACAATATTTTCTTACAACATCGACATAATTTTGAAACTTAAAAAAAAACAGGCTTCTGACAAACAATTGTGGCAATCCTTTGGCCAATTTCCCACAAATTAGCAGCAAGCGGATATTTTCACATGCAAAAAACTAAACATATTAAATGTAGTAAATATACTAAACAAAATGTATTCAATGTCTTTAACAGATAAAAAGTAATTAAATACAACTTGAAATCATCAGCATGGTAATTAAGAAAATAGCAAAGGCTGGTTATTTCCCAAACAAATTGTTTCTTTTTATGTAGCTACAACATTTACATGAGAGAAATGTGAACACTATGGGGAGGTTGACCTAAGGATGTTTAAATTGGACAAATACAGAATTATTTACACGAGCCAAGTGATAACTGAGCCATAGATTAACCAATGGAAGTTTAAAAGAGAACACATTTTTATAATTAAAACAACAAAAACTAAATCAAACCCAGTTCAGAACTATTGCCTTTTTGAGTGAACTTTGGAGATGGAAGCCCTGTGGAAGTCCTTCATCCACAGCTTGTTGAATGCATGCACAGAAACCATCCAGAAAACAAAACAAAATTAGGGTATTGAAAACGATTTCTATTTTGTAATCTTAAAAAGGTTGAAATTGAGTTATGCCTAATATGGCAATGCATAAATGTATTATTTTTTCCAAAATGAATTATTGTTACTCTAAAAAATGATGGGTTAAAAATAACCCAATTTTGGTAATTATCGACAACCCAGCGCTGGGTCAATATTGGACAAACACAACATTGGGTTAATTCAACCAAGCAGGTTTGGGTTATGCTTCTGACCCAGTGCCTTGGGATGAGTGCTTGACCCAACTGCTGGGTAAATTAAAATATATTGCTGGGTTAAAACAACCCAGTGTGTTGGGTTGTGACATAAACCCAGCACATTGTGTAATATATGTCCTCTTTGAGTTATTTTCAGAATCATCCTAATTTCAATTTTATTAGTATATTTTTTTCTTCTCTACCATCCCATCACCTCCCTTTGCTACACACACAATCAAGATACAATGTTGTAATTATTTTATATTGCCTGCATTTCAGAGCATACATCACTTCAGAGAATGTACAAGAATATTTAAAACATTTGAATAGCACATTGAAACAAAGCCCTATTGTCTAAATATGTATTATTTCACAAGATAGGATTGATTATTGGAATGTATTTATATTATTTAATGAATCAAAGAGTCCAAACATCAGACTAAAGCCACAGTTGAACTTGAGGTGCAAGGTCAGATTGCCCTTTGAGAAAAACAAAGCATGCGTGTGTGTGACACTGTCTGTCTTAAAAGATCTGTTTATCTTAGGTGACAGCACACACAAACACACACCATGCTGTTTGGCCATACAATAATGCTCTACAATTGGGTCGAGTTAAAACATTGTTACAAAGAGCAGGTGTAAAATATTACATTTGAAGATCGCTCTACTAAGGACATCGACTATGACTCATTACTTAATAACTGTATTTCATTCATAAAGCACTTTTCACAATCCCCAAAATGTAACATTTGTATTTAAAATAAATTGTTGTGATAGAATGAAAGCACACCAGAATGGCTTCAGTAGTTGAACTGAAGGCAAACGAGCCAAATACCGTACTGTAGGCAAAAAGCAGGCACTAAAAAACTATCTAAACGTACATTTTAAGATGCACTATGCAGAAATCGCTTCGCCATTTCCTTGTTGCAAAAACTCTAATAGTTCGCCTAATTTCAGTTTATGTGACAAAATAATATAGTATAGTGTGGATAATCATTGTACCATCTAAACTGTGTGAAATATATTTTTCATAACCAAAAATATTGTTGTTTCAGCTGTTTGAAGCTGGTGTTCAAAACTGAAAGTAAAAGACGCAAAAACAAAACTTAAGAACGGGAATTATAGAAATAGCGCACATAGAATATATATTCTACTTCTTGGACTTGCTTTCAAGTAGAATAATATATCTATATCTCACATTTCTAAGTTAATTTGGTCGGGGTCACCCAAAACCTTACAAATTGCCACTTTACAGAGCTATAAATAGTTCCTTAAAATCATATTAGTGTTGGATTGAGACACTCATGGCTCATACATGCATTGATCTATTCATTCACAGTAACACATCAGCCGGAGGGCTGTGCTTTCTCCTGTCACTTCTCACATTCCATACAAGAGCAGATACTTATCCACTATTGTTCAGTGGAAAAAATATATTATCGCAACAGTCTTACTGCCGGGGATTCTGTTCCTGGCAGCTGATACACTGTGGTCTGTAGGAATTCCAATGCTGGGGCACAGTGGGAAAGTTGATATCAAACACAATAGAACTTGAAGCACACATCAAGTGCCTCAAGCAGTGTACCTTGCTCCAATGCCGTTCCACTAATGACAGTAAACACCTGTGAGCAGTCCCCAAGAGCCAACACAAATGGGTAGGGTCTGAGCACCTCTGCCTGGTGGAGGTACTCAACCATGTTGCTCCCAACCTGTTAGAAAAATCATTTGAATTTGGAATATGAGGACTTGTGCAAAGCATGGATGTACACTGACAATGCCATCACACAATTTATTTTGTGTATTTTATAGCCATTTACCTCAATCAACACCCAATCCCTGTTTGATGCCTAAATCTTCCATTCATTTGGGGCTGGGGCTCATAGGTTCATTTACACAACATGAACCACGTTTGCATGCAACCATTTAATGCGGATGAATTACCTGACGCATGAATAAAGTCACGACCGGGCTGATGGAAAAATGTTATTCCTCCAATTTTATAAATGCCTACAGACAATTTGTTCGTTAGACATGTTGTGATCTTTTTGTGTCGTTAAAATATATAATGCGAGAAATTACAGTGGAAACTCCTTTATGCGCAAATGTTGAAATAATAACCATCATATCGAAGTTAACTTGGAATAGTGATAATATGTTCTGTGGTCCTCCCACCACGACTCGCATGCAGTGTATTAGGCTACAGCTTAAATAAATGATGAACTTCACAGGATGGTGAATGTGCAAGGTAATGAGCTTAATGCGCCTTTCCAATAAATATTGAAGGGCTTATTCTGGTGACATGATGATCGATGCGTGGCTGCTATTTGACAAATAGAAATAATAATCACTCTTATCCATAATAATCTCATAATGTACAGTGCATTCGGAAAGTATTCAGACCCTTTGACTTTTTCCACATGTTGTACGTTACAGCCTTATTCTAAAATTGATTAAATTGTTTTTTTCCCTCATCAATCTACACACAATACCCCATAATGACAAAGGTTTAAAACAGGTTGTTAGAATTTTTTGCAAATGTATAAAACATTTCAAACTGAAATATCACACTTACATAAGTATTCAGACCCTTTACTTGGTACTTTGTTGAAGCACCTTTGGCAGTGATTACAGCCATGGGTCTTCTTGGGTATGATGCTACAAGCTTGGCACACCTGTATTTGGGGAGTCTCTCCCATTCCTCTCTGCAAATCCTCTCAAGCTCTGTCAGGTTGGATGGGGAGCGTTGCTGCACAGCTATTTTCAGGTCTCTCCACAGATGTTAGAATGGGTTAAAGTCCGGGTTCTGGCTGGGCCACTCAAGGACATTCAGAGATTTGTCCCGAAACCACTCCTGTGTTGTCTTGGCTGTGTGTTTAGGGTCGTTGTCCTGTTGGAAGGTGAACCTTCGCCCCCAGTTTGAGGTCCTGAGCGCTCTGGAGCAGGTTTTCACAAAGGAACTCTGTACTTTGCTCCGTTCATCTTTCCCTCGATCCTGACTAGTCTCCCAATCCCTGCCACTGAAAAACATCCCCACAGCCTGATGCTTCCACCACCATGCTTCACCGTAGGGAAGATAGCAGGTTTCCACCAGATGTGACGCTTGGCATTCAGGCCAAAGAGTTCAATCTTGGTTTTATTAGACCAGAGAATCGTGTTTCCCATGGTATGAGAGTCCTTTGGGAGCCTTTTGGCAAACTCCATGCAGGAGTTTTGAAATGTTGAATTTTTTTGAAAGTAATCTTTTTCATTTCACTTCACCAATTTGGACTATTTTGTGTATGTCCATTACATGAAATCCAAATAAAAATGATTCTAAATTACAGGTTGTAATGCAACAAAATAGGAAAACACCAAGGGGTGAATACTTTTGCAAGGCACTGTACATCAACTCTGCAGGATCAGCCCTACAGTATCCTGTAGCTTGGGTGTCCAAATTTCATCCATGCAAATTATAAGGGCACACTATAAACATTCAGAATAACAACATAGCTATTTGTAGCCTATTTCACTGTTAAAAAGGGGCCACAATACATTTCATGTTGATATGATTTTCAGTTAGCTTCCATGTGGCTGGTTTCACATTCAACTCCAGGGATCATAAGGAAAAATATATTTTTTTAATGGGCTCTGTGTATTCACAATCCCTTCTCTTATCAATATCTCTTATCCATTTATAAATTGAAGTGCATGGAGAATAATGTTATTTCGATCAGAAAAAATAAAGTAGACGCTTTCTACATTTGGAACTGGCTGGTTCGCTCAAGCTTATTCATGGTTTCCTCGGGTGTAAAGGTAATGGAATTATGAGGGAAGGTCAGAATACGGCTAGACAGACACACCTCTGCCACACCTTAATTTTTCTTAGATCTCCATCCAGAACAAATAGCAGTTGAATAGCATGGTATTCTCATGCTTAAATTCAAAGTCAGAATAGGTATAGAAAGAAAAGTGCATAAAAAAGGAATTATATTACGTGCACTCAACTCGGGTCTGAATCGGGCCCATGTGGCCTTTGAGGAATTAACAATGATTTTGGGGGGGGGGGCAAAAGCATTGGTCCTCATACATTTTACATTTTAATTCCAGGTTGTACAATATTTAAGGGCATATCTTATGGTCTGCTCTGCTCTTGCACTCTTTATTTTACATTCAACTGGTGGAACACAGGCGGAGTTTGAATAATGCAGGAATATTGCTAGACGGAGACATGATGATGTTGCCCACTGAATGTGTTCAGACTGGCCTGAATAGATTTCCACTGAGCTGAGATCAGAACACAATGTGAGCTCCTCCACCTCCGGAGGGCATCAGGCAAATCTGCCGACATTCCGAACACTATTGGTTGGATTTACACCTGGCATTAACATGTGTTTCTTGTTATGTGAATACATACAGAGCCCAGCAGGTGACATTGACTAAGATTTTCTTTTTAAATATGTTCATGATTTATAAAACATGCTCACAAATTACTAAAACGTGTTTTATTTAAGTGATAATGCCCTCAAAGCCGGTGTTTGGAGGATATATTGGCATGGTTTGCCGGCCCATTATCACTTTTATACAACAGTTTACCATCATATTCAAATAATGATTGACATATTTTCATTAAAAACATAATTTTGATTAATTTATTCATACTATTTCATCCTTCAAACAACTCCCCTCCCTCCAGCCTCCACACCCGGCTTCCTGCAACTCGCCCGAGCTTCCCCTGGCCTGCATACCATCTTCCCCATGTTTCAATAAATACCTTCACTACCTCATCCCAGTCTCCTCGCCTGAGTCTGCTCTTGGGTTCACCTGTTCCGCTCCGCGTGACAGTTCCATTGCCATACTGGCTGGCAACATTCTTATCCCTTGCTTGCTAGCTAGCCAACTACGGCTAACTTACAGCCATGTCAAAAAGTACAGCGAGAATAACAGCAAAGTAGCTGCATTTGCAACAAATGCAAATGCAGCCAGCTACTTTGCTGTTATTCTCGCTGTACTTTTATGAATATATAGATATATATATATTCATAAAAATTATGCCAGCTGAATCATTATTTTGACTGGCTGAGAAACGCTGCCTGCCTGTCTGTCTCGTCCCAACTCCCGACATGCTCATTACTATGGGACAGCAGGAGATTGAATTTGAATATTGAAACAATGTTGCAAATGTTGGAGAGATAGACAGCAAGGTTTATACAAATCTCCGCTTTTGAAAACTAAATGTTAGTATAAAAGAAATGTGAGAATGTCTAGATGTTTTTTTATAGTGAATATCAAGTTTATAAGTTGCTTGGCTGGGCTGACAGTAGATTGAGCAGTCAGATGGAACAGAGTAAATAGGCATTTTAACCAAACAGCATTCAGGATTAGACCCACCCGTTGTATAATAATTGCTAGCTAGCAAGCAAGGGATAAGAACATTGCCAGCCAGTATGGCAATGGAACATTTAGATTGAACGACTTGGTCGCGTCCATAGATACAGAACAAAAAGACTGAACGACTGTATGGTGTCTCTGGCAATCGAACCAATAGAATGAACGACCAGCCGGCTTGAGTAGCAACACTAGATTTTAGATTTTTTGATTGAATATTCAAAAACATACAGTGAAGCCGCTCAATAACGACATCATACCAGTCATCCAACAGATTCCCAGTCAGAGCGACACACAGAAGCATCCAGGGTCAATACCCTGCTCAAGGGCATGTTGGCTGATCTACCACCAGGCCAAAAAACGTGAACCCGAACCCTTCAAGATCCCCCCCCACAGTCCCCCAATAGCTGTCCCTCAACCATTCAAGACCCCTCCCACAGTACCCCCCAGGAAGAAAAATAAAAAATACAATTAATTCCATTCCCCACCCCCAAGAACCCCTCAATGCACCAACAACCAAGAGAATGAACTAAAGAGAAAAAAGGAAAAGACAGAAGAAAACAGCAAACAACAATGCAAAAGTATTATTTTTTTAAATAATATATTTAAAACAAAGGACATCAAGGACAACTAAAATCATAACAGCAATACCAACTGTATATGTTTGTGTGCATGTCTGGCACTGTTACATGTAAGTGTGTGTTCTTGTATGTGTTTCTTTGAATGAGTGTGTGTATATGCATGTGTACAAACACTTGCACGGCATCAGCCTCAGGCAAACCGGCATTAGTTGTAAAAACACTGCCACTTAGTGTCATTCAAATTTACTTTTTATAATGTTTTATTTTGACTTAAATATATTTTTTTACTTTTATCTTTGACCATCATTCTCTCTCACACACGGCATCTCCACTCCCACTTGTCTCCAATTCCACATACCAACCCTCAGCTTCCCTCAGCCCATCCCATCTAACTCTGCTGGCCACCCACTTCGGGTTTCTACCCAACACATATCTTTCAACTATGCTGTGATGTTTAATGTACAATTTCAATCTATATAATCGAATAGAATCCACATATTGCGAGTTCTGATAACTCCATGAAGGACATAACTCTACCATTCCAATTTACAATATCATTTAAGAACAAAATACCCTTTTCAAAACAAAATTTCCCATAAATACAGGTATTTTATCAACCAGCACATTTGAGTTCAGCCATAATATTTGTTGTAATATTTGTTACATATATATTAGAAACCCTAGATTTGTTTCGGGACGATATCTTGTGAAGGATGAAATGGTATTAATAAATTGATCAAAATAAAGTTTTGAATGAAAATATGTCAATCATTATTTGAATATGTTGGTAACCCGTTGTATGAAAGTGAGAATGCCCTCAAAGTCGTTGTTTCAAATCAAATCTTATTGTTCACATACACATGGTTAGCAGATGTTAATGCGAGTGTAGCGAAATGCTTGTGCTTCTAGTTCCAACAGTGCAGTAATATCTAACAAATCCCAACATCTACTTAATGCACACAAATCTAACCAGTAATCTGACAATTCCCCAACAATTACCTAATACACACAAATCTAAAAGGGTGAATGAGGATATGTACTTATAAATATACGGATGAACGATGGCCGAGCGGCATAGGCAAGGTGCAGTAGATGGTATAAAATACAGTATATACTGTACATGTGATATGAGTAATGTAAGATATGTAAACATTATTAAAGTGGCATTATTTAAAGTGGCATTGTTTAAAGCGACTAGTGATCCATTTATTAAAGTGTCCAGTGATTGGGTCTCAATACAGTATATACATGTGATATGAGTAATGTAAGATATGTAGACATTATTAAAGTGACATTATTTAGAGTGGCATTGTTTAAAGTGACTAGTGATCCATTTATTAAAGTGCCCAGGGATTGGGGCTCAATGTGGGCAGCAGCCTCTTGGAGTTAATGATTGCTGTTTAGCAGTCTGATGGCCTTGATATAGAAGTTATATTCTTCAAGAATCAATGGGTACATATCATTATGCCCTTCTCCTCCTCTGTGTTGCCATACCTTCTTGCACCTCAGTGGAAATATTTCAGACAAGGTCAATAATCTTGACTCCCCCTCAGTAACATCACTGATTTATTTCACTATCCTAACCTCTATTATGTTAGAGCAGTGTTTCCCAACTGCAGTCCTCGAGTACCCCCAACAGCACACATTTTTGTTGTAGCCCAGGACAAGCACACCTGATTCAACTTGTCAACTAATCATCAAATGAGTTGAATCATGTGAGTTTGTCTGGGGCTACAAGAAAAATATGTGCTGTTGGGGGTACTCGAGGACTGGAATTGGGAAATGCTGTGTTAGAGAAGATGGGAGAGAAGACTAAAAGGCAGGCAAGACTAAAAAGGCATCTTACATCACAGTCAGTATGGAGAAAAAAAATCTAGTTGAAGACTGATAGTCAACTTCAAAAAAATCCTCAAAAGGGAGTCTGATGAAACAGGCTTACACATTTCATTTCCTATGGAATGAGCCTTGCGTAAATAAGTAAAGTATGTATGTGTGTGTTTGGGGACGGGATGTTTATAGATTCCTTGTTGTAGTACAGTAACCCGTCTGTGTCTCTCTCATATATATATATATATATATATATATATATATATATATACACACACAGTTAAAGTCTGAAGTTTACATAAACCTTAGCCAAATAAATTTAAACTCAGTTTTTCATAATTCCTGACATTTAATCCTAGTAAAAATTCCCTGTCTTAGGTCAGTTAGGATCACCACTTTATTTGAAGAATGTGAAATATCAGAATAATTGTAGAGAGTGATTTATTTCAGGTTTTATTTCTTTCATCAAATTCCCAGTGGGTCAGAAGTTTACATACACTCAATTAGTATTTGGTAGCATTGCCTTTAAATTGTTTAACTTGGGTCAAACGTTTTGGGTAGCCTTCCACAAGATTCCCACAATATGTTTGGTGAATTTTGGCCCATTCCTCCTGATAGAGCTGGTGTAACTGAGTCAGGATTGTAGGCCTCCTTGCTTGCACATTATTTTTCAGTTCTGCCCACAAATTTTCTATAGGATTGAGGTCAGGGCTTTGTGATGGCCACTCCAATTCTTTGACTTTGTTTTTCTTAAGCCATTTTGCCACAACTTTGGATGTATGCTTGGGGTCATTGTCCATTTAGAAGACCCATTTGCAACCAAGCTTCCTTAACTTCCTGACTGATGTCTTGAGATGTTGCTTCAATATATGCACATAATTTTCCTACCTCATGATGCCATCTATTTTGTGAAGTGCACCAGTCCCTCCTGCAGCAAAGCACCCCAACAACATGATGCTGCAACCCCCGCTCTTCACGGTTGGGATGGTGTTCTTCGGCTTGCAAGCCTCCCCCTTTTTCCTCCAAACATAACAATGGTCATTATGGCCAAACAGTTCTACTTTTGTTTCATCAGACCAGAGGACATTTCTCCAAAAAGTATGATCTTTGTCCCCATGTGCAGTTGCAAACCGTATTCTGTCTTTTTTATGGCAGTTTTGGAGCAGTGGCTTCTTCCTTGCTGAGCGGCCTTTCATGTTTTGTCGATATAGGACTCGTTTTACTGTGGATATAGATATTTTGTACCTGTTTCCTCCAGCATCTTCACAAGGTCCTTTGCTTTTGTTCTGGGATTGATTTGTACTTTTCGCACCAAAGGACGTTCATCTCTAGGAGACAGAACGCGTCTCCTTCCTGAGCGGTATGACGGCTACGTGGTCCCATGGTGTTTATTCTTGCGTACTATTGTTTGTACAGATGAATGTGGTACCTTCAGGCGTTTGGAAATTGCTCCCAAGGATGAACCAGAATTGTGGTGGAGGGCTACCATTTTTTTCTGAAGTCTTGGCTGATTTCTTTTGATTTTCCCATGATGTCAAGCAAAGAGGCACTGAATTTGAAGGTAGGCCTTGAAATACATCCAATTGACTCAAATGTTGTCAATTAGCCTATCAGAAGCTTCTGATGCCATGACATCCTTTTCTGCAATTTTCCAAGCTGCTTAAAGGCACAGTCAACTTAGTGTATGTAAACAACTGACCCACTGGAATTGTGATACAGTGAATTATAAGTGAAATAATCTGCCTGTAAACAATTGTTGGAAAAATGACTTGTGTCATGCACAAAGTAGATGTCCTAACCGACTTGTCAAAACTATAGTTTGTTAACAAGAAATTTGTGGAGTGGTTGAAAAACAAGTTTTAATGACTCCCTCCTCATCCATTTCCCCACTGTTCCTGGGTCTGTTGCCGCCTCCTGCCAGTGTGTGTAGAGAGGGCAGAGCAGTCCAGCTGCTACCTACTCGCCTCTCTCTGGCCCCCGGCCATGGCCTGGCACGGGCACCACCTCAACACCCACAGGCACTCCTCCACTGCAGGCTCCTCCTGCCTCTCAGCCTTGACCAGCACCCAGAGTCCCCCACCACCTCATAGCCTGGCCCAATGCAGCCAGGCCCCTGGGGAAATAACAACAGAAGACAACATCGTCAGTTCAACAATAACATGCCACTACAGACTTGGACAGAGAAGTCAATAAAGGACAGGGTAATGTTCATAAGGCACAACAAGGAAGAAAACACAGTGAAACGGGGAGGTATAATACTGTCTGAACTTGTGCAATATCAAATGCTTTTTTTTTTTTTTTTGTAACATGTTTTGTTATGGTGTGTGTGTGCTTTAATGAACACAACCCAGCTTTAAAGCTTCAATAAAGAACATGTTAAAATCAATAGAGGACAGGATCAACAGGGTTGAGTTCAGGTGGATGACAATGTATATGTTGACTGTTTGTGTGAGTGAATGAATGAATGAACAATGGAGGAGCATCATAGGCTGGATGCCTGCCTGGACATAATGTAAAGTTTGCGGGAACAGGACATACACGCAGCCTTTCCATTGAGTGGATACAACAGAAAGGAGTTAGTGAGAGCCACATAATGGACACAACCACAAAACAAAGCCATGTAGCTTGCTAGTAGGCCTAAGACCTATACCATGATTACTGAAGGAGCAGGGAAGGGATTGAAAGGTGCCACCACTGCCACCACTCAGCTTAGTTGAGCAAATTAATGGGAACTGCACAGTAGTAAGCCTGACCAGCCTTTCTTAAAGTATGGGTTGCGACCCAAAGTGGGTTGCGGACCTGTTAATGGTGGGTCGCGACATGTCAGAGTAAATGTATAATGATTTCATGAATTACCGTAATTGATTTGGCCAAGTGCAACTGCGATCTCTGTTCAGTGCGCTCTCTGCTTAGCAGTGGTCTCTGACTCTGCTCAGTTTAGCCGCGGCGTGCGAGTGGGAGGGAGAAGCCCGTGTGCTTCGCAGTTTACCAGATCTTTTTCTGCAGTTTTCTTGAAGATCACTCTGTGTCCCACACGCTGCAGCAGCAGAAGATGCACCGTCATCCCTGACTTGTCATTCCCACTTGCCATCACTCACAGCTGTCATCATTGAACTCAGGCTAGTCACAAGTTCTGACTGAGCTCAATCATTATGAAACGCAAATACAGTGATGAGTTTCTCTCTCTTGGTTTCACACAAATTTTGAGAAATAACAATGTGTTTTGTTCGGGGAAGTGCTTCGTATTGAGTCTCTAAAAACAAACAAATTAAAACGACACACCCTGACAATGGTAAACGGTAAACCCAGGGAGTTCTTTCAGAACAGGGCATAATGCTTCAGGAAACAGTGCTTCGACAGTGGAAAAGTAAGTCCACCAGCAAGGCATTGTTGTAATTTTATAACAGGCGATTATATGCAGAAATAAGGAAGTACTATCTCTCGTAGTAGATTTGAGTTTATTTTTAAAACACTCCCGTTGTACACAGAAAATACCTAGCTAACATTAGCCAAAGCAAGCTAGCTAGCTAGCAACCCTAAGTAACATATGAAGATGAAAAATGATCAAGCCTTTTGTACATCTTACTGTAGTCTAGGTTGGAACTGTTGCAAGTAAGCATTTTTATTCTGAACTGTAATAAATGATTGATGCAAGATGCTTTTTGAGACAAACACATTCACGCAGTTCTGGGTTTCTCGTCTACATCAGGAAGCGGTCTCCTGCCTTACTGAGAAAGCAGTAGATGTTCTGTTACACATCTGTGTGATGTGATCAATCAGTTTTCAGCTCTGAATTAAAATTATTTCTTGGATTTTAACAGCAACAGTTCCAACCTAGACAGATATGTCTGGTGTTTTTAATGGGGGGACCTGAATTGCTATGTACTGTACAGTGCATTCGGAAAGTATTCAGACCCTTTCAACTTTTCCACATTTTGTTACGTTAAAGCCTTATTTTTCCCCCTCATTAATCTACACACAATACCCCATAATGACAAAGCCAAAACAAGTTTAGCATTTTTTTCTAATTCATAAAAAATGTAAAACTGAAATATCACAGTCAAAAGTTTGGACACACCTTATTTTTTTACTATTTTCTACATTGTAGAATAATAGTGAAGACATCAAAACTATGAAATAACATATGGAATCATGTAGTAACAGAAAAATTGTGAAATCAAAATATATTTTACATTTGAGATTCTTCAAAGTATCCACCCTTTGCCTTGATGAAAGCTTTGCACACTCTTGGCATTCTCTCAACCAGCTTCATGAGGAATGCTTTTCCAACAGTCTTGAAGGAGTTCCCATATGCTGAGAACTTGTTGGCTGCTTTTCCTTCACTCTGCGGTCCAACTCATCCCAAACCATGAGATTGATGAGGGAAAAAACGATTTAATACATTTTAGAATAAGGCTGTAATAAGGCAGAAAAAGTCAATGGGTCTGAATGCTTTTCGAATGCACTGCATATGGGTATTTCATTTAATTGTTATTTGTTTTAGGCACAAGGGCAATGAATGTACCGATATTTATGTATAAGTGCTTGTTTTCATAAGCTTGGGTCCCAGGAAAAAATAATTTCTAATTTGGGTCCCAGGCTAATAATGTTTAAGAACCCCTGAGCTAGACTGGTTTTCCATTCTTCCACATTGCTGTTAATGATGAGTGATGATGACTTTAAAAACATCAAAATGTATCCAAAATTATATCAGACACAAGAAACTAGCTTGGTTACCCCTTCAGAAATAGCATCTGGTTAGCGTCACATTAGCTCATCAGCTAGTGGAATAAGTGGAATCGTATCAAACACATGGTTTCTATGTGTTTGATGCCATTCCATTCGCTCTTTTCCAGACATTATTATGAGCCGTCCTCCCCTCAGCAACCTCCACTGCTAGCTAACATTGATCAATGTAGACAAGCAAGACACGAGGCACTAGTAGAGTTACCCCTCCAAAAATAACACATTGCTAACATCACGTTTGCTACCGATTTAGCAAGGCTAGCTAACCAGTTGCAGACCATTAGCTCATCCAGCTAACATTAGCTAACGTTGGTGATTATGTCAATTTGAAATAAGAACCTTAACTGCTTTCGGGATAACATTAGATGGAAAGTTCAATGTAATAGCTTACACATTCTTCCCTTGAAAAACAGCACTTGAATGTTGTGTGCCATTGTCTTGTGTGTGTTCCTGTTGGTCATTCATGAGCATGTTTTATAATTTGTGAGCTCATTTTATAATTTGTGAGCTTGTTTAAAAAAAATCTCAGTCTATTTTCACCTCCAGGGTTCTGTAAATACATGTAAGGTGTAATTGGGGTTATACTCTCTCTCTCTTCCTCTTTCGCTCTCTCACTTTCTCTTTCTCTCTCTCTCAATGTGGCTCTCTTTCTCTCTTTTTCGTCTCTGACCTGCAGTATATTGAACAACCACAGGTGGGAAATATATTCCATTGCAGATGAGGATGAGGTGATGTAAGTTCAGCTTGTGTGTTTGTGTGTGTGTGTGAGAGGTTGTTAGCTAAGAGCCAATTTATGCTTGATCCACAAATGTGTTTGGAAGGTGCCTTATGGATGATGTGACAAAATTGCGGAACCTTTGGAGGCATGCACAGGCCAAATTGAGCTCCGTACTGCATCGCTGTGCCAGCCCAAATTGTTCTGTATAGCTCTGTATAGCTCCTCAATTACATAATTGGTTGACGGTAGGTGGGGGCGGGAGGTCCTGTATAAACACAAACTCACTTCCTTGATAACTTCCTTCACAACAGCTCTGCGGTGCTCCACGAGCAAAAAGTATGAATGCCCTGCTTTCTGCAGAGCCTGTATCACCGTAAATGCTGCACGGCCAAAGCAGATGTTGGATTGACCATGCCGTGTGAGGCCCTAGCAGAGAGTAAAGGACCGGATTTAGCCATATCTGAGTGTGTCTTCCCCATCTCCTGTTAAAACAACCTCTCTGCTTCTCCATTACCCAGCCCTAGATTGTACCTACTGATGTGCTCCCTCTCCGTCTCTCTTCTCTCCTCCCCGTCTCTCTCTCTCATTTCTCCCCTCTCTCTTTTTAACCCTCTCCCCCGCCCCAATCTCTCAGGATCAGGTAATTGTGGTGAACCTAAACCCTCAGAAGCGATTTCTCCTTTTCTCTTCTGAAATCACATCCGTTCTCCCCTCCTAACAGTGAACAGTCAGACCTGTAACCAGGGCTTCCTTTGATCATAGAGAATATTCACCAATAGAGACAGATCTCCTTGTTGTCTCATCTCCCTTCCCTTTTGCCTAATTTTGGGTTCTATTACCGAGAAACACCTTGATGTTGTCACTTAAAAGCTCTTCTGCGTTGTTGTGGAATTCTGAGTCAGGTTTGACAGAAGCTCAGAGGAGCTGAGTGTGTGTGTGTGTGTTTTATGGTAGTCATGGTTACTTGTCATGTCTGGCCCAGATTCCACCTGATTCCAGATTCCACCTGGGAGGTAACTGCTTACACACACGCACACATGCACGAATACATGCACACCCGTAAATTCCATGCCTATATCTAAACAGAAACCTGATCACTATCCTATCCTTCTGTTTAGAAGATGAACTAACTCGATTTAATGAAATAGATCTGACAGTGAGTTTGTAGACGAGAAGCAAACTCACCATCCTGATTCCTTTAAAGTATTTGATTAAATGTTACCTTGAAGAGTGTCATCTGCCTTTACCGTAAAACATCTGCTAAGAGAGTTTGTGTGTGTGTGTTTTGTCTGTGTGTGTGTGCGCACATGTGTGTAGTGACAGTTGATTTTTACAGTAGTACAGTGACAGTTTATTATTACCATCCCACCAGAAAGAAAAGGCACGCTGAAGAATATTTTACACTAACGGAGGAAAGAGACACCTTAGATACCTCTCTCATTTTCTTTCCATTTGTGGTAAAAGCAAAGAAGAATCACGTTGAAACATTACCACTGTTAGCTAATTTCAAAGAAAAACAACTGCATATTTAAATAACATCTACATGTAATGAAAGTTTAGGTTTGTTTTACATTACCTTGTTAAAATTGAATAATATGCCCTGGCAAATATTTGTATACTTGCCAGTGTAACCTACAATACACAGGAGATTGGTGGCACCTTCATTGGGAAGACAGGCTTGTGGTAATGGCTACGTGGAATACGTGGAATGGAATCAAATACATCAAACTCATGGTTTCCATCTGTTTGATGCAATTCCATTTACTCCGATCCAGACATTATTATGAGCCGTCCTTCCCTCAGCGACCTCCACTGCCACAACATTATCCCAGTTTGACATGCTGCATGAATGTATCCACTCCCAAATCAGCTAAACATAGAATAGAAAAAGCACATGGCTAAAAGCTGTTTTTACCATTTCAAAATAGCCTAGAATCATGTAGTTATTACTTCTAAATAAAATACAGTTTTGGGGGGATTCTAATATACTGAGTGTACAAAACATTAGGAACACCTGCTCTTTCCATGACAGACTGACCAGGTGAATCAAGGTGAAAGCTATGATCCCTTATTGATGTCACCAGTTAAATCCACTTCAATCAGTTTAGATGAAGAGGAGACAGCTTAAGAAAGATTTTTAAGCTTTGACACAATTGAGGCATGAATTGTGTATGTTTGCCATTTAAAGGTTGAATGGACAAGACAAAAGATTTAAGTGAATTTAAACGGGGTGGGAAGCATTGGAGTGAACATGGGCCAGCATGCCTGTGGAACCCTTTCAACACCTTGGAGTCCAACCGGGTCTCAGAGCATTTCGTAATATTGTTTACGTAAATCCTGGACATTTGAAATTATAATGTATGTTACGTTTCGTATGGTGTGTATTTCGTATGAAATGTTACTAATTACAATTTGTAATATTTGTAACGAATTTGCAAAACGTAAAACATACAATTTTTTATGAATTTGCAAAACGTATGATATGTTACGAATTCTAGATAAAAGGGTTAGGGTTACGGTTAGCTAACATCCTAAGTAGTTGCAAAGTAGTTAAAAAGTAGTTGATAATTATCTAAAATGCTAACGTTGTCCGTGATGAGATTCTCACAAGCTTTTGGGTTGTTAGACGATCCCATTATTTCAATTTTCTTGCCTGAAGTAACCATCTGTATTATGTAACCAACCAAACATAACATATCATATTAATCTCAGTGTCACGGATTTACATTTACTATGTTACGTCTAGTGTATGAGACCAGGCTGTGTAGTCCATGCCCCAACAAATTGAGGCTGTTAAAAGGGGGTGCAACTCAATATTAGGAAGGTGTTTCTAATGTTTTGTGCACTCAGTGTAAGGCAACAATGTTGTTTGGTTTATTGTTTGAACAGTCGCTGAGATTATATTTGGTTATCAATGCATAATAGGCTACTTTGATGCATATAGATCAGATCAAGGAATGGCATTTAAACTTTCATCACTTTTGTTTTCACGGATTTATAGTAATGCTAGTGCATATTTGTTTGAGCTGTTTAAAATGATAGATGTAGAGTTAATTATTTTGTGAAACAACTTTGAGCCAAAAGAGAAAGAGGAACAAAATAAATGTTTCTGCTTCCATGTCAACCAAGTGAGTTTGGTGGTAAAATACTGCTTCATTATCTACACAACACACTGCCCCAACAGCAGCGCAAGGAATAATAAGTTCTGTAATAAAATCTGCATTGAAAGCACCGTAGGCAGGCCTACGTACTACAAGGATCTGCCCATTTTGTGACAAAAAACAACATTCAGGTACTGCGTTGCACTTCGAACCCTTTAGCCAGAGGGTTTGGCCGCATGTCAATAGTCTAAAGTGGCTTCCCCTCCTTGTCTCCTTCTGCACTGAAAAGGAACTGGATAGGACAACAGCAGGGTCTTGTTCATTAGTGCCAAAATGAAAAACATTTTAAAAAGTTTGGGAATTGGAAGCGAAAAGGAAAAGTTTTTCATTGGACAAGTCTAGATAGTCTCTCCCTGTTTCAGTCTGCTCTTCCGTTCGGTGCCTAATGAACCCGACCCGTCATCCACATAAAGCTTAAGGATGATTAGAGTGCATTGAGGTCATATTCTCCAAGGTCATAAAGTTTGAATATTCATTTTGGGTCAGAGACTGTACCCTCCGACCCCTGACCTCTGTTGACCTCTTAGTTGAGGTCTGTTTAGGACATGTAGAATGCTGCCAGTCCAACTATCTCCTCTACAGAATGCTGTTATTTGTCCTCCTTGTCATCTGTACATCCATCTTGCATCTGCTGGCTGCTACCTGTTTTTAATTTGGCTCTGCTGGCCCTGTTTTTAATTTGGCATCTCTCCTCCAGAGATAAACACTGTTGGCGCAAACCCCCTCCCCAGTTCAGCTGGAGACCTCCTAGGAGGACGGGTCATTTGTGAATTAAAACATTTACCTCTTCTTTGCCTGATAGATTTTGGGGGGAGATGTGTAATTTGACATGCACATTTCATGATCATGAGCATGCTCTCTGCTGAAAACATCAATAATCTCAAGAGACAGTCTAAAAAACCGAGATGGTCTAATGAAATAACCCACATGAGAGAGTGAGAGGGGGAGGGAGGGAAGAGAAAGAGGAAGAGTGTGAAGGGAGAGAGAGGGAGAGGGTGAAAGGAAGGATAGGGAGAAGAAGGGATAGAAAGATAATTAAATAACACGAGAGAGCGAGCGAGAGAGAAACTTCTTAGCACTCAGTAGGGAATTTTAAACCAAGAGATATGTAACTAACTACTGCTGAGAATTTCAAGCAAAAATGCAATGTTTTGCTGACTTAAACAAAATATAGGAAAACGCCATTGCATAGGACCCTTTCAAGTTGAATGTCTCAGACAACATTAAATTAAATTGCAATAACAAATGGATTGATTGGTGAATTCGTCAGAAAATATGGTGAAGCACTAATGCCTTTTATCCCACCAAACTCAGCAAACACACACGCGTGCACACACACAAACACAAATACCACCTACCCACACACACACACACACACACCATTTCAGATCAAAATTACTCTTTCACAGATATACAATATTCATGTCCTGTTAAATCAAGATATATCAGTGTTACATTACCCTCCCTCCAGGTTTGCTATGCCTGGTCCATTCATATGACCTCACAGGGGGGAACAAGAGGTTTCAGGGAGCAGGTTCACACGTTAGTGCAGCAGCTGTGAATGTTTGGCTGTGCAATGTGTAGCTGCATCTCCTGAGGAAACGACTTTGGCTCTTTTGACCTTTGTGTGTGTGTGTGTGTGTGTGTGTGTGTGTGTGTGTGTGTGTGTGTGTGTGTGTGTGTGTGTGTGTGTGTGTGTGACCTTTGCATGGTGAATTACTCCACCTGTTAGACATTGTACATTACATTACACATTCATTATTAGTCAACCACAAGCCCTCTGGTGGAAAAACTGTTTGTCACCATACATGGCTGTACATATTGTGTGGGTTTGTACATTCCTGTATAAGCTATTATATATCATCAGAGGCAAAACAAACTGTCAAACTTCCTCCAGTGTTTGGAAGCGGCTTCCACTTTGATATGAGCCTCACATATTGATATAAGCCTTTGGTCATTATTCACCTACGCAGCAGGTAGCGTAGTGGTTAGAGTGTTGGGCCAGTAACCGAAAGCTTGCTGGATCGAATCCCTGAGCTCACAAGTAAAAATCTGTCATTCTGCCTTGAACAAGGCAGTTAACCCACTGTTCCCTGGTAGGCTGTCATTGTAAATAAGAATTTGTTCTTAACTGACTTGGCTAGTTAACTTTTTAAGGCTAGGTGTCTTGTTAATCTAAATGCATTGTCCTATTTACAATAGGCTTTACAGCGAAAGCATACCATGCTATTGTTAGAGGACAGCGCCCCACATCAACATATTTTTCAACCAGCACAGGCTTCATAAAGTCACAAATAGCAATTAAATAATTCACTTACTTTTGAAATTCTTCCTCTGTTTGCAATCCTAAGGGTACCATTTACAACATTAATGGTCATTTTGTTAGATAAAATCTTTCTTTATATTCCAAAAAGTTTGTCCAAAAAGCTACTGCTAAACTTTGTTCAAACAAGTCAAACTACGTTTCTATTTAATCCTCAGGTATCCTAAAATGTAATTAAACTCTAATATTTCATACAGAAAGAAGTTTGTTCAATAGAAATGTAAAATTAGTAGGCGTGCATCCTCTTCGTCGCACGCAGACAGACTGATTTTCAACTCTGGGACTCTTTGTATAAAAACTCAAAATTCTTGCTCGTTTTTGAAGAAACAAGCCTGAAACAATGAAAAAAGACTGTTGACATCTAGTGGAAACCATAGCAATTGCAATCTGGTAGCTGGAATTACATAGGACCCATAGCTTTCCATTATAAGAGCCTGTGATCTCAAAAAAGAAAATAATTTCCGGTTGGTTTTTCTTTGGATTTTTGTGTTATAGTCTCATACATTATTTTAACATTTCTACAAACTTCAAAGTGTTTTATATCCAATGCTACCAATTATATGCATATACTGGCTTCTGGGCCTGAGTACCAGGCAGTTTACTTTGGGCACGTCAGTCAGGCGGAAATGGAGAAAAATAGACCCTATCCCATAAAAAAATATAAAAACAAGCCTACACCATCCAGTATCCCTATCTACCCTATACCCATCCTCTGTAGGGATATCTGACCTGGAATATAGTTGTTTACAGTATGAGATAGCTGATTGATTTCCCCTCATGGATTGTAGAATCCCCTGCATTAATTTACCTTACAGAATCTGTGTGTGTGTGTGTATTTTGGGTTTTTACTGTCCTTGAGGTGAGCAGAAGTCCTCAGAAGGATACTAAAACAAGGAAAATTCGGACAACTGGGGACATTGTGCCGGTCCGCACAGGGAAAAAGGGTATTTTAGGCTTAGGTTAGGTTTAGGGTAAGGGTTACAATAAGGGTTATATTAGAATTAGAGTTAAGGGTTAAGGTTAGGTTAAGGGTTAGTTTAGGGCTTAGGGAAAATAGGATTTTGATTGGAATCAATTGTTTGGTCCCCGAAAGGATAGTAAAACAAACGTAATGTGTGTGTATGTATGTATGTGTGTGTGAGTCAGTGAATCCTTTTAGACTGAGAAAAAGGTTGAATCCACTGAGCTCAGCAATGTGGGAGAACTCCACTCCTAATTGGATGGAGGTGGAACTCAGGGATTGGTTAAGTTTGGCTGGAGAAGTGATGATTCCCTTTGCACTGGACCAGATTTGATGTCTCTGTCTCTCTCTCTTTCACAGACTTCCTGTTTGGGGTCTGATGAGGAGAGGAGGAGGAGAGGTTGAGAGGAAGAGAGAAGGGCGGCTCTATCCCAGGAGTCTAATTTGTGTTTCAGAGCAAAGACCTCAGAGCCACAGTGTCTCAGGCTAGCCCTGGTCTCTGATCAATGCCCAACCATTCTCCTCTCTCTCTTCTTCTCTTTCTCTTTCTCTCTCTCTGAAAGTTGCCACTCTATCTCACCCTTCTGCATGCGTGGTCCTTGTGTGTGTGTGTGTGTGTGTGTGTGTGTGTGTGTGTGTGTGTGTGTGTGTGTGTGTGTGTGCGTGCATGTGTGAGATATATGGTCAACTTTGTCATTTGTAATAATTTATTTATAGAAGAGGTGTTGTGTTGAGCTTGCTTCGGCCAATAGAGGGGGCCGCTCGTTCCAGTGGTTGCTTCATGAGCTGTAATGGCAATGGCGGCAACCAACATGCCGATGCTCAGACCCAGCGGGAGGATCCAACCTTGGCAGACCACTCTTATGTAAAAGAATGGTCCTGAGAATAACACCTCTACCACCACCACAGACACAGCATCACAATATGACGACAGTGTGATATCAGTCGCTTCCAACATGTTGACAGAAGACTCTGGTTCACTGCCTAACACAGGGCTTCCCCTCTTGCAGTTCAATACTCTGGTTCCCTGTTTGGAGCCTTTTAAGTGCGATTAAGTAACCATGAGTGTGGTTGACCAGATCTTAATGACACTGATGAAACTCAAACTGAATCTTGTCTTAGACAATCTAGCCCACCGTTTCAAGGTGTCACAGGGTGTGGTAAGCAAGGTCATAGCTTTCTGGATAGATGTGATGGCAGATGCTTGTTCCATTGCTCCCAAGGGAAACTATCCAAGGGAAACTATCCACCATGTCCAGAAATTTTAAAAGAGATATCCCAATGCATGATAAAATGCGTGATTGCCGCTCAGAAAGCATTCTCCAGAAAGCAACAAATCTGAAAGCAAGAGGGGCGTCCTACAACAATTACTACTTCAACAACACGGTAAAATACCTTGTAGCCATGGCTCCAAATGGCCTGATTATGTTGATATTTTCTATTTTATTTTTTGGTATTTATTAGGGATCCCCATTAGCTGCCGCCAAGGCAGCAGCTACTCTTCCTGGGGTGCAAACACATTAAGGCACTTACATCACCCATAAAACCAAAGATAAAACAGTACATTATATAACATTATTAAACCATTACATATCTACAATACAAAATATATAATGACACCATACAACAATATTACAATATACATGTGTGTAGAGTGTGTGTACTAGCGTGTGTGTGTGAGTATGCGTGTATGTACCTGTGTGTATGTCTCTACACAGTCCCAGCTGTTCCATAAAGTGTATTTTATCAGGTTTTTTTCAATCTGATTCTACTGCTTGCATAAGTTAACTGATGTGGAATAGAGTTCCATGTAGTCATGGCTCTATGTAATACTGTGCGCCTCCCATAGTCTGTTCTGGTGCCATGTCTTGTGGGGTATGCATGGGTGTCCGAGCTGTGTGCTAGTAGTTTAAATCTACACGTTCCGCTAGCGGAACGTCTGCTCCAATGTCCAATGATGGGCGGGGCGCGAAATACAAACTCCTCTAAAATCCGAAAACTTCAATTTTTCAAACATATGACTATTTTACAGCTATTTAAAGACAAGACTCTCCTTTATCTAACCACACTGTCCGATTTCAAAAAGGCTTTACAGCGAAAGCAAAACATTAGATTATGTCAGCAGAGTACCCAGCCAGAAATAATCAGACACCCATTTTTCAAGCTAGCATATCATGTCACATAAACCCAAACCATAGCTAAATGCAGCACTAACCTTTTATGATCTTCATCAGATGACACACCTAGGACATTATGTTATACAATACATGCATGTCTGTTCAATCAAGTTCATATTTATATCAAAAACCAGCTTTTTACATTAGCATGTGACGTTCAGAACTAGCATTCCCACCGAACACTTCCGGTGATTTTACTAAATTACTCACGATAAACGTTCACAAAAAGCATAACAATTATTTTAAGAATTATAGATACAGAACTCCTCTATGCACTCGATATGTCCGATTTTAAAATAGCTTTTCGGATGAAGCACATTTTGCAATAATCTAAGTACATAGCCCAGCCATCACGGGCTAGCTATTTAGACACCCAACAAGTTTAGCCTTCACCAAAATCACATTTCCTATAAGAAAAATGTTCTTACCTTGCTTGTTCTTCGTCCGAATACACTGCCAGGACTTCTACTTCAATAACAAATGTAGGTTTGGTCCCAAATAATCCATCGTTATGTTCCATCAAGACGTTTTGTTCGTGCGTTCTAGACACTATCCCAACGCTAAATCTCGGCCACGAGCATGACGCAGAATTTGACAAAAAATGTCTAAATATTCCATTACCGTACTTCGAAGCATGTCAACCGCTGTTTAAAACCAATTTTTATGCAATTTATCTCGTAGAAAAGCGATAATATTCCGACCGGGAATCTGCCTGTCTGTATACTGAGGGAAAAACCGAAAGCCGGGGACGGGGCGGGTCGCGAGCGTAAGGCTTAGTCCACTGAGTGACCACTTAGCTTTTGCTCTCCCTTGTTTCAGCCAGGGCTTTGAATTACGTCATTCCTGTTTTTCCCGGGCTCTGAGACTTCATTGGAGACGTGGGAAGTGTCACGTAACAGCAGAGATCCCTTGTAATAGATAGAGAGAATCAACAAGGGCAAGAAATGTTCAAACAGGGTACTTCCTGAACAGAAGCATCTCAGGTTTTTGCCTGCCATAGGAGTTCTGTTATACTCACAGACACCATTCAAACAGTTTCAGAAACTGTGGAGTGTTTTCTCTCCAAAGCTAATAATTATATGCATATTCTAGTTTCTGGGCAGGACTAATAATCAGATTAAATCGGGTACGTTTTTTATCCAGCCGTGAAAATACTGCCCCCTAGCCATAAGAGGTTAAACAGAGAGCTCGGTGCATTCAGCTTGTCAACACTTATTACAAAAACAAGTAGTGATGAAGTCAATCTCTCCTCCACTTTGAACCATGAGAGACTGATATGCATATTATTAATGTTAGCTCTCCGTGTACATAGGGCCAGCCGTGCGCCGCTGTTCTGAGCCAATTTACATTTTTCAAAGTTCCTCTTTGTGTCAGCGAACCACAAGACTGAACAGTAGTCCAGGTGCGACAAAACTAGGGCCTATAGAACCTGCCTTGTTGATAGTGTTGTTAATTTCCACATTATTCTTTACAAGATTTAGTTGAGGTTTAGGATTTAGCTAATTATTTGTCCCAAATACAAATCTTTTAGTTTTTGAAATATTTAGGACAAACTTATTCCTTGCCAACCATTCTGAAACTAACTGCAGCTCTTTAGGTGTTGCAGTCATTTCAGTCACTGTAGTAGCTAACGTGTATAGTGTTGAGTCATCCGCATACATAGACACACTGGCTTTACTCAAAGCCTGTGGCATGTAATTAGTAAAGACTGAAAGAAAATGGGCCTAGACAGGTGCCCTGGGGAATTCCTGATTCTACCTAGATTATGTTGGAGAGGCTTCTATTAAATAACACTCTCTGTGTTCAGTTAGACAGTTAACTCTTTCTCCACAATATAGCAGAGGGTGTAAAGCCATAACACACACGTTTTTACAGCAGCAGACTATGATCTAAAATGTCAAAATCCGCACTGAAGTCTAAAAACAGCCCCATCAATCTTTTTATAATCAATTTCTCTCAGCCAATCATCAGTCATTTGTATAAGTGTTGAATGTCCTTCCCTATAAGAGTGCTGAAAGTCTTTTGTCAATTTGTTTACTGTAAAATAGCATTGTATCTGGCCAAACACCATTTTTTTCCAAAAGTTTACCCAGGGTTGGTAACAGGTTGATTGGTCGGCTCTTTGAGCCAGTAAAGGAGGCTTTACTATTCTTGGGTACCGGAATTACTTTTGTTTCCCTCCAGGCCTGAGGGCACACACTTTCTAGTAGGCTTAAATTGAAGATATGGCAAATAGGTGTGGCAATATGGTCCTCTATTATCCTCAGTAATTTCCATTCAAGTTGTCAGACCCCAGTGGCTTGTCATTGTTGATAGACATTAACAAAAATTGCCCCTCTTCCACACTCACTTACAGAATTCAAAATTGCAATGCTTGTCTTTCATAATTTGGTCTGTTATCCTCTCTGGGAAATGTGGGACGCTAGCGGGACACACTATTCAACAGCCAGTGAAATAGCAGGGCGGCAAATTAAAAACAACAAAAATCTCATAGTTCTAATTTCTCAAACATACAACTATTATATCCCATTTTAAAGATACACTTCTCGTTAATACAACCACATTGTCTGATTTCAAAAAGGCTTTACGGCGAAAGCATAACATTAGATTATGTTAGGACAGCGCCGAGACAAGAAAAACCACACAGCCATTTTCCAAGCAAGGAGAGGCGTCACAAAAAACAGAAATACAGCTAAAATGAATCACTAACCTTTGATGATCTTCATCAGATGGCACTCATAGGACTTCATGTTACACAATACATGTATGTTTTGCTCGATAAAGTTCCTATTTATATCCCAAAAAAAAACATTTTACAGTGGCGTGTAATGTTCAGAAATGTTTTGCCTCCCAAAACATCCGGTGAATGAGCACATCAATTTACAGAAATACTCATCATAAACATTGATAAAATATTAAACTGTTATTCAAAGAATTATAGATACACTTCTCCTTAATGCAACCGCTGTGGCAGATTTCAAAAAAACTTTACAGCGAAAGCACACTTTGCAATAATTAGAGTACAGCGCTCAGACAACAACAACAAGCAATACAGATACCCGCCATTTTGGAGTAAACTAAAATCAGAAATAGCATTATAAATATTCACTTACCTTTGATGATCTTCATCAGAATGCACTTCCAGGAATCTCAGTTCCACAATAAATGTTCGTTTTGTTTGATAAATTCCATAATTTAAGTCCAAATACCTCCTTTTTGTTTGCGCGTTTAGTCCAATACTCCAAATGCAGGAAGCGCATGCAAAATGTCACGACGAAAGGTCAAAAAAAGTTATATTTACGTTCGTAGAAACATGTCAATCGATATATAGCATCAATCTTTAGGCTATTTTTTATCATAAATCTTCAGTAATATTCCAACCGGACAATTCCAATGTCATCAGAAAAGAAAAGGAACACAGCTAACTCTCACGTGAGTGCGCGCCACAGAACTCATGTCATTCTCTCAGTCATCTAACTCCAGGAGCTCTTATTCTCTCCTCAGTCACAGTAGAAGCATGAAACAACGTTCTAAAGACTGTTGACATCTAGTGGAAGCCTTAGGAAGTGCAAAATGACCCCATAGACACTGTATACTGGATAGGGAATCACTTGAAAAACTACAAACCACTTCCTGGTTAGATTTCTTCTCAGGTTTTTGCGTGCCATATGAGTTCTGTTATACTCACAGACATCATTCAAACAGTTTTAGAAACTTCAGAGTGTTTTCTATCCAAATCTACTAATAATATGCATATCGTACCTTCTGGGCCCGAGTACCAGGCAGTTTAATTTGGGAACGTTATTCATCTGAATTTCCGAATACTGCACCTGTCACCAAGAAGTTATACTTGGATGTGTAGTGTCAGCTTATGTTGCTGGCATGTCATGCCTAAGTTTGCTAGTCTTGCCAATTAAAATAACATTAAAGTATACTGAACAGAAATATAAATGCAACAATTTCTAAGATTTTATTGAGTTACAGTTGCAATGAGAAAATCAGTTAATTTAAATAAATAAATTAGGCCCTAATCTATGGATTTCACATGACTGGGAATACAGACATGCATCTGTTGGTCACAGATATGCATCTGTTGGTCACAGATATGCATCTGTTGGTCACAGATATGCATCTGTTGGTCACATGGGGCACTCTGTTTACAGCGTTGACATCAGCAAACCACTTGCCCACACGACGCAATACACATGGTCTGTGGTTTTGAGGCCTGTTGGACGTACTGCCAAATTCTCTAAAATGTTGGAGGCGGCTTATAGTACAGAAAATAACATTATATTATCTGGCAACAGCTCTGGTGGACATTCCAGCAGTCAGCATGCAATTTGCATGCTCCCTCAAAACTGCACATTTTAGAATGGCCTTTTATTATTCCCAGCACAAGGTGCACCTGTGTAATGACCATGCTGTTTAATTAGCTTCTTGATATGCCACACCTGTCAGGTGGATGGATTATCTTGGCAAAGGCGAAATGCTCACTAACAGAGTTGTAAACAAATGTGTGGACCAAATTTGAAAGAAATACGCTTTTTGTGCCAATGGAAAATTTCTGCGATATTTATTTCAGCTCATGAAACATGGGACCAACACTTTACATGTTGCGTTTATATTTTTATTCAGTGTAGTTGGCAATACCAGTGGGTTTTGTGATGGATGAGACATCTGATTCAATGAATGATGTATTTTTTTCCCAAAAATGTATTTAAGGTGCTCCAAAGCTTTTTTCTAACATTCTTTAAATCATTCATCTTTGTTTTACAGTATAATATATTTTTCTTTTTATTCCGTTTAGTCACACGATTTCTCAATTTGTAGTACGTATGCCAATCGGTTGTGCAGCCAGACGTATTTGCCATTTCTTTTTCCTCCTCCCTCTCAACCATACCATGTTTTAATTCCTCATCAATCCAATGGGATTTAACCGTTTTTACAGTCAATTTCTTAATGAGTGCATGCTTAGTATTAGTAACTGGAATAAGCAATATCATAAATGTGTCAAGTGCAGCATCTGGTTGCTCCTCATTCATTGCAAATCAGCAAAAATTCTTTAGATCATCAATATAAGAATCACTACAAAACTTAATGTATGAAGTCTTAAGACTTATACACTATATTACGCCCAGTCTTGGGAACGTTGGTTTCCTAGATATGGCTACTATATTGTGATCACAACATCCGATGGCTTAGGATACTGCTTTAAAGCAAATTTCTGCAGCATTAGTAAAGATGTGATCAATACATGTTGATTATTTCATTCCTGTGCTGTTTGTAACTACGCTGGTAGGTTGACTGATAACCTGAACTAGTTGCAGGTACTGGTTACAGTTTGAAGCGTTTTCTTGAGTGGGCAGGTTGATGAGAGGAGTCACAAAAAGCAGAAATAGAGATAAAATGAATCACTAACCTTTGATGATCTTCATCAGATGGCACTCATAGGACTTCATGTTACACAATACATGTATGTTTTCTTTGATAAAGTTAATATTTATATCCAAAAATCTCAGTTTACATTGGCACGTTATGTTCAGTAATGTTTTGCCTACAAAACAGCTGGTGATTTTGCAGAGAGCCACATCAATTTACAGAAATACTCATCATAAACTTTGATGAAAGATACAAGTGTTATGCACAGGATTATAGATAAACTTCTCCTTAATGCAACCGCTGTGTCAGATTTCAAAAAAGCTTTACGGTGAAAGCACACCATGCGATAATCTGAGTACAGCGCTCAGCCACCAAAACAAGCCATACAGATACCCGCCATGTTGTGGAGTCAACAAAAGTCAGAAATAGTGTTATAAATATTCACTTACCTTTGATGATCTTCATCGGAATGCACTCTCAGGAATCCCAGTTCCACAATAAATGTTTGTTTTGTTCGATAAAATTAATCTTTATGTCCAAATACCTCCTTTTTGTTCACGCGTTTCGTAGTCTAGACGAAAAGTCAAAAAAGTTCCATTACAGTTCGTAGAAACATGTCAAACGATGTATATAATCAATCTTTAGGATGTTTTTATCATAAATCCTCAAAAATATTCCAACCGGACAATTCCTTTGTCTTTTGAAAGGAAAGGGAACGGAGCTCGCGCTCACGGCCACGCACGATCAACAATTAAAGGCTTTCAACTGAGGCAGTTTCTGTGACTGGTCTTATTCGCTCCCCTTTCACAATAGAAGCCCGAAACATTGTTCTAAAGACTGTTGACATCTAGTGGAAGCCTTAGGAAGTGCAATCTGACCAAGTTGACACTGTATATTGGATAGGCAATCACTTGAAAAACTACAAACCTCAGATTTCCCACATCCTGGTTGGATTTTTCTCAGGTTTTCGCCTGCCATATGAGTTCTGTTATACTCACAGACATCATTCAAACAGTTTTAGAAATTTCAGAGGGTTTTCTATCCAAATCTACAAATAATATGCATATCCTAGCCTGAGTAGCAGGCAGTTTACTCTGGGCACGCCTGCACGAGCACAAAGAATTTGGATTACTCGACTGAACGTGCAAACAAAAAGGAGGTATTTGGACATAAAGATGAACTTTATCGAACAAAACAAACATTTATTCTGGAACTGTGATTCCTGGGAGTGCATTCCGATGAAGATCATCAAAGGTAAGTCAATATTTATAATGTAATTTTTGTTATTTCTGTTGACTCCAAAATGCCTTGTTTTGATGTCTGAGTGCTGTACTCAGATTATTGCAAAGTTTGCTTTCGCCATAAAGCTTTTATGAAATCTGACACAATGGTTGCATTAAGGAGAAGTGTATCTATAATTCTTTGAATAAAAGTTGTATATTTTATCAACGTTTATGATGAGTATTTCTGTAAATTGATGTGCTCATTCACTGGAAGTTTTGGAGGCAAAACATTTCTGAACATTACACGCCAATGTAAAATGGGATCATCAAAGGTTAGTGATTCATTTTAGCTGTATTTTAATTTTTTTGTGACGCCTCTCCTTGCTTGGAAAATGGCTGTGTAGTTTTTCTTGTCTAGGTGCTGTCCTAACATAATCTAATGTTATGCTTTCGCCACAAAGCCTTTTTGAAATCGGACACTGTGGTTGGATTAACGAGAAGTGTATCTTTAAAATGGGATATAATAGTTGTATGTTTGAGAAATTTGAATTATGAGATTTTTGTTGTTTTGAATTTGGCGCCCTGCTATTTCACTGGCTGTTGAATAGTGTGTCCCGCAAGTGGGACGCTAGCATCCCACATACCCCAGAGAGGTTAATCTCTATGAGACAGAACGCGTCTCCTTCCTGAGCGGTATGACAGCTACGTGGCCCCATGGTGTTTATACTTGCGTACTATTGTTTGTACAGATAAACGTGATACCTTCAGCCATTTGGAAATTGCTCCAAAGGATGAACCAGATTTGTGGAGGTCTACAATTTTTTTTCTGAAGTCTTGGCTGATTTCTTTTGATTTTCCCATTATGTCAAGCAAAGAGGCACTGCATTTGAAGGTAGGCCTTGAAATACATCTCCAATTGACTAAAATTATATCAATTAGCCTATCAGAAGCTTCTAAAGCCATGACATAATTTTCTGGAATTTTACAAGCTGTTTAAAGGCACAGTCAACTTAGTGTATATAAACTTCTGACCCACTGGAATTGTGATACAGTGAATTCTAAGTGAAATAGTCTGCCTGTAAACAATTGTTGGAAAAATTACTTGTGTTATGCACAAAGTAGATGTCCTAACCAACTTGTCAAAACTATAGTTTGTTAACAAGAAATTTGTGGAGTGGTTGAAAAACAAGTTTTAATGACTCCAACCTAAGTGTATGTAAACTTCCAACTTCAACTGTACTTTATGGATCATTAGCTTCTACACTAACTTTCACACATCTAGATGGCCGGACGGGTGGGTGTGGAGCCAGAGACAGCAGTGGGGTCAAACTGTTGAACCCAGTTCCTACATTTGAACATAAAATTTGATTTTATGAAACAGAACTATACTACATTTTATCTCTGGGACCCTCAGGATGACAAATCAGAGCAAGATTACTGAATATAAGTCCATTATTTACCTTCAGAGTTGTATCATACCAGTTGCCGTGATAATAGTTTTTTGTTGTGGTGCACTCTCCTCAAACAATAGCATGGTATTGTTTCACTGTAATAGCTACTGTTAATTGGACACTGCAGTTAGATTAACAATAATTTAAGCTTTCTGCCCATACAAGACATGTCTATGTCCCGGAAAGTTGGCTGTTGTATACAACATCATTCTAGTCACATTAGCGCACGTTAGCAACAATCGTCCCAGTTTAGGGACACCCATCCCTTAGAGGCTAAACGTAACCCTTGTGTATAGGGGGCGCTACAGCGATTTTTGAAAAAAATTCGTGCCCATTTTAAACGGCCTCCTACTCAAACCCAGAAGCTAGGATATGCATATAATTAATACTTGTGGATAGAAAACACCCTAAAGTTTCTAAAACTGTTTGAATGGTGTCTGTGAGTATAACAGAACTCATATGGCAGTCAAAACCCCGAGACCGATCGTAACAGGATGTGGAATTCTGAATTGCGGACTCAACTTCATCACTTTTCCTATAAATCACACCGTGAGCAATGGTTCATTGAGCACTTCCTATTGCTTCCACTAGATGTCCCCAGTCTTTACAAAGTGGTTTGAGTCTCCTACTGTGAAAACTGACTGAATGAGACGCTGTGGATAGTGGTCACATGAGGAGGGCCATCACCATTATGACGCCGGCGCCCCTGGCTACCCTCCCCTTTCGAAACGTTTTGAAAGACAATGCAATCGTCCCCCTTGAATCTTATTGGAGCTCTGGTTGAAAAAGGCCCTAAAGATTTATGTTATACAACGTTTGACATGTTTGAACGAACCTAAATAAAAAAAGATGCATTTTATTGAAAGAGGAGTCCTGCGGCCGACGGAAGTTTTGGAGCAGCCTTCAGAACGCGCTAACAAGAACAAGCTATTGGGACGTAAAGGATTAACTTTTTCGAACGAAAATACATTTGTTGTGGACCTGGGATTCCTGGAAGTGCTTTCTGATGGAGAGAATCAAAGGTAAGGGATTATTGACAATAGTATACAAGAGTTGATTTGATATGCGATTGTTCCAAGATGGCGCTGACCTGTAACGGTAGCCTATTTTTCTGAGTATCGCATCCCCTTTTATCGCAAAGTGTGATTACCCAGTAAAGTTATTTTTAAATCTGGCATTACAGGTGCTTTCAAGAGATATTCATCTATAAATCTTAGAATGACAATATTACATTTTAAAAATGCTTTCGAATAGTAATTTAGTAAATTGTAGCGCTGTTTCACCGGATGCATTTGAGGGAAAATAGTTAGTCAACGTCACGCGCCGATGTAAAATGCTGTTTTTATATATAAATATGAACTTTATCGAACAAAAGAATGCATGTATTGTGTAACATGATGTCCTAGGAGTGTCATCTGATGAAGATTGTCAAAGGTTAGTGCTGCATTTAGCTGTTTTTTTGGTTATTTGTGATGCATGTGGTTGGTCGGAAAATGGCTATGTGGCTACTTTTACGATATACTCCTCTAACATAATCTAATGTTTTGCTTTTGCTGTAAAGCCTTTTTGAAATCGGACAACGTGGTTCGATTCAGGAGAGGTGTATCTATAAAACGATATAACATAGTCCTATATTTGAAAAAAATATATATTACATTTTGTTATGCTAATGGGGATAGGATTTTTCGCTGGATGTCCGTCCCGTATGCCCGACCAGGGGTTAATATTCGGTATACTCCCCTTGTCCTAAGGGTAAAAAAAGACCTGCCTTCACTAAACCCCTGAAATTAAGCAGCTTAATTGAATTTTAAACCCCAAATCTATTTTGCATGAAGAAACAACCTGCCATTCATCACAAACTTTGTGAATATCTGGGTTTTCCTTCTTCACAATGAAAAAAGACATTTAATGCATTTAATCAGTGGACACCACTCATTTTTATTACATCACACCTGTCATAATTGTTTTCTTTACTAAAGTAGAGGTTTATTATTATTATTATTATTATTGCTAAAGGTACTGCATATGTGTAAACATACATTTTTTAGTAAGAGATAGCAATTGTGCAGCCTAAGAAAGTAGCAGAAATGTGTAGAAAGTAGTTTTGAATGCATTTTATTGAACGGAAACAAGAACAGTCTTGATATTATTTGGCAACATGGTGATATATTCTTATACTGTACAATGAGGAATTCAACTACAAAATATTAGTCTTCTCCCATTTTTTTAACCATTGCCCCCAACCACAAGGTGTATAAACAACAACAATAACTAGGAATAAAATAAGATAATAGATACTAAACAAAAACGTGGAGGACATAAATCAATCAACTGCAATTAGCACATGTAGGACAATATGCAAGTGTGTGCGCATGGACTTTGCAGATGTATTTCTCACATGTGCAGCACATAGTATTTGTTTTACAGTCCTTCTTTGGAGGGCAAAATGGGCATCTCCTCTTGCCTGCCCCAGTTGCAGCCTCAGGTGGACCAGGACACGTTTCAGCCCCCTGAACAGCTTTCACAAGTGTTGCAGAGGCTGCTGTGTAGGGGAGGCGCTCCCTTCTTTGAATGTATGGGGTTACAAGTGCCTTTCCCAGCTACTCCAGGAACACCATCCTCTTGTTCCGCTCCTCAGGTATCCAGGTAGGATTGATCTTGCTCCATATCAAGAAGGCATTGTATGAGGACACATCAATTATTTTATGGAAGATGACCAGGGGCCAGTGGGCAGTCATCCTCCTGCAGCTGTAAGTTCCAATCACCTTGTCCAGGTTGTCCACACCTCCTTTGTTGTGGTTGTAGTCCAGGATGATGGCTGGCTTCCTGTCCTCATGATCACTGATCTCATCCATTTTGTGCAGGGTGCTCAGGACGACTACATTCTTGTTCCTCTTTGGGAGGTAAGAAACTAGAGTAGTGGTGGGGGTGAAGGCAAACTTTGATGAGAAGGCCTCTCTCCCCCTTGTTGCGAGGAGTGCAGGGGGGAGCTCAGGCTTGTTCTTTCTAACTGTGCCAACCATGGTGATCTGCCTCTTCAGGAGCTGCTGGCTAAGTTCATAAGAGGTGAAGAAATTGTCACATGTGACATTGTGCCCCCTAAGTCCATCTGTCACATCAAGCACAACCCGCATCCCCTGGTTCTTCTCTGGGCCTCCACTGGTCGGCTTCCCTGTGTAGACTTGCAGCTTCCAAGCGTAGTTGGATTGATCATCACAGGCCACCCATATCTTGATGCCATACTTTGCTGGCTTGCTGGGCATATACTGCTGGAAAGGACAGCGGCATTTTGACATAAGAGATTACTCTCAGTAATAAGTATCAGTGTCACAGAAAACAATCACATAAATCAATGATATTACAGCAATATAAAATAAAATGAACAGTGAAATACACTTAAAATACAGATATGAAAATACACATTTTCCTCTGAATGGAACCAGTTGCTCATCCACTGTTACTTCAGGCCCAGGGTTGTAGAGGTATGGCAGATGCTCCACCCACTTCTCCCAGACCTCTCTGATGGCCACCAGTTTGTCTCTCACACATCTTGCAGGTCTTGACTCACAGTTATCAAATCGTAGCATTCTTAAGAAAGTGTGAAAGAATGTCAGTGGCATCGTGGCACGGAAAATCGCCCTTCCACTCTCTGCATTCCAGAGACTACATGTAACCTCGCCTCGGGACCTATACACACCCACTAAGATTAGCAGCCCTATGTAGGCACTCAGGTCAATCTCATCCATCCTTTTCCAGTTGTCTCCATATTTACGGAAACCCTCCAAATTTGTCATCTCCAGGATGATTTTTTCGATGGCTGGAGTGATGAACATGTAGAATGTTGAGGCGATGTCCTGGGCATGGGCAACTGCATGTTTTGTGGGCCCTGAGGTCATCCTTATGACATTTTGTGCTGCCATCCTGCCCTGGTTGTCATATGGTGACAAGGACCATGTTATTTTGCTGTTCTTTGACAAAAATGTATAAGGGCACAAGGCGAGACCCAAATGCAGACACAGGAGGCAGATGGTAGCGCTCTGTAATTTATTATAACTTATTCATAAACCAAGTCAGAGTCCAAACAGTACCAAACGGTAGGCAGTCTCGAGGTCAGGCTAGGCAGGGGTCAGAAACCAGATCCGAGTCCAAAAACAGTACAAGGGGATAGGCAGGCTGGGAGTCAGAACAGGCAGGCGGGTTAGGAGTCAGGACAGGCAAGGGTCGAAACCAGGAGGACTAGAAACAGACAGAGACTGGGGAAAAATAGGAGCAAGGAAAACCACTGGTTGGCAAACAAGACGAACTGGCACAGAGAGACAGGAAACACAGGGATATATACACCGGGGATAATAAGCGACACCTGGAGGGGTGGAGACAATCACAAGGACAGGTGAACCAGATCAGGGTGTGACAAAATGTCTCTCTTTCAGCTTGGGGGATTTCTTCCAAAATCTTCTTCAGATACCTCCTCCTCTTCGAAATCATTGTTCTCTTGTTCCTCCTGGACATCTGAAAAAATCTGATCTACGACCTGTTGGGCACTGAAACGTGCACTCATGGCTTCAGCAAAGAGAGAACTGGGGGGAATGTCATCTGCAGCACCTTTACAGCCTCTGACTGCATTCCACATTAGTAAACAATGCTTTCAAGAAATTTGTATTTTGTCTGACATTTTGTTCATTTTGTCTGTGAACTTGAGTCATGTATGGGGTCGTGGAGGGGAGATGCTGCACATGCACAATGAGGTTTTAGTTTTGTCTGAGTTAAATCAGTACCACAAATAATCTCAATTTCTCATTGTGTGTGTGTCTTTATGGTTTTTGTGGTGTGTAAATTATTTTATTACTGCCGGGTCAAAAATGGCCCTAAGACAATCTTTGTACCCTGGTGGTGTACAGCTTTCATGGAAATATGAACAAAGGCGATGTTTCACTTTTTCTAATATTGGGGTCACTCTAGGAAAAGTAATCAAATTTCAAGTTGAAAAAATATAATTTAGGGGATTTTCTCTGCTGTTAAATTTAGTGGCGGGTCATTTTTGACCCTTAAGACAACACAAGGGTTAAATAACTTGTGGTTCTCACACATTAAATTGAAATTATACAATGTATCGAATTGCCATTGTGTTCCTAAGAACAAACGAAGATACAATATAGCCTAACAACATTGCTTGCAAATGGCACCGATTGTAGCTTTTTTCAGAAAAAAGCACTGGTCCTCTTAAATTTGTATTCCAGGTTGCACATCCAAATATTTAAGGGCATATCCAATGATCTTCTGTGCCCATACAGTCATGCCAAACATAGGGTTGTCTTATAAGATGGAAATGGGAAAATAATGGACCTGTGAAAAAGCACCCCAATACCATGTGATGTATAGTCCTATACTTTATTTACTAGGCTACTTGAATTGTGACCACAAACAGATTTGCATAAATGGGAGGGAAAAGTGAGAATCAAACACAATGTGGCCAGAGTGCATGCACTGTAATGCCAGCTCTAAAAGCAAGTACATGCAAGGCCCGTGTTCGGAATGTAATCCTATCACAGCAGTTCTGATAGGGATAATGCAAGCTGTAAATGAGGTCAGATGGAGAGCGTGCAGATGTGTGAGAATGAGGAGAGAGATTGAAGGGAGAGCCAAACGTCAAGTTATATTCTACAGGCCATGAATTTGATTAATAACACAATGTGAGTGCTAATTCTATTTCTGCAGCAAATGCCAGCAAATTTCTAATGCCGGACTGCAGCCACGGATCATTGAGATAAACATTAATGCTAAATTGAGACTAACAATCGAAAATGACATGCTTGCTGCCCTGGTCAATGAGGCAGGACCTTCGTTATTAGCAGACCAATCGAAATGGCAAAGTCACAGCTTTGACCTCACCTTTGGTATTATGCCAGGTTCTAAAACACATTCATTCTCATCACCTGAGCACTTATGCCTAAAATGATACTGCAATCTAAACACAATGGGATTTTGTGTCAGAGAATTTCGGATGGGGCCAATGGGAGTCATCCGTTGCACAATGATTGACAATGGATGATGATGATTGACAAAAAAACGCAGAACAGTCCGTCTTTTCACATATACGTACAACTCGTCAGAAAAAAGTTGACTTGAGTTGTACTTTTGACAGACAGTGATATCCAGTGCCTTCAAAAAGTATTCACAATCACAACCCTTGACTTTTTCTACATTTTGTTGTGTTGCAGCCTGATTTTAGATCCTTTTAGATCCTGGGTAGATCCCTCACAAAAAAGTACAATTAAATCAATTTTAATCCCACTTTATAACACAACAAAAGGTGGAAAAAGTCAAGGGGTGTGAATACTTTCTGAAGGCACTGTAGGTTAATACAATGTCATCCGTGTTCATGTGTCTGAGTGTGGGGGTAGCTTTAACTTTAACTCTACGGTAGGGGGCAGTATTTTGACGTCCGGATGAAGGGCGTGCCCAAATTAAACTGCCTGCTGCTCAGGCTCAGAAGGTAGGATATGCATATTATTAGTAGATTTGGATAGAATAAACTCTGAAGTTTCTAAAACTGTTTGAATGATGTCTGTGAGTATAACAGAACTCATATGGCAGGCAAAAACCTGAGAAAAATCCAACCAGGAAGTGTGGAAATCTGAGGCTTGGAGTTTTTTAAGTGATTGCCTATACAGTACACAGTGACTTAGGGTTTATTTTGCACTTCCTAAGGCTTCCACTAGATGTCAACAGTCTTTAGAATGTTGTTTCATGCTTCTACTGCGAATATGGAGCGAACAAGAGGGCCTGGAGTCAGATGAGTGAGGAGCAAGCTCACGTGAGTGTGAGTTGTGTTCCTTTTCTTTTCTGGAGACATTGGAATTGTCCGGTGGGAATATTACTGATGATTTATGTTAAAAACATCCTAAAGATTGATGCTATACATCGTTTGACATATTTCTACGAACGTAAATATAACTTTTTTTGACTTTTCGTCGTGACATTTTCGTGTGCTTCCTGCATTTAGAGTAGTGGACTGAAGGCCCGAACAAAAAGGAGGTATTTGGACATAAATTATGAACTTTATCGAACAAAACAAACATTTATTGTGGGCCTGGGATTCCTGGGAGTGCATTCTGATGAAGATCATCAAAGGTAAGTGAATATTTATAATATTATTTCAGAGTTTTATTGACTCCACAAAATGGCGGGTTTGGTTTCGTGTCTGAACGCTGTACTCAGATTATTGCAAAGTGTGCTTTCGCTGTAAAGTTTTTTTTAAATCTGGCACAGCGGTTGCATTAAGGAGTGCATCTATAATTCTTTGAATTACAGTTTAATATTTTATCAACGTTTATGATGAGTATTTCTGTAAATTGATGTGCTCAATTCACCAGATGTTTTGGAAGGCAAAACATTTCTGAACATTACACGCCAATGTAAAATGGGGTTTTTGGATATAAATATTAACTTTATTGAGCAAAACATACATGTATTGTGTAACATGAAGTCCTATGAGTGCCATCTGATGAAGATCATCAAAGGTTAGTGATTCATTCTAACTGTATTTCTGGTTTTTGTGACGCCTCTCCTTGCTTGGAAAATGGCTGTGTTGTTTTTCTTGTCAAGGTGATGTCCTAACATAATCTAATGCTATGCTTTCGCCATAAAGCCTTTTTGAAATCGGACAATGTGGTTGGATTAAAGAGAAGATTATCTTTAAAATGGTGTAAAATACTTGTATGTGTGAGAAATTTGAATTATGAGATTTTTGTTGTTTTGAATTTGGCGCCCTGCTATTTCACTGGCTGTTGAATAGTGTGTCCCGCAGGTGGGACGGTCACGTCCCACATACCCAAGAGAGGTTTTAAACATGATTGATTTGTTATTGTAAACGCTGATGAAACTCTTCTTCTTCAGTCATAAAATGAAATGCTGACTAGCGACAATAAGGTTAAGGGAGGAGGTTGAGCCAACAGACCATTAGATAAACAAAGCAATATCTGATGATACAGTAGCCCGCTATTGGCTCATGAGTGGTGTGAGGGATATGCAAAACCTAGACTCAAGCCAATGTCTTAAGTAGCTGAAACTGTCATTACTACAATTTAATGAAAGTGACAAACTGACACGTTTTCATTTTCATCAAAAACAACTTTATATAGTTCTGCATGAAATGACCGTTTGACCCGATAACGTGTTTCTGCACATGAGCTTAGCTAGCTAACTTCGCCATGGCATTGCCTACAAGCGTGATCAGGGATTTATATTGGTCAAGCAGTTTCTGCCTACAGTGGTTCATCCTTTAAAAGTTCTGTTATACTGCGGCACACCTTGCATGCTGCTGCAGCATTCTGTGGCACGTCATTTAATCCTCAGGCATTTTTTCTGTTACTGCAAGTTATTGCTAGTTTGACCACCAGAGGGCATCTTTGAGAAGCATTTGATAGTATTCCGTATTGGCATTACCAGAGAATTTAAAACCTTATTTGTAATAACATAGTATATGGGATTGATTTTAATTAATTTGATTAACGAAAAACGAAACCCTCAGGTTTTCCGTTAGGATGGAATGGAAAATATGGCGCTGTACAATGTGATTGTTGGGAATAGGCTACATGATTGGAGGATTCTAAATGGTTTGCCTTCATTAGACAACTTTGTTCCAATATTTCTGTAAATCAGTGATATTTATTCCCATAGTAATTAGTTATGGATCCATATCTAAATCAGCATCTGCATTATTAGGCTACTGTGCAGTCTACACTACATACTGTAGTAAACATGGGAAAGTGCCTAATTCCTTACATAAGGGAGAGCAGGCCATGTCTGTACTACAGAATACAGGGCACGCGGGAGACCGGTGTTATTTCATAGTTGTTTAATACTTTGTTGGTTACTACATGATTCCATGTGTTATTTCATAGTTGTGATGTCTTCACTATTATTCTACAATGTAGAAAATAGTAAAAAAGAAATACAAATCCTGGAATGAGTAGGTGTGTCCAAACTTTTGACTGGTACTTGCTTAATTAATTTTATTCATATTACGGTGTTTCTATTCCATGAAAAATGAAAAACCCTCTGGGTTTCCCTTAGGATGGAACAGAAAATATGGCGCTGTACAACATGACGCTCATAAATTCAGAGCATTGTCAGTTTGTAAATTCAGACCGTTTTGCTCTCGGAGCACACACTGGACCTTCAGGCCGAGGAGTAGAGTTGATCTGAGTGTTCTGGACTTACAACGGCAGTCAAGCACACAAGCTAACGTTGGCTAGCTTGCTAGCTACTTCCAGGCACAAATGAGACCACACTGACCATTTTACTCACCCTAGCAGAGCTGGCGAGGCAGTTTTCGTGTTAACCAGAGCGTTAGTGACTGTAAATGTGTTGCTGGAAACAATTTAATTACGCTTTTTTCCCGATGTTTACTGACACTGGTCATATTCAACGGGTGATGAGCTCTCGTAAAATTATTTATTCTGCGCTCTGGTACACTCAGATGAGAGTGCTCTGAAATCCGTGTAGATAGTAGGCTGGACACATTACATTTTTAACAACGTTCTTTTCTGGTAAAAACTAGTTCATTGCATCATATCCAATCCAAGATGGCATAGCAGTCAGACGTCCTTTGTCCTCGTCTTGTCGTGTCCCGTGTATATATATATATATATATATTTACATTTTTTCTTCGCATATCTTTTTATATATTTTTTTCTAAAAACTCAACTTCAAAACACTCTCCTGCAACCCGCCTCACCAATTTAAAAAAAAAAGTATTATTTACCTCAAATCTGAAATCCACAACAGAAGCTAGCCAGAGGTTAGCCAGTTCACTAGCTAACGTTAGAATTCAGCTAACCACGGTTGGCGGTCAACAGCTATCTCTTAGCTCGAAAAGCTATCGCCAGTTTTGTACAAAGCGATTCAGACCAGAGCATACCGGACCTATTTTCTCTCCATATCCCCGGATTTCTATCACAAGCTCTGGACATTTACACCTGGATCTTGCCGCTAGCTAGCTGCTATCCGAGTGACTATTGGCTAACGTCGGTCCCGGAGCTAACATCAATTATTCCGGAACTAGCCAGCTGAAGAGTTCCATCAGCCACTCCTGGGCTACAATCACCTATCCGGACCCGTTTTACTGTCGATGCGGAGCCCAATCGGGCCTTCATGACTGGACTACCGACATTATCTGCCCGAGGGAGTTAGCCAACTGGCCCCTCCATCGCGACGTAACCTGAACGCCCATCTGCGGCCAGCTAATCGTTAGCTGTCTTATCGGCTGCTATCTGAATAGGTCTATCGGCCAATTTTCTTGGGCCACTATAACTATAACTATTTTTGCCAATTGGATTGGTCCCCTCTAATACACGGAACGCCACTAATCTACCAACGGAAATGCACGAGGTGGCTAAAAACAGACCATCTTCTGCCAACTTGCTATCCATGGCCCGGCTTGCTGTCTGAATCGCCGTGACCGCAATCGACCTCACTACTCACTGGACCCTTTTGATCACTTGGCTAAGCATGCCTCTCCTTAATGTCCTGTTGGTAGGATAGTCTTAATCGTCCAGTTTGTTTTCCAATGATTGCACGTTGGCCAATAATACCGAGGGTAGTGGTGTTTTACTCACTCGCCAACGAATTCACACAAGGCACCCAGACCTCCGCCCCCTGTATTTCCATCTTATCTTCACGCAAATGATGGGGTTTTGGGCCTGGTCTCCGAGAAGCAGTATATCCTTCGCGTCGGACTCATTAAAAAATAAAAAATCTTCGTCCAGTTCGAGGTGAGTAATCGCTGTTCTGATATCCAGAAGCTCTCTCTTTGTCATATTAGACGGTAGGAGCAACCTTACGTACAAAATTAGTTACAAAAAATGCGATAAACAAAATAGCATAGTTGGTTAGGAGCCTGTAAAATGGCAGCCATCCCCTCCGGCACCATTCTCATTCTTGGACTAATTAGCTTACAATGTTGTTTATGATTTTGTTGTCATGAAGGACTGATTGGGCTCATTGCTTCGAGTTGAAAAATAAATAGGGCTCTCAGAATGGCAAGCTTTGAGCACTACCAAAAAGTGCTATTTGCATGTGAAAAACTAGATGTTAAATTTCCATGATGAAAGTAAAATCCTCACTCAGGGTCTTCTTAAATAAAACTTGTTTCGACAGTATGGATCACAATACCACGGGGAGTTTAGAATTGAGGAAATTAAAACTTTTATTCCATAGGCTGGGATCTGCACTATGCAGCTGTTGCAAGAGCGCATTTTCACTGGCTGTCCACTGGGAGCATATTTATAACACCGATTCTGTCCGAAACGTTTCTTAAACTGAAGCAAACGGAACAAAGCGGGGAGGAGCCTACCTGAATTTGTCCATTAGAAACTCATTTGCTCTGTTTGAATCCATTTGGTTCTTAACGGTTTCCATAATAAATACACCCCTTGTCGCAAAAACAATGATAGATAGGCAGCTTAAACTTCTTCAATTAAACTATTGGGTTAAAATCAGGGGTGCAACTTTCACTGGGGACACCGGGGACATGTTCCCCCCACATTCTGAAATTGCATTTGTCCCCCCAGTTATATTATTGGAATGTGATACAAAACAAGGACTATGCGGACACCTTCGAGTGGTCGTGTAGGCTGTTTGGAGTGTTTAACCGACTGGATTTAGGACCAGGTGGACACCAGAGAGCGGGCTGACAGGTTGTGTAAAGGCAAAGCTTCTGGAAGGCTGGCTGGACCAGAAAGGGAGAGTTGAGCATAGTTCAGTGGAAGGCATTGCACTCTTTCACAAGGTTGTAAAAGGAACATAATTTGGCTAGTCTTTAGTTTATTCTTTTGTTATTTTATTTAACCTTTATTTAACCAGGCAAGTCAATTAAGAACACATTCTTACTTACGATGATGGACTACCAAATGGCAAAAGGCCTCCTTTGGGGATGGGGGCTGGGATTAAAATTAAAAATAAATGAAATAAAAATGTAGGACAAAACACACATCACGACAAGAGAGACAACACAACACTACATAAAGATAGACCTAAGACGACAACATAGAATGGCAGCAATACATGACATCACAACATGGTAGCAACACAACATGACAACAACATGATAGCAGCACAACATGGTAGTAGCACAAAACAGGGTACAAACATTTTTGGACACAGACAACAGCACAAAGGACAAGAAGGTAGAGACACCAATACATCACGCAAAGCAGCCACAACTGTCAGTAAGAGTGTCCATGATTGAGACTTTGAATGAAGAGATTGAGATAAAACTGTCCAGTTTGAGTGTTTGTTGCAGCTCGTTCCAGTCGCTAGCTGCAGCGAACTGAAAAGATGAGCGACCCAGGGATGTGTGTGCTTTGGGGCCCTCTCGACTGAGGCTAATGAATAAGCTACCATAGCCAGGTCAGCTCTATCCTCTAGTTATCTGTCAGATAGCGATATGAGGTGGCTATTATTACAATCTAACATCATTTGTTTGTATGGACATGCTTTGTAACTTTTGTCTCGTCATTTTTCAGAAGTAAATGAACTTGGCAAACTTTCGCCAGTTGATGTACCGTTAGAGAGAGAGCTGGCCAAAATTTGGCTTGCATTAGCTATTATTTTTGCCTCAATCAAACTAGACCTGAATCAAAGGATGAAACCATCGGCCAAATGATTGAAGATTGATATTCTGATGTTTTTACAGTGCAATGTTAGTTGTATTAGTCAGTATGTCAACGTAACGCTATTGATCTGTCAGTTTCCCTAGCTAATTCCCTACTTTTCACACTGACACAGTAATAAACAACTCTAACGTTACAGGCTTCACTGTCATGGTGCTCAGTAGAGGTCTGCGGGACCGGTTTCTTCATCCTGCTCCCACCTGCACCCGCTGGCTTTCTGTCTGACTCCCACCCGCCACCACAAGAACTGGTCACAAACCCAACCGCAGTCCCGCAATGCTATTTTAGGTGTATGTGACACAGCTCACTTGCCGGCCGTGGCGAAACGTTTCAGCGAAACGTTGGTAAATACCCATTAAATTGCTGGGAGATTACACATGTAGTGTGCAACTTTCTTTATTTTGATAGCTTATAATTTCAATTACTGAACCATTGATTCTATTCATAGATAATATAATGTATAAATGTACACCATGGTAATTCTTTGTCATGCCTCATTTTAGGAGGATCAGACGGTGACAGGGGTCTCCGCAGAGTCAGGCAGCCAGTCTGTGACAGAGGTGAGATGATTTGTTTCCAGATACAAAACTTTATTCTCTCTGTCCCTCAAACACCGGACAAGCCAGATGCTATTTTAAGGCATTCTGACTAACTTCTAAAGTTGATTTCCAAACTGTATCAAGGGGTGATAGAGGTTTTTCCCGATGACACAAAACATGTAAAGCAAAAATGTGAGGAAGACCTGGAAGACGCTGTTGATGATGACGAATGGATACAGACATGTTAGAATGCCCAGTCATGTTCATATAATCTCAGATATAAATGACTGCCGTTTAAGACTATCTATAGAACATACTATATGCTAGTGAAACTGAAAATCATGCACACACAAATGTAATTATTCTGTTGGAGGTGTAAAGCACAAAAGGGGACATATTTGCATATGTCATGGTCTTGTGAAGGCTGGCTGAATTCCAGTGTGTTCTTTTATCTCAGCATGTCTACATATTCTCCCTTCTCCCTGTTTTTGTTTGCTTGGAAATGTTGAGACTGTTATTAGAAGAAACGGTGCATTTATAGTGGCTAATAAATACATTACCATTAATAGGAAGGTTGGTTATCCTCCCACAATGTATGGAAGAAATGTCAAGTTATGTACAGTATCACTAGATTTGTTTTAAGATTAAGGGTATACTGTACAACTTTCCTAAGATCTGCATGCCTTATTTGGAATACTGCACCACAAAAAGAGTCTGTATTGAAAACATGCCGACGTCAGGGGAGATTTAGGCAATCCCTAGCTGCTGGGCTGCACAGTCTTGGCCTTGGGGGTCTGCTGTACTGTTGTCACTCTGGTCTTGGCCTAACACATCTGAAACCAATAATGAATGTTTCACTAAGATTATAAAGCTGAGTGATTTGTGTTGGGTTGGGGTGCTACAGGGCCGTGGACCCCTAGGGGCAGGACGGGGTGACCCAGCTAGTAAAAAGAGCTCTACAGTACTATTAGGCATATGATATAAATTATATGGAGGGTGTACTGTTTCTGTGTGTTAATGTGTATGTGTGTTTTCATTCAACTTTCGTTTTCCAAACCTTTCCTTTGAGACATAAAAAAATAGATGGGAAGGAAGTTGTGTTGGGGAGAGAGTTGAGTTATTGACTAGACTGGTGGGGGTCGGGCGTGTAGGCGGCTCAGGTTGGCTGGGCGGTCTGGCTGAAATTTGATATAGAGGATGTTTTAAAGACAATCAAAAGTTGTCTTTGTACTTTATTTGTAAGAGTTGTTCATTTGTTAGGCTATTGGTTAAAGGTGCAACACAATATTGATTATTGAATCATCATGGATCTAGTTCAGTCTTATCAATCACTTAAACATATTTATTCATCTCTTTCCTAGCTTGATGACTGTAGGCATTTTTGCTAACTTTTTTGTTCTAAATAGAGATGGCTAGAAGGTCCATGGGTCATATTAGATTGTGTATAAATGCAGGAAATGTTCTTTAGATGTCCCAAGAAATGGGAGAGCCTTGAGAAAATGAATGTCATTGAGAAAACTGAAAGCTTTCAAAGTGTTTTGCACAAGCATCCTTTCTGAATTTAAAAGTAATCCTAGAAGAAATCATTTAGTTTTTCGAAAGTATCTGGAATATGACTACGATATTTTTGCTGGTAATGAAACGAATTACAGTTAGTTTTTTTGTAATACGTTACTAGCGTTAGTGAGTTCAGTGTGTTGTACCTAATTAGCTTTCTGTCTCTTATCGCTAGCAAGCTTCAAGCATTTACAGTTGAATTCAGAAGTTTACATACACTTAGGTTGGAGTCATTAAAACTCGTTTTTCAACCACTCCACAAATTTCTTGTTAACAAACTATAGTTTTGGGAAGTTGGTTAGGACATCTACTTTGTGCATGACACAAGTAATATTTCAAACAATTGTTTACAGACAGATTATTTCACTTATAATTCACTGTATCACAATTCCAGTGGGTCAGAAGTTTACATACACTAAGTTGACTGTGCCTTCAAACAGCTTGGAAAATTCCAGAAAATTATGTCATGGCTTTAGAAGCATCTGATAGGCTAATTGACATCATTCGAGTCATTTGGAGGTTTACCTGTGGATGTATTTCAAGGGCTACCTTCAAACTCAGCGCCTCTTTGCTTGACATCATGGGAAAATCAAAAGAAATCAGCCAAGATCTCAGAAAACAATTGTAGACCTCCACAAGTCTGATTCATCCTTGGGAGCAATTTCCAAATGCCTGGAGGTACCACGTTCATCTGTACAAACAATAGTACGCAAGTATAAACACCATGGGACCACGCAGCCATCATACCGCTCAGGAAGGAGACGCATTCTGTCTCCTAGAGATGAATGTACTTTGGTGCGAAAAGTGCAATCCCAGAACAACAGCAAAGGACCTTGTGAAGATGCTGGAGGAAACAAGTACAAAAGTATCTATAATCCACATTAAAACGTGTCCCATATCGATATAACCTGAAAGGCCGCTCATCAAGGAAGAAGCTACTGCTCCAAATCCACCATAAAAAAAGCCAGACTATGGTTTGCAACTGCATATGGGGACAAAGATCATACTTTTTGGAGAAATATCCTCTGGTCTGATGAAACAAAAATTGAACTGTTTGGCCATAATGACCATCGTTATGTTTGGAGGAAAAAGAGGGATGCTTGCAAGCCGAAGAACACCACCCCAACCATGAAGCACGGGGGTGGCAGCATCATGTTGTGGGGGTGCTTTGCTGCAAGAGGTACTGATGCACTTCACAAAATAGATGGCATCATGAGGTAGGAAAATTATGTGAATATATTGAAGCAACATCTCAAGACATCAGTCAGGAAGTTAAAGCTTGGTTGCAAATGGGTCTTCCAAATGGACAATCACCCCAAGCATACTTCCAAAGTTGTGGCAAAATGGCTTAAGGACAACAAAGTCAAGGTATTGGAGTGGCCATCACAAAGCCCTGACCTCAATCTCATAGAAAATGTGTGGGCAGAACTGAAAAAGCGTGTGAGAGCAAGGAGGCCTACAAACCTGACTCAGTTACACCAGCTCTGTCAGGAAGAATGGGAAAAAATTCACCCAACTTATTGTGGGAAGCTTGTGGAAGGCTACCCGAAACGTTTGACCCAAATTAAACAATTTAAAGGCAATGCTACCAAATACTAATTGAGTGTATGTAAACTTCTGACCCACTGGGAATGTGATGAAAGAAATACAAGCTGAAATAAATCCTTCTCTACTATTAAGCGTATATTTCACATTCTTAAAATAAAGTGGTGATCCTAACTGACCTAAATCAGGCAATTTTTACTAGGATTAAATGTCAGGAATTGTGAAAAGCTGAGTTTAAATGTATTTGGCTAAGGTGTATGTAAACTTCTGACTTCAATTGTACATTACCACTAATTACCACTAGTGCTGCCTGCTATCATTATCGAGCTCAATGTGTTGTAGCTAATTAGCTTTCTCTCTGTTAGAGCTAGCAAGCTTCATACATTTACATGACCACTAACTCACCACTAAGAGTAGTTTTGCCTGGCTGCTAGCATTAGCTAGCTCAATGTATTGTAGCAAATAAGTGTTCTGTTAATGCTAGCGAGCTTCATACATTTAACATTACCACTAACTCACTACTAACTTGCAGACCACACCACTCACGTCGCAAAATACATTTACACATACATGTTAACATTTCAACCACACTGCTCGCACGCGTCACCGAGCATCTGCGTAGCCAGGCCATAAAATAGAACTTAGTTCTATTTGTTACACTTGACGCGCTGCAACTCCATTCTTTCACATCTCTTCATTGGTTTTTAGGAGCATATACCCACGTGCCATCTCCTCATTGGTTTTTAGGAGCATATACCGACGTGGGTGATTGAAAGATTAATTGAGGTCCACACTCCAGTCCAGTTGGTTGTGGTAATGCACCTCAAATTTGCTTGCCAACCACCACATAAACTCCAAAGAAGAAGAAGCCTGAAGGAGGAGAGATTACTAGAAACAAACTAGTTTTATTGTTTTGTCTGTGGATTAATTGTCAGAGTAGAGGACCTTGTGCAATTCAGTTAAAATAAAAACCCAATGTTTACATCCCACGACAAATTAGCTAGCAACAGCAAGCTAGCTATCTAAATTGCCATAAATGTTTAATGCTAATGCTTTTCGACCTGTCCCAAAATTAATATAATAGGTTCAGTGTTTGTTTTAATATTTCAACCTGCGTGTCCTGATCGCATCTGGTGTGGGTGGACAAAATCAACTTGCGCGCGTTTGTGTATGAGGACGCACGCACACGTGCAGTTTGGTCAGCATGTAAGAGTCGTGCTGCCTGCTAGTGTTAGCGAGCTTAATTTGTTCGAGTTTATTAGCTCGCTGTCTGTTAGCCCATAGCGAGCTTCAAAGGTTCCTACCCACTGGGCACACACTGGTTGAATCAACATTGTTTCCACATAATTTCAATGAAATTACATTAAAACCAAAATGGAATAAATGTTGAATGGACGTCTGTGCCCAGTGGGTACTAACTCATTAGCCTGTCTAGGCATACATGTCAGATGAAACACTGCTGTAATCTGCACTAAAATCTGATAATCTAATCTCTTTGAACAATATTTACCCTTGAAAGATTTAACAGCCTTGAAGATGTTGTTGCCCTGCAAGGGTCAGAACTTCAGTTCACTTGACTCATAAGAACATGAATGCAATCACACACACACACTATAAATACACACACACACACACACTCTCCTCACACAGATGAGTAGTTTTTTCATTAAATTTTCATTTTTATCAAGTATAGAATAAAGTTGAAAGCCGACTCTGTGTGTGTGTGTGTGTGTGTGTGTGTGTGTGTGTGTGTGTGTGTGTGTGTGTGTGTGTGTGTGTGTGTGTGTGTATGTGTGTCTGTGTCTGTGTGTGTGTGTGTACAACAGTGTGTGACAGGAGGGGATAGGCCTCCACCACTAGAACTTTATTTCCTCTCAAATGACCAGGGAAGCAGCACCTGTTATTACTGAGTTAGACACAGACACAGGCATGCAGGTCCACACACACACAAATGTAACTAAATTAAACCACGCACAAGTCATTTATCAAGGTCAAGTTTTTTTTCCAATCGCTTTGGTCCTCTTTTCACAAGTATGTGGTGAATCTTCAAAACTCTTAGTACAAAACTCCAAACTGGTTTCACTTGCAATGCTGGAAGTCTAATATTTAAACGTTTTTATTGTGCATTCATTTTGTTTGTAGACATCTTTCACCACACAACCATTGATATAGAAAATATGTTTACTGTGAAATATAATGAGAACATTGGTTTAATCACTAAAACACAACATAATGATATTGTCTCAAAATTGCCATTTGAATGTATTATGCTACAGTACTGTAAATTACAGTACATTACAATGTTTTCACATTAGGCAATACACCCATTTAAATTGAGTAAACTTTACATTTCCATAATTTCTATCCCATGTGTGATCAAAGGTATGATCATTGAAGACATATTTCACAATGTAATCAAATTAAAGAAACATAATGTTTAGCAGGCAGTAGTTTGCATCAAGCCTGTCTTGAGCATTTCGCTGGCCATAGGTACTCATCGAAATACATCTTCCATCTGTATTGTATTTTACAGTGTTGTATTGCACTTATGTATTGTAGTCGTCCTGCACGTGACTCAACTTTATTTGTTTATACTTTACAGATACATTTTCATTATATAGTTCTTAAAATCTGTAGTAGACAAACCAGTTTAAAATCTATAGTTTACCAAACAGTTTAGAGATGACCAAATGAGAGCAGTCAGATTAAGGGATAGTAAAATCTATTTTAACAAATGAGTGTCACACCCTGATCTGTTTCACCTGTCTTGTGCTTGTCTCCAACCCCCCCACCAGGTGTCTCCCATTTGTCCCCATTATCTCCTCTTGGTTCAGAGACCAAGGCGATGGAGACGTACATTGAGGACTCCCTGGCAGCAGGGGGTATCCCTCCTTCTGCCTCCCCTGCCAGCACAGGGTTCTTCTTTGTGGAGAAGAAGGACAAAACCCTACGCCTGTGTATCGACTACTGAGGCCTGAGTGACATCACGGTTAAAAACTGTTATCCGCTTCCACTCATCGCCTCTGCTTTCGAGCCTCTCCAGGGGGCTACTATCTTCTCCAAGTTGACCTCCGGAACGCCTACGGGAAAGAGACGAGTGAAAGACCACCTTTAACACAGCTACCGGGCACTACGAATACCTAGTTATACCATTCGAACTGACCAATGCTCTTGCTGTGTTACAGGCCCTGGTTAATGACGTTTTCCGTGACATGTTGAACCGGTTTGTGTTCGTGTAACTCAATGACATCCTAATTTTTCCCCGCTCGGCTCAAGAACATGTCCTCCATGTCCGAGAGGATCTTCTGGAGAACCAGCTGTTCGTCAAAGCTCCACCATCTCCTTCCTTGGATACATCATAGCTGTAGGCAACATACAGACTGATCCTGGAAAGGTGAGAGCAGTGGTGGATTGGCCGCAACCCAACTCAAGAGTGCAGCTGCAACGCTTCCTGGGGTTCGCCAATTTCAAGCACCAATTCACCACAGCCCCCATCCCAATCCATCCAGATCCATCCCGGCAGTTCGTGGTGGAGGTTGACACCTCAGACGTCAGATTGGGGTCTGTCCTGTCCCAGCGTTTGGCCCAAGACCAAAAGCTGCATCCCTGCGCTTTCCTCTCCCATCGTCTCAACACCAGGGAAAGGAATTATGACATGGGTAACCGAGAACTACTCGCGGTGAAGATGGCATTAGAGGAGTGGAGGCACTGGTTGGAGGGGGCAGACACCTATTCATAGTATGGACAGATCACAAGAACCTGGAATATCTCCGCACTGACAAGAACCTCAATTCCAGGCACGCTCGATGGGCCTTGCTATTCACTCAATTCAACTTTACCATCTCGTACCGAAAATGTGAAACCGGATGCGCCTTCACGCCTCTATAGCCCTCTTGCTACACCATCGGACCCCGAGACCATTCTCCCTACCTCTTGTCTCGCAGCTACACTCATCTGGGGTCTAGAAAACCAGGTTCATGAGGTGCAGCGTTCCCAGGGGGGCCCGGCTAACCGGATGTTTGTCCCGGACCTGCCCGTTCCCTGGTTCTGGAATGGGCACATTCCTCTCGACTGGCCTGCCATCCTGGCTCCAGTCGTACCCTGGCCTTAAAACAACAACAGTTTTGGTGCCCACCTTTGTTCCTGACGTCTCCGCGTTCGTCACCGCCTGCACTGTGTGTTTCCAGAATGAAACTCTGCGACAAACTCTGCTGGCCTCATTCAACCTCTTTCCATTCCTCACCACCCCTGGTCCCATATATTCCTGGACTTCGTCACAAGTCTCCCTCCATCAGATGGCAACACCTTATCCTCACGCCCATTTCAGTCCCATTCCCAAGTTACCCTCAGCCAAGGAAACTGCCCAGCTCATGGTGCAACACGTCTTCTGGACCCATGGACTTCCGGTGGACATGAACTCCCACCGCGGTCCTCAGTTCTTGTCCCGATTATGTAGGGTGATCTGCATTCTCATTGGGGCATCGGCCAGGCTACCCTCCGGTTTTCATCCCAATCTAACGGCCAGTCGAAGCGAGCCAATCAGGACCAGGAGATTACTCTTTTTTTTGCCTCGTCTCCACCAACCCCACCACCTGGAGCCAGCAACTCGTGTGGGTGTAATACGCCCACAACATCCTTCCCTGCTCGGCCACTGGTCTCTCGCAGTTTGAGTGTTCCATGAGTTATCAGCCTCCGCTCTTTCCTGAGCAGGAGGAAGAGGTCAGCATACCCTCGGCCCAGATGTTTGTCCATCGCTGTCACCCTACCTGGAAGAGAGCCCTCCTCAAGACCATCTCCAGGTAACGGTGACAGGCGAACCGCCACCAGACCCCTGCTCCCCGTTATTGTCTCGGGCAGAGGGTATGGCTGTCCACTCTGGATCTTCCCCTACGCAAACTTTCCCCCTGTTTTATCGGCCCTTTCTCCATCTCTAAGGTCCTTAGCCCCTCTGATGTTTGCCTTATATTGCCCCGCACTCTCCATATACATCCCACTTTCCACGTATCTAGAATTAAACCACCCGTCTCATCGACAGCCATCCGGCATAAACGGTGAGCCGCCTCCTAAGTGTTTGAGCTCAGGGCAGGGGATTCCAGTACCTGGTTGACTGGGAGGGTTATGGCCTGGCGGAAAAGTGCTGGGTCCCCACTAGGAACATCCTGGACCCAGCCCTCATCGTTGAGTTCCACCGCCGGGACCCAAGTCAACCAGGTATGGGTCAAGGTAGGATGCCAGGTGGGGCGGGACTGTCACATCTGTCTTGTGCTTGTCTCCACCCCCCACCAGGTGTCGCCCATTTGCCCCATTATCTCCTGTAAATATATACCTGCGTTTTCTGTTTGTTTGTTGTCAGTTCGTCGTGTCCCATCAAGTCCTACCAGCGTGTTCCCGTTCCTGTGCTCTAGTTTTCGTTTTTCCTAGTCTTCCCAGTTTTCTGCTTGCCCTGACTTGAGCCTGAGCCCTGGCCCTGTTCTGTACCTTTCTGACACTGCCCTTGAATACTGACCTCTGCCTGCTCTGAGCCTGCCTGCCGTTCTGTACCTTACTGACTCTGCCCTGGATTACTGACCTCTGCCTGCCCTTGACCTGTCGTTTGCCTGCCCCCTGTTTTGTAATAAACATCTGTGATTCAAACTGTCTGTCTCTGGGTCTTATCCTGAGTCCTGATAAAGAGAATCAATCAATCAATTATATCAAAAGTAATGTGAGCATTGCATTGTGAAAGGCAATTACTTTATAGGAACATTTATTGCAACGTGAAACATATACAAAGCATTCGGAAAGTGTGAACACCCCTTGACCTTTTCCACAATTAGTTACGTTACAGCCTTATTCATCAATCTACACACAATACCCCATAATGACAAAGCAAAACAGGTTTGTAATTTTATTTTGCAAATGCATTAAAAAAAAATCGTATCACATTTACATAAGTATTCAGAGCACGGTTACAGCCACAATTATTTTTGAGTATGTGTAACGCCCTGGCCATAGAGAGGAGTTTTTGTTCTTTATTTTGGTTAGGCCAGGGTGTTACATTGGGTGGGCGTTCTATGTTCTTTTTCTATGTTTTTGTATTTCTTTGTTTTGGGCTGTGTGTGGCTCCCAATCAGGCACAGCTGAAGTTCGTTGTTGTTGATTGGGAGTCACACATAAGTGCATGTTTTTCCGTTGGGGTTTTGTGGGTAATTGTTTCTGTCATTGTGTTTCACCTGACAGGACTGTTTGGCTGTCAGTTTCTTGTTTTGTAGTTGTTTAGTGTTCCGTTTAAATATTAAATATGATGAACACTAACTCCGCTGCGTTTTGGTCCAATCTCTCTCATGGCAGTCGTTACAGTATGACACAACAAGTTTGGCACACCTATATTTGGGGACTTTCTCCCATTCTTCTCTGCAGATCCCCTCAAGCTCTGTCAGGTTTTATGGGGAGCGTCGCTGCACAGCTATTTTCAGGTCTCTCCAGAGATGTTCCATTGGGTTCAAGTCCGGGCTCTGACTGGGCCATTCAGAGACTTGTCCCGAAGCCAGTCCTGCGTTGTCTTGGCTGTGTGCTTAGGGTCATTGTCCTGTTGGAAGGTGAACCTTCGCCCCAGTCTGAGGTCCTGGGCACTCTGGAGCAGGTTTCCATCAAGGATCTCTCTGTACTTTGCTCCGTTCATCTTTCCATCAATCCTGACTAGTCTCCTGGTCCCTGCCGCTGAAAAACATTCCCACAGCATGATGATGCCACAACCATGCTTCACCGTAAGGATGGTGCCAAGTTTCCTCCAGACGTGACATTTGTCATTCAGGCCAAAGAGTTCAGTCTTGGTTTCATCAGACCAGAGAATATTGATTTTCAGGGTCTGAGAGTCTTTAGGTGCTGCAGAGATGGTTGTCCTTCTGGAATATTCTCCCATCTCCACAGAGCTCTGTCAGAGTTACCATCGGGTTCTCGGTCTCCTCCCTGACCAAGGCCCTTATCCCCCGATTGCTCAGTTTGGCAGGGCGGCCAGCGCTAGGAAGAGTCTTGGGTGTTCCAAACTTCGTCCATTTAAAGATGATGGAAGCCATTGTGTTCTTGGTGACCTTCAATGTGGCAGACATTTATTGGTACCCTTCCCCAGATCTGTGCCTTGACACAAATCAGTCTCGTGGCTCTATAGACAATTCCTTTGACCTCATGGCTTGGTTTTACTCTGACATGCACTGTCAACTGTGGGACCTTATTTAGACAGGTGTGCACCTTTCCAAATCATGTCCAGTCATTTGAATTTACCACAGGTGGACTGTAATCAAGTTGTAGAAACATCTGAAGGATGATCAATGGAAACAGGATGCACCTGAGCTTTTTTTTTAATTCTCATAGCGAAGTTTGAATACTTATGTAAATAAGGTATTTCTGTTTTAGATTTATAAAACATTTGCAAACATTTCTAAATCAATTTTAGAATAAGGCTGTAATGTAATGAAATGGGGAAAAGTGAAGGGGTCTGAATACTTTACGAATGCAGTGTATTTCTTGATGAAATACATTAAGTTTGGTGATAATGTGACTGTATGATTTTGTGTTATACTCAGTTAACTGAAAATGTGTTTTAAGTTGCAATATATAACGTTTTGACCCAACCAAATCCACATAGAAACGTGGGTAATATAGATCTGTCATTCTCATTGTAAGCATGTCTAAGAAGCGGTAGATCTGTTCTACAGTATCTGTGCTATTTGTATGCAAACCTGTGCTGAAGTAACATTTTTGTATCTTTTACTTTCGGCTTTGTACACCAGCTTCAAACAGCTGAAAATACAATATTTTTGTTTATGGAAAAGATATTTCATAGCGGTTTAGATGGTACAATGATTTTCTGCACTGCACTTGCTTGTTTTGCCACATAAACTGAAATTAGGCAAAGTATTAGAATTTTTGTAAACAGGAAATGGTTGAGCAATTTCTGTATAGTTCATCTTTAAAGTTTAGAAACAGCTGCCTTTTTGATTATCTGTTTTGAGTTTTGTACTAAGAGTTGTGAAAATGTACCACATACTTGTGAAGATTGCAACAAAACAATTGAAAAAAAAACTATTATACAGTTGTGGACAAATATTTTGAGACCCTTTTCTTAAATAATTCCCTATTTCTTCTCAAATAAGTTACATTGAAAAGAATTTTGCGGTTCCACACCTTGTTATTTGATTTTTCAACATTGCAGAACGAAATGTATTTTTGTAAAGTTAAGTTTACAATTTTAATTTAGAAAATGCCATGGACAACATCATTGGCACCCAGGAGCTAGTACTTGGTTGTACAGCCTTTAGCCAAGTAAACTGCAGACAAATGCTTCTTGTAGCCATCTATGAGCTTGCTACAGCTTTCTACTGGCAATTTGGCCCGCTCTTTAGCAGCAAACTGCTCTAATATTCAATGTTTGACTAGTGCCCTCCACCAACTGCTGTCTTTATTTTCAAAATTACAATTACTAAACTTAAGTTTCCAAAAATAAAATTGATATGTAAAGTCCAGTAACAAGGGGTGGTGACCAAAAGTATTTTTACATTTCAACATATTTTTGAAGAAATAGGGAATTATTTAATTGGTGCCAATATATTTGGCCGCAACTGATATATCACAGTTCCTATCTTATGAAAGAGAAGCCAAACATCCCCATGACCTGCCATGACTTGCCTGTCCAATAAAGATCCTGTAGCTGTTGCTAAGAGGAGAGTAACAAGGGAGGATGAATATGAATCAATACTGCCATCTCCTGGATATTAAGTCTAACAACTCACAAACCTTTGAATACTCCTGGGGCTGTCTCAATTCTCTACTCTAACCTCCTCTTCTTATCTTCTTTCCTTTTGTCTTCACTGATTTGAAATCACAGTAGAGGTAAAAGCAATAAATTCACCTTCTCAGTGCAGAATCAGATGAAGGAAAGGGAACAAGGACTACTGAGATAAAGTTATCAGTAGTACTACTGAAAATCAATCATTTCTTCAATTTTATTAGGCACGTCAGTTAAGAACAAATTCTTGTTTACAATGACGGCCTACCCCAGCCAAACTATTAAAGCAGTCCACGCTGGGCCAATTGTGCGGCCGGTTGTGATGCAGTCTGGAATCAAACCAGGGTCTGTAGTGATGCCTCTAGTACTGAGATGCAGTGCCTTAGACCGCTGCGCCACTCGGAAGCCACATCCCCTCATAAATGAGAAAAATCCATACAATTCTCAGGCTTTTATCTGATCTGAAGCTGGGACTGGAATAGCACTATATTGACCTGCTCTGTCCTGAAGACGTCTGTTAGGGCTATTGATAGCTGCATTGTGTGCATCAACATAGCAATGCACAGTCAAAACCCAGAGTAGACAGACAAACCTCAATCAAACTCTGAGATATTGCTTTAAGAACAATTCTAATGGTTACAGATCGTGGAGGCCGATAGGAGAATTGGACAAATTCGACTGTTGACTATAGAGATACAAAGTTTTTCAGTGCGTCACGCTGTAGCAATCATATAGGCATTTCACAAGACTCTGTTGATAATATAAACAATGGTGGTGAAATCTACTGTGGCTGGCCCTAAACTGAACTGTGTTTTTTTAATACTACCAAAATTTTCTCAGCAGCCATTCAATCTTGGTCTTGTTGTTCTGGATTTTATACTAGGTTCTTAGGGACAAAGTCACAGATCATCTCTACCTCTCCCACTCTTTCACACCCTCTGTCTCTCACTCTCTCTCTCTACCTAACCCCCATATAGCTCCTGTCTCCCTGCCTGCTCTTGTTGTGGTGTGTTGTGGGCAGTGTCAATTCCAGATTAGACTGCCTAATAAGGTAATATGACCCGGACGATAACAGCCTTTTCCAACTTATAGGAACTGATTATGCTATTGGTATCACAAGCATGGCTCTCTAGGGATATGTTTTCAGAATCGGTACAGCCACCGGGTTTCTTCATGCGTCGCGCTGACAGAAACAAACACCCCCCCCCCACCCCCCCCCCGAGCAGATACCTCAACGGCCCTCAAGGAACTTCACTGGACTCTATGTAAACTGGAAACCATATATCCTGAGGTTGCATTTATTGTAGCTGGGTATTTTAAAAAAGCTAATTTGAGAACAAGGCTACCTAAATTCTACCAGCATATTGACTGTAGCACCCACGCGGGCAATACACTGGACCACTGCTACTCTAACTTCCGCGATGCATACAAGTCCCTCCCCCACCCTCCCTTCGGCAAATCCGACCATGACTCCATCTTGCTCCTACGGTCAGAAACTAAAACAGGATGTACCCGTGACTAGAATCATTCAACGCTGGTCTGACCAATCGGAATCCACGCTTCAAGATTGTTTTAATCACACGGACTGGGAAATTTTCCGGAAAGCCTCAGAGAATAACATTGATTTATACACTAACTCGGTGAGTGAGTTTATAAGGAAGTGCATTAGATGTGTTGTACCCACTGTGACCATTTAAAACGTACCCTAACCAGAAATCGTAGATAGATGGTGGAATTCACACAAAACTGAAAGCGCGAACCACCGCATTCAACCATGGAAAGATGTTGGGGAATATGGCCAAATATAAACAGTGTAGTTATTCCCTCCACAAGGCAAATGATGGGGGTCACCTTGGGGTCATGATAGAGGCTGCACCAAATAAGTGATGTATTATAGTAATTGATTATGCTTATGTTGTATTATTAGAAGGGGAAGAGCTATAAGACCCTCCCCCACTACATTTATAGGGTCCTGGATCACAGATTAGCAATATATGCATTATAAGGTTCAATACTGTTCCACAGTTTGTTTTTAGTCTCTGCCTCTTATAAGAAACGGTCTAAGCAGATGTGTGAGCCATTGCAGTCAAAACAGGGTGTCTGTGAGAAAGCGCCTCAAGGCTTAAAGAGATACATAGACACAGACCCCTGCAGGGGAGTAAATAGATAATAGACAAGTCAGACGTGAATGGATTGGAAAACTGAAAATTACTGCTGAGCCCTTAGAAAACACTGGACAATTGTTCTCTCCTGCAAGTTTGCTTAACTGTATATGCATGGGCTTGGTCTCATAAGTAGAATGTGTTGATGTAGGCAGTTACACCACTAGGGGTTGAATGCAAGTATATTAAAGCAACTTTGACCTTTTTTATTTTGCAGAACTTACTCTGAAACATACGTGCTGTGTTTCCGTTGTCAACTTCTGTCTGCAATTGCATTAATAAAGGTTTGATTGATTTACTTAAAGAAGATATTGTCTGATTGCTGATTTCACCAATAAGCCAATGATTGACAAGGAACAAGGAACCTACCCCAACACAATCAAACAAGCAAAATTCTCCAGGGTATGTTGTGGCATTTAGCTAGTGTGCTGTTATCTAGCATCGCGCTATCTAGCATGCATAGTGTTAGTTAGGACCGTTAGGACACATGGCCGAATTTGGACATGTGCTGGTTAGTTAAAGTGCATTTAGTTAGCATGGCGCTAGATAGCACGTGGTCGGAATTGCATATGTGCTGATAAAAGCTGCTTGTTGGCTGGCTTGGAAATAGTTTGATAACCTGAATTATAGTACAAAGGAAATATGTTTGCCAGCCATGCTTCTAATTAGTATTGGGTTTTAAACCCTTCTTTTTTCCAAAATATATGATTTAAAAACGTAAGAATATTTTAATGATTAATTAGCCTAATCTTGTAAGTAGTAATGTTAGTATATATTTAGTTATTTTACAATTGTTAGTTTGGGTTTAATGAGATGTTATGTTAAACAAACCATGTTATAAAAATGAATTTCGCAGTTAGTAAACAGGTTTACCTAGACAGCACTTATATCTAGAATTTTTGATCAATTTCAGAATAATTTGTTAATAATTAACATATTAACTAATGTGAATAAAAAATGTTTATGCAAACGTTCTTTTTTATATTCTTGGAAATCCAAAAGCATTATTCCCTCAATGGATGAAGTGGAACTATAAGTACTGCAGATTTGACACATCAAATCAACGCATCCTTATTAGACATTACAAATTGAAGCGTGGACATTACGCAAGAACCTGGCCATTACCATGTATCCATCAAGACTGTCTGTGCACCTTTAAAACAGAAATAGCACTCAAGAAGCATTTGACTCAACACCGAAGAAATGTTCATGAAACAGTTACTGCTTGAATAAAATGTGACCTCTGTCATTTTTCTGAGCCCTGTAATGTTAAGCAGTACTTTTCTCGTTTGAAAAGTCATTTCAACAATAAGGATTATATGCAAGAAGAGATTCAGAAAATTAGTCCTGAGTGGGTAACTGTTGATGCAGCAACGATGACTACTTTCTCATTAAGAAGAAAGGAGATTGTGGAAGATGAGCCCCTTGTGATTGACATTAAATCTAGATGGCCAGCACTGTTCACAGACAGACAAGTAAGTGCTTATTTAAAATCTGCAAAAGATCCAATAACATTTTCTGTGATTGTTGAAACTAACAATATACTCAATTTCTCATACAGTACCTCAAGAGCTTGTCTCCCTTCAGACCTTTGTGCATTTTGAGATGAAGGTGATTAGAGGACACAAGGAACTACATAAGTAATTAATGTAATACGCTTTCCAAAAATGTATTCCTTTTATCTGTAGTGCTCTCAGGCTGGATGTAAAAATCATAACTCTGACTGTTTATAGGTCACACAAATGCAGGGCTCTATACAGTGTAAGTGTTCAGTCACATTTTCTGATGTCAATTATGGCTATAAACCATTGCTGTTTTCAAAGTATTTCTGTCATTTAGTTTCATAGCTTGACTCTGAATCCCTTAACTTTATTTAACAATGAGCGCAGTGGCAGTCACTAGACTTAGCTAGTTTTCATGTTTCCTAGCTATGTATATTTTAATCACATGCTTCCGGGTTTTTCAGTGTTAGTTTCAGTTTAAATTGCAAAATCAAGATATATTTCCCCCAAATCAGTTTAAGTACTGTAGCTCCATTACCATGGTAACCCTTTGGTCTGAAAGTGGCAGCGGATAATTTTAATCACTTTCCTACATTAAATGCTTATAGTGTTTTTTTTAACAAGTGTTTATTGAGTTTTGTAGCAATGTAATTGGCTATTTTGCTTGATGGCCTTAGTGCCCTGGTTGATTGTTTTGGTGCACTGGCTGTTTAGGCACCCCCTTAAGGCCTTGTCCCTAAATGTCACGTCCTGACCAGTAGAGGGGGTAGTTGGGTCAGGACGTGGCAGATGGGAGTGTGTGTTTGTTATTGTTTCATTGATTTTGGCCGTGTGACTTCCAATCAAGCACAGCTGTAGAGGGTTGTGGTTGATTGGGAGTCACACATAAGGTGCCTACTTTGCCTTGTGGGGTTGTGGGTGGTTGTTTTTTGCACTGCTTTTATAGCCTGCAGAACTGTCACTGGTGTCACCCTTTTGTGTTGTTCCTGTGGATGCTCTACTCCTTTTGTTTTGGTAATAAAAAGATGAGTATTCACATACCTGCTGCGCCTTGGTCTTCTCTCCATGACAACTGTTGTTACAGAACCACCCACCAAACCAGGACCAAGCAGCAGAAGAGGAGGAAGCCACAGGAGAGAAAAAAGGAGGAATGGACCTGGCAAGACGAGAGAAAATTCTGGGAGGACAAGTTAAGGGAGCTAAGGGAACCCGAGAGGCAGCCCCAAGATTTTTTTTGGGGGGGGGGCACACGGGTAGTTTGGCCAGGCCAGGGAAGAGCCGTAAGCCAGCTACTCGTGACTACAGGGAGGTGCGTATGAGGTGGAGGGCGCCATGTTACGCTGAGGTACGCACCATCTCGCCGATACGGACGCACAGCCCAGTCCGCCCGGTACCAGCCCCACGCATCAGGAGTCTGGTGCGTCGGCCCAGCCTCGCCAGTCAACAGTCACCAGAGCTGCCCGCCAGTCGACAGTCAGAGCTGCCCGCCAGTCAACCATCACCAGAGCTGCCCGCCAGTCAACAGTCGTCAGAGCTGCCCGCCAGTCAACAGTCGTCAGAGCTGCCCGCCAGTCAACAGTCGTCGGAGCTGCCCGCCAGTCAACAGTCGTCGGAGCTGCCCGCCAGTCAACAGTCGTCGGAGCTGCCCGCCAGTCAACAGTCGCCGGAGTGGTCAGACTGCGCTGAACTGCCGGAGTGGTCAGACTGCGCTGAACTGCCGGAGTGGCCAGACTGCCCTGTACTGCCAGAGTGGCCAGACTGCCTTGTACTGCCAGAGTGGCCAGACTGCCTTGTACTGCCAGAGTGGCCAGACTGCCTTGTACTGCCAGAGTGGCCAGACTGCCCTGTACTGCCAGAGTGGCCAGACTGCCCTGTACTGCCAGAGTGGCCAGACTGCCCTGTACTGCCAGAGTGGCCAGACTGCCCTGTACTGCCAGAGTGGCCAGACTGCCCTGTTCTGCCAGAGTGGCCAGACTGCCCTGTTCTGCCAGAGTGGCCAGACTGCCCTGTTCTGCCAGAGTGGCCAGACTGCCCTGTTCTGCCAGAGTGGCCAGACTGCCCTGTTCTGCCAGAGTGGCCAGACTGCCCTGTTCTGCCAGAGTGGCCAGACTGCCTGTTCTGCCAGAGTGGCCAGACTGCCCTGTTCTGCCAGAGTGGCCAGACTGCCCTGTTCTGCCAGAGTGGCCAGACTGCCCTGTTCTGCCAGAGTGGCCAGACTGCCCTGTTCTGCCAGACTGCCCTGTTCTGCCAGAGTGGCCAGACTGCCCTGTTCTGCCAGAGGTGCCCGCCTGCCCTGATCTGCCAGGGTGCCCGGCCTGTCCGGTCCAGCCCGAGTGGTCCTCCTGCCCTCCGGTCCAGCCCGAGTGGTCCTCCTGCCCTCCGGTCCAGCCCGAGTGGTCCTCCTGCCCTCCGGTCCAGCCCGAGTGGCCCTCCTGCCCTCCGGTCCAGCCCGAGTGGCCCTCCTGCCCTCCGGTCCAGCCCGAGTGGCCCTCCTGCCCTCCGGTCCAGCCCGAGTGGCCCTCCTGCCCTCCGGTCCAGCCCGAGTGGCCCTCCTGCCCTCCGGTCCAGCCCGAGTGGCCCTCCTGCCCTCCGGTCCAGCCCGAGTGGCCCTCCTGCCTTCCGGCCCAGCCCGAGTGGCCCTCCTGCCTTCCGGCCCAGCCCGAGTGGCCCTCCTGCCCTCCGGCCCAGCCCGAGTGGCCCTCCTGCCCTCCGGCCCAGCCCGAGTGGCCCTCCTGCCCTCCGGCCCAGCCCGAGTGGCCCTCCTGCCCTCCGGCCCAGCCCGAGTGGCCCTCCTGCCCTCCGGCCCAGCCCGAGTGGCCCTCCTGCCCTCCGGCCCAGCCCGAGTGGCCCTCCTGCCCTCCGGCCCAGCCCGAGTGGCCCTCCTGCCCTCCGGCCCAGCCCGAGTGGCCCTCCTGCCCTCCGGCCCAGCCCGAGTGGCCCTCCTGCCCTCCGGCCCAGCCCGAGTGGCCCTCCTGCCCTCCGGCCCAGCCCGAGTGGCCCTCCTGCCCTCCGGCCCAGCCCGAGTGGCCCTCCTGCCTTCCGGCCCAGCCCGAGTGGCCCTCCTGCCTTCCGGCCCAGCCCGAGTGGCCCTCCTGCCTTCCGGCCCAGCCCGAGTGGCCCTCCTGCCTTCCGGCCCAGCCCGAGTGGCCCTCCTGCCTTCCGGCCCAGCCCGAGTGGCCCTCCTGCCTTCCGGCCCAGCCCGAGTGGCCCGCATGCCTTCCGGCCCAGCCCGAGTGGCCCGCATGCCTTCCGGCCCAGGCCGAGTGGCCCGCATGTCTTCCGACCCAGCCAGAGTGGTCCGTCTGCCAGGGTCAGCCCGAGTGGCCCGTCTGCCCGGCGCAGCTATCGGCGCCAACAAAGTGGGCGACGCCGAAGGTGGAGCGAGGTCCACGTCCTGCACCTGAACCACCTCCAGGATAGGTGGGTTGGGGAGGGAGGGTGTAGCACAGTGCCGTCGGTGACGGCAGCCACCCTCCCTTCCCTCCCTTATTGTTTAGGTGTTAAATTTTGTTGGGGATTTTCTTGTTTTCCTTTTTTTTAGGTGCATCCCGGCGTCTGCACCTTGAGGGGGGGGTACTGTCACGTCCTGACCAGTAGAGGGGGTAGTTGGGTCAGGACGTGGCAGATGGGAGTGTGTGTTTGTTATTGTTTCATTGATTTTGGCCGTGTGACTTCCAATCAAGCACAGCTGTAGAGGGTTGTGGTTGATTGGGAGTCACACATAAGGTGCCTACTTTGCCTTGTGGGGTTGTGGGTGGTTGTTTTTTGCACTGCTTTTATAGCCTGCAGAACTGTCACTGGTGTCACCCTTTTGTGTTGTTCCTGTGGATGCTCTACTCCTTTTGTTTTGGTAATAAAAAGATGAGTATTCACATACCTGCTGCGCCTTGGTCTTCTCTCCATGACAACTGTTGTTACACTAAAATTCCTTCTCTGGTATGTTATGCTCTTCAAACAGGTTGTTCTGGAGTTCATGAGACTGGTGTCTGTGGACCTCAAGGAGACATTTTATGAAGGCCTGGACAGTCATCTTTCCAAGCTCCTTGATTTCTACCGGGCCAAGAGTGGTGGAGGGATGGAGCTAAAACACCTTATGGACAGTCTTGACAAAGACGTAGGTTCAATTATATTGACAAACAGTTATTATCTACGTTTTGGTGTATTGATAATTGCTACTTTTTTAAATACAAATCAATATTGGGGATGAGACCGTAACATTGACAACCACATTAACAATGTTGTAAAACAGTCAATTGTGCTTTTGTTGTTAGAGTTCCAATCAAAGAAAGAGAGAGGCTGTGCTCCAAGGCTTGCCATACTTCCTGCGAGAAGACCCTACCATTTTTTGAAGACATGTGAGGTATACAACCCTACAACATAACCTTATGCTTTCTCCCAGGAGTGACATTTCCTATGAATCATGATGCACTATAACATTCAATGGAGTCAAGTTGAATGTCTGTCGCCATCAGAAGTGATTATAACACAGAGGCCAAATCAAATATACAGTATATAAGGACATTTATTTTAGCAATGTTTTTATTTGTTTTACTTTTGCTCAACCTTTCTCCCTTGCTAGACATTCAGTTGAGAATAGTGATTTAGCATGCTTTTTGTCCAGAAGAAACAATCTTTATCTTGGACTGCCAAGCAAAAATCAGGACCATACATTAAACACAATACTAGGTTTTGGCAATAATACCTAACTACCATGTAAACAACTATTGATAGCTGTTGTCGACGGTTGTGAAATGTAAGTATGCTCAAGTTTTAGCATATTTGAATGTATCACACATCCCTGGTGTAAGGCAGCACACAATACTGCAGTGCCCTTAGTGATATGTCTAATTCCCTATTGTTAGACAATTAACATAATTAAAGTGGCACTGTGAGGAATTCCAAATTCTATACAAAAGCTGTAAAAATAATATAAAAAGTGATTTTGACAGGACAATTAATCCCTACACCATGCAGTGCTGATTTTTCCATTTGAACAAGAATTGCAATCAGTTTTGCTGCTTCAACATTGTTCGTCAGTTGGCTCGCGCCGGTCCGTCTTCAAAATAAACTTTGCATTTTAGGCTGTGCTTTTGTGTAACAAATTAATTGCTTATTGTAGGGAATCATTGTCCTATCTAAACTGTTTATATTTTTTAAATATCTAGAAATATAGTTTTTACAGCTTTTGTAAGCTGGTCATTTAAAAAGAAAGTAGTAGAGGTGGAATTATACACAGTGCACCTTTAATATAATGAATGTTGTAGAAAGAGCTGATTGCCAAAACAGCACTGAATGATAGATGAGGCTTTACATGGTTTTCCCCCTCATTTTCAGTGTTGGATGACCATGGGCCTTTGCGGCACTATAGTGGACAATCAATTGATTTTTGCAAATAGGAAAAGAACAGACATGTTTTACCTCAACTAAGAACGCATTCTATCACGACCAGGGAGCAATCATGGTTGACTGAGGTGCTTAAGGGCCATGCTTGTTTACTGGTGCCATGCTCTTGACCACTAGGCTACCTGCCACCCCACTTGCCTGCATCAATATGCAACAGTACATTTTCAGACAGTTTCACAGAAAAATTGTATAGGAGGATGTTTTGTAAGGCAATGCCTCTAATCTTTGCGTATTATGTTCGGTTTTTCAGAAGACAACTGATTCTGAGGGAGTCACCCGCGGAATGAAAATCCGTATCCTTTTACCTAGGTGTCTGGTTAGACTGTAAACTCTCCTTCCAGACTCACATCAATCATCTCCAATCCAAAGTTAAATCTAGAATTGGCTTCCTATTTCGCAACAAAGCATCCTTCACTCATGCTGCCAAACATACCCTCGTAAAACTGACCATCCTACCAATCCTCGACTTCGGCGATGTCATTTGCAAAATAGCCTCCAATACCCTACTCAACAAGCTGGATGCAGTCTATCACAGTGCCATCTGTTTTGTCACCAAAGCCCCATATACTACCCACTACTGTGACCTGTACGCTCTCGTTGGCTGGCCTTCGCTACATAATAGTCGCCAAACACATTGGCTCCAGGTCATCTACAAGACCCTGCTAGGTAAAGTCCCCCCTTATCTCCGCTCACTGGTCACCATAGCAGCACCCACCTGTAGCACGCGCTCCAGCAGGTATATCTCTCTGGTCACCCCTAAAGCCAACTCCTCCTTTGGTCGTCTCTCCTTCCAGTTCTCTGCTGCCAATGACTGGAACGAACTACAAAAATCTCTGAAACTGGAAACACTTATCTCCCTCACTAGCTTTAAGCACCAGCTATCAGAGCAGCTCCCAGATCACTGCACCTGTACATAGCCCATCTATAATTTAGCCCAAACTACTACCTCTTCCCCTACTGTATTTATTTATTTTATTTATTTTGCTCCTTTGCACCATATTATTTATATTTTAACTTTGAACTTTCTTCAAACTACAAATCTACCATTCCAGTGTTTTACTTGCTATACTTTATTTACTCTGCCACCATGGCCTTTTTTTGCCTTTACCTCCCTTATCTCACATCATTTGCTCACATTGTATAGTCTTATTTTTTTTTCTTCTACTACTTCATTGATTGTATGTTGTTTTACTCCATGTGTAACTCTGTGTTTTTGTATGTTGTCGAACTGCTTTGCTTTATCTTGGCCAGGTCGCAATTGTAAATGAGAACTTGTTCTCAACTTGCCTACCTGGTTAAATAAAGGTGAAATAAATAAAAAAATAAAAAAGTTGTGGATGGAGCTGCAGCAGATGACACAATGCCAGCTGACAATGTGGACGTTGACCTTGTGATAGAAGAGCAGGTGATCATACATGAGCTTCACAATGTCCCAAATGCCTTTGACACTTTGATTGGACTTCTTTATTGTCTGAACATGAATTACTCAAAATGTTTGAGGTACACTTTTGAGGTAGCTCAGAAAATATTCTTGAAGATTGGTACAGAAAACTGTAAAGCAAAAGTGCATGGGCTGAAGAACCGTCTTCTTCGTTAAGACAACTAATTGGTGTGTTTTTGTTTTACTCACGGTAGTTGAGTTAAAACCTGTTGGGGCTAGGGGGCAGTATTTGCATGGCCGGATAAAAAAACGTACCCGATTAAATCTGGTTACTACTCTTGCCCAGAAACGAGAATATGCATATAATTAGTATATTTGGATAGAAAACACTCTAAAGTTTCTAAAACTGTTTGAATGGTGTCTGTGAATATAACAGAACTCATATGACAGGCCAAAACCTGAGAAAATTCCATGCAGGAAGTGCCCTGTCTGACAATTTGTTGTCCTTCTGTTGCATCTCTATCGATATTACAGCATCTGTGCAGTTATGTGACAATTTCTAAGGCTTCCATTGGCTCTCTAAAGCGTTCAGAAAGCGGAATGACGTGTCTCCTGTCTCTGGGCAAAGTACAGAAGCAGAGTTTGTAAGTGGCCTGCCTGGGGACAGTGAGACTGAGATGCGCGTTCACGAGACTTCTCAATTTTTGAATGAATACAACGTTGTCCGGTTGGAATATTTTTACAAGAAAAATAGCATAAAATTGGATTTTAAACAGCGTTTGACATGCTTCTAAGTACGGTAATGGAATATTTTGAATTTTTTTGTCACGAAATGCGCTCGCGCGTTACCCTTCGGATAGTGACCTGAATGCACGAACAAAACGGAGGTATTTGGATAGAACTATGGATTATTTGGAACCAAAACAACATTTGTGGTTGAAGTAGAAATCCAATCTGAGCGCAATCTGACGAAGAACAGCAAAGGTAATCCAATTTTTCTAATAGAAATTCTGAGTTTAGGTTGCCCCAAACTTGCTGGGTGTCAAATTAGCAAGCCTGTGATGGCCGAGCTATGTACTCAGAATATTGCAAAATGTGCTTTCGCCCAAAAGCTATTTTAAAATCTGACATAGCGTTTGCATAAAGGAGTTCTGTATCTATAATTCTTAAAATAATTGTTATGTATTTTGTCAACGTTTATCATGAGTAATTTAGTAAATTCACCGGAAGTTTGCGGTGGGTATGCTAGTTCTGAACATCACATGCTAATGTAAAAAGCTGGTTTTTGATATAAATATGAACTTGATTGAACAAAACATGCATGTATTGTATAACATAATGTCCTAGGAGTGTCATCTGATGAAGATCATCAAACGTTAGTGCTGCATTTAACTGTGGTTTTGGTTTTTGTGACATATATGCTTGCTTGAAAATGGCTGTGTGATTATTTTTGGCAGGGTACTCTCCTGACATAATCTAATGTTTTGCTTTCGCTGTAAAGCCTTTTTGAAATCAGACAATGTGGTTAGATTAACGAGAGTCTTGTCTTTAAAATGGTGTAAAATAGTCATATGTTTGAGAAATTGAAGTTATAGCATTTTTTAGGTATTTTTATTTCGCGCCACGCAATTCCACTGGCTGTTGAATAGAGTGGGATGCTAACGTCCCACTGGCCCAGAGAGGTTAAACCCTTTACAATGAAGTTAAGTTATTTGGATTTTTACGAATTATCCTTCAAAGACAGGGTCACGTGGGTGTCAGGTAAACATCTGTCTGACCAAAGAAGTTATAATGAGGTGAAGGAAGGTTCACTCGTCTTTCCAGTAAACTTCCAGATGTGAATGAAGGGAAGTGAATGATCGTAGAAGACACCCCCCCCCCCTTCAACATGCATAATGCAAACAGACCAAACTCATCTTGTCTCCCTCTTATTATCTTTGGTTGGCGCAAAAAACAAACATGGTGGCGTGCACAAACTACCCCTTGTCGGATTACTTTCGATTTCTAGTAAATGTTTTACTAAATTATTTCGATCAATGTTGAGCTCACTGATGTGATGAATTATAAATAGTAATTGCTATTAGCTAATTCATATTGTGATCTCTGTCAACTAAGAGATATAAAAATATGACCGCTTGTGTTACTTCAATATTTCCTCTGTTAGCGATAGAACTAATGTAACCTACATTTTTTGGTTTGGATGATTGTGTTATGCTGTCATTACTTTGTCATTACTTCTGTGAATGTCACATAACTCTGTAAGGACTGTGTTTGTGCAAAATGTTTCTGTGTGTGGCTAGCTCAAATGCTGACTGTTGCGCCTTCCTAGAGCCAAGAAAATGTCACGTTACAGCAGAGATGCTGTATTTTTGATAGAGATGCCCTAGAAGAAGAACAAATTGTCAGACAGGGCACTTCCTGTATAGACTCTTCTCAGGTTTTGGCCTGTCATATGAGTTCTGTTATATTCACAGACACCATTCAAACAGTTTTAAAAACGTTAGAGTGTTTTCTATCCAAATCTACTAATTATATGCATATTCTAGTTTCTGGGCAGGAGTAGTAACCAGATTAAATCGGGTACGTTTTTTATCCGGCCGTGAAAATACTGCCCCCTATCCCAAACAGGTTAATAGTATAGTTATTTATTTATGTGTGGCATGCTTGACTTGCTCATAGCCACAGTGTAGCACCACCAGCCAAACAGCTTGAGAACTCTGTGTTACAATATCTCAATATGAAGTAGGCTTGACTTAAGTGCATGTTGATTGAACAAGGATTGTAAATGGTTAACTCTTAAATGTGGCTTTAGAGCAGATAAATCACACTTTAATGTTGTTTCAACTTGTTATTTCCAGTCATCTAGTTGCGTGGCCTTTTTCAATTTCAGAGCACTTAACATGTCACGTTATCCTAGCTTAGACAATTTTGTTATATAAACTTGAAATGTAGCTATCATAACTGTGTTACTATTTATGATAACTTTATTAAAAGTTGACATAACAAAATTGGAAAAAGATTCAACTCAGAGTAGTAAGTTATAATGGCAAATGGTTAACTCTTTTATAAATTGAAGTAACTGGCTTTAGTTCAGAACTCTTGCGTTAAGGTTGTTTCACCTTCTAGTGATCAAGTTGCGTGGCCTTTTTCAAGCTCAGAGCATTTAACATGTCACGTTATCACGTTATCCTTGCATAGACCATTTTGTTGTGTAAACTTTAAATGTAGTTATGATAGCTGTATTACTAGTTACAATAACTTAATTGAAAATTGACTTAACAAAGTTAAATTAATTCAACTAAAAATCAGTTATACTGACATGATGGTATGGACTTAAATATTTTCTTATTTGTCAACATAAATGTTTCTTTAGCTATGATAACTCAACATTTATTGTTGAGGTAATAAATATTTAAGTTGATTCAAATGAGAATAGTAAGTTACACTGAAAAATGAAGCAGTGGATTTAACTGTCTTATTTGTCAACAATAATGTAGCTTTAGTTATTAGAACTCCACATTTATTGTTAACATAACAAATATGAAAGTTGATTCAAATAATAATATCAAGTTAAATTAATAAACATCAAATTAACCGTCTATTGTTAGTCAAAATACATTTTATAAAAGCTAGGATAATGTGAAATGTGAAGTACTCTGAGCTTGAAAAATGCCATGCAACTAGATCACTGGAAATAATAAGTTGAAACAATAAATATTTTTTTGCAGTGTAGGGGTAATGTAAGTGAAATGTTGTTCAAAATAATATAATGTATAATGAACGCATAAGCAAGCAGCTTCAAGTAAAGTGAAACTGTAACATTGGTCGTCTTAAGGGGACCAAGACGCGGTGTGTGAAGTGCTCATATTCACTTTTATTTAACTCTCAATCAACAAAACAACAAAACGACCGTAAACAGTCCTGTCAGGTGCAACATACACAAAACAGGAACCAACCACCCACAAAACACAGAAAAAAACACCCCTACTAAATAGGACCTTCAATTAGAGGTAACGAGGAACAGCTGCCTCCAATTGAAGGTCAACCCAAGAAACTTAAACATAGAAATAGACATACTAGAATAAAAATAGAAATATACTAACATAGAACATAAACCAAAACCCCCTAAACACATGAAACAAACACCCCCTGCCACGCCCTGACCAAACTATAATAACAAATAACACCCTTTACTGGTCAGGACATGACAGAAACACAGTGGGGTAAACCTTTTTATTACAGTCAATGGGAAAATACACAATGTAGAATACAAGTTGTTACAGCAACTGTAAGTGAAATTACACTGTACTTTCAATGCAATTACATTTCACAGGATATATCAAAATGTCAGTTATGTTATAAAGAAAAGTATCTTAACTACAATGTTCCTATACAGGAACAAGCAACTTAATGTAAAGTGAAGCACATTGATTACTCATGTGATTACTATGTCGTTACTATGTTGCAACAATGGCAGACACCCATTACAGTACTTGTAGTTGTGATCAAAGGGAATCAATCTCAATCTAGGAAGAATGTTGTTACAGCACCTTTAAATGTAATTACTATGTACTTTCAATATTATTAACCATTTTGCAGGGTATATAACATTTTCAGCTATTACAATGTTGTTATAAAGAAAAGTATTGTAACTACAATGTTTCTACACAGGAACAAGCAACTTAATGTAAAGTGAAATGTACTGTAAATTACTCATGCAATTACTATGTAGCTACTATGTTACAACTATGGCAGACACCCTATACAGTACTTGTAGTTGTGATCAAAGGGCATCCATCTCAATCTAAGAAAAAATGTTGTTACAGCACATTTAAGTGTAATTACTATATACTTTCAACATTATTCAATATTTTGCAGGGTATATCAACATTTGTTATTACAAGGTCTTTTTAAAGAACATTTTCATAACTACAATGTTTCTACACAGGAACAAGCAATTTAATGTAAAGTGAAACGCATTTTATTTACTCGTGTAATTATGTAGGTACCACATTACAAAGTGTTTTTGATTGTAGTAGGTGAAGTTTGGTAATACACTTTCTTGAGGGTTGGTGCATAGCCTGTTGATCAGACAGTGATATGTTTGGAAGCAATGGAATCCAGAGACTCCCGTTTTATGTGATATCAAACATTTTTACATGGAGTGACCCAAAAAACACTAGCAACAACATGCTTGAAACACATTCATTTGCTGTAGAATCGTAGTTCCAAAGACATCGTATTGGTTGATATTAATTAAAAGTTGAGATTCTGTTGGTTTCGACAAAATAGATCTGGCAGGGGTTGCGTGCATTTAAAGGTCTGGTATTGATCGCTATTTAAATTGACTCGGCAAAGTACCTGGCACACAAATGCTACCACACTTGAAATTGGTTGGATATTTCTTTATTTTTTTCTTATATAAATCACAAAATATTTGGAATTTAATGTCCTTGAGGCACTGTGCAACAAACAACTCATCTGTAAGTATTCTATTCACATTGAAATGAAATGGAAAGGTCTCAGTTATAACTCGGGTAGTTCATCACAGTAGGCTCTTTTTGAAAGACAACATTGACCCTACTTACGAGACAAACAATGTCTGATCTTACAGCTTGGAATGATCTTGACAAAACATTTCCTCTAGGGGGTGCATGCTAAGAGTGAAAATCTCCCAGCTGGTACTAATTGGATGTCTTTGAACAGTTGAGAGATTACTCCTTATTTTCTTTACCCAACCAGTACATCCACTCAATAAAATGGAGATGCTTCTTCAAACTTTCTTTTGGTCCGATTGCCCCTTAGCCTCTAGACCTGTCCCTTTATTGTCTGCCACACTCTTTCCATGTGTTGCGTTTGACATCCTGTGTGAGGATCCACAGAGTTGTTTGTGTGGTTGACTGTCTGGTGATTGTAACCCAGCCTATTCAGAGACCTGACATACGCTCTCCAGAAGTTGCTCAGAATGGTGGAACCTCTTCGCAGATGTCGTCTGATGATAGAGATATGGGTTCCTGTGAACGGTTTTCCACCATTTTAAGAACTGGGTGCTGTCTGTTGTGTTTGACCTCCATCATCCCAAACACCCAACCCTGTCTTTTCCACGTTGTCCCCGTCCTTCCACGATTGTACTGAAAGACGGGAACAAGTGCATATTGTTATTTTTTGACAGGGAGTTGGCCAGTGGTTAGTCACGCCTTGGAATGGCGAGAGATCAGTAAATCCATGGGAACTAACATAATGTTACTTATGACACAAGCTAAGGTCTGATGGTTGAAGTGTATAATGTTGAAAGACCCAAAACATGATCCTAAGAAACATCACTGATTATGTGTCCAAGAGCACAGATATGTATGTATTCATCAAATAATTCAGTATAGGAAATGGGTAAGTCCTCTAATTTTTTTTATCCATATCAGTATATCTGCTGAGGAGTACTTTAAAAGGCAACGGATTACCTTAAGTGAAATATATCAACAAATGATCTCTCAGTTGCCAAGCCCAGATAATGAATGTTACTACAACAAAAACATTATAATGCTGTACCTTTCCCTTGTGAGAGAACTTATATTAATCTATCACCATGTCACGTTCTTCGTCGTCTGATAATGAGAAATCACTGTCGGAGAAAGTGGACCAATACGCAGCGGGTTGCGTGCTCAACATCATATTTATTAAATACGTTGAACACGGAAAAACAAGAAATGCAGAAAACACGACAGGAGACAGTTTTGCAGGCTATGACAACTAGCAGTGCAAAAGACAACTACCCACAAAACCCCAGGTGAAAACAAGCTCCTTATATATGACTCTCAATCAGGAACAACGAAGTACAGCTGTTCCTGATCGAGAGCCACAGACAACAAAGAAATACACAAACCAGAAAACCCTAGAATACCAATAACCAGAACATACACCCAAAACCCTGGAACACATAAATAAAACACCCCTCTACAATACACACAACCCCCGGACCACATAAAACAAATACCCTCTGCCACGTCCTGACCAAACTACAATAACAAATACTCCCTCTACCCCCCCCAAAGGTGCATACCCCGAATGCAACTAAAAAACAAAAAACAACCAAAAAATAAACCCCTAACTAAAGGGAGGGAAGGGAGGGTGGCTGCCGTCAACACCTGTGCAACACCCCCCCTCCCCAACGCACCTATACTGGAGGTGGCTCAGGTTCTGGTCTACTGCCCTCCAGACTGTAGGCAGACTCGCTTGGTTCCGGGCCGTAGGCAGACTCATTCGGTTCCGAGCTGTAGGCAGACTCACACAGTTCGGAGTTATAGTCAGACTCACACAGTTCGGAGTTATAGACAGACTCACTCGGTTCCGGACCGCAGGCAGACTCACTCGGTTCCGGACCGCAGGCAGACTCACTCGGTTTCGGACCGCAGGCAGACTCACTCGGTTCCGGACCGCAGGCAGACTCACTCGGTTCCGGACCGCAGGCAGACTCATTCGGTTCCGAGCTGTAGGCAGACTCACACAGTTCGGAGTTATAGTCAGACTCACACAGTTCGGAGTTATAGACAGACTCACTCGGTTCCGGACCGCAGGCAGACTCACTCGGTTCCGGACCGCAGGCAGACTCACTCGGTTCCGGACCGCAGGCAGACTCACTCGGTTCCAGATCGCAGGCAGACTCACTCGGTTCTGGATCGCATGCAGACTCACTAGGTTCCGGACTGCATGCAGACTCACTCGGTTCCGGACTGCAGGCAGACTCACTTAGTTCTGGACTGCAGGCAGACTCACTCGGTTCCGGACTGCAGGCAGACTCACACGGTTCCGGATCGCAGGCAGACTCACTCGGTTCCGGACTGCAGGCAGACTCACTCGGTTCCGGACTGCAGGCAGACTCACTCGGTTCCGGACTGCAGGCAGACTCACTCGGTTCCGGACTGCAGGCAGACTCACTTAGTTCTGGACTGCAGGCAGACTCACTCGGTTCCGGACTGCAGGCAGACTCACACGGTTCCGGATCGCAGGCAGACTCACTCGGTTCCGGACTGCAGGCAGACTCACTCGGTTCCGGACTGCAGGCAGACTCACTCGGTTCCGGACTGCAGGCAGACTCACTCGGTTCCGGACTGCAGGCAGACTCACTCGATTCCGGACTGTAGACCCATTCACCCCTCTCCGAACTGTGGGCCGTCTCACTCGGTTCTGCACAGTGGGCCGTCTCCCTTGGTTCCGAACTGTAGGCCGTCTCACTCAGTTCTGCACAGTGGGCCGTCTCCCTTGGTTCCGAACTGTAGGCCGTCTCACTCGGTTCCGGGCTTAACACTCTTACCGGATACTCATGACGGGGTACCGTTGTCGGATACTCTGGACGGGGCACTGTTGCCGAATACTCTGGATGGGACACTGTCGTCGGATACTCTGGACGGGGAACTGTTTCCGAATACTCTGGATGGGGCACTGTCGTCGGATACTCTGGACGAGGCACTGTTTCCGGACACTCTGGACAGGCCACTGTTTCCGGACACTCGAGGCTGGGCTGACGCACTGGAAGCCTGATGCGTGGGACTGGTAGTGGAGGTACCAGCCTGGGGACACGCACATCAGGGCTAGTGCGGGAAGCAGGAACTGGCCGAGTGGAACTGGTATTACGCACTAGAAGCCTGATGCGTGGTGCTGGTCATGGAAGTGCCAGTTTGGGAACACGCTCCTCATGGCTAGTGCGAGGAGTGGGAACAGGCTGAGTAGGACTAGGCTGACTCTCTGGAAGCTTGATGCGTGGTGCTGGTACTGGGCGTGCCAGACTAGGGGTTCGCACTTCCGGGTCAGCACGAGAGGCAGGAACTGGAAATACTGGGCCATGGAGGCGCACAGGCGGTCTTGATCGCACCTCCTGCACAACCCGTCCTGGCTGGATGGAATTAGTAGCCCTGTACAAGCGGGGTGCTGGTACAGGGCGAACTGGGCTGTGCAGGTTGCCGTGCGTAGAGTGGCCGTAGGGTAGCCTGGTCCTAGGAGGCGCACCGGTGACCAGACGCCCTGCGCAGGCATCCTCCTACCAGGCTGGATGCCCACTCTAGCACGGCATCTGCGAGGGGCTGGAATAACTCACACTGGACTGTGCGTGCGTATGGGCGAGATCGTGCGCACTTCTTCAAAACTCAGCACCCTCCACTCCATACGGTCCTCCATATAAACACGGGTAGCTGGCTTATGGCTCATCCTTGGCCCAGCCAAACTACCCGTGTGCCCCCGCCCAAAAAATTATTGGGGGTGCCTCTCGTGCTTCTCCCTCAGCGCGTACAAGGCCTCGTACCTCCGCCTCTCCGCCTTGGCTGCCTCGATTTCTTCCCGTGGGCGACGGAATTCCTTAGCCTGGTGCCAAGGTCCAGCCTCGTCCAGAATTTCCTCCCATGTCCATTTCTCCCAATAGTCTATATCAAAATCCCTTCGCTCCTTACTCCGCTGCTTGGTCTATTTGTGGTGGGTTGTTTTTGTCACGGGTATCGTAATGTAAAGACCAAGGCGCAGGGGGTTGCGTGCTCAACATCATATTTATTAAATACGTTGAACACGGAAAAACAAGAAATGCAGAAAACACGACAGGAGACAGTTTTGCAGGCTATGACAACTAGCAGTGCAAAAGACAACTACCCACAAAACCCCAGGGGAAAACAAGCTCCTTATATATGACTCTCAATTAGGAACAACGAAGTACAGCTGTTCCTGATCGAGAGCCACACAGACAACAAAGAAATACACAAACCAGAAAACCCTAGAATACCAATAACCAGAACATACACCCAAAACCCTGGAACACATAAATAAAACACCCCTCTACAATACACACAACCCCCGGACCACATAAAACAAATACCCTCTGCCACATCCTGACCAAACTACAATAACAAATACTCCCTCTACTGGTCAGGACACCATCAATCTCCGTAGAGAGCTTGATCCAATTTGGAAACCCTTCCTCCTCTTGCACCTCCTCAGTGTTTTATTGCAGACCTTCAATAATGAGAAGTATGACAAATGTTAGTGATATGAGAAGACTTGAGTGCCCCAGGGAGGCATGACCATCAACTCCTATAGGATGGGCACCGAAATGAAATCTCACTTAGGGTTCTAAATCATCTTGAGCTGAAACTGCGCCTGTCTCATGTGGAAATACACTTTAATGGAAGTTGTCATAAAATAACAGAGTTTGAGTTTGTCTGTTGTTGCGATTTGCACTTTGATGCACTGTAAACATTTTAATATTTGATAAACACTCAGCCTAGTCAGCAAAACATGCTTTTTAAAATTCAGACAAATTGAGTAATCAAAGTAATAACTGACAGATTGATTATCAGAATAGTTGTTAGTTGCAGCTCTAAAAACAGTACTCAAAACAGTACTCAAAACACATTTGTAACAGATTTTACTTAATTTGCCTGAATAGTAAATTAGGGCACCAACATGGCTCGACACCCCTCGACACCCCAGTCGAGCCATGCGGCCCTTCCCGGCCTGCCACCATGACAAGTAACCTAAACACCTGTGGGAAACACTGGTCAGGATGGGTGGCAAAGGAAGCTAAATGTGGAACATCTTGGAGAGTCCCTTTAAACTGTCCAGTAAATAATGCATAAAATATCCCTAAAGCCTGATTATTAAAAACACCCTTTTAAGTAGAGGTCGACCGATTAATCTGTATGGCCAATTAATTAGGGACGATTTCAAGTTTTCATAACAATCAGTAATCGGCATTTTTGGCCGCCGATTATGACCGATTACATTGCATTCCATGAGGAAACTGCATGGCAGGCTGACCACCTGCGAGTGCAGCAAGGAGCCAAGGTAAGTTGCTAGCTAGCATTAACCTTATCTTATAAAAAACAATCAATCTTCACATAATCACTAGTTAACTACACATGGTTGATGATATTACTAGGTTAACTAGCTTGTCCTGCGTTGCATATAATCAATGCGGTGCCTGTTAATTTATCATCGAATCACAGCCTACTTCGCCAAACGGGGGATGATTTAACAAAAGCGCATTCGAGAAAAAAGCACAATCGTTGCACGAATGTACCTAACCATAAACATCAATGCCTTTCTTAAAATCAATACACAGAAGTATATTTTTTTTAAACATGCATATTTAGTTAAAATAAATTCATGTTAGCAGGAAATATTAACTAGGGAAATTGTGTCACTTCTCTTGCACAGAGTCAGGGTATATGCAACAGTTTGGGCCGCCTGGCTCGTTGCGAACGAATTTGCCAGAATTTGACATAATTATGACATAACACTGAAGGTTGTGCAATATAACGCCGATATTTAGACTTAGGGTTTCCGCCCGTTCGATAAAATAGGTAACGGTTCCGTATTTCACTGAAAGAATAAACGTTTTGTTTTCGAAATGATAGTTTCCGTATTTAACCATATATATATATTTTTGTCATTTAGCAGACGCTCTTCTCCAGAGCGACTTACAGTAGTGAATGCATACATTTCATGCATTTTTTAATGACCAACGGCTCGTATTTCTGTGTTTATTATATTATAAATAAGTCTATGATTTGATAGAGCAGTCTGACTGAGCGGTGGTAGGCGGCAGCAGGCTCGTAAGCATTCATTCAAACTTTACTGTGTTTGCCAGCAGCTCTTAGCAATGCTTGCTTCACAGCGCTGTTTATGACTTCAAGCCTATCAACTCCTGAGATAAGGCTGGCAATACTAAAGTGCCTATTAGAACATCCAATAGTCAAAGGTATATGAAATACAAATGGTATAGAATTGCCACAGTTATCCAAGTAACATTGGAATGATAAATGGAACCCCAACTGATTTAATGAGCCATTCACAGTTTCACTGTACCGACCGTGTGTACTAAGACTTGCATGGCTTAATCTTTGGGATCAACCATGTAGAGCAGGAAGCACGGCTGATGGGGGTCCTAACAGTCTGAATCAGGTGGAGTGAAACTGGTAGGACAGACAAAGAGGGACCAAGGGGATGGCTGGTCTAATGCAGGGAGTGAGAACCAGGAATGGGAGCACCACAATTTCTGTTTTTCAAACAAAAATTTGCATCCTGTAGCTCTAACTCCAAAAAGTTTTGGGACACTGTAAAGTCCATGGAGAACAAGAGCACCTCCTCCAAGCTGCCCACTGCACTGAGGCTAGGCGACATGGTCACCACCAATAAATCCATGATGATCGAAAATTTCAGTAAGCATTTCTCTACGGCTGGCCATGCTTTCCTCCTGGCTACCCCAACCCCGGCAAACAGCTCCGCACCCCTCGCAGCTACTTGCCCGAGCCTCCCCAGCTTCTCCTTCACCCAAATCCAGATCGCAGATGTTCTGAAAGAGCTGCAAAACCTGGACCCGTACAAATCAGTTGGGCTAGACAATCTGGACCCTCTCTTCCTAAAATTATCCGCTGCCATTGTTGCAACCCCTATTACCAGTCTGTTCAACCTCTCTTTTGTTTCGTCTGAGATCCCAAAAAATTGGAAAGCTTCCGCAGTCATCCCCCTCTTCAAAGGGGGTGACACTAGACCCAAACTGTTACAGACCTATATCCATCCTGCCCTGCCTTTCTAAAGTCTTTGAAAGCCAAGTTTACTTCTATGGGCTTGTGTCCCACCCTAGTCAACAGCCAGTGGAATCGCGTGGCGTGAAATACAAATACCTCAAAAATGCTATAACTTCAATTTCTCAAACATATGACTATTTTACACCATTTTAAACATAAGACTCTCGTTAATCTAACCACATTGTCCGATTTCAAAAAGGCTTTACAGCGAAAGCAAAACATTAGATTATGTCAGGAGAGTACCTAGCCAAAAATAATCACACAGCCATTTTCAAAGCAAGCATTTATGTCACAAAAACCCAAACCACAGCTAAATGCAGCACTAACCTTTGATGATCTTCATCAGATGACACTCCTAGGACATTATGTTATACAATACATGCATGTTTTGTTCAATCAAGTTCATATTTATATCAAAAAACAGCTTTTTACATTAGCACGTGATGTTCAGAACTAGCATACCCACCGAAAACTTCCGGTGAATTTACTAAATTACTCATCATAAACGTTGACAAAAACATAACGATTATTTTAAGAATTATAGATACAGAACTCCTTTATGCAATCACTATGTCAGATTTTAAAATAGCTTTTCGGCAAAAGCACATTTTGCAATGTTATGAGTACATAGCTCAGCCATCACAGGCTAGCTATTCAGACACCCGCCAACTTCGGTGCTCACTAAACTCAGAATTACTATTAGAAAAATTGGATTACCTTTGCTGATCTTCGTCAGAATGCACTCCCAGGACTACTACTTCAACAACAAATGTTGTTTTGGTTCCAAATAATCCATAGTTATATCCAAATATCTCCGTTTTGTTCATGCGTTCAGGTAGCTATCCAAAGGGTAACGCGCGAGCGCATTTCGTGACAAAAAAATTCAACATTTTCCTTTACCGTACTTAGAAGCATGTCAAACGCTGTTTAAAATCAATTTTTATGCTATTTTTCTCGTAAAATAGCGATAATATTCCAACAGGACAACATTGTATTCATTCAAAGAGGGAAAGAAAAAAATGGCGAGGTCTCGTGAACGGCATCTCCAGTCTCACTGTCCCCAGGCAGACCACTTACAAACTCTGCTCCTGTTATCTGCCAGAGACAGGAGACGCGTCATTCCACTTTCTGAAGGCTTTAGAGAGCCAATGGAAGCCTTAGAAAGTGTCACGTAACAGCACAGATACTGTAATTTTGATAGAGATGCAACAGAAGGACTACAAATTGTCAGACAAGCCACTTCCTGCTTGTAATTTTCTCAGGTTTTTGCCTGCCATATGAGTTCTGTTATACTCACAGACACCATTCAAACAGTTTTAGAAACTTTAGAGTGTTTTCTATCCAAATAAAATGCATATTCTCGTTTCTGGGCAAGAGTAGTAACCAGTTTAAATCGGGTACGTTTTTTATCCGGCCGTGCAAATACTGCCCCCTATCCCAGACAGGTTAATATTGTGAGGCTGAGAGGTGACTTTATGGATAGTGGTAGGTTGAAGTGGTAGGCAGTCATGGTTTACCATACAAGGTGATAGATTGGGAGCAGGGCGCGAGTGAGAGCAGAGAGAGTTAATGTTGCTACCAGTAGTATAGTTTGACAGACCAGTTGCAACATGAGCCACAATGCAGGTAGTGTCGTCTACATAGGACAAAAAGGGGGAAAGCAGGGCTGGCACCAGAAGGAATCAGTTGTATGGGCCTTTTGATTTTTCACGGGACCTCCTTTATGTGCATGTGCTTCCACGTTCACACATTTTTTTAATGGGTGTAATAGCAAAGACCATAGCAGCTTCTGAGTTTCAAGTTTGGGGAAGCTTATAATTTATCCTATAATTTCTACCAAATTTCGTGATTATTTATGCATTACATGTGCATTTTCGTGGAACAGTTTCATTTCAATAATAACACCGTTATGAGAAAACTACGTTACTATTGAGTAAATGAGTAAAACTTGAAAAATCTAAAAGTTAAAATTCAACTATGGTGAGAGCACCAGACTCGGCCATATGGACTCATTGATACACTGAATAATATTTTATTTGGATGGGCAAGGAGGTACAGTAGGGCGGGCAGGCCACCCTAGGGATCGCCCATAACGCCAGCATGTTTTCATTGCATTTTATACTTCAACTGTCAAAAAAGTATAATTATTTACATATATACAGTACCAGTCAAAAGTTTGGACACTCCTACTCAATCAAGAGTTTTTCTTTATTTTTTAATATTTTCTATATTGTAGAATAATAGTGAAGACATCAAAACTATGGAATAACACATGGAATAATGTAGTAACAAAAAAAGTGTTAAACAAATCAAAATATATTTTATATTTGCGATTAGCCACCCTTAGCCACCCTTAGCCTTGATGACAGCTTTGCACACTCTTTGCATTCTCTCAACCAGCTTCATGAGGTAGTCAGTCACCTGGAATGCATTTCAATTTGTTAAAAGTAAATTTTTGGAATTTCTTTACTTCTTAATGAGTTTGAGCCAGTCAGTTGTGTTGTGACAAGGTAGGGGTTGTCGTGTATTTACTATGATTAGATGACATGCTATTTTCAAATCGATTATCTAACGTTTAATTAATTTAAATAAATGATTCAGGCAACAACTAACTCATTAGTTATATAGAGCAGCAATCTCCCGAATCCACTCCTAAAGATCTGAAGATATTTTATATCAATAGCAGTCAATCATTAATTATTCTTGACCTTCTATCAGTCTCATTTGAATGTCGTAAAATTCTTAGTTATCTCACAAACCCTAGCATAAATTACAAGTCAGCAATACACAAATTTGCTTAATTATTTATTTACTAACTAACTAATTAATCACTGAAATACATAACAAACAAACAGTAGATATTATACAATGTGTTGCTAAAAATGATACAAAGAAAAACTCCCTGTCTGCCAGGCCGATATGACGGCCTGGTAGACAAAAGAAAAGGGGTGTGCAGTTCAAGAGCAGGAAACTCATAGAGGATTACTACACTCATAGAAATTGATAATACTTTACATGAACGACCACTCATTCGAAAAGAAATTGCAATTTATATTTATGCCCGTATGTAACGTTGTTATCTTCTCTGTTGGAATCCGATCTGTCTGCTGGAGAGAGTTGACAGAGTCTCTCTGGTTGCGTTTCCCTGAAGATCAAAGTATTTTGTGGTTGTTAGAATGGATACTTCAGAGTACCATTCAGAAATGCTCTCATAGATAGATGCTTGGGCGGTTGTCTGAATTCTCGTCCTAGGTTTACGTAATTTCTAGCTGCAGACTAGTAATTATACGTCTTATTCTGTAGGGATCGATAGTCTCAGAGTTTAACCATTTCCAGCCGTGTTGCCAATGCTCCATGTGGTATAGTCTTGTCCTTTGGTATAGTTGTAGTTTAAACCACTTCACTCACCAGCGTCACCCGGCTTGTTTTGGTCTTAGAAATTCAACCATTTGCAACCTTAGCTTACACCGGGGTTTGCGTGGTCTGGTGTGAATTTCATCAGGAGTGGGTTTTATGAGTTTCAGTAGAAAAGGGGGGTAGATGATGCTGACGTAATGTCTATGCTCACATGGGCGTGGCCACTGACAAGTTCGTCGTTATATATGAATATCCATACTCTCATTTCGAAGGTTACTATCAGATTACATCTTTCACAAATAGTTTTATGTTTAATCAGATATGTTTCACAATATTTAGATGTAAACCTGACAGCTGGGAAATGTACAATTTAAGAGATACAGTTATGTGTGTTTCCTGTCCTTCATGAGATCACCAAATGAAACACACTCGTCATGGCTGTACTTTAAGCGTCCACGGACCCTTCCCACATTCTCAAAAGTAGAGATATTGTTTAATTCTCCCATTTTGGGGATTTAGGAGTTTGGCGAAGTGAAGTGATTTGTTCTCTCTATGTGCTCTCTCCCTCTCTTTCTGCATGACTAGGGGGAGAGAGTCTCTGCCAGGAAGTTATGACCTGAGATAACAAAACCTGGGTTTAGGAGAGAGAGTAAGAGAGGGGGGGGATCTACACCTAGAAAGGGCCACATCATGACAGTGTGGTATACAGAAGATAGCCCTATTTGGCAAGAATAGCTCAAATAAGTAAAGATAAACGACAGTCTTTACTTTACTTTAAGTTTCTTCATGTGCAGTCGCAAAAGCCATCAAGCACTATGATGAAACTGGCTTTCCTGAGGACCGCCACAGGAAAGGAAGACCCAGAGGTGCCTCTGTTGCAGAGGATAAGTTCATTACAGTTACCAGCTTCAGAAATTGCAACCCACATAAATGCTTCCCAGAGTTCAAGTAACAGACACATCTCAACAACAACTGTTCAGAAGAGATTGCGTGAATCAGGCCTTCATGGTCGAATTGCTGCAAAGAAACACGAGCAATGGACATTAGACCCGTGGAAATCTGTCCTTTGTTCTGGTGAGTCCAAATTTGAGATTTTTGGTTCCAACCGCAGTGTCTTTATGAGATGCAGAGTAGGTGAACGGATGATCTCCGCATGTGTGGTTCCCACCGTGAAGCACGGAGAAGGTCTGATGGTGTGGGGGTGCTTTGCTGATGACACTGTCAGTGATTTATTTAGAATTCTAAGCACACTTAACCAGCATGGCTACCACAGCATTCTGCAGCGATACGCCATCCCATCTGGTTTGCACTTAGTGGGACTATCATTTGTCTTTCAACAGGACAATGACCCAACACACCTCCAGGCTGCATAAGGGCTATTTGACCAAGAAGAAGATGGATTGCTGCATCAGATGACCTGGCCTCCACAATCACTCGACCTCAACCCAATTGAGATGGTTTGGGATGAGTTGGACCGCAGAGTGAAGGAAAAGCAGTCAACAAGTGCTCAGCATATGCGGGAACTCCTTCAGGACGGTTGGAAAAGCATTCCAGGTGAAGCTGGCTGTGAGAATGCCAAGAGTGTGCAAAGCTGTCATCAAGGCAAAGGGTGGCTACTTTGAAGAATCTAAAATACATCTTGATTTGTTTAATCCTTTTTGGTTTACTACACGATTCCAAATGTGTTATTTCATAGTTCTGATTTCTTCACTATTATTCTACAATATAGAAAATAGTTTAAAAAAATTGAATGAGTAGGTGTCCAAACGTTTGACCAAACTTGTACTGTACATTCAAAAGGCATCACACCAAATGACTTTGTTTTTATACTGCTGCCACATTATTATTTGAAACCTCACATGTGCATAATCTGTATCTGTGTTATATTTAACCTGTTTGGGGTAGGGGGCAGTATTGAGAATTTTGGAAAAAATATGTTCCCATTTTTAACTGCCTCCTACACCAACTCAGAAGCTAGAATATGCATATTATTGTTCAGGTTTGGATAGAAAACACTCTGAATTTTCTAAAACTGTTTGAATGGTGTCTGTGAGTATAACAGAACTCCTATGGCAGGCAAAAACCTGACAAGGTTTCAAGCAGGAAGTACCCTGTCTGACAAGGAGTCGTGCGTCTTGCATCTTTTTATTGAAAAGTAAGGATCTTAGCTGTAACGTGACAATTCCCAGGGCTCCAATAGGCTCTCAGAGCCCGCGAAATAACTGAAGGTTTACGAGGGAGCCTCAGGCTGAAACAGATTATCGCCTTTTGTAAGTGGCTGCTCCGAGGACCTTTGAATGATGCGCGTGCATGAGTCGCTTCTGAGGAGAAATTTTATTCGGCTGTTTAGGCTCAATGCATACTCCCGGTCGGAATATTATCACTAATCTACGAGTTGAATGGCATAAAAATTGGTTTTAAACAGCGGTTGACATGCTTCGAAGTACGGTAATGGAATATTTAGACATTTTTGACACGCCAATGCGCCATGCGCGAGACCGTGAAGAAGCATTCTAGAACTCACGAACAAAACGTCGCTGTTTGGATATAACGATGGATTATTTGGGACCAAACCAACATTTGTTATTGAAGTAGAAGTCCTGGCAGTGTATTCTGATGAAGAACAAGCAAGGTAAGAACATTTTTCTTATAGGAAATGTGATTTTGGTGGATGCTGACCTGGGTGGGTATCTAAATAGCTAGCCCTGTAATGCCGGGCTATGTACTTAGATTATTGCAAAATGTGCTTCATCCGAAAAGCTATTTTAAAATCGGACATATCGAGTGCATAGAGGAGTAATGTATCTATAATTCTTAAAATAATTGTTATGCTTTTTGTGAACGTTTATCGTGAGTAATTTAGCAAACTGTTAGTAAATTCAACGGAAGTTTGCCGGGGGTTATGCGTTTTCTGAACGTCACATGCTAATGCAAAAAGCTGTTTTTTGATATAAATATGAACTTGATTGAACAGACATGCATGTATTGTATAACACAATGTCCTAGGTGTGTCATCTGATGAAGATCATCAAAGGTTAGTGCTGCATTTAGCTGTGGTTTGGGTTTTTGTGACATTATATGCTAGCTTGAAAAATGGCTGTCTGATTTTTTCTGGCTGGGCACTCTGCTGACATAATCTAATGTTTTGCTTTCGTTGTAAAGCCTTTTTGAAATCGGACAGTGGGGTTAGATTAACGAGATTCTTGTCTTTAAATAGGTGTAAAATAGTCATATGTTTGAGAAATTGAAGTAATAGTATTTCTAACGATTCAAAAATCGCGCCACTGGAATTTCAGTAGCTGTTACGTAGGTGGGACGAAATCGTCCCACATACCCGAGAGAGGTTAAGCAATAAGGCACCTCAGGGGTTTGTGGTATATGACCAATTAAAAACATTTTTCAACCAGGCAGGTGCGCCACGAAAGTCAGAAATAGCGATAAAATAAACACCTTACCTTTGAAGATCTTCTTCTGTTGGCACTCCAAAAGGTCCCAGCTACATCACAAATGGTCCATTTGTTTGATAAAGTCCTTTTTTATATCCCTAAAAACTAAGTTTAGCTAGCGCGCTTCATTCAATAATCCACCGGTTTCCCTCCTTCAAAATGCATACAAAAGAATCCCAAATGTTACCAATAAACTTCTCCAAACAAGTAAAACAATGTTTATAATCAAACCTCAGGTATCCTAATACGTAAATAAATAATACATTTAAGACGGAGAATCGTTATTGTCTTTACCGGAGATAAACAACAAAGAATGCGCTCTCATTCACGCGCATGAAAACACTACAGCCAAAATGGGAGCCACTTAGAAAAACTACAAATTCTAGCTCATTTTTCCAAAAACAAGCCTGAAACTCTTTCTAAAGACTGTTGACATCTAGTGGAAGCCCTAGGAACTGCAATCTGGGAGGTTTTCGCCTCATATTAAACATGACAGCCATTGGAAACAGTGGTAGGCTGAATTTTTTATTTTTTTATGGTTTGTCCTCGAGTTTTCACCTGCCATGTGTTATACTCACAGACATTATTTTAACAGTTTTAGAAACTTTAGAGTGTTTTCTATCTAAATCTAATTATATGCATATCCTAGCTTCTGGACCTGAGTAACAGGCAGTTCTATTTTTGTTTCATCAAACCAGAGGACATTTCTCCAAAAAGTACAATCTTTGTCCCCATGTGCAGTTGCAAACCGTAGTCTGGCTTTTTTATGGCGGTTTTGGAGCAGTGGCTTCTTCCTTGCTGAGCGGCCTTTCAGGTTATGTCGATATAGGACTTGTTTTACTGTGGAAATAGATACCTTTGTACCTGTTTCCTCCAGCATCTTCACAAGGTCCTTTGCTGTTGCTCTGGGATTGATTTGCACTTTTCGCACCAAAGTACGTTCATCTCTAAGAGACAAAACGCGTCTCCTTCCTGAGCGGTATGATGGCTGCGTGATCACATGTTGTTTACAGTGAGGGAAAAAAGTATTTGATCCTCTGCTGATTTTGAAAGTTTGCCCACTGACAAACAAATGATCAGTCTATAATTTTAATGGTAGGTTTATTTGAACAGTGAGAGACAGAATAACAACAAAAAAGTCCACAAAAACGCATGTCAAAAATGTTTTAAATTGATTTGCATTTTAATGAGGGAAATAAGTATTTGACCCCCTCCCAATCAGAAAGATTTCTGGCTCCCAGGTGTCTTTTACAGGTAAAGGGAGTGCTCCTAATCTCAGCTTGTTACCTGTATAAAAGACACCTGTCCACAGAAGCAATCAATTAATCAGATTCTAAACTCTCCACCATGGTCAAGATCAAAGAGCTCTCCAAGGATGTCAGGGACAAGATTGTAGACCTACACAAAAAAAACACAAAAGATCTGTCAATCTCCCTCGGCCTGGGGCTCCATGCAAGATCTCACCTCGTAGAGTTGCAATGATCATGAGAACGGTGAGGAATCAACCCAGAACTACACGGGAGGATCTTGTCAATGATCTCAAGGCAGCTGGGACCATAGTCACCAAGAAAACAATTGGTAACACACTACGCCGTGAAGGACTGAAATCCTGCAGCGCCCGCAAGGTCCCCCTGCTCAAGAAAGCACATATACACGCCCGTCTGAAGTTTGCCAATGAACATCTGAATGATTCAGAGGACAACTGGGTGAAAGTGTTGTGGTCAGATGAGACCAAAATGGAGCTCTTTGGCATCAACTCAAGTCGCCGTGTATGGAGGAGGAGGAATGCTGCCTATGACCCCAAGAACACCATCCCCACCGTCAAACATGGAGGTGGAAACATTATGCTTTGGGGGTGTTTTTCTGCTAAGGGGACAGGACAACTTCACCGCATCAAAGGGATGATGGACGGGGCCATATACCGTCAAATCTTGGGTGAGGGCATTGAAAATGGGTCGTGGATGGGTATTCCAGCATGACAATAACCCAAAACACATGGCCAAGGCAACAAGGGGTGGCTCAAGATGAAGCACATTAAGGTCCTGGAGTGGCCTAGCCAGTCTCCAGACCTTAATCCCGTAGAAAATCTGTGGAGGGAGCTGAAGGTTCGAGTTGCCAAACGTCAGTCTTGAAACCTTAATGACTTGGAGAAGATCTGCAAAGAGGAGTGGGACAAAATCCCTCCTGAGATGTGTGCAAACCTGGTGGCCAACTACAAGAAACATCTGACCTCTGTGATTGCCAACAAGGGTTTTGCCACCAAGTACTAACCTCTCTGGGGTATGTGGGACGAACTCGTCCCACCTACGTAACAGCTACTGAAATTCCAGTGGCGCGATTTTTGAATCGTTAGAAATACTATTACTTCAATTTCTCAAACATATGACTATTTTACAGCTATTTAAAGACAAGAATCTCGTTAATCTAACCCCACTGTCCGATTTCAAAAAGGCTTTACAACGAAAGCAAAACATTAGATTATGTCAGCAGAGTGCCCAGCCAGAAAAAATCAGACACCCATTTTTCAAGCTAGCATATCATGTCACATAAACCCAAACCACAGCTAAATGCAGCACTAACCTTTGATGATCTTCATCAGATGACACACCTAGGACATTGTGTTATACAATACATGCATGTCTGTTCAATCAAGTTCATATTTATATCAAAAAACAGCTTTTTGCATTAGCATGTGACGTTCAGAAAAAGCATAACCCCCGCAAACTTCCGGGGAATTTACTAACAGTTTGCTAAATTACTCACGATAAACGTTCACAAAAAGCATAACAATTATTTTAAGAATTATAGATACATTACTCCTCTATGCACTCGATATGTCCGATTTTAAAATAGCTTTTCGGATGAAGCACATTTTGCAATAATCTAAGTACATAGCCCGGCATTACAGGGCTAGCTATTTAGATACCCACCCAGGTCAGCCTCCACCAAAATCACATTTCCTATAAGAAAAATGTTCTTACCTTGCTTGTTCTTCATCAGAATACACTGCCAGGACTTCTACTTCAATAACAAATGTTGGTTTGGTCCCAAATAATCCATCGTTATATCCAAACAGCGACGTTTTGTTCGTGAGTTCTAGACACTATCAGAATGCTTCTTCACGGTCCTGCGCATTGCGCATTGGCGTGTCAAAAATGTCTAAATATTCCATTACCGTACTTCGAAGCATGTCAACCGCTGTTTAAAACCAATTTTTATGCCATTTAACTCGTAGATAAGTGATAATATTCCGACCGGGAGTATGCATTGAGCCTAAACAGCCGAATAAAATTTCTCCTCAGGAGCGACTCGTGCACGCGCCTCATTCAAAGGTCCTCGGAGCAGCCACTTACAAAAGGTGATAATGTGTTTCAGCCTGAGGCTCCCTCGTAAACCTTCAGTTATTTCCCGGGCTCTGAGAGCCTATCGGAGCCCTGGGAATTGTCACGTTACAGCTAAGATCCTTACTTTTCAATAAAAAGATGCAAGATGCACGACTCCTTGTCAGACAGGGTACTTCCTGCTTGAAACCTTGTCAGGTTTTTGCCTGCCATAGGAGTTCTGTTATACTCACAGACACCATTCAAACAGTTTTAGAAAATTCAGAGTGTTTTCTATCCAAACCTGAACAATAATATGCATATTCTAGCTTCTGAGTTGGTGTAGGAGGCAGTTAAAAATGGGAACATATTTTTTCCAAAATTCTCAATACTGCCCCCTAGCCCAGACAGGCTAAGTCATGTTTTACTTATTTCCCTCATTAAAATGCAAATCAATTTATAACATTTTTGACATGCGTTTTTTTTCTGGATTTTTTTGTTGTTATTCTGTATCTCACTGTTAAAATAAACCTACCAGTAAAATTATAGACTGATCATTTCTTTGTCAGTGGGCAAACGTACAAAATCAGCAGAGGATCAAATACTTTTTTCCTTCACTGTATACTTGCGTGCTATTATTTGTACAGATGAACATGGCAACTTCAGGCATTTGGAAATTGCTCCCAAGGATGATCCAGACTTGTGGAGAACTACAATTTTGTGGAGGTCTTGACTGATTTCTTTACATTTTTCCATGATGTCAAGCAAAGAGGCACTGAGTTTGAAGGTAGGCCTTGAAATACTTCCACAGGTACACCTCCAATTGACTCAAATTATGTCAATTAGCCTATCAGAAGCTTCTAAAGCCATGACAAAATTTTCTGGAGTTTTCCAAGCTGTTTGAAGGCACAGACCTCAGCCCTCTCCCCTCACCTCCCTGGTGCAGGGAGCTGGCTGGATGTACTGGTGCCCCCTGGTGGCCGTGGGTAGAGGTCGTCACCCCTCTCCGGGGGTCCTGCCCCCCTCCCTGGGTCAGCCTCAGCCCTCTCTGGCCCCTCCCCCCATATCCCCTCTGGATCAAGACTCTAGACAGAGTCTCTGAGTTAGAGCATTAACATCACCTGTAAATGCACACTGGACAGGTGCAATGAACGCGTGTAAAAATGACCATAACAAGCGTTATAATCACCTGTAAATGCACACTGAACAGTGTAATGAGCGTGTGTAAAAATGACCATAACAAGCGTTCTAATCACCTGTAAATGCACATTGAACAGGTGTAATGAATGTGTGTAAAAATGACCATAACACGCATTCTAATCCCCTGTAAATGCACACTGAATAGGTGTAAAGAACATGTGTACAGAAAATGACATTTGACACTTGAAAAAAGCAAGTGAAAAATTACAATTACAATTGTTAAGACGTGTTCCGGTTACGACGATTTGAACCTTTTGGCCTTCCATACTGTTGCCTGTAAAACTGTGCTGTGTGTAATCCAATTGAGTTCTTAGCAGCAGGGCGGGCTAATAATAGTGGTAATTTACAGAAAGAAAAAAATGCTTTGAAACACAGTAACATTCCAAGGCTGGATTGAGGCACTGGCAGGGAGTACAGTTTGGTGTCTGTAGCTCCTAGTTACAGAGAGGACACCAATATAACATTCCATGATCACAAGGATTATATTGGAGCATTGTCGAAGAGGGTGAGGACATTACTAAAGGTCCGAGTTCTTCACATGTCGAATGCGACCAGGTAATACGCTGCCAGCATAAACATGTTTTTCTTTCTTTTTAATTCCTGAAGTGTAATTCAGCCTTTGACTATCCCAATAATGGACTAAAGGAAGCTAACACTATTCCTTATAGTCCAAGGACCTTACATGTTCTGTATAAAGGCAAACTTGCTCTGGAAGCCAAAACAGCCAAATACTCCATCTAAACGTGAATATATTCTCAATTGTGGTATTGTTCTAGAAATATTAATCCCTCAACTTCCATATCACATAAATATAAAAGCAAAATACACACTTAATGTACAATGTTTTAACCGGGTTTAACACTGTTGCAGCCAACAGTACTTTTCAGTGACACGTTTGTTGCGTCTGTCTTCCATTTACGCGTAGGTGTTCTTCTTCTTTGGAGTTTAACGGCAGTTGGCATCCGATATGTTGCATTACCGCCCCCAACTGGACTATAATATAAATCCATTATACCTTGTGATACAAAATGGAATCACAGGTGTTCGTAGACGCATAGAGCACAGGCATTCCACTCTGTCTTCCATCTGTTTTCTGTAAACAAGCACTGTAACATGGCAATAAGTCTGTGTGGGAACCCTAACCCTATAAAGGTGTGTCAATTGAACCTTTTGTTTTTTGAAAATTATTTATCGCTGATATGAAAGTTAACCCACTGGGCACACACTGGTTGAATCCACATCATTTCAATAAAACATTGACCCAACTTGGAATAGACATTGAATTTACGTCTGTGCCCAGTGGGAAGGTCCTTATTCTTCCAAAACCACACCACAATCGTTGCGTGTTGATGTTCAGACCAAGCGTCGGGGCTCTGAATAAAACCCCTTGTGCAGAAGATGCCTTCGTCCAATGACTCTTATGTGTAATGTAATGGAACTGAGTGTCATGATCAAGGGCTAGTCCAGCATTTTTCCCTAGCACTACACAGCTGATTCAAATAATCAAAACTTGATGCTGAGTTGGTTATCTGAATCAGCTGTGTAGTGCTAGGGCAAAAACCAAAATGTGCACCCCTTTGGGGAACACTGGGCTAGTCTATCACCTGCTAATACAATTAGATAATTGGATAGTTAGGGCCTGTTCTGTATCTCCGGTTGTAAGCCCATTGTATCTCATTTTTAGATGAAAGTACTCCAAAACATTATAGGCTATATGTTGTCATGTCCATGTAGGCTACTTGCAAAATAAAATGCAAAAAGGTAGGCTTATAGTTGTGGGCTTATGTAGGCTACTCTACAACTGCATACTGACTAGTGATGTTCAGTTCAGAAACGATTTGTTCTTTTTGAAAAACTCTTTTTACTGACTTGAGTCCTGATTTGTTTTTCTGAGTGACTCGTTCATTTCAGTACTTTGTTGTTCTGACCTGCTGGCTACAATGAGTCCTACTGCAGTATTGATACACGCTCCTCTGGCTCAGCGGTCCAGAGACGTGCTCCGACCAACAAAAGTCTGTCATATTCATTAGCGCAGGAAAATAGATAATTCTGCAGGCAGCATAAAGAAGAAAAAGACATTCTTAGAACTGATCATTGATCGCATGGTGCAAGAATGAATTAAATGAATTGATTATTGAATGTTTTGATAGACAGCTTTATAGAACCAAAACATACTGCTCAACAAACTCGAACTGCAATTCGCAAACTATATTGTGTGTACCACCCTCACGACAGTCAAGCAATGCATTCTGCCAAATGTCGTTCACAATCTAGTCCGGTTGAGCCTACAACTAGACCTTGACCTTATTTGTATTCCTAGCAACCAACAAATGTACATTTTTTAAAGCACACTTTTACAAGTCAGTTACAAATGACAGCTCCAATAAGCCAATATGGCTTGTAAAATCATGACTTTCGAGTTTTCAGTTCATTGTTCTAAGGTGGTCCTGGACATTACTAACTCGAACGAACAAAATAAATCGAAAGATTTGTTCTTTTGACTGAATGAGTCGAAAAGATCTGAGTCTGAGTAAAAAGGGCCAAACTTCCCATCACTAATACTTACTTTCAGTATGTGCCTTTGTAGGTTATCCAGATACTCACCCTAAAGTGTTGAAAATATGCATGAAAGTACATTTCTGAGTCTGTGATTTGATATTCCTCCTAATTTCTGACACACTAATTGAAAATATAATTCAAAGCATGTCTTTGTTGTGCACATGAGGTACAGTCAGTGTCACTCTACTACAGTGAGAAGAGCGTGGGACATCTCTCCCGCTCCTAGAAGTTTATACAGCAGCCATTACTTTATGTCATTGTTTTTCATGATATGTGAGATTGTTGGCATGTACAGTGCCTTAGGAAAATATTCAGACCCCTTGACTTTTTCCACATTTTGTTACGTTACAGCATTAATAATCTAAAATATATTACATTTTTTTAAAATCCTCTGCAATCTACACACAATACACCATAATGACGAAGCAAAAACAGGTTTTTAGATGGAAAGTCTCTGACTGTGTAAAAGTCTCTGGTTGTGTAAGTCTCTGGTTGTCCACCAGTGGTTACCATGTCCTTTGTTGTCATAGCTTCTTGGTCTCAGAGTGTCTGTTAGAATGGATCTTCAAGAGGTGTACCACGCGGTGTTCAGCGGGCCTTGTCCTTTACTCTGTTTGTTTAGAATAGATACCCAAGAGATACCTATAGTGGTGAGAGGAAATTGTTCTTTGTCTCATCTTCTGTCACGTTTCCTAGGCTAACAGTGCATAAACAGCTGCAGACTAAATTTTCCTGTGTAGTCTTCTTCGAGAGAGAGAGTTTCAGAGGGTCTTGTCATTTTCTGCTATTGTATCCTTTAAACCATTTCACAATGTATTCAGCTCCTGCTGCACGTATTGTGACGGCCCTGAATTTTTCTGAACCGTCTCAGTGCTTCTCCTTCCAATAGGGCACTTTCCCTTTAATTCCCAATTAAATAGCCAGCATCAGCTGTGCAAAAGTGGATTTGTGATGGAGACGTGAATGAGGATGTGTTCAACTCTCAGTTCCGAAGCGTCTCTCTTCCGTTTGTTGTGTTGCCTTTAAAAGTGTGCTTTGTAGCCTAATAGCAAGTTTACCCAGGATCGGATCCACTCTTTGCGTCCGTGGACTACACCTCTCTGTTGTTCTTCGTGGCCTTTCTCCGCTGGAGATCTGTCGGCGGATTGGCTTGTCTGACTGACCGACTGACTACAACCTTTTTGTATACGGTATTTCATTTGTTTTGGTGTGATGTATACCGTGATTTATGAAGTAAAGGTAAGTGAGGACGTATTAAGATGTGATACGCTTTATAGTTGTGTGGTAAAATATTTGTTATTTTGATTGATACTGGGTTTACGCTACACTGGTATGAACGGACAAACATTGCGTGACTAAGGTCACTTGAGTTCCCTGAACTTCTTTACCGGGTTGGACTCTTTTTAGGCCCGAGGTAAAGGACATTTCTGGAGGAACCAGAGCTCATTATTTGTTATATTGTTGTGTGTGTGATCATTTATGTTGGTAATACAACCCACGCAAAAGAATAGTTGTTTTTGAAGTTCTTTCCAATGTTTTAAGGGTTTATGAAACGTGTATTTCCATCCTGACTTTTACATGAATCCTTTGTATTGGTGTAGACTTGATGGACCAGATGGGACTCATTCCCTCCCAAACCAAAAGGAGAAACCAATATTTTCTCTGGTAGGGACAACCTACCTGGCACCCCTATAAACGATAACTTCAAGTCAAAACCGTTACAGTATACTGGTCTTTAGAGATTCCAACCATTTCAACATGTGGATGATCCTCATGTTGTTCGGTCTAGTATGTTAATTCTTTAGGAGTCCTTTATAAACACTCTGGTGCATTCCCACCTTTTGGTGTAATTTTTGTGCTCACAGGGGCATATTGTTACTGAATTGGTAAAACTTTACCTGAAAAACAATTCTCATTTAGAAGGCTAAAATCACATTTTATCTTCTCACAAATAGTTTCATATTTAATCATATAAGTAACACAACATGAAGATGTAAATCTGATAACTGAGACATATACATTTGTAGAGTTACCGTTATTTGGTTACACCATCCTTAATGATATCACAAAACAACAATTTATTTGACATGATTATTGTTTAGCGCCCCACCAACCATTTACCACATTATTTATGTTAGAAATATTGTTTCAATGTCCAACCATTTGATGTAAAAATTTTGGCCAAGTGTCTCTCTGTTGTAACACTCAGACATTCCATATTCAATACTGCAGAGCCCAAAGACAGAGTTTCTGCAAGGTATTTACGATCCAGTTATTTACTTCATCCCACTCCTCCTCTGCGGGAGAGAGAGGGCACTGTAGAGCTGACCCACTGTAACCCGATCCTTCGGATCCTCTTAGGAGAGTCATGACATACCCAAGAAGACTCACTGCCAAAGGTGTTTCAACAAAGTACTGAGTAAAGGGTATTTTTGCTTTCTTATTATGTGGTATTGTGTGTAAACTGATAAGGGAAAAATTATGTAATCAAATATATAAATGCAACCTGCAACAATTTCAAAGATTTTACTGAGTTACAGTTCATATAAGGAAATGAGTCAATTTAAATAAATTCATGAGGCCCTAATCTATGGATTTCACATAACTGTGAATACAGATATGCATCTGTTGGTCATAGATACCTTAAACTATTTAGGGGTGTGGATCAGAAAACCAGTGAGTATCTGGTGTGACCACCATTTGCCTGATGCAGCGCGACACATCTCCTTCGCATAGAGTTGATCAGTCTGTTTATTGTGGCCTGTGGAATGTTGTCCCACTCTTCAATGGCTGTGCGAAGTTGCTGGATATTGTTGGGAACTGGAACATGCTGTTGTTCACGTTGATCCAGAGCATCCCAAACATGCTCAATGGATGACATGTCTGGTGATTATGCAGGTTATTTTCAGCTTCCATGAATTGTGTACAGATCCTTGTGACATGGAGCCGTGCATTATCATGCTGAAACATGTGATGGCGGCGGATGAATGGCATGACAATGGGCCTCAGGATCTCGTCACTGTATCTCTGTATTCAAATTGCCATTGATAAAATGCAATTGTGTTCGTTGTTCGTAGCTTATGCCTGCCCATACCATAACCCCACCGCCACCATGGGGCACTCTGTTCACAACGTTGACATTAGCAAAACCGCTCGCCCACACAATGCCATGCGTGCTGTCTGCCATCTGAAACCGGGATTCATCCGTGAAGAGCACATTTCCCCAGCGTGCCAGTGGCCATCGAAGGTGAGCATTTACCCACTGAAGTTGGTTACGATGCCGAACTGCACTCAGGTCAAGACCCTGGTGAGGATGACGAGCACGCAGATGAGCTTCCCTGAAACGTTTCTGACAGTTTGTGCAGAAATTCTTTGGTTTTGCAAACCCACAGTTTCATCAGCTGTCCGGTTGGCTGGTCTCAGACAATCCCGTAGGTAAAGAAGGTGGATGTGGAGATCTTGGGCTGGCGTGGTTACACTTCGTCTGAGGCCGGTTGGACGTACTGACAAATTCTCTAAAACAACATTGGTGGCTGCTTATGGTAGAGAAATGAACATTCCATTTGCTGCCAACTGGTCTGGTTGACATTCCTGCAGTCTGCATGCCAATTTCACACTTCCTTAAAACTTGAGATATCTGTGGCATTGTGTTGTGACAAAATCACACATTTTAGTGTAATGACTATGCTGTTTATTCAGCTTCTTAATATGCCACATCTGTCAGGTGGATGGATTATCTTTGCAAAGGAGAAATGCTCACTAACAGGGATGTAAACAAATGTGTGCCCTAAATTTGAGAGAAGTGTGACTCATCACCTGGATTCAGTCTTGTGTACCAAAATTTGAAAAGGCGTTTTTTACATTGGATAAAAGTAGAGACTCACGGCTACAAAATGGTATATCGTACACTGCATTTTTGAGATACAATGAGAAAGTAATTCTGCTTTGAAAGTTGATAAACTTGTAAAATCACTTTTGAGAAAATGGCCTTTAAATGTTTTGGTATGTAGTGAAGGAGCTCTTCACTAGATACCAAAACATTCAAAGGCCATTTTCTCAAAAGTGATCTTTGTCTAAACCCATTCAGCATTGTTCACACCCTCTTAAGATTTAGCCCCACACATCTCGTTTCGCTCTCGCAGCGTTCAGAGCGCACACTTGACGCTCTGGCCAATGATTTGAGGGGTGGCAGGTAGCCTAGTGGTTAGAGTGTTGGACTTGTAACCAAAAGGTTGCAAGATCAAATCCCCGAGCTGACAAGGTAAAAAAGAAAACCTGAACAAGGCAGTTAGCCTAGGAACAGTGGGTTATCATTGACAGTGACTGACTTGCCTAGTTAAATAAAGGTAAAATAAAAAATTGGTTTACCACTGGATAACATAAACAGCCTAACCAGGTCTGCTGGCAACAATTTCATTAGCTTTTTTTGCCGAAGTTTACTGACACTGGCCATATTCAATGAGTGTACACTTTAGCTTAAGACATGTAGCTAGGTAAACAATCACACAAGTCACGTAACATTAGCTAATGAGCCAGCCAGCTAACATTAGCTAGTTAAACAACAATGAACATGACTACCCTACATGAATCTGCTGGGAGTGTAATGGAAATTATATGATTAAATTCTATCATTAAATTGACAAAATGATTTCACTCAGAAACCCTATAACCTGTTGAAATGTATTCGAAATAAGGCTATAATAATGGGTTAAACTATATTCCAATACTGTACTGTTACCACTTCAAAATGAGCAGGGCAGAGTTGATAAGACAACCTTGGGAAAGGAACAGGAGAAGATGCCTCCCTAAGATAGGGAGAGAAACAACTGCCTGGGAACAGCTAGTTGGCAGGAGATTAGAAGACAGGTGGCAAGGTTGATAAGGAATGTATGTGTACTGTGGAAAAATACAGCCGCCTAAAGCGGGGTGGAGTTCTCTACTGGTGTGTGTGTGTGTGTGTGTTAATATAAAAGGCTTTGTACATTGTAAGGATTTCAGAGCTCTCATAAATAAACGTTTTGACACTTGTGGGCTGGCTAACCATCTGCTTCATTCAACCAGAATCTTACACACTCTGGGGGGGCAGACTGAGTAGTTTAATTGAAGTTCGGTTTAAGAACATTGATAACTTAATTCACGGAACAGGGAGCCAACTAATCAGGTTCAGTGTTAGCTAGCCATGGCTCTAACTAGCAAAGCAAATGGCTCTGGGATACGAATAATAACATCATACATGTAACGTTAGCTAGGGAGCCAGCCAGCTAACGTCAGCTAGCTAGCTAATGTTAGCTAGCTAGCTAACAGTACACTTTAGCTTGAAATGAAACCACTTTCTGTCAAAATGTAGCTAGCTATCTTAGCCGTATACATCATCATGCATGATGGAAGCGTCTCCCTGTCACGGGTGCCATAGCACGGTTGCCCTTAGTTTGAAGATGTAATCCAGAGATACAGTTGAAGTCGGAAATTTACGTACACTTAGGTTGGAGTCATTAAAACTTGTTTTTCAACCACTCCACAAATTTCTTGTTAACAAACTATAGTTTTGGCAAGTCTGTTAGGACATCTACTTTGTGCATGACACAAGTAATTTTTCCAGCAATTGTTTACAGACAGATTCTTTCACTTATAATTCACTGTATCACAATTCCAGTGGGTCAGAAGTTTACAAACACTAAGTTGACTGTGCCTTTAAACAGCTTGGAAAATTCCAGAAAATTGTCATGGCTGTAGAAGCTTCTGATAGGCCTTGAAATACATCCACAGGTATACTTCCAATTGAGTCAAATGATGTCAATTAGCCTATCTTCAAACTCAGTGCCTCTGCTTGACATCGTGGGAAAATCAAAAGATCTCAGCCAAGATCTTTGAAAAAAAATTGTAGACCTCCACAAGTCTGGTTTATCCTTGGGAGCAATTTCCAAATGCATGAAGGTACCACATTCATCTGTTCAAACAATAGTACGCAAGTATAAACACCATGGGACCACGCAGCAATCATACCGCTCAGGAAGGAGACGCATTCTGTCTCCTAGAGATGAATGTACTTTGGTGCGAAAAGTGCAATCCCAGAACAACAGCAAAGGACCTTGTGAAGATGCTGGAGGAAACAAGTACAAAAGTATCTATATCCACAATAAAACGAGTCCTATATCGACATAAGCTGAAAGACCGCTCAGCAAGGAAGAAGCCACTGCTCCAAAACCGCCATTAAAAAAGCCAGACTACGGTTTGCAACTGCACATGGGGACAAAGATTGTACTTTTTGGAGAAATGTCCTCTGGTTTGATGAAACAAAAATAGAACTGTTGAGCCATAATGACCATCGTTATGTTTGGAGGAAAAAGGGGGAGGCTTGCAAGCCGAAGAACACCATCCCAACCGTGAAGCACGGGGGTGGCAGCATCATGTTGTGGGGGTGCTTTGCTGCAGGAGGGACTGGTGCACTTCACAAAATCGATAGCATCATGAGGAAAAGAAAATGATGTGGATATATTGAAGCAACATCTCAAGACATCAGTCAGGAAGTTAAACCTTGGTCGCAAATGGGTCTTCCAAATGGACAATGACCCAAAGCGTACTTTCAAAATTGTGGCAAAATGGCTTAAGGACAACAAAGTCAAGGTATTGGAGCGGCCATCACAAAGCCCTGACCTCAATCCTATAGAAAATATGTGGGCAGAACTGAAAAAGCATGTGCGGTAAAGGAGTCCTACAAACCTGACTTCCAAAACTCAACCCTCAAAGTGGAGAGCAACACTTATGCAGCTCCCCTACACAATACATTTTTTTTTAAAGCCGTGTTCGATACGATTACCAACACAGACTTACCAGCTCAAATAGACAGAAGCCTTCTACTGTATATGGCAGACCAATCCGAACTCCTCTCTCGGCATGTCCAGCCCACTCATAATCTCAGCCAATCATGACTAGGGGGAAGGTTGCTGACTGTCTTTGGCTTAACCAACAAGGTTCGTAATTTAACGTAATTTAACAATTGTATTCTTATTTACAGATGGCATACAAGTTTGTTATTAAGGCACATGAGAGTTCACATGTTCTAGAAGGCATTTCTGCCAAGAAGTCGTGACTTGTGACATACGCCTAGTTTCCTGAAACGGGTCACAAATAAGCTGTTTGTGCATATGGAACATTTCCAGGATCTTTTATTTCAGCTCATGAAACATGGGACCATACTTTACATGTGTTTTCTTTGTTCGGTGTAATAAACATATGGGGAGGAAGATGGTTCAGAAGTGTCACCCTCTATTATCATATTCTCTATTCATATTTTCTCTCTCCCTTTCGTCCATCCTTCTCAGTCAATCAGTCCATCGAAATGTATAAAGTTATAGAGTTGAAGTCGGAAATTGGCAGTACGTCCAACTGGCCTCACAACTGCCAACCACTATGTAACCACGCCAGCCCAGGACCACCACATCAAGCTTTTTTACCTGCGGGATTATCTTAGACCAGCCACCCGGACAGCTGATGAAACTGTCTGTAATAAAGACCTTTTGTAGGGAAAAACTCATTCTGATTGGCTGGGCTTGGCTCCCCGGGGAGTGGGCCTGGCTCCCAAGTGGGTGAGCCTATGCCCTCCCAGTCCCATCCATGTGAAATCCATAGATTAGGGCCTAATGAATTGATTTCAAATGACTGGCACGAAGACCGCACTCAATGAGCTGTATACATGCATAAGCAAAAAGGAAAACGCCCATCCAGAGGTGGCACTCCTAGTGGCCAGGGACTTTAATGCAGGGAAACTCAAATCTGTTTTACCTCATTTCTATCAGATTGTTAAATGTGCAACCAGAGGGGAAAAAACTCTAGACCACCTTTACTCCACAAACAGAGACGCATACAAAGCTCTCCCTCGCCCTCCATTTGGAAAATCTGACCATAATTCTATCCTCCTGGTTCCTGCTTACAAGCAAAAACTAAAGCAGGAAGCACCAGTGACTTGGTCAATAAGAAAGTGGTCAGATGAAGCATATGCTAAGCTACAGGACTGTTTTGCTAGCAAAGACTGGAATATGTTCTGGGATTCTTCCGGATGGCATTGAGGAGTACACCACATCAGTCACTGGCTTCATCAATAAGTGCATTGATGACGTAGTCCCCACAGTGACCGTACGTACACACACCAACCAGAAGCCGTGGATTACAGGCAACATCCAAACTGAGCTAATGGGTAGACCTCCCGCTTTCAAGGAGCGGGACTCTAACCCGGACGCTTATAAGAAGTCCCGCTATGCCCCCCAACGAACCATCAAACAGGCAAAGCGTCAATACAGGACTAAGATCGAATCATGCTACACCGGCTCTGACGCTCGTCGGATGTGGCAGGGCTTGCAAACCATTAGACTACAAAGTGAAGCACAGCCGAGAGCTGCCCAGTGACACCAACCTACCAGATGAGCTAAACTACTTCTATGTTCACTTCGAGGCAAATGGCACTGAAACATGCATATGAGAGCACCAGCTGTTCTGGAAGACTGTGATAACGTTCTCCACAGCCAATGTAAGACCTTGAAACAGGTCAACATTCACAAGGCCACAGGGCCAGACAGATTACCAGGATGTGTACTGAGAGCATTCACTGACCAACTGGCAAGTGTCTTCACTGACATTTTCAAACTGACCCTGACGGAGTCTGTAATACCAACATGTTTCAAGCAGACCACCATAGTGCCTGTGCCCAAGAACACTAAGGTAACCTGCCTAAATGACTACCGACCTGTAGCACTAATGTCTGTAGCCATGAAGTGCTTTGAAAGGCTGGTCATGGCTCACATCAACACCATTATCCCAGAAACCCTAGACCCACTCCAATTAGCATACCGCCCCAAAAGATGCACAGATGATGCAATCTCTATTGCACTCCACACTGCCCTTTCCCACCTGGACAAAAGGAACACCTATGTGAGAATGCTATTCATTGACTACAGCTCAGCGTTCAACACCATAGTGCCCTCAAAGCTCATTAATAAGCTAAGGACCCTGGGACTAAACATCTCCCTCTGCACCTGGATCTTGGACATCCTGTTTGGCCGCCCCCAGGTGGTAAGGGTAGGTAACAACACATCCGCCACGTTGATCCTCAACACAGGGACCTCTCAGGGGTGCGTGCTCAGCCCTCTCCTGTACTCCCTGTTCACTCATGACCGCACGGTCAGGCACGACTCCAACACCATCATTAAGTTTGCAGATGAAACAACAGTGGTAGGCCTGATCACCAACAACGACGAGACAGCATATAGGGAGGAGGTCAGAGACCTGGCCATGTGGTGCCAGGACAACCACCTCTCCCTCAACGTGATCAAGACAAATGAGATGATTGTGGACTACAGGAAAAGGAGGACCGAGCACAACCCCATTCTCATCGACGGGGCTGTATTGGAGCAGGTTGAGAGCATCAAGTTCCTTGGTGTCCACATCACCAACAAACTAACATGGTCCAAGTACACCAAGACAGTCGTGAAGAGGGCACGACAAAACCTACTCCCCCTCAGGAGACTGAAAAGATTTGGCATGGGTACTCAGATCCTCAAAAGCTTCTACAGCTGCACCATCAAGAGCATCCTGACTGGTTGCATCACTGCCTGGTATGGCACCTGCTCGGCCTCTGACTGCAAGGCACTACAGAGGGTAGTGCGAACAGCCGCATACATCTCTGGGGCCTGCCACCCAGGACCTCTATAAAAGGCGATGTCAGAGGAAGGCCCTGAAAATTGTCAAAGACTCCAGCCACCCATGTCATAGACTGTTTTCTCTGCTACCGCACAGCAAGCGAAACCGGAGTGCCAAGTCTAGGTCAAAGAGGCTTCTAAAGAGCTTCTACCCCCAAGCCATAAGACTCCTGAACAGCTAATCAAATGGCTACCCAGACTATTTGTATTGTCCCCCCCTCTTTTACACCGCTGCTACTCTGTTATCATCTATGCATTGTCACTTTAATAACTCGACCTACATGTACATATTACCTCAACTGGTGCCCACCCCACATTGATCCTGTACCGGTACCTCCCTGTATATAGTCTCGCTATTGTTATTTTACTGCTGCTCTTTAATTACTTTTGTTTCTTATTCTTATCCATATTTTTTTTAACTGAATTGTTGGTTAGGTGCTCATAAGTAAGCATTTCACTGTAAGGTGACACCTACACCTGTTGTATTCGGCGCATGTGACGAATTACTTTTGATATGATTTGATCAAGTATGCAGACATTTGCACATCTCTAGTCAGAACACGTCTTTCACTAACTTTTTCCCCCTGGCACATTTTCTATCTGGCGTCCGCATTGTTTGAATGAGTTTATTGAATTAGTTTTTGTTGTGGATGTGTTCTGTGTGATGCTTGGATAATATTATACAATAAAAGGTCAAATTAAGAAATTAAGTTGTAAATACCATTATTTACTATCAGTACAAAACATTGTTTAGATGCTTTTCAGACAACAATGCTGTTTTAGACGTGTTTGTTTCATCATACGTTCTGTAGCTATTGTTCCAATCACATATTTGCGATGGTACGCTGCAGGGAACACTCAACAATGACTCTCAAACACCAAGTTAGGCATACCTAATTTCAAAATAGACCATAATCACTGTCAATCGTGAATGATAATTCTTCATGTTTTATCAGTGAATCTGCATGCCAATAATTTGTGTGATTGGCATACCAAGAAGGAGAGTGATGGAGTGCTGCATCAGATGACTTGGCCTCCACAATCACCCGACTTCAATTGGGATGAGTTGGACCGCAGAGTGAAGGAAAAGCAGCCAACAAGTGCTTTTCAGCCAACAAGTGCTTTCCAACAAAAGCATTCCAGGTGGTTGAGAGAATGCCAGAAGTGTGCTGTCATCAAGGCAAAAGGTGGCTACTTTGAAGAATCTTAAATATAAAATATATCTTGATTTGTTTAAAACTTTTCTGGTTACTACATGATTCCATATGTGTTATTTCATAGTTTTGATGTCTTCACTATTATTCTAAAATTTTGAAAATATTACAAATAAAGGAAAACCCTGCAATGAGGAGGTGTGCCCAAACTTTTGACTGGTGCTGTATACAGTAAATCAATCAATAATTTGTCTGTAGGTATTTTTAGATATAGGCATATTGTAAATGTGTCTTAGTCTCGTCACCATCTTGTTGCAAAAATAAATACAAACACAAACATAACTTTAAGCTACATATTGTAGTCTTTTAGAGTCCAGTCCATCTGATCTGTGTGGCTCAAGGAAAGCTCATTATGTCCAAACAAACTGATTGTGAGCCACTGAGCGGATGATCTGTTACAGATCTCAACAGCTAACATCTAACTGATGAAATCCAATCACACTTCACTAAACACTAGAGTACTGGAAATACTGTTTGGATGAGCTGGCACTAGGATGAGCGGGCTCTGTTTCTGAGTATTGGCTCAGGGACAGTCCGTACAGTAAAAGGCTCAGAGGAGAGGGTGTGGCTGAGATTTCGAAGAAACAAATGGGGAGGTCTATTTTTGTTTAGTTGCAAATTATTCCCTGTTATTTACAATGGTAAAACAAAAAAATTATCTTGAATATCCTGGTTCGGACTTCCTTGTTTTATCTCCATCCCTGGATTGATTTATTATCTCAATGGGGTGGCTGCACCTCAAACAGTTGCTATTCACTGACCTGTGCTGCTAAACTTCGGAAGTCTACTTCAGTGCTACTGAATCACTGCTATTGGCTTGTTTGTTTACTTTCGCACCATCAGACCTCAGTGACAAAATCACCAGACAGAGGGAACTAACTGTAATGGCTAAAATGGTAATGTTATATGGACGATATGCAGTAAACAGACACGAGGCCAAAGATGAATAAATATGTTGAGCAGTGCAAATTAAATCAGTCTTAATGACATTAGTTTTCGAGACTGATCCCTAGTTGATCACCTGCTCAGTTGTGTGTGTGTGTGTGTGTGTGTAGTGTGACAGACTGACTGTTTGATTGATGTGTCTGTCTCCCGGTTGTGTGTGTGTGTGTGTGTGTGTGTGTGTGTAGTGTGTGTGCAGGATGAGCAGCACGTTTGTGACGCTAGCGGAAGTGTTGGAGTGTCGAGGAGGCCCTCTTCTGGAGGACGAGGTGTGGTCCCTCCTCCTGGGCACTGCAGAGTCCCTGGTCGATGTCTCATACAAAGGTACAGTAATACTCCTGATGTACTTACTCACTGCCACTGACTAATACTAAATACTACTCCTGGGCACACACTACAGTACTGTTCTTTAAAATGACTAATGCTAATGTAGTAACTCAATATACTATACATACTTCTTAATATTACATAACATTATACTAAGGATATATGGATTTGTGGAGAAACATGATTTATTTAGAGATTTATCAGGTATTGCATGTCATTTCCACAGAATATTTCTATTCACTTTTCAGGACATAACAGTATGTGTAGCATCATAAGCCCCACCTCCCTGCTGCTCTCGGCCACTGGAACACTGGCGTTTAAGAACTGCACCCTATCAGATGAGGCAATGGCCTTCACCGCGCCAGAGATGCTGCAAGGCCGTGCCTCCTCAACCAAACCTGCTATAGAGAAGGTTAGCATACACACATTGTGCACAAGCCCCAGCTCCAATTAGACGTTTCGTAGGCAAAGTCCTAAGGTCAGCTTACCCTCACCAAATCCTATCTACATATATATCAGGTGTAAATGTAAACCTGACATTAGATTTGCCTCTATCGCAATGTGGTTTCTGATGTTGACATTAGTAGTTCTGCTGTTGAGCGGTGTAAGTGTGGATTATCTTGGTTCACTACAGACAGAGGATTTATGATGTAATCCATCTCTCACATGGCCTTAGGCCAGCAGCACTAACTAAAAGCATTAACACTGCTGCAGTAAGCTAAGTCCCTGCACTGACGCTAATACACAAGGGGGCAGCACTATGCTGTGTGTGTGTGTGTGTGTGGGGGGGGGGGGGGGGGTTCTCCTGATGCAGTAGATGGCAGCACTAACACAGCAATGAGCCTCAAGTAACTTGAAGCAAAGATAACACACACATATTGCCATCCAGTGGTGCTAGAGGAAATGCATTTTCGTAAGTGCTGCCCTTGTGTCGACAGTGCTTTGCCTGTGTAAACCAAAACACAATACACAAGGATACACCATCTGCGGTGTTAATGTGAATTGTTTTGGCATGCAGATTTTTTTCCCAGAAGGATTTAATGTCTGACTCATATTGAGTGTCATACTCTAATCTCTCTGTCTTCTACCAGATGCTGGTGTATTCACTTGGTATGACTCTCTACTGGTCTGTCGATTATCATCTACCTCAGAATCAGGTGGGTCCATACATTACCGTGGCCCTCAACATTAATTGACTTCAAAATTGAGAAACATAAAACTTGTTGAACAACAACTCGTTCTCTCAAGACTTTCTCTCAAGCATGTTCAGGCACCGCATCACACTTCTCTTTTTCCCTCCGTTGATATTGATACCTGGAGAGAGATTGATACCTTGTTTTTCATCTTTATTCTTGTCTCTCCCAGCCGGTCCAGTTGAGTGACCACCTTAACAGCCTGCTACTGAGCATGTGCGAGGACCTGGCCCAACGCAGGGTCAATCTGAACAGTATCTTGGAATCCTGTGAGTCTCAGCACAAAGCCTCTCTCCTGCCTCCACCCAACAGAGTCATAGGACAACTGGTGGAGGATGTCTTTCACAAAGCTGTGAGTGTGTGTTGGGGTGGCGGGGTGTCAGTGTATGGGGGTGTCTGTCTGTGTAATGCTGCAATTTTACCCGTGGAATGCTTTTCTCTCAGGTGGACCATGGCTCTGTGCCAGAGCCCTTTGCCCCGCTGAGTGGGATGAGTCAGATGATCAGAGAGAGGCTTCACGGTAAGGACAGTATCTAAACGGCCTCTATATCCCTCACAGCAAACCAGGAACATTCCCAGGACATTAGGCAACATTCCCCTTAAGTTGTAGTTAGTATGAAGAAAAAAAATCATTAGTATAAATAACGTCCCACAAACATTCAAAGAATGCTTTGATCACCCAATATTTTTTAAAGAAATGTTTGAAATTAAATATCCTTGGAATGTTCTCGTAACATTCACTAATGTTGTTTACAACATTTGTAAAAAACTGCCACAGAACGTTCCCCTAAGAATCTTATTAGGATGCCATGGAATGTAATAACACAATGTTCCGGTAATGTTCTGCCACAACATAACATGGGAGCAATAGAAGTGGTTCTGAGGAAACATTACACAAAAGTTCTGCTAATGTTGATGGATATGTTATTGGAAACACCCATAACAACAAGCAGGGAATATTACTTCAATGGTCTCAAAGTTATAGTGTTACGTTATGACATGATGATGTAAAAACTTTCCCAGAACATGCTTCAGCTAATATATCTGGATTCAATTCAATTGGTTCTGAGAAAACATTACAGAAACGTTCTACTAATGTTCATGGAGACGTCATCCAAAACAACATGCATGGAACATTCCCGCAAGACTCTATAGTTATTTTGTAATGTTATGACATGATGTTCTAAAAACTCACTTTAAAGATAATGGAATTAGTTATGAAAACATTGCCTTTATGTTCTGCTAATATTAATCGTAGTGTAACCAGGGCTCTAAATAAAATAAAAAAATCTATGGTAACATTGGTGTGCCCAACTTAAAGAAAGGAGCTCAACATAAAATCTTGGAGCACAAGAAGATGCAGTATATATATTTTTACATTGACTGAGATATAGCATTTTTTAAGCACATGTTGTGCTCTAGAAATTAATATTTTACCATGTAAAACATTTGTTTATTATAAAAAGCTAAAATGTTGATACAAAAATCTGTCATTGAAATTAGTCATTTGTGGAATAATAGGTTTCTACATTGTGTAAAAGCACTACCTTTGAGATGCATTACATTGAAAGTCCTACACTGTTTATTTAAGAGCATCAAGTTTGTGAGTGATGACCGTGAAGCCTATCATGCAAGAGATCAGTCATTCATTCATCGCTATGATCATTGATTTTCTAAATAAGGTATCCCTTTTCCTTTCTTTCTGCCCCCCCCCCAAAAAAATACAAATATTTTGATATACTGGTAAAGTAACCAGGTTGTTAGCTAGCTAATGATGTAACATGACTGAACAATGTGTAAACAAATAGCTGTGAGGGGTTTTGGAACGACCCACGACATGGTTTACGAACAGTGCCTAAAAATGAACTTTTTGGTCTACCAGCCACTGTAGCAGGTAGATGAAAAAAGTATACGAGCCACTCAGAATTCTTACCAGCCAATACATTTATTCGCCATAATGAAACACACACAAAAAAATATATTTTTTGTTTTTCCAGGTTTCGCACTTCCCCCAGTTGTTTTCTCAGATTTTCACTATTATTCAGACTTTTGTAATAGGAAAACAAAATTGGATCGTCTAAATCCTCAACAATGCTTAAACCACATTAGGAGACCACTTTTGAGGTTTGGGGAAGAGAATTGAGCATCATTTGAGCATGTCAAGAGACTGGTGTTTGTCTGGCTGTGTTTCTGTACTGCATGCACAATAGCAGTTTGCAAAAGAAAATACAACTCGATTGATACATATCATCATGATTTCCTATCATTCTGCCAGTTAAGCCTACTTTGCAATTAACATTTAATTTGGAACATTTTATGGGAAAGGCTTTAGAAATGACTGTTTCGACATCGCCAACTGGCTACACAAAGTGGTAGACACAGGCATTCCCATGCAGTTACGTCTTCAGAAAGTTGCAAGAAATTCAAATCAGTGATGCATTCTTTAATATTCTTTACATGTAGGCTTTGGATTGAACCAATCTGCGCTAACTTTTTTCTCTAAGGCACTCAGAAACAACTGCACAGGGAAGCCTATCATTACATCAATTATTATCTGGGTGATTGTTTTTCCTGGTTGCACTGGTTGCTCCCAAAATAAAATGTCAGGTTGCACAAAATATCTAGTAGCATACGCGACCAAAATGGTCTCACTTTAGAGCCCTGAGTGTAACATTATTATAGGAACTTGCAAAACTTTTGAACAATTTTCATTTCAATCTTCATACATCATGATATTTTATTAGACTATTGTCTAAACATAGTTTTTTTTTTAAAGAAAGTTAAATCAAGTAGATTTAAACCTGCAATCTGAGATCTTCCAGCCCTTTAGGCTGCTTAGTGTGCAGCGCCAACAGAATCCTAATGTTTCCAGTAGATTTCCCTTTACACTGAACTCGTTAGAGGGGCTGAACTCACCGATTCTGCCTGGGCTTTTCTACTGCTCATTAAGAAACATTTGATTTGCATCTTGGGGTTGTGGTTCGATGTGGGTGTGTTCGCTAAGGAAACTATTAACTGAATGATTACCTGCTGCATTCAAAGATAACCAACCTACAGAACTAGACTAAACTTCACTTGCGCCATCCTTGTGGTATTGAGAGATAAACATGGTAATGCTGTCACTGATTGCAGATAAAGGAAGATAGTACTTGCTTTGTTGTCCAACTGATCTTGTCCTTTCTGTCATGCTGTGAACCCCATTCATTGCCGCTTGCAGCTATATTTGTTCTTTGTCCCTCTTGAGTCATGACAGCAACATTTTGCCCTCAAAATCTATTTTGAAGTATTTGCAGAGAAGATCATAGTCCGCAATTTTACATCTAATTAAGGTGTTTTGTGCAGTATAGCGCAAGTAAAAAAAATGTGCATGAAAACTAGTCCATGCACTGCAGACAGTCGAGTCAGCTGCTGCTGAGCTCAGGAATTATTTCTGAGAACATGTCTACTACTTCATCAGCAAGCTGTCAAACTATCATCACAGATGGAAAAATGAACCAGATGTTTCACCGGATGTATAAATCGGATGCATCCGGTTGGCATTTCCACTCACCACCAAATATGGTGATGAGAGGAAGCCCAGTGCCCGATGTTGGGAGAAGATGGAGCGAGATGGATTCTGGCCGATGTTCTGCAAATTTTCTCATCTATGAAACATTTGATCCCAATACAGTTCTCTGTTCCCAAAACTAGAATCAGTTACAAACAGAGTGGACCAAGGTTGGTAGACTTTACCCTTTGCCAAAGTAAAAAAAAAAAAAAAAAAAAACATTGTGCAAGGGCAAATGTTGTTATTGCAGAATAGGCATTACCTAATGGAAATATGCAAATATATGCTAGAAGTGCCAAAAGGTTCTCCCTAGCTCATGCTTGGCTCTGCCCTCCTCCTTGCTTGTTTAATTTGCTCCCATTGCAAACGACATGCTGTGGTCTAGTTTGGGTAAAATAATCTTTGCTATCGTAAATAAAGCACAAGCTACACGCTGTTTATCAGTGCCCAAATTCACTAACTCATAAGGCCCGGACAATACCAGTATTACGATACTCATAAGTATCGTGGCTAGGAAACAAAACACAAAGCGGATTTAACTTCTTTAGGAAAACAGCCGTATCATTATGTTGTCATCCAGAGCTGCATTTATTCATTTTCCAAGCTATAGCACATCATATTTTACCAGAATTGTTTTGCGATACTGGTATTGTGCCTGCTAGGTTTTAAATGAACTGAGTAAAATCTCACGGACAATTATTCCCAATCTTCTGGGAGATATGTCAAGTGTTTTCTGTCTGTTAGAAATGGGGGAGAGATTAGTGGCGTTGAAAGAGTATCCAACATAACACTCTGAGTCACATGTTGGTTAATCACTCTCTGCAGTAGATGTGATGCTATTATTACAGCAGACTTCCCTTCCAGTGACGTAGCCTCCTTTATACAGGGATCTGTGGCTATTCTTTCAAACATTGTGCCTACTTTGACCAAACCCATCACTGAAAGTGGACGCTATCTCTGCCACTAGTCACTAGTCACTACCACTAATCCACTTCTAGAGTGTTCATTTACAAATGGGACCATATATTACCGGTATTAAATGTTCTCATTACGGCCCTTGTTTGTCCCTGTTTTACTGTCGCGAGTGGCATGTTAATGACAGATCTGTATCTCAATGCATTTTTTACCTAAATTACCATGCATTTCCCAGTGTGTAGACCTCCAAAACCAACCTGATACCCCAAATAAACAGTTTAGGGCAACCTTAAATCAATGTACGGGAACAGTTGACCCCCCCCCCCCACCTTCCCAGCACTCATCTCATCTCTTCATTTTCTTCTTCAGAGAGCGTTACAGTTCATCTTCCCAACGGCACAGTTGATAGCCCATGATAATGTCCTGATTTCAATATCTGGGAAATAATCACTTTCCCAAGCTCACAAGTCTCTCACCTGAGCCACCACCACCATGTTCTTGGTCAAATGATCCCTTCCATGCATCAAGACGCCATCTGTGTTCACCTTTGCATTACTCGAGAGAGAGGACAGAGCAAAACAACAGTTTTAGACATATCTGATTCTGGAAATCCAGACCATCTATTCACCATATGACAATTTATTACATTCCCAATATTCTTAATACCAAAATCTCTCAGACAAATGTCAAAGGGCATTACAACACACTGCTGAAACCATTTTTCAAATAGGCTTATACTGATATTTGATCCCAGGCATCTATTAGAAAGCTGAGTGAGACGTGGCCTCCTACATCTCCCTTCACATAGAAACGGTCATCTATATGAACCACTATCGATCAACCGAGGCCATACAACGCTATGTGAGAGTTTCCTGCCCCGCTGCTCTCAAGAGTGTTTGCTGCTGGGTTTTTTTCAAAGATGCAAACGCTTACATCGCGGCATTCTCTCCGAATGCAGCGGGTGCAGTACATTTAAGTCATTTAGCAGACGCTCTTATCCAGAGCGACTTACAAATTGGTGCATTCACCTTATGATAAGTAGGCTCCATTACTATTAAATCTGACCAATGGCCCCACATCTAACAGGGCTTTGATGATTTACCCTTTCCTCCCTGTTTCTTTGTCTTGGGCCATTAAAACCACTGTTAGTGACTTTCACTGTAGCAGCATTAACCCCTCGTAAGGCTGCAAAGTAATCGGAAGTTGATTTCACTCTCAAAGCGTTGTGCTCTATTTCATCCCAATGAAAATGTTGGTCCACAACCCCCGCAACTGCCGATTTGATAACAGGTTTCAAGCCTGCCATCAGAACAGATGTACGCATTCTATCAATGTACTCACGTACCCAGTCTTTTTGCAACGGAGTACATCTACGAATTTTGCGTTTATCGGTTTGTCTTTTTTGTTGATAAAATGCTGACATCAACACACTGCTGTATTGAGCTTTTGCTTTTCTTTTATGTTATTGTCACAATTGCATCTCTGAATTTTTTATTAGATTGGAATTTTCCATCAGCAGGGAATGGCTGACCAATTTTATCTAGTTTGCCAAATTTTTCTCATTGTCGAGATGATTTGGTGGAATGCTTGTGGACCTCTTTCAGCGCCTCTATGACTATTAAACTTTTCTTCCTCTAGTCCCCCTTTACAAGGAGAATCGGGGCCGCCGGTCACCATTTCAGTAGTTATTATCTCCTCACCCACGGCTCTAATACACGCCAATTTGAACTATTTTTTTTAGGTAGTGATATCCACTTCCCGGAGAGTAGTTACGGTGTCTGTACCTAATAATTTGGTCACTGGACCTGATATCTTGTATTAGAAACAATACTGAAGCTTCTATCAATTTACTACTGTAGAATACGGGTGACCTAATGTCTTATTCCAATGCTACGCCTCAAAAATCACTGTTGTTGACAACACACATTACCAAATCTTTCACAGTTCCCTGCGCCAATAGGGCAAAAACCAACCTCTCTACTGTTAATGCACACAACTCATGTTCACACAACGTTTGAATATCAAATGTATTTATAAAGCCCTTCATACATCAGCTGATATCTCAAAGTGCTGTACAGAAACCCAGCCTAAAACCCCAAACAGCAAGCACTGCAGGTGTAGAAGCACGGTGGCTAGAAAAAAGTCCCTAGAAAGGCCAGAACCTAGGAAGAAACCTAGAGGGGAACCAGGCTATGAGGGGTGGCCAGTCCTCTTTTGGCTGTGCCGGATGGAGATTATAACAGAACATGTCCAAGATGTTCAGAAGTTTATAGATGACCAGCAGGGTCAAATAATAATCATCATAGTGGATGTCGAGGGTGCAACAGGTCAGCACCTCAGGAGTATATGTCAGTTGGCTTTTCATAGCCGATCATTGAGAGTATCTCTACCGCTCCTGCTGTCTCTAGAGAGTTGAAAACAGCAGGTCTGGGACAGGTAGCACATCCGGTGAACAGGTCAGGGTTCCATAGCCGCAGGCAGAACAGTTGAAACTGGAGCAGCAGCACGGCCAGGTGGACTGGGGACAGCAAGTAGTCATAAGGCCAGGTAGTCCTGAGGCATGGTCCTAGGGCTCAGGTCCTCCGAGAGAAAGAGAATTAGAGAGAGCATACTTAAATTCACACAGGACACCGGATATGACAGGAGAAATACTCCAGATATAACAGACTGACCCTCGCCCACCGACACAAACTACTGCAGCATAAATACTGGAGGCTGAGACAGGAGGGGTCGGAAGACACTGTGGCCCCATCCGACGATACCCCCGGACAGGGCCAAACAGGCAGGATATAACCCCACCCACTTTGCCAAAGCACAGCCCTCACACCACTAGAGGGATATCTTCAACCACCAACTTACCATCCTGAGACAAGGCCGAGTATAGCCCACAAAGATCTCCGCCACGGCACAACCCAAGGGGGGGGGGGGGGGGGGGGCGCCAACCCAGACAGGAAGATCACGTCAGTGACTCAACCTACTCAAGTGACGCAAATATTTTTTTTTTTCTATGAATGTGGCTTTCCTCCAGAATTTATAGACAACCTTATCACCATCCACATTCCCTCCTGTTGTCCTTCTCCATGGACTACTTCTTTACAACCTGATATACTAGTACACAAGCATAACAATTTATACATACACACACACACACACACACACTATGGCCTTACGACCACCGCGGCTGGGACTTTTACCCCCCTTTACAGGTCTAGTAGGGAACCAAACCCACTCTGGATTTACCCTCTAGGACTTACCCTCTGCAGGTACCAGCCTGCTCGGACTTACCTTCCCGGGACTTACCATAAAGCTGCCATCAGTCGTAATACAATGGGACTACTGAATAAGCTCAGGCTTTCTAGGTCCGTATCCTATAATTGGTTCAGCCTACGACTCTCATCTCCCCAAGATGTCAGAATGAGTGGTAACAGGTGTAGGAACTGTGCCTACCTTGTTTTTGGTGTCGGCTCCTGTTTCACTGATTCTGAATATCTAGTTTGACTGTAAATCGTGGTGAACCCTGATCGCAGCGCCAACTGTTAGGATCTAAATTAAATGAGTAAAAACTCACAATCGATTATTAAAGCTCAAAACAAGTTGATTCACCCAATGCATCAGACACCTCAACAGACAAAGACATGTTCCCACCAGCACAAGTGTATACATACCCCAATTTAGGTGAAGTCTCCTCCTTCCCTCTAAACATTACATCTTTATTGCTAGGCAGGAAGTACAGTGATCTGGGTAATAAACTGTTCCTTCTCCCTTAATGTGACCTGACCTGACCTCGGCCCCTATTCCTCACTAATCCACAGTTCTCCACCCTTATCAGTGACCGCAACCATGTGATTGCCTTTCCGTTACACAGTAACACTCCAAGCCCTGGCTCATATCCAACCTTAATTGCCTCCACCATATACATTCCTCCTACAGATAATCATTCACTTCTAGTGTAGCACCCAGATTGTGGCCCTTCTCCTTTCCATAGGATACCTGATGTCTAACAATAATGTGTTCTGACAGAATGTAAACATTCTACATTCCCCTCTCTCCCTCAGTGACATGAATAAGGATATTTCATATTTTCACATTTAGAAGTCAGAACCCATCAGTTCCATCTCTGTATTTGTCAGTTAAGGTAGCTAGGAGCAAGCAGGCACATTGAGCAGGCAGACCACATTAGCTAAATAAGCTTATCAAGTCACTGGCGAGTGGCAACGTATGTGCTTCAGTGCCGTTTTGTTTTTACAACTTTCTCACTATCTATTACCGGAGTGTGGTTCTGTCTGGCAGTGTTTCATAGTGAATCATGTTACAAAACAGGTCGAGGCGAGACACAAGATGCTTGCGAATGGGTTTTCAATTTTGGAATAATGACAAGTGGCACTTGGGATGCAAGTGTGGATTGTATCAATTCGCATTTTACCCAAAACAGTGAGATTCGAGTGATCACTATCAAACACATCAGCAAGTGGCCACTCCATAAAGGGCTTCGGGGCCAAGTGTTCTTTCAACATTACATAAGACAACACGTCACCAATGTTAACAAGTCCAAGGCACTGCGTAGCCTAATGGGCAGGCCTGTCTCATTATCAGCACATTTGTTTCTCTGTGCATGACAGTTCTCCCTAGGTGTTACCATCTTGTGTTAGAGGGCAAGGGTGCATTATTGAAAGCACAACCCAACCCTCAAATATCCAAGAATCTAGGGACGTAACAGCTTCCCGAAATCTCACAAATCTCAATTTTGGAAAATACTGACTTTGATCCTACACTTTGTAGTCAATGTTTACGCTAAAATCAAGTTTCACTAATATCGATGCAACATAGACCATTGGTTGAAGATCTGATAACATTCAGTATAAAACAATATGCATAAGTAAAGAAAATTAGAAAGGGGAAAAATACTTTTTCCATGTCACTGTAGATGGGAGGGGTGAGGGTAACTGAAGGGTTGGACAAAAAAAGATAACTAAATGTGAAATGTGCCGTAAAATTGATATACACTGAACAAAAATATTAAACGCAACATGTAAAGTGTTGGTCCCATGTTTCATATGCACAAAAAGCTTATTTCTCTCAACTGTTGTGTACACATTTGTTTGCATTCCTGTTAGTGAGCATTTCTTCTTTGCCAAGATAATCCATCCACCTGACAGGTGTGGCATATCAAGAAGCCGATTAAACAGCATGATCATTACATAGGTGCACCTTATGTTGGGGACAATAAAATGTGCAGTTTTGTCACACAACAGAATGCCACATATGTCTCATGTTTTGAGGGAGTGTGCAATTGACATGCTGACTGCAGGAATGTCAAATCAGAGCTTTCGCTACATTTTTATTTATTCTACCATAACCAACCTCCAATTTCATTCTAGAACTTTCAGCAGTACTCCCAACCAGCCTCACAACCACAGACTGTGTGTAACCACAAAAGCCCAGGACCTCCACATCCAGCTTATTCACCTGCTGGATAGTATTTGAACGGCCACCCTGACAGCTGATGAAACTGTGTGTTTCCACAACCAAAGAATTTCTGCACAAACTGTCTCAGGGAAGCTCATCTGCATGCTCATCATCCTCATCAGGGTCTTGATCTGACTGCAGTTAAGTTAAGAGTCGTAACCAACTTCAGTTGGCAAATTCTCACCTTCAATGGCCACTGGCACAATGGAGAAGAAGTGTGCTCTTCATGGATGAATGCCAGTTTCAACTATACCGGGCAGATGGCAGATGACGTCGTTTGGGTGAGCTGTTTGCTGATGTCAACATTGTGAACAGAGTGCCCCATGGTGGCGGTGGGGTTATGGTATGGGCAGGCATAAGTTACGGACAGCGAACACAATTGCATTTTATTGACGGCAATTTGAATGCACAGAGCTACCGTGACAAGATCCTGAGGCCCATTGTCATGCCATTCATCCACTGTCATCACCTCATGTTCCAGCATGATAATACACAGCCCCAGTACACAATTCCTGGTAGATGAAAATGTCCCAGTTCTTCCATGGCCTGCATACTCAGACATGTCACCCATTCAGCATGTTTGGAATGCTCTGGATTAGAGGTCGACCGATTATGATTTTTCAACGCTGATACAGATTATTGGAGGACCAAAAAAAGCCGATACGGATTAATCAGTCGATTTTTATATATATATCAGTTGAAGTTGGAAGTTTACATACACCTTAGCCAAATACATTTAAACTCAGTTTTTCACAATTCCTGACATTTAATCCGAGTAAATATTCCCTGTCTTAGGTCAGATAGATCACCACCACCTTTATTTGAAGAATGTGAAATGTCAGAATAATAGCAGAGAATGATTTATTGCAGCTTTTTATTTCTTTCATCACATTCCCAGTGGGTCGGAAGTTACATGCACTCAATTAGTATTTGGTAGCATTGCCTTAAATTGTTTAACTTGGGTAAAATGTATTGGGTAGCCTTCCACAAGCTTCCAACAATAAGTTGGGTGAATTTTGGCCCATTCCTCCTGACAGAGCTGGTGTAACTGAGTCAGGTTTGTAGGCATCCTTGCTCGCACACGCTTTTTCAGTTCTGCCAACACATTTTCTACAGGATTGAGGTCAGGGCTTTGTGATGGACACTCCAACACCTTGACTTTGTTGTCCTTAAGCCATTTTGCCACAACTCTGGAAGTATGCTTGGGGTCAGAGTCCATTTGGAAGACCCATTTGCAACTAAGCTTTAACTTCCTGACTGATGTCTTGAGATGTTGCTTCAATATATCCACATCATTTTCCTACCTCATGATGCCATCTATTTTGTGAAGCGCAACAGTCCCTCCTGCAGCAAAGCACCCCACAACATGATGCTGCCACCCCCATGCTTCACGGTTGGGATGGTGTTCTTTGGCTTGCAAGCCTCCCCCTTTTTTCCTCCAAACATAACGATGGTCATTATGGCCAAACAGTTCTATTTTTGTTTCAGACCAGAGGACATTTCTCCAAAAAGTATGATCTTTGTCCCCATGTGCAGTTGCAAATCGTTGTCTGGCTTTTTTAATGGCAGTTTTGGAGCAGTGGCTTCTTCCTTGCTGAACGATATAGGACTCGTTTTACTGTGGATATAGATACTTTTGTACCTGTTTCCTCCAGCATCTTCACAAGGTTCTTTGCTGTTGTTCTGCGATTGATTTGCACTTTCCGTACCAAGGTACGTTCATCTCTAGGAGACCGAATGCGTTTCCTTCCTGAGCAGTATGACGGCTGCGTGGTCCCATGTTGTTTATACTTGCATATTATTGTATGTACAGATGAACGTTGTACCTTCAGGCATTTGGAAATTTCTCCCAAAGATGAACCAGACTTGTGGAGGTCTACAATTTTTTTCTGAGGTCGACCTCTAGTTTGGACCATGTTAGTTTGTTGTTGATGTGGACACCAAAGAACTTGAAGCTCTCAACCTGCTCCACTACAGCCCCGTCAATGAGAATGGGGGCGTGCTCGGTCCTCCTTTTCCTGTAGTCCACAATCATCTCCTTAGTCTTGGTTGCGTTGAGGGATAGTTTGTTATTCTGGCACCACCCGGCCAGGTCTCTGACTTCCTCCCTATAGGCTGTCTCGTCATTGTCGGTGATCAGGCCTACCACTGTTGTGTCGTCTGCAAACTTAATGGTGTTGGAGTCGTGCCTGGCCATGCAGTCCTGGGTGAACAGGGAGTACAGGAGGGGACTGAGCATGCACCCCTGGGGAACTCCAGTGTTGAGGATCAGCGTGGCAGATGTGTTGCTGCCTACCCTCACCACCTGGGGGCGGCCCTTCAGGAAGTCCAGGATCCAGTTGCAGAGGAAGGTGTTTAGTCCCAGGATCCTTAGCTTAGTGATGAGCTTTGAGGGTACTATGGTGTTGAACACTGAGCTGTAGTCAATGGCATAGCAGGTCATAGCAGGATTTCTTGTAAGCTTCCGGGTTAGAGTCCCGCACCTTGAAAGCAGCAGCTCTACCCTTTAGCTCAGTGTGAATGTTGCCTGTAATCCATGGCTTCTGGTTGGGGTATGTACGTACAGTCACTGTGGGGACGACGTCCTCGATGCACTTATTGGTAAAGCCAGTGACTGATGTGGTGTACTGCCATCGGAAGAATCCCGGAACATGTTCCAGTCTGTGATAGCAAAACAGTCCTGTAGTTTAGCATCTGCTTCATCTGACCACTTTTTAACAGACCTAGTCACTGGTGATTCCTGCTTTAATTGTTGCTTGTAAGCAGGAATCAGGAGGATAGAGTTGTGGTCGGATTTACCAAATGGAGGGCGAGGGAGAGGTTTGTACGGAGTACAGGTGATCATAAATTTCTTTACCTCTGGTTGCACATTTAACATGTTGATGGAAATTTGGAAGAACTGATTTAAGTTTCCCTGCATTAAAGTCTCCGGCCACTAGGAGCGCCGCCTCTGGGTGAGTGGTTTCCTGTTTGCTTATTTCCTTAAATAACTGACCAAAGACAGGGAATTTTTACTAGGATTAAATGTCAGGAATTGTGAAAAACTGAGTTTAAATGTATTTGGCTAAGGTGTATGTAAACTTCTGACTTCAACTGTAATATTGCCCGCTAACGTGAATTTATTTTAATGAAATATGCAGGTTTAAAAATATATACTTGTGTATTGATTTTAAGAAAGCCACTGATCTTTATGGTTAGGTACATTGGTGCCATGAGTGTGCTTTTTCGCGAATGCGCTTTCGTTAAATCGTCACCCGTTTGGCGAAGTAGGCTGTGATTTGATGATAAATTAACAGGCACCGGATTGATTATATACAGCGCTGGACAAACTAGTTAAACTAGTAATATCATCAACCATGTGTAGTTAACTAGTGATTGTTAAGATTGATTGTTTTATATAAGATAAGTTTAATGCTCCCTAGCAACTTTCATTGGCTCCTTGCTGCACTCTCGTAACAGGTGGTCAACCTGCCACAGTCTCCTCATGGATTGCAATGTAATCGGCCATATCGGCGCCCAAAAATGCCGATTACCGATTGTTATGAAAACTTGCCGATTAATCGGTTGACCTCTACTCTGGATCGACGTGTACGACAGCATGTCCAGTTCCCGCCAATCTCCAGCAACTTCGCACAGCAATGGAGGAGGAGTGGGACAATATTCCACAGGCCACAATCAACTCTATGCCAAGGAGCGCTGCATGAGGCAAATGGTGGTCACACCAGGTACTGACTGGTTTTCTGATCCACGCTCCTACTTTCTTTTTTTAAGGAATCTTTGACCAACAGATACATATCTGTATCCAGGCTGTATGACAACTTACAATGACGGCCTTGATTGGGAGTCCCATAGGGCGGCGCACAATTGGCCCAACATGGTATGGGTTTGGCCGGTGTAGGCCGTCATTGTAAATAAGAATTTATTCCTAACTGGCTTGCCAAGTTAAATAAAGGTTGTATTTTTTTTTTTATAAATCCCAATCATGTGAAATCCATAGATTAGGGCCTAATGAGTTTATTTCAATTGACTGATATGAACTGTAACCCAATAAAGTTTTTGAAATTGTTTCATGTTGCATTTATTTTTGTTCAGTGTACTATGTATAAGCTGGAAGTAGAAGTCTAAGTATGGCTGACAATTAGTTTACTCCTATTAGTGGAGGTGTAGTAGGTTTAGGGGAAAATATATATTTTTTACATTTGGGGGATTAGAAATTCAGCAAACAATTACATTGATAGCACCCACAATCTATCTGCAATATTAAAGCTGATCTACCCCCCAGTATTTAAAGCCTTGCACTTTGAAGTCAACCCGGGTTGGACTGGCCTTGGTGGGCTAGCTCGAATTGCATTTCCACTGCCTCCAGAATAGAAATTTCTATCTAGAAATTTAGAAAGTAATTTGGCTATAACTAGCTAGTTTGCAAGATGTTGAAAAAAACATTAAAATTCACCCACCCCACGCTGTAACTGTTACCCTATACTCTCGACGCCAGCTAGCCAAATGTTTAGCTTGCTATCTAGCTTAACGGTAGCGTTGTCACTAGCTTGATTCCTAATCTTCCTTGCCTTGGTATTTGCTATTACTTAGCAGGCTAACCAAACAAACCAGACAATAGGTTTGATTAGGATGCAGCTAGCTTTCAATCCCTGCTCACTCACATTAGCTATCTAGCTTGTTTCAACTCTGATTTGCTAGCATTCGAGGGCTGACTTATCATAAACATTTGTGACTCATCACCTGGATTCGGTCTTTATGTAGCAACATTTGAATCATTTTTTTTACATTGGCTAAAAGTAGAGACTCAGAGCTACAAAATGGTATATCATCCACGGCATTTTTGAGGAACAATGGGAAAGTAATTCTACTTTGAAAGTTGATACACTTGTAACCGCACTTTTGAGAAAACGGCCATTGAATGTTTTGGTCCTACTAAAGAGCTCTCCTTTTGTCTACACACATTCAGCATTGTTCACACCCTCTTAAACCAGCCCCACCCATCTCTTTAAGGATTCACATGAGGTCATGTGCTAAAGGCTAAAAGTGGTAGTAGCCTACAATAAAGAAAAATTCCAGATAAATAAATACACTTGTCTAAATTGATGGGTCATGTGAAAGAAATGTTATAACTCCCAGCCACATCCAGTGGTGGAAAAAGTACTAAATTGTCATACTTGAGTAAAAGTATAAATAATTTCAAATTCCTTATATTAAACCAGACAGCACAATTGTATTTAAAAAAAATTGCCAGGGGAACAATGTATTTAAGTATTTCAACCATTTCAACTTCCTTAAATTAAGCAAACCAGACGGCACAATTATATTATTTTCTATTGATCAATAGCCAGGGGCACAAGCCAACACTCAGACATAATTTACAAACAAAGCATTTGTGTTTAGTGAGTCTGCCAGATCTGATGCAGTATGGATGACCAGCGATGTTCTCTTGATAAGTGTTTGAATTGGACAATTTTCCTGTCAAAATGTAACAAGTACTTTTGGGTGTCAAGGAAAATGTATGGAGTAAAAAGTACATTATTTTCTTTACGAATGTAGTGAAGTAAAAGTCACCAAAATATAAATAGTAAAGTAATGCACAGATACCACAAAAAAACTACTTAAGTAGTACTTTAAAGTATTTTTACATCACTGCCAAAATGCCTTTACACCACTGCCAAAATGACTTTTACACCCAAATTACAGCATGCCTTGTAAAGGCACGCGGACAAGGACCAAACAAACACTATACAAAACACAGGATTGAACCCCAAACAAAAGAGCGAGGAGTACCTCGAATAAATAACATAAGCACACAACGATTACCACATGGGATGAGACCCGTAATCATCTGCGCAATCCACAATGACACGAAAGCTAAAACACACAGCACAGGTACTCACACGAACCAACGGACATTGTAACAATAATCGACAAGACAATGGTAAACCGAGGACACACTTATACAATTACTAATCACTGGGAATAGGGGCCAGGTGTGCATAATGAAAGTTCCGGAGGGATCCGTGACACACCAGTACATTAGCATACTTTATATACTGTTACACACGCACTTATCACATAGTATTCCATACATCAGTTAAGGCCATGCAACCTGAGTTGAAACCTGAGTGAGGTGCACATGTACAGTACATAAACAGATACATGCGCCATATATTTAAGTGGTGGACACTTGATGCGGTCACATGATACTGTTATGGTATATCACAAAATCATGTTACGACCACACATATCAATATTAATTTTCTATATCAATATTTTGTCTTGCTAAGTGGATGGACTCTACAAAATGTGTAAACGGTACAGCCAAATGGTTACTTGCATAGTAGCACTTTCAGAAATAGATCAATATAAATAATGTCAATATAAATAAAATATACAGTGTGTACAAGAACAATAACGATATCAGTGATAGACGAGGTAGTTAAATGCATACAATCAGGGGTAAAGCAGGATAAAAAAATAATAGTAGCAGCAACGTATGGTGTGTGTGTTACGAGAGAGTCATTTGAATAGAGGCACTGCAGATAGTGCTAATGACTGGCCCGTCCGAACCACGCATGAACAAGGGAATCTATATTTGGAGAGCCTGTTTCTGACCTGCCCTTGACTTTGGTGCAGGGCATGTGATGTCCACCTCTTCGTCGCAAAACTCCCTGATCTTGTCAAAAGATAGTTTGTCTAGCTGTGTCCAGTCCAGGTGGTGCTTTTCCAGGCAGACCATCTATGGGAGTAAGGATGTCAGCGTTGCGCAGCAGCTGAAACCTGGTCCTGACAGTCTGAACGCCCCTTGGCGACAACACCAGACTCCAGAGCATTGAAGCTGTAAAACAGGGAATAACAAAAAATCTGAAGACATTATGTATGAGGTAAGAATAACCTCATACAAAGAAAAACATTTTAGTACCTGAAGTGCTGGTACTGTTTGATCTGTGGCAGCGGCCTAAAGTACGGAGTCAGGTGTTTTTGCCAGCCATAGCTTTCCACCAGCCCCGTACCATCCTCCAGTCCAACCAACTCTGGGATGTTGACCCCTGTCACAGTGCTGTCCTTCAAAACACCAGCAATTTCACACAGTGTTCACTCTGGTCTTTCTGAAATGTTGCTCGATGAGGCCGAAGCACAAGTCAGGGGAAAACTTGGTGTGGCCTGTGATCAGGAAGTGAAGGTCCAGATTGTGGTGGAGCTTGTGCATGGTCCACCAGGCACAATATCAGAGCATAAACTTGTTCTTGTTTTGGCCACTACAGTCATGTCTATTCAGGTCCACACGTGTGTTCCAAACTCCATAGTTGAGGAAATGGTGCATGTAGTTGATAACTGTGCTGCTGCCTTTGCTTGCTTGGGCCAGCTCTCTTTTTGATGACTGTATGACTGGTGGATTAGAGTCAGGCGCGTTCTACTGATTAATGCTTAAAGACAAATTCCAGATACAAATATTTTAGCATTATTATACAATAGATGCGAAATGGCATTCTGAGAACATCACTACACACAGTTCATACGTTCTTTGTTAGTCAGTTCATTGTTAGTTAGCAAACCAGCCATTGAACTCCAGCTGGCTAGCTAACAGCAAGCTTTAGCTTGCAATGAAAACAACTTTCGGACAGAATTGGAAACGTATAATATCTGAATCTGTAGCTAGATTCTTACCTGTATACATGGATGAAAGCTTCACAGGAGTAGCAACATATTTGCAGTTCTCCATGGCTAACATAATATCTTTTGAAAAAAAAACTGCAGTACGGGAGCAGCTCATTTTATAGACATAAGATGCAACACCAACCAATCCAAACTCATCTCTCGGCATGGCCAGCCCACTCATTATCTCAGCCAATCATGGCTAGCGGGAAGGTTGCTGACGTTTTCCTGTGGCTAAACCAACTAGGCTTGTAATTTAACAATTGTATTCGTATTTACAGATGACATACACGTTTGATATTAAAGCACATGAAAGTTCAGATGTTCAAGAAGGCATTTCTGCCAAAAAACACATTTTGATGAAAAATACTTTTTTTACATTCAAAAGGATCTCCTGTGAAGTCGTGACTTGCGACATACGCCTAGTTTCCTGAATCGGGTCACATTTGTGTAGTGCAAAAATAAATGGATCCAAGTATGTTGGTAATTCATGTCATGTCCGACTACGGCTTGTCCATGTGCTAGCTAACAGCAACAAACCCAGACGAGCTAAATGTGAAAACTTCCAGTAGAGATCAGCTACTCATTAGCTAGCTAGCATTAGCTATATTATAGCTCTAAAGCATAATGTTTACGTTTTGAAATAACATATATTTATTTGATTGTACAGTTGTAGTCAGCAGTTTACATACACTTAGGTTGGAGTCATTAAAACTCGTTTTTCAACCACTCCACAAATGTATTGTTAACAAACTATAGTTTTGGAAAGTCGGTTAGAACATCTACTTTATGCATGACACAAGTAATTTTTCCAAAATTGTTTACAGACAGATTATTTCACTGTATCACAATTCCAGTGGGTCAGAAGTTTACATACACTATGTTGACTGTGCTAATTGACATCATTTGAGTCAATTGGAGGTGTACCTGTGGATGCATTTCAAGGCCAACCTTCAAACTCAGTGCCTCTTTGCTTGACATCATGGAAAATCAAAAGAAATCAGACAAGACCTCAGAAAACAATTATAGACCTCCACAAGTCTGGTTCATCCTTGGGAGCAATTTCCAAATGGCTTAAGGACAACAAAGTCAAGGTATTGGAGTGGCCATCACAAAGCCCCGACCTCAATGCTATAGAAAATTTGTGGGCGAAACTGAAAAGGTGTGTGCGAGCAACGAGACTTCAAAACCTGACTCAGTTACACCAGTTCTGTCAGGAGGAATGGGCCAACATTCACTCAACTTATTGTGGGAAGGTCCTTTGCTGTTGTTCTGGGATTGATTTGCACTTTTCGCACCAAAGTATGTTAATCTCTAGGAGACAGAACGCGGCTCCTTCCTGAGCAGTATGACGGCTGCGTGTTCTCATGGTGTTTATACTTGCATGTACAGATGAACGTGGTACCTTCAGGCCTTTGGAAATTGCTCCCAAGGATGAACCAGACTTGTGGAGGTCTACAATTATTTTCTGAGGTCATGGCTGATTTATTTTGATTTCCCCATGATGTCAAGCAAAGAGGCACTGAGATTGAAGTTAGGCCTTGAAATACATCCACAGGTACACCTCCAATTGACTCAAATGATGTCAATTAGCCTGTCAGAAGCTTCTAAAGCCATGACATAATTTTCTGGAACTTTCCAAGCTGTATAAAGGCACAGTCAACTTAGTGTACGTAAACATCTGACCCACTGGAATTGTGATACAGTGAATGAAAGTGAAATAATCTTTCTGCAAACAATTGTTGGGAAAATTACATGTCAGTAGATGTCCTAACCGACTTGCCAAAACTATAGTTTGTTTACAAGAAATGTGTGGAGTGGTTGAAAAACTAGTTTTAATGACTCCAACCTAAGTGCATGTAAACTTCCAACTTCAACTGTACATTCTATACATAGTGTTAGCAAGTACAAGCTAAGCTTTTCTAGCTATAATATTTAGCTATCTAGCTTTTCAAATGTTTGCCTAGAAAGCTAGCGAGCTAGCATCACATTTAGGAAATAGAAAAAGGGTCTTTAGTTTTAAAATTGGGGGGGACATAACTTGGTGGGGGGTCCTCCCATATTTGGGGGCATCTAAATCTCATTACCTGCATTTCTACACAATATAATATGACCCATAGCACTTTTAGCAGTCTCTATTAAGAACAACATAAGGTAAGCAAAAATGCCCAGTCATCAAGCTAGGTAAGAGATCATCACTAAATATGTGACTCATTTCAGGAAACTAGGCATATGTCGCACGCCACTTCTTCACAGGAGCAGTATTTGAAATGCCTTCTGGAACATGTGAACTTTCATGTGACTTAATAACAAACTTGTTTTCCATCCATAAATACAAATCCAATTGTTAAATTACAAGCCTAGTTGGTTTAGCCACAGAAAAAGCCAGGAACCTTCCCACTAGCCATGATTGGCTGAGATAATGGTTGGGCTGGACATGCTGGGAGATGAGTTTGGAATGGTCTGCCATGTAGCATGCTTCTGTCTATAACGTGAGCTGTTCAGTATGTGTTGACAGTTCTTTCTACCGCATCATTTTTGAAAGATTTAACGTTAGCCATCGAGAACAACAAAAGTTTTGCTCCTTTCCTCCACAACATTGCTGGCTCACTAGCTAATGTTACGTGTATGATTTGTGAGGTAATATTATTCTAATCAGAAAGCCATTTGCATTGCTAGTTATAGACTAATGTTATCTAGCTAACATTTAACCTAATTTGTTAGTGTTAGCTACCTGCAGATTCATACTACAGCTATGACAATGTTTGTATTGGTATGAGTTGGGAGTTAGCTACCTAGCTAGCTAGTTAGCTACCTAGCTAGCTACATGTCTAAACAAAAGGCCAGATTATGAAATGACCCATCAAATTAGCCAGGTGTGTCTGGGGGAGATTACGGCCATCTATTGTATTTCATGAACATGTGTACATGTCTAGACAATAGTGACCCATCCACTTAGCTAGATGTGGCTGGGGGGTGGTTATAACATTTCCTTCACATGAAGTGTGTCGGGTAAGCGTCATCTAATAATGCAAAAATATCTCCCAGGTCATTTTTGTTTGACATATTTTGGGTCACCGGGAAAAGCCTCTATCAACCCTTGATACAGTTTGAAAATCAACTTTAGAGGTTTGTCAGACTGCCTTGAAATCGTTTCAGTCTTTGAAGCTTCTGGCTTGTCCAGTGTTTGCTGCAGAAAGAAAATAAAGTGTTGAATCTGCAAGTATTCACCTCAGCTCCGTCACAGTCTGGTCTTCCCTGGCTACTTGACCCTGATGAAACCATTGTCACCATCTGATCCTGCTCAGATGAGGTATGACAAACAATTACATCGATGTACATTTATACATTGATTCTATTCATGGATAATATAATGGTTCAACAATTGAAATTACCATTATTCCCAGATCCCAGACTGTAGCCTACCCATCAACTCAAGATGGAACTTTGTATCCAGTCACTGATTGTTATAATATCCTGCAAAATTCACCTGAGCTCTGTAGACTGGTCTTCCCTGGCTGTCTGAACCTGCAGGGACACCTGTCACCATCTGATCCTGCTAAGACATGATGAGCATAGTGTTGTGTACTTACTGACTGTGCACCATGACTGTGAAGCCTGTAGAGCTGTTTATACCATGTCAGTGTGAAAAGTAGGAAATTAGCTCGGGAAACTGACAGCTCAATAACGATACATTGCTATACTGACTAATAAAACTCACATTGTGCTGAAAAAAAGTCTGAATATTTGTCTTCAATCGTTTGGCTGCTCGTTTTTTTTCGTTTGATTCAGGTCTAGTGTGATTGAGGCAAAAATAATTGCTAAAGTTAGCTAACGGCTAATGGTACATCATCAAATTGACTTCTGATGAAATTAGACTAAACAAAGCATTTCCATACACACACAACAGCTGCTACTGCTACCTGACAGATACTGTAGCTAGAGGCTAGCTAGAGCTGAACTGGCTGTGGTAACTACTAGCTTGCTAAGAAGCTGCTAGTAGTTCATTAATTTCAGTCGAGAGGGGATAAAACATTAGATAACGTAACATTTCAGTTACACTACTAGCTCAGCACTTTTTTTCTGTCAAACAGCAGTTACCTTGCCAGCCAGATCAGTGCAACTAAAGAATTGCCAGTTTCTGCTCTGCTTGTTTTTACAACTTGGAGAAAAAGCGCAACACAGTCAGCAGCTGCATCTGTTCATCTCTCCCGTGCTGGTCCTATACCGCAGCTTTTCAGAAGCGTTGCCTTCACACAGCCTGTTCGCACGCTCTGTGATGTCTGTGTGCTCCTAAATCAAGCTGGCTAAAACTGGAAAACATCCTACCCAACCGCTCTGAGACGTTTGCATGGTCCTAAAGCACATTGGAGCCATGTTTTGTATCACAGTGCAAAGATAAAACTGGAGGGGGGACAAACATACAATTTCAGAAAGTGGGGGGGGTTATGTTCGCCCGTCGCCAGTGAAAGTTGTGCCCCTGGTAAAAACAGCTCTAGCTTAGTTTATAAGACAGATGTTTATTTTTTACAGGATAATTACTTTTAAATTACTTTTGATGCACTCGTAGCAAGGATTTTTTTTAAACTAGCGAAAAACTGGAAACAGTACATCCCATAAAATCCCCCTAATTAGACCCCCACACCCCCCTCCTCGCTGTGAGATATAGGCCTTTGAGTCTGGATCTGAGCACCTCCCCTATGATTTCTAGAATACAAAGACATTCTAACCGTTCTGGTCTGTCCCAGAAACCGATGGGCTGGGCCTGAGTAAGAACACATGTGGGTAAAGCAGTTTTTTTTTAAATTTGTCATGGGCCTTGATACTCCATTGGTTAGAAATTATCCAATTGCTGATTACTTTGTTTTGTTCAACACCACTCATTTTGACATCACCTCAAACTACTTCAATGATGGCAGTCTCAGATTTAAGTACAGTATGTAGCGAACAATAGAGCAGCGGAAGAATTCAGTTTAAGTCATCAGGCAAGGCTATTGTAAGAAGCTTCAACATTGCCAACAACATGTCGTAGGCTATTAAAAAAGGACCTACCTGATGATATGTGGCCACTGTGTTGAAAAACAACTAGCTTTTTCTCTAATCTATTGATGACCAGATACTTCAGTTGTAACTGTGGCTCTGTTGCGCTCATGTTTTACGGTTGATAGACAACTTTTCCACTTTTTCAAACATGGACTCTTTTCAAATTTTTACATTAGCCTATAAAAATCAAAAGGTCTCCGGTGTTGCTGCATGGGCTCATTCTTTGTCTTGCTGTCAATTACACAGGTTGTGTGACCAATTTCTTGGTCGACTCATGTCGGCATCTCTGTGCATCAGTGATGGGGTAGGCTAAATAAATACAACCGAATACAGTGCATTCTGAAAGTATTCAGACCCCTTGACTCTTTCCCAAAAAAACGTATGTTACAGCTTTATTCTAAAATGTATTAAATTGTTTTTTCCCCTCATCAATCTACACACAATACCCATAATGACGAAGCAAAACAGGATTTTTGAACATTTTGCAAATTAAAAACTTATATCACATTTACATAAGTATTCAGACCCTTTACTTAGTACTAACCGCCTTGAGTCTTCTTGGGTATGATGCTACAAGCTTGGCACACCTGTATTTGAGGAGTTTCTCCCATTATTCTCTACAGATCCTCTCAAGCTCTGTCAGGTTGGATGGGGAGCATTGCTGCACAGCTATTTTCAGATCTCTCCAGAGATATTAGATCGGGTTCAAGTCCGGGCTCTGGGTAGGCCACTCAAGGACATTGAAAAACTTGTCCCGAAGCCACTCCTGCTTTGTCTTGGTTGTGTGCTTAGGGAAGTTGTCCTGTTGGAAGGTGAACCTTTGCCCCAGTCTGAGGTCCTGAGCGCTCTGGAGCAGGTTTTCATCAAGGATCTGTACTTTGCTCCATTCATCTTCTCCCAATCCCTGCCAATGAAAAACATCCCCACAGCATGATGCTGCCACCACCATGCTTCACCGTAGAGATTGTGCCAGGTTTCCTCCAGACGTGACACTTGGCATTCAGGCCAAAGAGTTCAATCTTGGTTGCATCAGCCAAGAGAATCTTGTTTCTCATGGTCTGAGAGTCCTTTAGGTGCCTTTTGGTAAACTCCAAGCGGGCTTTCATGTGCCTTTTACTGAGGAGTGGCTTCCGTTTGGCCACTACCATAAAGGTCTGATTGGTGAAGTTCTGTTGTCCTTCCGGAAGGTTCTCCCATCTCCACATTGGAACGCTGGAGCTCTGTCCGAGTGACCATCAGGTTCTTGGTCACATCCCTGACCAAGGCCCTTCTCCCCCGATTGCTCAGTTTGGCCAGGCGGCCAGCTCTAGGGAGAGGTTTAGTGGATCTGTCATGGGCGTCGTAAGGATTGGACCAAGGCGTAGCGGGTAAAGTGCTCATCTTCTTAATTTATTTAAAGAAAACACTTAAACAAAATAAACAAAGACCAAAAACAGTTCCATAAGGCATCCAGGCTATACAGAAAATAACCACCCACAAAACACAAGTGAAACGAACGCAACTAAATATGGCCTCCAATTAGAGGCAACAACAACCAGCTGCCTCCAACATAGAAATAGAAAACAGAACCTAAACCAAAAACACTGAAACACACAAAACAAACACCCCGTGCCACGCCCTGACCAAACTACAATGACAAATAACCCCTTTTACTGGTCAGGACGCGACAGGATCAAAACTTTTTGCATTTAAGAATGATGGAGGCCCCTGTGTTTATGGGACCTTCAATGCTGCAGACATTTTTTGGTACTCTTCCCCAGATCTGTGCCTCGACACAATCCTGTTTCGGAGCTATAGGACAATTCCTTCGACCTCATGGCTTGGTTTTTGCTCTGACATGCACTATCAACACTGTGGGACCTTTATATAGACAGGTGTGTGCCTTTCCAAATCATGTCCAATCAATTGAATTTACCACAGGAGGACTCTAATCAAATTGTAAAAACAGCTCAAGGAAACAGGATGCACCTGAGCTCAATTTCAAGTCTCATAGCAAAGGGTCTGAATAAATATTTAATTAAAGTATTTCAGAATTTTTTTTATATAGTTTATCATTTTGCAAAAAAATCGAAACCTGTTTTCGCTTCGTCATTATGGGGTATTGTTTGTTTCTGATGAGGGAAACAATGTATTTAATACATTTTAGAATAATGCTGTAACGTAACTAAATGTGGAAAAGGTCAAGGGGCCTGAACGCTTTCCGAATGCACTTGTATGCCTAATTAAAAGAACAGTGATGAAGGAAATGAAAAAATCCTGGGCAGAGCATGCTCAGAGCATTTGGCTGAGCGGGACTTGGAGCGAGAGAAAGCAGACTTTCCAACATTTTTTCAATCCGCGCCACGCTCCAGCCAAATTATGCACATTCCGCTCCTCGCTCCACTCCAGCTCCACTACTCCACTCACATCCTCTGATTCACATGGCACCAACGGAAACCCTTGTTTTTATCTTCTGTTGCAAAACCTTTTGCAATGTATTAATACCGCGTGCATTAATGAACTGTCTTCATCTGGTGTTCTACCTGGTTTCACCTGGTATTTTGCTTGGTATTTCACCTGGTGTTGTACCAGGTAAGCGTGATCGGTATCCTGACTACAGTGAGGGCAGCGCGGCTGGAGCGGAGAGCAGACGGTACTCTAACGACTCCACCAAGTCAGGTAAAATGCATGTGTTAAATGCTGAATCATGTTTGGTTGGAACAAAATAGCTTTTTGGTAGCACTTTAGTTTACAGTGCTGAAATAACAGGATAACGTCCAGAAAGTAACAGTAAACAACAAGGAAATAGGATGGCAACATCCAGGTAAGAATGCAGTAATAACCCATTAATAGTTAGTATGTAGCTGCTAAATACTGATATAAAGTGTGATGCATTTTCCTTGTTATGCAGAAACAATTATTTGTTACGGAAAACTATCAATAAGAGGCTAATAAGCAGATGTATTTTGAGGCCATTTCACCTCTTACCAGCACTGCCCATACTTATTAATAATGCACTTGAAACGATTACGAGGCGCATGCGTGTACCGATAGGATGCATAGGGTGTGAGTAGCTCCGTTTTGTACAAACAAAACATTTACATTTACATTTAAGTCATTTAGCAGACGCTCTTATCCAGAGCGACTTACAAATTGGACTGTGGTTTATATGTAGAAACTAGACAACAAAGTCTAAATCAAGCCTCTAAACGTGATCAATCAATATATCCCGAAGCAACTGGGAGAGTGTGAGCGATTAGGTTTGTGCAGCAGTGAAGCAAACAGTTGGTAAAACACCTCAGCCGCACGAATCCAACAGACCATGGCCTCCTTCAAAAGAAAAGGAAAAGACAAAGGGCAACTTGGAGACGCAAACCAACAAGCTACTTTGTAATATGTTGTCAAAAAAAGTAGATTTGCTCGATAAAACAGTAGAGGCTGTCAAATCAGACAAGCAAAAACGTGCGCATGAATTTACAATAAAAAAGAAATATCCTTTTGGAAACAAAGTTGCAAACTTTAGAAGAGGAATTGGACCAGCAATAAAACAGAATGAGATGTATATTGTCCTTACGAGAAGACGAGGAAATAGGAGACAGTCACTGGAGGAAAATGGGATCAATTCTCAACTCAGTTTCCCGGCTGTGTTGTAGGTATGGAAGGGAAAGCAAAGGATGGAATTCACAAGCACCGATAAAGCCTTAATCTAGCTGCAAGAAACTTTTCCACTCGAAAGCCTACAAACATTAAGCGTAATGGAGACCTCCACGGACAGAGTGGAGCCCCCTGCACTGAGAAGATGGAGTGGGAAGAAGCGATGCACGCAGGCTACATACAGTAATACTTAAGACCTGCTTATCGTACATTGTGACAGTATTATTGTCCCCTCCCCAAACACAATCTATAATCTACTTTCCCCAAGTAACTGTTCATCTCTATGAAGTAATGATAGAAGTAGCCGATGCCAACAGGCTACATGGACACTGATAAGAAAATTCAAAGGGGGAAATGTAGCATAACATAGACTGATCAGGTGAATTCAGGTGAAAGCTATGATCCCTTATTGATGTCACCTGTTAAATCCACTTCAATCAGTGTAGATGAGGGGGAGGAGACAGGTTAAATAAGTTTTGAGGCAGGTTAAATAAGTCTTGAGGCAATTGAGACATAGATTGTGTATGTGTGCCATTCAGAGGGTGAATGGGCAAGATAAAATATTTAAGTGCCTTTGAACGGGATATGGTAGTAGGTGCCAGGTGCACCGGTTTGTCAAGAAGAACTGCAACGCCGCTGGAATTTTCACACTCAACAGTTTCCCGTGTGTATCAAGAATGGTCCACCACCCAAAGGACATCCAGCCAACTTGAAACAACTGTAGGAAGCATTGGAGTCAACATGGGCCAGCATCCCTGTGGAACGCCTTCGACACCTTATAGAGTCTGGCTGTTCTGAGGGCATGTCAATAGGTGTTCCTAATGTTTGGTATGCTCAGTGCATGTCAATAACTGTTCTATGGATAGGTGTGTGTGCGCCCATGTGCGTGCGTGCTCGTGTATATGAATGGATGTGTGAGGGAGGGTGAATATGTATAGAAAGGCAGGAGAGAATGGGTGTGTGGATGCATAAGGTAAATGTTGTATGTGAAGTAATGAGAATGGACGAGTAAGTCGACGTATGAATGCGTGTAAATGTTTCTGAGAAGAGGGGAGGGTGGGAAGAGAGGGGAGGTTGGGACAGGCTTGGCTTGGATAGGGGTGTGTAAAGGGGGGAGGAAAACGGAGGGGCAGGTGGAGAAGGACAAGCTTGACTTGGGAAAGATGGAAGGATTTATCTATACTACAATGTAATTTTATTTATTTTGCAAACCTGCTGTAAAATTAATAAGTTCTGGCCAAATTAGGATAGGTTGTCAAGTCATTATTATTCCTTGTGTCATTATAGCTAAGATCCAATGGTGGTTATTGGTGAGAGTGGAGATGGGCTTTATCCAAGGGATCGGGGGGCTGGGGGCTGGAAGGGCATCAGACACTTCCGTGAAGTATGTGTGGTGCCTCCACTCATTTCACTTTGTTTTTTTGGTGGACCCACTCTCCCTAAGTAGAGCCCCACCAGCCACTATACTTTAATTTAATTCACACGGTATTATAAACTGACTGCACTATTTAAGTGGCAGTCTTTCTCTCATGTATTTACAATCACATAATCCACAAAATGTTGGTACATTAGGAGAGGAGTTGGTGCTTAAAAGCCCTAAAAAGGAAAAGTGTTTCAAAGTACAAACTAGTACTTGCTTTATGTTTTTTGTGTGTTATTTGTTAAATGTTTGCTCAGCCTACATGTTCACACATTCTATACAGTACCAGTCAAAGGTTTGGACATACCTACTCATTCAAAGGTTTTTCTTTATTTTTACAATTTTTTACATTGTACAATAATAGTGAAGACATCAAAACTAAGACATGGCGATTGGAACTAATAATCTCAAATTTGGATTTATCAGACCAAGGACAGATTTCCACCAGTATAATGTCCATTGCCTGTGTTTCTTGTCCCAAGCAAGTCTCTTCTTCTTCTTGGTGTCCTTTAGTAGTGGTTTCTTTGCAGCAATTTGACCATGAAGACCTGATTCAAACAGTCTCCTCTGAACAGTTGATGTTGAGATGTGTCTGTTACTTGAACTCTGAAGCATTTATTTGGGCTACAATTTCTGAGGCTGGTAACTCTAGTGAACTAATCCACTGCAGCAGAGGTAACTCTGGGTCTTCCTTTCCTGTGCCGGTCCTCATGAGAGTCAGTTTCATCAAAGCACTTGATGTTTTTTGCGACTGCAGCTGAAGAAACTTTCAAGGTTCTTGAAATTTACCGTATTGACTGACCTTCATGTTTTAAAGTAATGATGGACTGTCGTTTATCTTTGATTATTTGAGCTGTTCTTGCAATAATATGGACTTGGTCTTTTACCAAATAGGGATATGTTCTGTATACCACCCCTACCTTGTCACAACACAACACTGATTGGCTCAAAAGTAAATTCCACACATGAACTTTTAACAAGGCACACCTGTTAATTGAAATGCATTCCAGGTGACTACCTCATGAAGCTGGTTGAGAGAATGCCAAGAGTGTGCAAAGCTGTCATCAAGGCAAAGGGTGGCTACTTTGAAGAATCTCAAATATAAAATATATTTTGATTTGTTTAACACTTTGTTGCTTACTACATGATTCCATCTGTTATTTCATAGATTTGATGTCTTCACTATTATTCTACAATGTAGAAAATAGTAAAAATAAAGAAACTCTTGAATGAGTAGGTGTGTCCAAACTTTCGACTGGTACTATTTGAATTAAACCAAAGATACTGCAGTACGGGAGCAGCTCATACGGGAGTACGGGAGCAACACCGACCAATCCAAACTCATCTCTCGGCATGTCCAGCCCACTCCTTATCTCAGCCAATCATGGCTAGCGGGAGGTTGCTGACTTTTTCTGTGGCTAAACCAACTAGGCTCGTAATTTAACAATTGTATTCGTATTTACAGATGACATACAAGTTTGATATTAAGGCACATAAAAGTTCAGATGTTTGAGAAGGCATTTCTGCCAAAAAACACATTTTGATTAAAAAAAAAGGATCTCCTGTGAAGTCGTGACTTGCGACATACAGTTTCCTGAATCGGGTCACATTTGTGTAGTGCAAAAGTAAATGGATCCAAGTATGTTGGTAAATCATGTCATGTCCGACTACGGCTTGTCCATGTGCTAGCTAACAGCAACAAACCCAGACGATCTAAATGTGAAAACTTCCAGTAGAGATCAGCTATTCATTAGATAGCTAACGTTAGCTATATTATAGCTATAAAGCATAATGTTTACTGTTAATGTTTTGAAATAACATATATTTATTTGATTGTACACTTGTAGTCGGAAGTTTACATACACTTAGGTTGGAGTCATTAACTCGTTTTTCAACCACTCCACAAATGTACTGTTAACAAACTGTAGTTTTGTCAAGTCGGTTAGGACATCTACTTTGTGCATGACACAAGTCATTTTTCCAACAATTGTTTAAAGAGAGATTATTTCACTTATAATTCACTATATCACAATTCCAATGAGTCAGAAGTTTACATAAACTAAGTTACATTTACATTTAAGTCATTTAGCAGACGCTCTTATCCAGAGCGACTTACAAATTGGTGCATTCACCTTATGATATCCAGTGGAACAACCACTTTACAATAGTGCATCTAAATCTTTTAAGGGGGGGGGGTTAGAAGGATTACTTTATCCTATCCCAGGTATTCCTTAAAGAGGTGGGGTTTCAGGTGTCTCCGGAAGGTGGTGATTGACTCCGCTGTCCTGGCGTCGTGAGGGAGCTTGTTCCACCATTGGGGTGCCAGAGCAGCGAACAGTTTTGACTGGGCTGAGCGGGAACCGTGCTTCCTCAGAGGTAGGGGGGCCAGCAGGCCAGAGGTGGATGAACGCAGTGCCCTTGTTTGGGTGTAGGGCCTGATCAGAGCCTGAAGGTATGGAGGTGCCGTTCCCCTCACAGCTCCGTAGGCAAGCACCATGGTCTTGTAGCGGATGCGAGCTTCAACTGGAAGCCAGTGGAGAGAGCGGAGGAGCGGGGTGACGTGAGAGAACTTGGGAAGGTTGAACACCAGACGGGCTGCGGCATTCTGGATGAGTTGTAGGGGTTTAATGGCACAGGCAGGGAGCCCAGCCAACAGCGAGTTGCAGTAATCCAGACGGGAGATGACAAGTGCCTGGATTAGGACCTGCGTCGCTTCCTGTGTGAGGCAGGGTCGTACTCTGCGAATGTTATAGAGCATGAACCTACAGGATCGGGTCACCGCCTTGATGTTAGTGGAGAACGACAGGGTGTTGTCCAGGATCACGCCAAGGTTCTTAGCACTCTGGGAGGAGGACACAAGGGAGTTGTCAACCGTGATGGCGAGATCATGGAACGGGCAGTCCTTCCCCGGGAGGAAGAGCAGCTCCGTCTTGCCGAGGTTGACTGTGCCTTTAAACAGCTTGGAAAATTCCAGAAAATGATGTCATGGCTTTAGAAGCTTCTGATAGGCTAATTGACATCATTCGAGTCATTTGAAGGTTTTCCTGTGGATGTATTTCAAGGCCTACCTTCAAACTCAGTGCCTCTTTGCCTGACATCATGGGGAATTCAAAATAAATCAGCCAAGACTTCAGAGAAAAATTGTAGACCTCCACAAGTCTGGTTCATCCTTGGGAGCAATTTCCCAAGGAGTCCTATAGAGTCCTATATTGACATAACCTGAAAGGCCATTCAGCAAGGAAGAAGCCACTGCTCCAAAACCGCCATAAAAAGCCAGACTACGGTTTGCAACTGCACATGGGGACAAAGATTGTACTTTTTGGAGAAATGTCCTCAGGTCTGATGAAACAAAAATAGAACTGTTTGGCCTTAATGACCATCGTTATGTTTGTAGGAAAAAGGGAGAGGCTTGCAAGCCAAAGAACACCATCCCAACCGTGAAGCATGGGGATGGCAGCATCATGTTCGGGGGGTGCTTTGCTGCAGGAGGGACTGGTGCACTAAACAAAATAGATGGCATCATGAGAAGGAAAATGACGTGGATATATTCAAGCAACATCTCAAGACATCAGTCAGGAAGTTAAAGCTTGGTCGCAAATGTGTCTTCCAAATGGACAATGACCCGAAGCATACTTCCAAAGTTGTGGCAAAATGGCTTAAGGACAACAAAGTCAAGGTTTTGGAGTGGCCTTGACAAAGCTCTGACCTCAATCCTATAGAAAATTTGTGGGCAGAACTGAAAAAGGTGTGTGCGAGCAAGGATGCCTACAAACCTGACTCAGTTACACCAGCTCTGTCAGGAGGAATGGGCCAAAATTCACCCAACTTATTGTGGGAAGCTTGTGGAAGGCTACCTGAAACGTTTGACCCAAGTTAAACAATTTAAAGGCAATGCTACCAAATACTAATTGAGTGTATGTAAACTTCTGACCCACTGGGAGTGTGATGAAAGAAATTAAAGTTGAAATAAATCATTCTCTCTACTATTATTCTGACATTTCACATTCTGAAAATAAAGTGGTGATCCTAACTGACCTAAGACAGGGTATTTTTACTAGGATTAAATGTCAGGAATTGTGAAAACTGAGTTTAAATGTATTTGGCTAAGGTGTATGTAAACGTCCAACTTCAATTGTATGTAATGTGTACAACAACTATGTATTTATACTATGACTCTTCCATATACATCGGATGTCCACCGCCCTCATATGACGTCTGCTTAACTGTTTTATCTGGTTCTTCAATGACAGACGGAACAGACAAGGTTAACTTTGATTCTATATAATAAAGGCCAACAATATCCAGTTCATTACATGGAATAAGGTTATTGAACATTTAAAGAGATTGTCAGCAGATGTGGTTTTCCTGCAAGAGTTACTTCATAAAAGTAGAAATGTAATATTTAAATAGGAGCTTGGTTGGAGAGGCCTATGCTGCCACCTACAGTACTTTTGTAACTGTAGAGGTGTAGGCAGTCTGATAAACAATACACCCTTTTCCCTTATATCCCAGCACACGGACCAAGAAGGACGTTTTCAAATTTTTTATTGTATCTTTACATGGTGAAAAATACACATTGATTTCATTGTATATCCCCCCATCCTCTAGAGTTTTTAGATAGAATTCAAGCTATATAAGATCAAACACAGACTGGAACTAATATTTTAGCAGGTGACCTAAATTACACATTCAGCAAGTTAGACAGACAGCAATAAAAAAGGCAAATTCAAGAAGCCTCCAAAAAAGTCTGAAAAATGTAATCTCTACAAATATTTTACAGGACACCTAGAGATTGACTATTTCCAACTACAAAAGACTGTTCCTTTTTTCTCAAAGTAAGAAAAGCTCTTTAAAATGGACTACATTTTTATCTCCAACAATATACTGGGTTAAAAAATCCATGATATCTTTTGGACATCAGAGCAATGTTGAGGGAATTGTATTTGAGTCAGAAAAGGATACCCATATGAAGGTAAGATATACAAAACCATGCAGAAAGCCTATCCAACTGACAATCTCTTAAACAATATATTAACTATTCTAACCAAGACCTAAAAAGAACTGATATTGGCACAAGATGGAAGGATTATTGGAACATAACTAATGAATATTATACAGGAGACAAAATTCACAAATTCTATAGCAAAAGGCAGAGTAATGTCTTAAGTGTAAAGCTAACAGGACTCAATGATTCATGCTTTCTGGGATTGCTATAAAGTTCAAAAGTTATGGGCGTAATTAGAAAGTTTGCTGTCAGAAGTTTTACAATATAAATGTACTTTTAATCCATCTACTTCCATATTTCAAGACTTGTCAAATGAGGGTGCGGTGAGATACCCAATGGGTTGGTCTGTACTTTTCTCATCAATCATTTTGAAAAAACATTTGCTTAAAAACTAGAAATCAATTGACCCAACATCATTAAGACAGTGGATGAATCAAATGCATTATTATTTAAATATTTTTAAAAATATGGGCTATAGAGAGAAAAAGAATAGTGCAATTGGATGTCATATGGCATAGAGAAGTGGTCACCAACCGTTCCTGAGTCAAGATCACTTTCTGAGTCAAAATGCAAGCTAGGATCTATCGCTCAGATTTTTTTTATACATGACTTAAAAAACATAAGTTGTTTTCAACATTAACCAATTAAATCCAGTTCTGTAGCAATGAGGTTTGTGCAGTAGGCTATAGGCACAATAAATTATCACTGCATAATGGCTGTGCTTAAATTACCCTGCCAATGTTGTTCTTCCCAGAACATTCTGAAATTATATTTCAACATTTTAGGTATATGATCACACTGGTTATATATAGTTTGTTGTATTACTCGTGAGGCACATTTACTGGACTGATGGCCTGCATCTGATGGTCAGTCTAAGGGGAGGGAGGGAGCAGCGGTGAGATTGCCTCTCACCCAACTCACAGACCCTCCTCTCTCCCTCCCTCCTCTGAGAAAAGGGGACACAGTCTTCCAGCTGATGTCGAAACTTAAGCTGCACTATTTCTACCTCATGCACCAATTCATGTTACTCCTATGACCAAAGAAAGTGAAATATTCCTCGATATTAAAAAAGACGCAAGCCGCTAATAATACCGAAAGTTTAACGAAACATTTTGCTATACTCACTCGTAGCAGCTGCAGTTCTGGTTGTAGTGTGAGTGGAAGTAGGGAGAACGCGCATTTTATATCTTATAAAAGTGTTGAACAAAGTGCTGACAGTGCTGAATAACTACTTACCCATGAACTTACTCATAAAAACAGCAGCTCTTTCCTGTATTCGCTGAGTCTCTTTAGTCATGGTTTTAAAAGTTTTAATCTCACATTAAGAACTTTGCTGTGCGTTTGAGGCTTATTTTTAGTCTATGGTGCGAGGAAACTGTGCAGACACGGTGATCTCAGCTATCTGATTGGGCAACAGTAGGCCTATAAGTGCACTTGATTTGCTCTTTGGGCCTGCCGAGTAGGCGGAGCTCTACCTTCAGACACATGAAATGGTTCAAATGGGAACACTTTGCCTTCCCGGCGCTAGGGCTTCTGAACCAAATGCACCTACCGCCAACAGCAAAAAGTAAATAAAAAATAGAAATGCAAAGCTTTATCATTGGATTTTTTTACAGAAATGTTTGTTGATCAACTAGGAATAACTTGTCGACCAGTTGTAAATCACTGGCATAGTCTTCCCTGTGGCTCAGTTGGTAGAGCATGGTGTTTGCAACGCCAGCATGGTGTGTGCAACGCCAGGGTTGTGGGTTAGATTCCCACGGGGGGCCAGTACAAAAAATAAAAATAAAAAATGCGTGAAATGAAATGTGGATAAGAGCGTCTGCGAAATGATTAAAATGTAAATTAGAAATTGAATGGGTGGAAACATGTGGGTCTGAGCATGCGTTGTCTTTTGTCTATGTATGGTTTGTTTGGCCAACAAAAAATTGGAAGAATGTACTTGGAACTTTCGTAGAAAGATTGTTTATTTAACAGAAATGTTTGAGAAACGATGTACTAATTCTGTATGTGGATTCTCATCTAGGGCTGTTACGGTGACCGTATTACAGTCACACCGGCGGTCACAAGTCATGACAGCAGTCAAATTCCACGTGACCGTCACAGTAATTAGGCTTCTCCGTGCTCGGATGCTGCTGATGGTCATTAGTAGCCTACCAAACTTGCTAACTGCCTGGTACTCAGCACTCTATTGTCCCTCTAATCACCCCGACAACAATGCAAATGTATCAAAAATCTAAACAAACACTTCATGAGAGCCTCAGAACTCATGCTGCGCAACATTTCTATTGGCTATACAATTGCGTGAGAAAACATAGTTTTGATGGCCTATATTAAAAAAGGGAAGGATCCCTCAGCTCTCTATAGGCTAAGCCTACTGTATTTATTTCTCAACTTTCCTAATATTATGCACATTGCTTCTCTTTACAACAAGAGTAAAGCCTACCTGGCTGGCATGAAAATAAACCATGGGAAAGGCGTCCTTCATTCGCTATTTAAGTGCATAGATGACATGTATATTTTTTTCCCCTGTCCCTGTTTTGTGACTGGTGCATGATAGTGGTCCATTCTAAATCCAAACAAATTTCACGCATATAGTCCATTCGGAAAGTATTCAGACCCCTTGACTTTTTCCACATTTTGTTACGTTACAGCCTTATTTCTAAAATAGATTTAAAAAAAGAATCCTCATCAACCTACACACAATACCCCATAATGACAAAGTGAAAACAGGTTTATAGAAATGTTTGCACAAAAAGAAAAGATTACCTTATTGACATTAGTATTCAGACCCTTTACTCAGTACTTTGTGGAAGCACCTTTGGAAGCGATTACAGCCTTGAGACTTCTTGGGTATGACGCTACAAGCTTGGCACACCTGTATTTGGGGAGTTTCTCCCATTCTTCTCTGCAGATCCTCTCAAGCTTTGTCAGGTTGGATGGGGAGCATTGCTGCATAGCTATTTTCAGGTCTCCAGAGATGTTGATCGGGTTCAAGTCCGGGCTCTGGCTGGGCAACTCAAGGACATTCAGAGACTTGTCCCGAAGCCACTCCTCTGTTGTCTTGGCTGTGTGCTTAGGGTTGTTGTCCTGTTGGAAGGTGAACCTTCGCCCCAGTTTGAGGTCCTGAGCACTCCAACATCTAGTGTGTTCCAACGTCTAGTGTAAAGCCTTCCCAGAAGAGTGGAGGCTGTTCTAGCAGCAAAGTGGGAACCAACTCCATATTAATGGCCATAATTTTAGAATGAGATGTTCGATGAGCAGGAGTACTTTTGGTGATGTAGTTTATCTCTAACAGGTTATTACTGCGTTCTTACCTGGTCATTTCAGCGTTATTTACTGTTTACTATTACTTTCTGGATGTTACCGTTATTTCAGCTTTGTAAACTAAAGTGCTACAGTTTTGGTTTTTCTCGTTTAGTGACTCATGGAAAACAAACTGATGTTATTTGTGTGACTTAATTCTGGGTTTGCAGAGGAGTAGCTAGACAGCTCTCAGTGTTTTTCAAACATGATATTTGTTAATACTGTACAAAAAAAGGAGATTTCCCTGTTTCATTTGTTGAAGAATGTTCTAGATGATCTTAAGCACTCCTAATGATTAATTTGCTCTTTACGGTTAATGAGATAAATATTGCTGTGGAATGTGGAAGCTGCTGACATACATCCAGAGGGAAAGGTTCCTTTTCTTAGTGTAATATTTGTAAACCGTTGCTTGCAATAGGTATAACAGTATAATGTGTGGCATGTTTAAAATATTTAAATATCTTTGAACTGAACAAATGTTTGTACTAGGCCTATTTATTCCTAAAGTATCTGTTCTATCAGTGTCGTTTGGTGTTTGTGTTACAGAAAGTTTACTTCACAAACCCTGGAGACAGAAACCCAGGAGTTCGCCCACCCCTGCATACCCACCAAACATAGACCGGTATATATACCTGGAAATGTTGCGTACATGGCTAACAAAGCAGATGAGCACACACACACACAAACACACCTACCTGTGGGACTGACCTGTGTGTATCCTCAGACTTTAAACAACCAGATAGACTCTGGGAAATATGCACGCCCTCATCCATTACTGCATCCTACAGTCTTTGGAAAAAAAGTGCTATCTAGAACCTAAAAGGGTTCTTCTGCTGACTCCATTGGAGAAATGTTTGAAGAACCCTTTTTGCTAAGAGTAATACACGAAAATGGACAAAAATAAATAATTTTATGTTGTCTACAACGTACTTGATAATGAGCAACTAATGCTGTAAAAGTATTGGAAAAGTGTTCTGATTGTTTTGGAATAAGGCACAAGATTAAAGCCTGTGAAGGAAATGTTACTTTGTGAGGAAACAGTCTTGAAATATTAATCTTGACTTTCCGTCACGCTTCATAAAATCCGCCACCGGTTTTCCTCGCAGATCCCCACTGGAAATCTCCACAGGCAGAATCAAAGCAAGTAACGACAAGAGAATTATTAAAGATGCAAATGGGGTAAGAAGGGAGCCCCTGCTCGCAGCACCAAGTGGAGTTTCTTACACAGGGACACGAAGTCAATCTTAAATGAATCATTGTTTATTATCAGTGCGCTGGAGAAGTTCCAACCAACTCAACGCACCAAGTACACATGTCGATCAGGAGCTCTAATGGGGCAATCCCGTTAGTCCCCTTATATACTGGTTACAGACACGTTAAATAGGCATAGTTCATAAGGTTGGTTCTGGCATGTGTCTGGCACCGTCTCCTATCATAACTTAACAAACATATTCTGGGTGTTCTGCCAGATAGTCCTAAGGAGGAGGTCATGATGCCCCCCCACCACCCCTCATATCTTTACCAGACACAGGCAGAAACCAAGGATTGTTTATGACACCAAAGACAAGATTAACATTTCAAGACTGTTTCTTCACAAAGTAAAATTTCCTTCACACGCTCTTTCTGAACTTTCTATATATCTCTCTCACTGCTTGTTGACTTTGACTCTGAGCAACAATGACACTGTCTGAGTGTGTCACTCATCTTCCCTGTCCCCTTCTGCATGTTGTCCTTGTTTATTTCTCTCTCTCGCTCTCTCTCTCTCTCTCCTTCCCTCTCTGACTATCTCTCTTTCTTTGAATCTCTCCCTGACTCTTTCTCCCCTGTCCTTCAAGACTGCCACAGGGTCTCAGACACAGAGAAAGTAGTAGTAGCTGGCTGTGCCAGAGCCCCTACATTGGCGTCCCCTCAAAGGGCGCACCCCAACTCCCCAGCCCCTCCATCACTTTCAGCGACTCCTCAGCCAGCCTCACTCAGAGGAAAGCCAAGGTAAGTCTGTCTGTCCATCCGTACCTACATCAGTCCCTGCGTCCGTCCGTCTATGATCTATCTATGACACCCTGTTATGTTGGCTGAGACCCATGGAGTTATCTGCTGGGCTGTGGGGGTGATAATACACAAGAGCATTCATGACTCTAAATCATAGATTCTATATACTGTGTACTTCTTATTATTCTCATAGTTTGTCCTACACAGTTTAAGCTAGAATCCCAGTTACTTACATAATTTGATTGATTTGTATGTTACTCAAAGTACATTCAAGGTTTTTTACAGGAAAAATAGTTTTTCTTCGAAAACTAGGATGTGTACATACAGGAAAGTGTGTGTGGGGATGAAACGAAGATACAATAAACTAGGTTCAGTCAATGTAGCCTGTGACGTCACGGCCCCAGTGAGATTGAGGTAGCTGTCACCTCCGATTCAGTTCTGGTTTATCAGTCTTGACTTCAGACTGCAGTGCTGCTGGAGCATAGTGACTGTCACAACCAGGGTTGGTGCATCCTACACACAGACTGGAGAGTGTACGGACGTGTATGAGTGAGTGTGTGTGTGTCTGTGTATTGTGTTAGTATTGTTTCTGTGTGTAGCAATGTTATCATGGTGTGATTGTGTATCCGCATTGCTGTGTTTACATCGTGTTGTGTCTTGTCAGGCTCTTGGTCCCGAGTTTATCCGAATGGCTGACGAACCCCAGGTAGTTCTGGAGCTACCCGGATCCATAGTGGTAAGAACATTTACCACAATATTCATGATTTTTATTCTTGAGTGCATATTTTTGTTGACTACAGATTGATTGATTATCTTTTTTTACCCTCCTTTCTGTGTGTGTGTCTGTTTCTGTCTCTCTCTCTCTCTCTCACGCTCTCTCTCTCTCTTTCTCTCACTCCTGCACCTCATCCCTCTCTTCCCACCAGTCTAAGAAGGGCAGGTCTTGTTCGTCCCAGAGAGAGGTCATTGTGGTGTTGCCCAGTGGTCAGTCTGTATTGGTCAGATGTGACATAAAGTCCAGAGGGAGGGACGTGTTTGACATGGTGGTGGCTCACGCTAACCTGGTGGAGCACTTCTACTTCGGACTGGCCTACATCGATGGTAAGAAACTGACAACAACTTTGTGTCTCATAAACATACAGATTTAGGATCTTAATTTGATCACTATTTTGTTGCTGAGAATTTTGCAGGAAATGCAAACTTGTAGTGTATTTAAGGTTTAAAAAGGCATCTAAAGTTTGTAATTTCTACTTTAAAATGTCAGACTTGATTTTCCATAACTAAAATTCATTATAATCCACATAATAATTCACATTTCCTGTTGCGGCAGTATTATTTTCCTGCTGTAGCAAGCAAATGAAGATGCTACATCTGTAAAGTTGATTTTATAATGTCATATATATTTCCTTTCTTTTAGATGATGAATATTTCTTCTTGGACCATGAGACGAAAATCTCTAAAGTTGCTCCTGACAGTTGGAAGAAAGTAGTGTCGACCTCTTTTCTTGTTTTTCTAAGGATCAAGTTTTTTGTTGATGATATCTCCTTCATATTGTGAGTCTGCAATACTTTTTTTATTTAAAGAATCTGGAGATTTGGTGTCATGAACTGTTAGTGAAATGCAGTTATCAGTTTTTTCTTTAAAGAACTGTACATTGTTGTGGTGTTCCAGACACAAGGTGACGCTTCACCAGTACTACTTGCAGCTGCGGAAGGACATCCTAGAGGACAGGTTGTACTGTAACGAGGAGACAGGCATGTTCCTGGCGGCTCTCGCTCTACAAGCTGAGTTTGGGGACTACATGTCTGAGGTAAACTGAGTGAAGCACTGTCTCAGTTAAGAAACTTTTATTTTAAAATATTTTATTTTATGATGTACATAATGGATTACGTTCTCCATAAAACCCTGAGAGATTGTATGGCTCTTAATCAGTCTTCCAGCCAGAGCAGTAGGTTTATGAGTAAGTAGTACATCTCATTGACAGACCTGCAACCTTGGTGTTAAATTATGTGGTAAAGGGTATTGATAGGCACTACGCACTACGCTCTCCTCTATTGACTTATTGAAGGCTTTCGATACTGTAGACCACTCTTTATTTATTCAAAGATTGACTGCAATTGGGATATGTCTTCAGGTATCATGTAATTGATTTGACAATTACTTGACACACAGGACACTGTTTTTTTCTGATGGTGTTATGTCAGATTTCCTTGATATTACGAAAGGTGACCTACTAGGATACATTTACATTGAATTAATTGGTCTAGAGCAATTCAGTAGGCTGGTTGAGGACCTTTTTACTGGAGAATGTGTTTGTTTTTATGATTGTGTTTTACTTTTTGTGTATTGATGTGAATAGTGATGTGTATAGGGTATATTGATGTTAATACAGGGCTCATCTGTAAAAGAGACCTTGGTCTCCGCATGACAAAAATGAGCATTTCTTATTGGACAAGTCAAGGTAGTCCCTTCATGTTTCAGTTACTTTTCTTCCGTTTGGTACCTATGGAACACAATCCTGTTATATCTATGGTAAGAACTACTACACTAGTGGCAGTATATGTCATTGACAGGCCTGTTATCTCTGTTCAGTTGTATGGCAGGAACTACTACCAGCTGGAGCAGTTTGTGTCTAAGAGGATGCTGGAGAAGATGGCTCTGCCCAATCTAAAGGAGGAGTTGCCACGGTTACATGCCAACAATGCCGAGATGCTGCCAGAGGAGGCAGAAACCGAGTACCTAAAAGTAGGCAAGAGGAGAGACAACACACATAAATACAGTATACAATACTGTATGCATGCATTTGCACACACACACTCAGTAAATTTACTGAATTGAAATAACCACTTTTTTATAGAACTTTTATTTGACTTATAGGTGTCGAAAATCTTCATTTTAACCTTGTTTAACCTCTTTCAAACCTTGTTCAGCCCTGCAACATGAAAAAATGGCCCGCTCTCACACTTGATTATTATTTGCAATAATATAAGGTTTGGAAATGAAAGGCAATTAAAATCAAGCTTCTATTATTGCAAATCATAATCAAATGAGTGCTGGCCCTTTTTATATTTGATCTATTTTGGTTTTAAGAATTCTATTTACTTGTCTACACAAGAATATTTTGAGTTGAGCACATTCTCCTTTACTACGATCAACCTTGCAACATACTTGTTCTATCTCCTCTTCAGATCGCCCAGCAGCTTCCAGAGTATGGGATGGTGTTCCATCGGGTAGGCCGGGAGAAGAAGCCGGTGGTGGGGGAGCTGGTGCTGGGAGTCTGTGCCACAGGAATCATCATCTATGAGCTGAAGAACCACCTCCGCACTGTCACACGGCGATTCCTCTGGAGGGAGACCGATACCATCTCTGCCAACGTGAGTACTACTGGAATACTAGGGTTGTTCTACAACTACTATAGTACTTTTACTAGTTCCACTGTAGACCAGATAGCAGATTTTCCACACAGTCTAAGAAAAACAGGTTCCAAAAGGGTTCATTACAGAGGGATTGGGTTCTACCAAGAATCTACTTAGAACCTTTATCGTCCTAAGAACTGTTTTTTCCTAATTTCATAATTAATTAACATTATTTAAAATAAAATAAAAGTGTTATTTTTCAGTCTTCTGTGATGTAATATTGGAATGCAAACTCAAAATATAATACATTTCAACTCTATATTTGACATGGTACAGGTGTTTATTTAAAACATTTTAGGACCATAACCATGTGTGTAAGGTGAATACTTTTGTTTCAACGTAGATTTGTTTAAGACTACCAAGAACACTCTGTATGACCCTGATTTAGCCCACTGCAGTAAAAGGTTAAACTTTAGCCTTCTAGAGTGAGAATGTTTTAAACTGTACCTAATATGAGGAAATGTGTACACAGCAAATTGGCCAGTATTACCTAGTGTTGATTTTCAGTGTAACATTTCAGTGTAACAAAGAGGTAAATTAACACTCGGTGGTGTAAAATGACCCCAGTGTTGTTGTGAAAACCAGAGGTGAGTGTGATTTGTGTAATTTTTACTTTGTGTAGAGTAAAATACTCAGCCACACCCATCATTATCATATTTCCCAGCATGCTCTAAAGCATGCCCTAAAGTTTGTTTCAATATCTGTGCTTTTGCATGTGCATTGGTTGATTGATTGATCTGATGCAAAGATAAATAGCATACATTTTTCTAAACTAATTGAGTCTGTTAGTAGTTGACTTATTGCCCTCATTACTGAGATGGTTGTTCCAGTTAAGATGGTTTAGGTAGTTTATCATTCTTCCCCACCCTGGCAGTCATTCTGAATGCAGGTTGCGGGTGATTAAAAGGTTCAATTGTTGGATATCCTCACTCTGGCTGGATGCCAATAAGAATTACACATAATTTTGCAAGCCAGCATAACGTGACTAGAAGGTATGGTGTGGCCTGTAAACTAGGATTTTCAATATTAGGAAGGTGTTCTTAATGTTTTGTACATTCAGTGAATGTGTCTATTGTCATAAAGAGTTTAATTTTAAAGCCTGGTTGAACCTTTTATAGACGGTTCTAGGAAGAACCCTTTCAAGATAAAAGGGTTCTCTGTAGAACCCTTCATAGAGGGTTCTAGGAAGAACCAATTACAGGGGTTCTAAGAAGAAACCAACAGAGGGTTCTATGTAGAACCCTCTGCAAAGGGTTCTACCTAGCATTAAGAAGGGTTCCCCCATGGGGACAAACCCCAAAAACCCTACATGGTTCTACTTAGCACCTTTTTTTGTAAGAGTGGACTGTGCTTTCAGAAGGTTTTGCCATTAACAGCTCCAATGCTCTTGATTTAAAAGACAACCCCCTGACAGTTGTCTCTCCTCCCCCAGCATCGTAAGCTGACCATAGAGTGTGGTGGTCCCAGTGGTAAGAAGCACAGCTTTGTAACAGAGAGTTCTAAGATTGCGCAGTACCTCCTTAGTCTCTGCTCCGGGCAGCACAAGTTCCACAGCGAGATGAGTTCCAGGCAACTCAGCCACAGCATCGCTCAAGGTACGGGGCTCTTAGAGCGCACACACACAAACACACACACACAATTGCTTATTCATTATGATTATTTGTTGTCCTTCCAGATGAGAACATTGACAAGTACCAGTCTATTTGTCGGACCAGTGACTCCCGTATGAAGCGTCTTTCATGTTCTGAGGTTGTCCTGAACAGCGTAGAGTTACCATCCAACCTCGGCCACCGCGAGTCATTAAGTAAGTCGTGTGATGACATCACGGCGAAGGTGGAGGCGCGTCTAAGGCAACAGAGAGAGTTGAGGGAAATGAACAGAGATCTACCCGAGCCATGCCCACTGTCAGAGATGAAGGAACAGCAGGCCTGGAGGTAACACTACAAAACAGTACAAAACACTATGTAACCCTACATAACACTGCATACACTACAAAACTACATAACAATGAACCTCATCATCAATAACATGATTTTCACTTGAGCTCAAAGGGTCCTACATTCCATGGGGGTAACTCACCTCATCCACTACAATGTGTTTATTCATCCACAAAGGGAGAGACCCTCTGCTAATTTACGTTGACTTTATCCTTCGACAATGATGACAATATTTATGGTGACAAACTGTGTTGTTGTGTTCCAGTACTCAAAAATTATTTCCAACAGTACAGATTGTTAGTATAATGATAAACTATGCAAACCCATGACTGTTGTGTTCCAGTACTCCAGAGCCCATCCCCAGAATCATGTCCAATCCCATGCTACAGAAACATGACTCCACAACCTCCTCTATACAAGGTGAGGACTGACCACGCTATATACTCTTATCTAAGGAATTTACTATAACACTGCATATGCTTAACTCTCTGCATTAACTTAACTCTTAACTTAACTCTAATCTTAGCTTTTTTTATGAATGCACTTGGTATTATGTTTAACCCCTGACCTGTGGGTTATTTTACAGTAGACACTCCAACCAGGGGTTCTCCAGAGAGAGAGATCATCAGTCTGGTCCTAAGGAAAGACCCTAAACTGGGCTTTGGTGAGTAATAGAGTTTTAGGGGTGATTAGGTGTTGAAGGGTGAATTTGTAGATTCGTTTTTTGTCATAGAAATACAATGACTCTGGTCCTCGGTCTCTCTCTCTCTCTCTCTCTCTCTCTCTATTTTGTATCTCTATCTCTCTTTCTCAGGGTTTGTGATAGTTGGGGAGAACAGCACAGGGAAACTGGACCTGGGAATCTTCATAGCCTCCATCGTACCTGACGGACCAGCAGACAGAGACGGCAGAATCAGACCAGGTACTGAACAGGGAGCTAAAACAAGTCTTCAGGTGTCAGATAAGATTACGTATCAAGTGAACATAGTTCAAACACACACACCTACACTGCCTTCAGAAAGTATTTTATTGTAATTTTTTGTCAACGATCTACACTAAATATTCTGTAATGTTAAAGTGGAAGAAAAATTAGAACATTTGTTGAAAAGTCATGAAAAATAAAACACTAATATATCTTGATTAGATAAGTATTCAACCCCCTGAGTCAATACATGTTAGAATCACCTTTGGTTGCGATTACAGCTGTGAGTCTTTCTGGGTAATTCTCTTAAGAGCTTTCCACACCTGGATTGTGCAACATTTGCCCATTATTCTTAACCAAATACTTCAAGCGCTGTCAAATTGGTTGTTGATCATTGCTAGACAACCATTTTCTGGTCTTGCCATAGATTTTCAAGCAGATTTAAGTCTATACTGTAATTCGGCCACTCAGTAACATTCACTGTCTTCTTGGTAAACAACTCACAGTGTCTGGTGGAAAGCAGACTGGACCAGATTTTTCTCTGGGATTTTGCCTGTGCTTAGTTCCATTCCATTTATTTTTTATCCTGAAAAACTCCCCAATCCTTAACAATTACAAACGTACCCATAACATGATTTAGCCACCACTATGCTTGAAAATATGAGTGGTACTCAGTAATGTGTTGTATTGGATTTGCCCCAAACATACAGTAACACTTTGTGTTCAGGACAAAAGGTGAATTGCTTTGCCACACTCCAGATACAGACTGTAACACAACAAAATATGGAAAGAATCTTTGGGGTGTGAATAGTTTCTGAAGGCACTGTACATATCATACTAGTATTTTATTTTATATTTGGTTGATGGTCAGACTGATATTGTGCTTTGATTGGTTGATTATGCAGGTGGTCGTCTGATTTCTCTAAATAAGATCAGTCTGGAGGGCGTGACGTTCACTGACGCAGCAGTCATCCTCCAGAACAGCCCTGATGAGGTGGAGCTCATTGTCTCACAGCCCAAATGTACGTAGAACTTATTACAACCCTTATACAACCCCACCCAAATATACTCTTCATACTCTGTCATTGTCAAATCAAATGTTCACTTCAAATCAAATTTGATTAGTCACATGCGCCAAATACAACAGGTGTAGACCTTACAGTGAAATGCTTACTTACGAGACCCTGATCAACAATGCAGTTTAAAAAAAATACGAGTAAGAAATAAAAGTAACAAGTAATTAAAGAGCAGCAGTAAAATAACAATAGCGAGACTATACACAGGGGGTACCGGTACAGAGTCAATGTGCTGGAGCACCGGTTAGTTGAGGTAATATGTACATGTAGGTAGAGTTATTAAAGTGAGTTGATAACAACAGAGAGTAGCAGCAGTGTAAAAAAGGGGGGGGGGCAGCAATGCAAGTAGTCTGGGCAGCCATTTGATAAGATGTTCAGGAGTCTTATGGCTTGGTCTTGGATGGCAGGAAGCTTGGCCTCAGTGATGTACTGGGCCGTACGCACTACCCTCTGTAGTGCCTTGCAGTCGGAGGCCGAGCAGTTGCCATACCAGGCAGTGATGCAACCAGTCAAGATGCTCTCGATGGTGCAGCTGTAGAACCTTTTGAGGATCTGAGGACCCATGCCAAATCTTTTCAGTCTCCTGAGGGGGAATTAGTTTTTGTTGTGCCCTCTTCACAGCTCTCTTCGTCATTTATTTTTATTTCTAGACCTTATCTGGAAGATTGCTGCTTTTCTCACTCGTCTTTTGTGGTACTCAGCATAATTATATATTTTTTTATTTGGTTGATTAGCTTTTTTCACCCTCTTCCATTTGTCTATGTGTGTATTTCTGGGAAAGGGTAAGGGGGATACCTAGTCAGTTGTACAACTGAAATGTGTCTTCCTCATTTAACCACTCTGAATGTGCCTTAAGCTAGGTTTCCATCCAATTGGCGACAAATTTTCATTGCAATATTCTAAAATCTGCATAAAACAAAGTGCATTTTCCCACCATCAAATTGATACAAGTTAAATGGGTTTCCATCGCATTTTCAACTGTACTAATGGTTTTGTCACAAAAGAATGTTGCGTTATATAGCAAATGTGCCCAATCTGGTCTTGGCACGTGCACTGTAGCCAATAGCTCGCAGATACATTTAAAATGTTTTAACATATTAGTCATTTAGCAGACACTTTTATCCAGAGATTATTACAGTAGTGAGTGCATACATTGTCATACTTGTTTTTTCTCACCTGGTCTCCCATGGGAACCGAACCCAAAACACTGGCGTTGCAGGCGCCATGCTCTACCAACTGAGCCACACAAGACAATACGGGCAGGCTACCTACATGATGAGATTATTTTGGACAAAAGAACCAGATTATTTTTATTGGTCAAACGGCAGCCACGCATCGATCATCATGTCACCACAATAAGACCCTCAATATTTATTGGAAAGGAGCGTCAAGCTCATCACCGTGCACTTTCACCACCCTATGAAGTTCATCATAATTTATTTCATCTGTAGCCTAATAAACTGCATGCTTTCCTGAGTCATAGTGGGAGAATCAGACAACATATCATCACGACTTCAAGTTTACTTCGATATGATGGTTATTATATTAATATTTGTGCATAAAGGCAATTCCACCGTCGTTTCTCACATATTCAATTTTACTGACATAAAAAGATCCCATCTTGTCTAGCCTATTTTGTTTTGTAGACATTTGGAATGTTAACAGACAAATTTGCTGTTTCCATCAGGCCTGTCATTTTTTATTTGACATTAAAAGGTTGGATGGAAACCTGTGGTCTCATTTATCAATATTGCATAGAAACTAGAATGTTCATACGCATAGAAAAAGTGTGTTTATCAACAATCCTACAAGTGTCATGCACACACCGGTAGGAGATAATCACTGATAAATACCAATTATTCTTAGCCGCAGTGCTCATGCATGACCTTGGCTATTTGCATTTTGAAATGCCCCTAATTAACCAATCAAAATGATCCCCTAAAGCCTTACCATGAAATACGAAACAACCAAAAAAAGCTAAAATATAATAAATTCAGACTGAAATAGAGGTGCTAGTGTCAGAGATTGAGTACAACCAAAATGTTTTATTTGGCTTGCTCAGTTGTTGCTCGACCAGTAAAAATAAATACAAAGCTAAAAAGAGCGGACCATTAAGACAACTAGTTGCTTTAACAATGACAAATATACTTCAAATGAGTAGGCAACACTCACCAATAAGCCGTCCATCCTCAACAGCTCCCTCCTGTAGGTGTATAGGCCAACATTGCTGTTCTGCAGAATGAATGAGTCGTGCTGGCCACCTTACCAACACATTCAGCAGCGTCCTTTGCGCATCAGATAACCTATCAGTTAGTTGGATGGGCTATTTACAGATGGGCTGTGTACAGCTGCAGCGATCGGTAAGCTGCTATGACAGCCAATGCTTGAAGTGAGTGAGGGAGATATAAGTCTCCAACTTCAGTGATTTTTGCAATTCGTTCCAGTCATTGGCAGCAGAGAACTGGAAGGAAAGGCGGCCAAAGTAGGTATTGGCTTTGGGGGGTGACCAGTGAAATATACCTGCTGGAGCGAGTGCTACGGGTGGGTGCTGCAATGGTGACCAGTGAGCTGAGATAAGGCAGAGCTTTACCTAGCAAAGACTTATAGATGACCTGGAGCCAGTGGCTTTGGCGACAAATATGTAGCGAGGACCTGCCAACGAGAGCATACAGGTCGCAATGGTGGGTAATATATGGGGCTTTGATGACAAAACGGATGGCACTGTGATAGACTGCATCCAATTTGCTGAGTAGAGTGTTGGAGGCTATTTTGTAAATGACATCGCCAAAGTCAAGGATCGGCAGGATAGTCAGTTTTACGAGGGTATGTTTGGCATCATGAGTGAAGGAGGCTTTGTTGCGAAATAGGAAGCCGATTCTAGATTTAATTTTGGAGGTGTTTAATATGAGTCTGGAAGGAGAGTTTACAGTCTAGCCAGACACCTAGGTGTTTATAGTTGTCCACATATTCTAAGCCAGAACCGTTCAGAGTAGTGATGCTAGGTGGGCGGGCGGGTGCGGGCAGCGATCGGTTGAAGAGCATGCATTTAGTTTTACTAGCGTTTAAGAGCAGTTGGAGGCCACGGAAGGAGTGTTGTATGGCATTGAAGCTCGTTTGGAGGTTTGTTAACACAGTGTCCAAAGAAGGGCCAGATGTGTACAGAATGGTGTCTTTTGCGTAGAGGTGGATCAAAGAATCACCCGCAGCAAGAGGGACATCATTGATATGTACAGAGAAAAGAGTCGGCCCGGGATGGTGCTTTTATGGCGATGTGGGTGCCGTCTATTGCTCCGTTCGTATTTGAGAAACCATTGATGACAAAGAAACCCCTCTTGACTTCAACCTGTTGTGCGATGGTGTATGGAAATGGAATGTTACAGTTTATTTTCCTGATAATTGCATCCAAAACATTGGTTTATCAAGGGCTGGGTGATGCCGATCGGCAAGCTTCACTTGAAAAGTGCCCTTTGTGGATAGCACTTGGATGTGCACAGGAATGGCATGCGAATGGCAGTCTTAAATCCTCACAAACTCCTATAAGAGTTTTGGGAAACAATGTCTGATGAGCCAATCTGTACTTTTTGCCAAAAAAATCCCAACTTTCTCTAAAAACTCGCTCTTTACGAAATGCAGCATGTGCCAAATCTTCCAACAGAGCAAGATCAACCATCTCTCATTCGATTTCCCACTATCAGTCTTTTATAGTATTTCACCAATGGTTTCATTTCACAGTACCTATAATTTAACAAATGATTGTACTTTGTATAGATTATTATCATAACAAATGTACTGCTGTGGTGAAATGATATGGCTGTCAAGATATGCTGCATGAATTCATGATGGAAATACAATGAAATCGAAATTATTTAATTAATACTCCCACAATTTGACATTTTCAACATATAGTGTATTTTCCCCATTCTATGCTTGACAAGCAGTTCCCCTATTCCACCAGATGGCACTGTGCATATACATGGTCAAGGTTGTGCGCACATTTACGCACACTCTCAATCAAACATTAAAATTATCCCACGCATAGTTAAAGCACAGATTTGTGCCTAGGCATGATTGATAAATGAGGCCCCTGGTTTGTGTCTGTCTGTTTCTTTCTCTCTCTCTTTCTATTTTTCTTTCTTTCTATCTCTTTCTTTCTTTATTTAGTAACTGTATACAGTACCAGTCGAAAGTTTGGACACACCTACTCATTTTCTACATTGTAGAATAATAACATTGTAGAATAACATCAAAACTATGAAATAACACATATGGAATCATGTAGTAACCAAAAAAGTGTTAACCTCTCTGGGCCAGTGGGACGTTAGCGTCCCAATCTAGTCAACAGCCAGTGGAATCGCGTGGCGCGAAATACAAATACCTCAAAAATGCTATAACTTCAATTTCTCAAACATATGACTATTTTACACCATTTGAAAGATAAGACTCTCGTTAATCCAACTACGTTGTCCGATTTCAAAAAGGCTTTACAGCGAAAGTAAAACATTAGATTATGTCAGGAGAGTACCCTGCCAAACATAATCACACAGCCATTTTCAAAGCAAGCATATATGTCACAAAAACCAAAACCACAGCTAAATGCAGCACTAACCTTTGATGATCTTCATCAGATGACACTCCTAGGACATTATGTTATACAATACATGCATGTTTTGTTCAATCAAGTTCATATTTATATCAAAAACCAGCTTTTTACATTAGCATGTGATGTTCAGAACTAGCATACCCACCGAAAACTTCCGGTGAATTTACTAAATTACTCATGATAAACGTTGACAAAATACATAACAATTATTTTAAGAATTATAGATACCGAACTCCTTTATGCAAACGCTATGTCAGATTTTAAAATAGCTTTTCAGCGAAAGCACATTTTGCATTATTCTGAGTACATAGCTCAGCCATCACGGCTAGCTAATTTGACACCCACCAAGTTTGGGACAACCTAAACTCAGAATTACTATTAAAAAAATTGGATCACCTTTGCTGTTCTTCGTCAGAATGCACTCCCAGGACTTCTACTTCAACAACAAATGTTGTTTTAGTTCCAAATAATCCATAGTTATATCCAAATACCTGCGTTCAGGTCACTATCCAAAGGGTAACGCGCGAGCGCATTTCGTGACAAAGAAATTCAAAATATTCCATTACCGTACTTAGAAGCATGTCAAACGCTGTTTAAAATCAATTTTTATGCTATTTTTTTCGGAAAATAGCGATAATATTCCAACCGGACAACGTTGTATTCATTCAAAGAGTGAAATAAAAAAATGGCGAAGTCTCGTGAACGTGCATCTCCAGTGTCACTATCCCCAGGCAGGCCACTTACAAACTCTGCTGCTGTACTTTGCCCAGAGACAGGAGACACGTCATTCCGCTTTCTGAGGGCTTTAGAGAGCCAATGGAAGCCTTAGAAAGTGTCACGTAACAGCACAGATGCTGTAATTTCGATAGAGATGCAACAGAAGGACTACAAATTGTCAGACAGGCCACTTCCTGCATGGAATCTTCTCAGGTTTTTGCCTGCCATATGAGTTCTGTTATATTCACAGACACCATTCAAACAGTTTTAGAAACTTTACAGTGTTTTCTATCCAAATCGACTAATTATATGCATATTCTCATTTCTGAGCAAGAGTAGTAACAAGTTTAAATCGGGTAAGTTTTTTATCCGGCCGTGAAAATACTGCTTGACATGCTTCGAAGTACGGTAATGAAATATTTACAATTTTTTTGTCACGAAATGCGCCGGCGCGTCACCCTTCGGATAGTTACCTGAACGCATGAACAAAACGGAGCTATTTCAATATAACTATGGATTATTTCGAACCAAAACAACATTTGTTGTTGAAGTAGAAGTCCTGGGAGTGCATTCTGACGAAGAACAGCAAAGGTAATCCAATTTTTCTTATAGTAAATCTGAGTTTGGTGAGTGCCAAACTTGGTGGGTGTCAAAATAGCTAGCCGTGATGGCCGGGCTATCTACTCAGAATATTTCAAAATGTGCTTTCACCGAAAAGCTATTTTAAAATCGGACACGGCGATTGCATAAAGGAGTTCTGTATCTATAATTCTTAAAATAATTGTTATCTTTTTTTGTCAACGTTTATCGTGAGTAATTTAGTAAATTCACCGGAAGTTTTCGGCTAGTTCTGAGCATCATATGCTAATGTAAAAAGCTGGTTTTTTATATAAATATGAACTTGATTGAACAAAACATGCATGTATTGTATAACATAATGTCCTAGGAGTGTCATCTGATGAAGATCATCAAAGGTTAGTGCTGCATTTAGCTGTGGTTTTGGTTTTTGTGACATATATGCTTGCTTTGAAAATGGCTGTGTTATTATTTTTTGGGAGGGTACTCTCCTGACATAATCTAATGTTTTGCTTTCGCTGTAAAGCCTTTTTGAAATCGGACAGTGTGGTTAGATTAATGCATTTGAGCCAATCAGTTGTGTTGTGACAAGGTAGGGGTGGTATACAGAAAATAGCCCTATTTGGTAAAAGACTAAGTCCATATTATGGCAAGAACAGCTCAAATAATCAAAGATAAACGACAGTCCATCATTACTTTAAGCCATGAAGGTCATTCAATACAGAACATTTCAAGAACTTTGAAAAATTTCTTCAAGTGCAGTCACAAAAACCATCAAGCGCTATGATGAAACTGACTCTCATGAGGACCGCCACAGGAAAGGAAGACCTAGAGTTACCTCTGCTGCAGAGGATTAGTTCATTAGAGTTACCAGCCTCAGAAATTGCAGAGCAAATAAATCCTTCACAGAATTTAAGTAACAGACACATCTCAACATCAACTGTTCAGAGAAGACTGTGTGAATCAGGCCTTCATGGTTGAATTGATGCAAAGAAATCACTACTAAAGGACACCAATAATAATAAGAGACTTGCTTGGGCCAAGAAACATGAGCAATGGACGTTAGACTGGTGGAAATTTGTCCTTTGGTCTGATGAGTCCAAATTTGAGATTTTTGGTTCTAACCACAGTGTCTTTGTGAGATGCATAGTAGGTGAATGGATGATCTCTGCGTATGTGGTTCTGACCGTGAAGCATGGAGGAGGTGTGAATGTGGGGGTGCTTTGCTGGTGACACTATCAGAATTCAAGGCACACTTAACCAGCATGGCTACCACAGCATTCTGCAGAGACACGCCATCCCATCTGGTTTGTGCTTAGTGGGATTATCATTTGTTTTCAACAGGACAATGACCCAACACACCTCCAGGCTGTGTAAGGGCTATTTGACCAAGAAGGAGGGGGATGAATTGCTGCATCAGATGACCTGGCTTTCACAATCACCCAACCTCAACCGAATTGAGATGGTTTGGGATAAGTTGGACCACAGAGTGAAGGAAAAGCAAGTGCTCAGCATATGTGGGAACTCCTTCAAGACTGTTGGAAAAGCATTCCTAATGAAGCTTATTGAGAGAATGCCAAGAGTGTGCAAAGCTGTCATCAAGGCAAAGGGTGTCTACTTTGAAGAATGTCAAATTCAAATGGCACTCTATCTTTTTTGCAGGTGCATGGTAGCAGTTGAATAAAATGAGAAAGAAGAAGAAACCCGCACACTGCTCTTGGTAGTAACACTGCTCTTTAATAATAAGCTTCATATATCAGCCTCACGGCTTTCGTCAGAGCTTTTGTTAGTTTTTTATATTATCAACACGCATACGAATGGGGTTGGTGTAAGTGCTACCAAATAAAACAATGTGCATTTTATAAACATTCAAATAGACTGTGTACATAAAACGTATTAAACACGTCTGTAAAACCACAATGAGGACAGGACATCAACCTACCAAGAAAGTTTTCAAAAATCATTGGGTACAGTGCAAGAAAAACGTCAGAGTAATCTGAAATGGGGGCATAATTCATATTCACATTTACCACATAACATACATAGGCATTTCATCATTAAGACCTCTAGGAAATAATGTCTGGAGGGTGAAAATCTCAAAACATTCTCTTTTGCTTAGAGTATTTTTTATATCACCTCCCCTGTCTGATATCTTAACTTTCGCTATGCCACAAAATCTAAAGGTAGAAATGTCATGTTTCAGGTAATTAAAATGTACTGCGACTGGATAATCCTTGTCATTTCTCCTGATTAAAATTTTATGTTCACAAATTCTCGATTTGAGAGAATGTTGTGGAATTATTGTAATCAAAAGGAGAGACTTTTACATTTCTTCAAAACAAGTCAACTTTATTATTTGATTACTGCAGTAATGGCTCATACTTTCCATGTTGGAGTTTTGGCAGCACAGTCGCTCTCTGTTGTAACAAAGGGATTTTTAACTTCTCTATACTGCAGTGCAAGAGCGAGAACGTTTACGACCAGTCGTTAAGTCATTAAACCGGCCCAACTGTCCCTCTCCTCTGGGAGAGAGGGGGTTTGGGCTATCTGTCATCCTGTGATCCTCACCGAGAGAGAGAGAGTCATGACAACATCGTCTTTTTCACACGTTTCCAGAAACCAGGCCAGCTCAGTATGGCTTGGTTTGGCATGGCTCGTTACTGCTCATTAGAGTAAAAAGCACCTCTTTGTCCCTTCTCTCCCATGCAGATTCTCTGAGAGACAGTAAGACTTCTCTGGCCCCCAGTACCCTGAGTCTGATGTTGGAGAGGGGCATTGGGTGCCAGACCACCCTGGATGGAACAGAATTCCAACCAGCCATGGAGGAGCTGGAGGAAGCACTGGCTCTGTCCAACATGGCCACACCTAAACATGGCAAGAGACTCCACATCCCTGTGGTCCGGATCCTGGATGCTCAGGTAATGCTGGTATATTAACAAGAAGTTTATCTTTAAACCCATGTATAACACTTGTATTTTTTATAATGAGTATTTCTGTTTTTGAATTTGGCGCTCTGCAATTTTCACTGGATGTTGGCCAGGTGGGTTGCTACTGAGGTTAATAAACATCTGCTGCGCTCTGCATGTGAACCTACACCTTTTTCTCCTTGAGTATTCATTACAGAATACCTCACCTAAAAACGTAATGGATTCAGCAGAGCTACAGTGGTGCCTAACCCCGCAAGAGGAGCTTATGGAGGAAATTTGCCATCTTCTCCGCCAGCCTATCCCTACTCCTCCGACGCCAGATATCGTAACCCATAGCCCTCCTTCGTTCATACCCATGCCTGGAAAATATGACGGTTCGTCTGGGAAATGTCAGGGATTTCATATGCAATGCAGCAAATACATTGAGCACAACCCCACTAACTTCACCATCGACAAGAGCATGGTGGATTTTGTTGTGTCTCTGCTCACAGGCAAAGCCCTGGATTGGGCCACCATATGGACTGCCAACAGCACAGAACTCGGATCCAAGACACATTTCCACACCCTCTTCAAAGAGGTATTCGATCACTCTCCCTCCGGTCGTCCTATAAGAGACCTCCTCATAGAACTTCAACAAGGACGCAATTCAGCTGCCGAGTATGCCCTTGAGTTCCGCACCATGGCTGCAGGGAGTGGATGCAATGAGGCTGCTTTACTTACCGTCTGCCAAAGAGGGCTCAACAGAGAAGTTCAGGTGGAGCTGGCCTGTAGATGTGACCTTCAGGATTTAAATCAATACTTTCTTATGTCCATCTCCGTCGACCACCTCATCGCCGACCGCCGAAGAACTCTGCCACCCAGGAACCCGAAACCTTCTCTTTCTACAATTTCGTCATCCCATGCAGTCTTCCAGAGCCCATGCAGTTGGGCCATGCTCCTCTCCCGTGTATTGAACGTCAAAAGCGGATCCAAGAAGGGCTCTGCCTATACTGTGGAGGGAAAGATCATCTACTCAGCCATTGCCCTGTTCGCCCCCCACGGAGAGATGAGAAGGGTCCCCCCGCTGTCATGCAGGTAGGCATGTCGTTATTTCTAAATATCTCCCAGAAACAATTCTCTGTCCCAGTATTGATAACCGTGAAGGGGGTTACCAAGTACGTAGAAGGCTTGATAGATTCGGGAGCAGCAGCTAATTTTATCGATCACCAGGTAGTACAAGAGCTTGACATTGATCTAACACCTGTCACCCTTCCCTTAAGGATTAACACCCTGGATGGGCAGTCATTAGGCGCAGGCTTCATCACACACCTGACAGAGCGTCACCCTCCAGATTGGAGTCTTCCACACCAAAACCATTCAAGTCATGGAACTCTCATCCCCCAAACAGCCACTCATCCTCTGACACCCCTGGCTTTGTCGTCACGACCCTGCAATCTCGTGGCAACAAGGTGAACTACTGTCCTGGTCTTCTACCTGCTTCTCCAGTTGTCTCAGCCTACCCTGCAGAGCCACCACCATTGAGGACTCGGCATTGCCACCCACCATACCATCTGAATACGCCAAGTACAGAAATGTCTTCAGCAAAACCAAGGCCTCCACTCTGCCACCACATCGCCCAGGAGACTGTGCTATTGACTTACTCCCTGGAGTGTCCCCACCGAAGGGCCGTGTTTACCCCTATTTATCCCGGAAAATGAGGCAATGGAGACCTACATTGATGAATTGAGTTTAGTTTAGTTTATTAATTTGACCATTTTAAAAAACAAGCACACATACAACTTAAAAGCCATGCATACACATGAATAAAATCATCGAGAATAACACACAAAGTCTGGTACTTATTTCCATTGTGGTCCTCTTGAATCACTCAAACGGTTTCATTCGTCCTTCTTCCCCGGCTGCGTCCAGCTTCTTTGTTGGAAAAAAGGACGGTGGTCTCCGTCCATGTATTGATTATCGTTACCTGAATGACGTCAAGAACGGTTTCCCTCTGATCTCAGCGACCCTTGAGCAAGTGGGCCGAGCCAACATCTTTACGAGAGACGAGTGGAAGACGGCCTTTATCACCGCTCGAGGGCACTACGAATACCTAGTCATGCCCTACGGCCTTACGAACGCCCCCGCCATCTTCCAATCCTTTATGAACAAGGTTTTCCAGGATATGATTAACTGCTTTCTCATCGTCTACATTGATGACATCCTGATTTACCCCTACTCCCTGAAGGAATACATACAGCATGTGCAAAAGGTTCTTCAACGGCTCCTTGACCATAACCTGTATGTGAAGACTGAAAAGAGTGCCTTCCATGTAACCTCAGTAAACTTCCTCGGCATCGTACTGACACCTGGAGGGGTCAGCATGGATCAAATCTTAACGCTATTGCATACAATTACATTCTAAATGATTCTAGGCTTCCAACTTGGTGGAAACAGTTTAGGGAAAGCCCTTTACTGTTTCTGTTAGACAATACCCAAGTGCACAAAGCGAGGTCCACACAGAAATGGTTTGTCGAGATTGGTGTGGAAGAACTTGACTGGCCTGCACAGAGCCCTGACCTCAACTATATCGAACACCTTTGGGATGAATTGAAATGCCAACTGCAAGCCAGGCCTAATCAGCTCCCGACCTCACTAATGCTCTTGTGGCTGAATGGAAGCAAGTCCCCGCAGCAATTTCCAACTTCTAGTGGAAAGCCTTCCCAGAAGAGTGGAGGCTGTTATACAGTAGCAGAGAAGGGGGACCAACTCCATATTAATGCCCATGATTTTGGAAGGAGATGTTCAACAAGCAGGTGTCCACATACTTTTGGTCATGTAGTGTATCTTATTTACATACGTATTCACACCCCTGAGTCAATACATGTTAGAATCACCTTTGGCAGCGATTACAGCTGTGAGTCTTTCTGGGTAAGTCTTTAAGAGCTTTGCACACCTGGAAATGTACAATATTTGCACATTTATTATAAATTCTTCAAGCTCTTTCAAGTTGGTTGTTGATCATTGCTAGCCAGCCACTTTCAAGTCTTGCCATAGATTTTCTAGCTAATTTAAGTCAAAATTGTAACTTGGCCACTCAGGATAATTCTATGTCATCTTGGTAAGCAACTCCAGTGTATATTTGGCCTTGTGTTTTAGGTTATTGTCCTGCTGAAAGGTGAATTTGTCTCCCAGTGTCTGTTGGAAAACAGACGGAACCTGGTTTTCCTCTAGGATTTTCCCTGTGCTTAGCTCTATTTCGTTTATTTTTATCCTCAACAAATTCCCTAGTCCTTGCTGCTGACAAGAATACCCATAACATGATGAAGTGATGTGTTGTTGGATTTTCCCCAAACATAACTCTTTGCATTCAGGACATTAAATTAATTTCTCTGTCACATTTTTTGCAGTTTTATTTTAGTGCCTTATTGGAATATTTTTACTCTGTTCAGGCTTCCGTCTCTTCATTCTGTCAGTTAATATAGTCTTGTGAAGTAAGTACAATGTTGTTGATCCATCCTCAGTTCTTTCTCCTGTCACAGCCATTAAACTCTAACTGTTTTAAAGACATCATTGGCCTCATGGTGAAATCCCTAAGTGGTTTCCTTCCTCTCTGGCAAGTGAGTTAGGAGGGATGCCTGTATCTTTGTAGTGACTGAATACTTATTGACTCAAGACATTTCAGCTTTTCATTCTAATTCATTTGTCAATTTACAAAAGCATAATTACGCTTTGACATTATGGGGTATTCTGGGTGTAGGCCAGTGACCAAAAATATCTCAAGTTAATCCATTTTATAGTCCGTCTGTAACACAAGAAAATCGGGAAAAAGTCAAGGGGTGTGAATACTTTCTGAAGGCACTGTACTTACAGTACATTCGGTAAGTATTCAGAACCCTTCACCTTTCCCACATTTTGTTACGTTACAGCCTTAATCCAAAATGGATTAAATTGATTTTTCCCCTCATCAATCTACACACAATGCTCCATAATGATAAAGCGAAAACAGGTTTTTAGAAAGGTTTGCAAATGTATTATGAATTAAAACATATATTAAATTTACATAAGTATTCAGACCCTTTACTCAGTTCTTTGTTGAAGCATCTTTGGCAGCGATTACTTATGGCCACGACTGTATTGTGCCAGTTCCGGGGTTCTCTTTTTCTTCTTGGGTATGACGCTACAAACTTGGCACACCTGTATTTGGGGAGTTTCTCCCATTCCTCTCTGCAGATCCTCTCAAGCTCTGTCAGGTTGGATGGGGTGCATTGCTACAAAGCTATTTTCAGATCTCCAGAGATGTTAGATTGGGTTCAAGTCCGGGCTATGGCTGGGCCAGTCTAGGACAATCAGAGACTTGTTCCGAAGCCACTCCTGCGTTGTCTTGGCTGTGTGCTTAGGGTCGCTGTTCTGTTGAAAAGTGAACCTTCGCCCCAGTCTGAGGTCCTAATCTGCTCCAGAGTGCTTTTCATCAAGAATCTCTCTGTACTTTTCTCTGTTCATCTTTCCCTAGATCCTGACTAATCTCCCAGTCCCTGCCACTGAAAAACATCCCCGCAGCATGATGTTGCCACCACAATGCTTCAGCGTAGGGATGGTGCCAGATGTCCTGCAGACGTAACGCTTGGCATTCAGGCCAAAGAGTTCAATCTTGGTTTCATCAGACCAGAGAATCTTGTTTCTCATGGTCTGAGTCCTTTAGGTGCCTTTTGGCAAACTCCAAGCGGGCTGTCATGTGCCTCTTTCTGAGAAGTGGCTTCCGTATGGCCACTCTACCAAGGCCATTTTCCCATGATTGTTCAGTTTGGCCGGGCTGCAAGCTCTAGGAAGAGTCTTGGTGATTCTAAACTTCTTCCATTTAAGAATGGTGGCCACTGTGTTCTTGGGGATCTTCAATGCTGCAGAAATGTTCTCATACCCTTTCCCAGATCTGTGCCTCGACACAATCCTGTCTCGGAGCTTCGACTTAGCTTTGAACTTATGTACTTATGCGTTGTTTAGAAAATGCCACCAGAGGGCGTCAGAGTTTGAGGTTAAAGAGTCTGTGCACACTTTAATGGTGTTTGACATGGTTATGATGCCAATAATTTAATTTAAATGTGATATTGTGACACAGAGTTTGGTAAATTACATAACACCTGTAATAACACCTGGTATGTAGACTATTATGTAGCATGTAATACCATATTTGTCATGCAGACTGTGTAATAGCAGTTGTTATTAGCAGGTGACATTCAAGCATATGACAACAGGATGAACAGTCATCTAGAACACCCATAATGACTAGTTTTATTTCACTTATGCTGTTACTCATAACAATTCCAAACTGCTATTGACAAATGCTATAATGTGTTATGTAGCTGTTATAAAGGCTTTATGACTGGTTCCTCTAGGTTTCTTCCTAGGTTCTGGCCTTTCTAGGGAGTTTTTCCTAGCCACCGTGCTTCTAAATCTGCATGGCTTGCTGTTTGGGGTTTTGACTGGGTTTCTGTACAGCACTTTGTGACATCACCTGATGTAAAAAGGGCTTTATAAATACATTTGATTGATATGCATTCATAAGGACACATAAAGTAAAGTGTTACAAAGTTCATCATACTGACCAGACAGTGTGCCATGGAACAGTTCTGTCGGCTGCCAAACTGCGTAGGATCTAGTTTTAGTGTGATGTCCCTCGGGATCCAGTGTGCAGCAAACTGTTCACAGTTGAGATGTTAATGAGATCGGCCTCAGTTCTTAAGTGTTTTGTGGGGTAGATTTCGGTATGGGGACAACAGTAGTCTCTTTGCATTGTCGAGGGATGATAACTTATGTGAAGGACCTGTTGATGATGTCACAGAGAGGAACGCTGATTTCACATGCAAACTCCTTCAATATTCTTGGAGGAAGGCCAGGGGATTTGTGACAGTTGATGGGGGCCAGTCTACTATACAATGAAATGGTGGGCAATGAGGGGGCTGGCAGGAAAGGAGACAGAGCTGAATGTTTGTGGAGTGGAAATGACTAGGACATCTTGACAAACTTTGTGTTGATAGCGTTTGCGATTGCCGACAAGTGCTGGCGATGGATTCCAGGAAAGTTTTTTTTTAAGTTCTTTTGGTCTTTTGGTGTTGCACATGGATTTTACTCTACAGTCGTGGCCATAAGTTTTGAGAATGACACAAATATTAATTTCCACAAAGTTTGCTGCTTCAGTGTCTTTAAATATTTGTGTCAGATGTTACTATGTAATACTGAAGTATAATTATATGCATTTCATAAGTGTCAAAGGCTTTTATTGACAATTACATGAAGTTGATGCAAAGAGTCAATATTTGCAGTGTTGACCCTTCTTATTCAAGACCTCTGCAATCCTCCCTGGCATGCTGTCAATTAACTTCTGGGCGACATCCCATTCTTGCATAATCAATGCTTGGAGTTTGTCAGAATTTGTGGCTTTTGTTAGTCCACCCGCCTCTTGAGGATTGACCACAAGTTCACAATGGGATTAAGGTCTGGGGAGTTTCCTGGCCATGGACCCAAAATATCGATGTTTTGTTCCCCGAGACACTTAGTTATTACTTTTGCCTTGTGGCAAGGTGCTCCATCATGCTGGAAAAGGCGTTGTTCATCACCAAACTGTTCCTGGATGGTTGGGAGAAGTTGCTCTCGGAGGATGTGTTGGAACCATTCTTTATTCATGGCTGTGTTCTTAGGCAAAATTGTGAGTGAGCCCACTCCCTTGGCTGAGAAGCAATCCCGCACATGAATGGTCTCAGGATGCTTTACTGTTCGCATGATACAGGACTGATGGTAGCGCTCACCTTTTCTTCTCCGGACAAGCTTTTTTACGGATGCCCCAAACAATCGGAAAGGGGATTCATCAGAGAAAATTACTTTACCCCAGTCCTCAGCAGTCCAATCCCTGTACCTTTTGCAGAATATCAGTCTGTCCCTGATGTTTTTCCTGGAGAGAAGTGGCTTCTTTGCTGCTCTTCTTGACACCTGGTCAGCCTCCAAAAGTCTTCACCTCACGGTGCATGCAGATGCACTCACACCTGCCTGCTGCCATTCCTGAGCAAGCTCTGTACTGGTGGTGCCCCGATCCCGCAGCTGAATCAACTTTAGGAGACAGTTCTGGTGCTTCTTGGACTTTCTTGGGCGCCCTGAAGCCTTCACAACAATTGAACCTCTCTCCTTGAAGTTCTTGATGATCCGATAAATGGTTGATTTAGGTGCAGTCTTACTGGCAGCAATATCCTTGCCTGTGAAGCCCTTTTTGTGCAAAGCAATGAAGATGGCATGTGTTTCCTTGCAGGTAACCATGATTGACAGAGGAAGAACAATGATTCCAAGCACCACCCTCCTTTTGAAGCTTTCAGTTTGTTATTCGAACTCAATCAGCATGACAGAGTGATCTCCAGCCTTGTCTTCGTCAACACTCACACCTGTGTTAACGAGAGAATCACTGACATGATGTCAGCTGGTCCTTTTGTGGCAGGGCTGAAATGCAGTGGAAATGTTTTTTTGGGGATTCAGTTCATTTGCCAGGCAAAGAGGGACTTTGCAATTAATTGCAATTCAGTACCCCCTCTAGCACCAGGGTCAGCGCACTCTCAATTTTTTTTTTGCCATCATTGTAAGCCTGACACGATCACACTATAAGATAGATTTATTAAACATAAGAATGAGTGTGAGTTTTTGTCACAACCCGGCTTGTGAGAGGTGACAAAGAGCTCTTATAAACTCAGCAAAAAAAGAAACATCCTCTCACTGTCAACTGTGTTTATTTTCAGCAAACTTAACGTTTAAATATTTGTATGAACATAGCAAGATTTAACAACTGAGACATAAACTGAACAAGTTCCACAGACATGTGACTAACAGCAATGGAATAATGTGTCCCTGAACAAAGGGGGGTCAAAATCAAAAGTAACAGTCAGTATCTGGTGTGGCCACCAGCTGCATTAAATACTGCAGTGCATCTCCTCCTCATGGATTGCACCAGATTTGCCAGTTCTTGTTGTGAGATGTTACCCCACTCTTCCACCAAAGCACCTGCAAGTTCCCGGACATTTATGGGGGGAATGGCCCTATCCCTCACCTTCCGATCCAACAGGTCCCAGACATGCTCAATGGGATTGAGATCCGGGCTCTTCGCTGGCCATGGCAGAACATTCATGTCTTGCAGGAAATCACGCACAGAACGAGCAGTATGGCTGGTGGCATTGTCATGCTGGAGGGTCATGTCAGGATGAGCCTGCAGGAAGGGTATCACATGAGGGAGGAGGATGTCTTCCCTGTAACGCACAGCGTTTAGATTGCCTGCAATGACAACAAGCTCAGTCCGATGATGCTGTGACACACCGCCCCAGACCATGATGGACCCTCCACCTCCAAATCGATCCCGCTCCAGAGTACAGGCCTCGGTGTAATGCTCAGTCCTTCAACGATAAACACGAATCCGACCATCACCCCTGGTGAGACAAAACCGTGACTCATCAGTGAAGAGCACTTTTTGCCAGTCCTGTCTGGTCCAGCGACGGTGGGTTTGTGCCCATAGGCGACGTTGTTGCCGGTGATCTCTGGTGAGGACCTGCCTTACAACAGGCCTACAAGCCCTCAGTCCAGCCTCTCTCAGCCTATTGCGGACAGTCTGAGCACTGATGGAGGGATTGTGCGGTCCTGGTGTAACTCGGGCAGTTGTTGTTGCCATCCTGTACCTGTCCCACAGGTGTGATGTTCGAGTGTACTGATCCTGTGCAGGTTTTGTTACACGTGGTCTGCCACTGCGAGGACGATCAGCTGTCCGTCCTGTCTCCCTTAGGTGTCTCGCAGTACAGACATTGCAATTTATTGCCCTGCAGTCCTCATGCCTCCTTGCAGCATGCCTAAGGCACGTTCGTGCAGATGAGCAGGGACTCTGGGAATCTTTCTTTTGGTGTTTTTCAGAGTCAGTAGAAAGGCCTCTTTTAGTGTCCTAAGTTTTCATAACTGTGACCTTAGTTGCCTACCATCTGTAATCTGTTAGTGTCTTAATGACCGTTCCACAGGTGCATGTTCATTAATTGTTTATGGTTCATTGAACAAGCATGGTAAACAGTGTTTAAACCCTTTACAATGAAGATCTGTGAAGTTATTTGGATTTTTACGAATTATCTTAGAAAGACAGGGTCCTGAAAAAGGGACATTTATTTTTTTGCTGAGTTTAGGACCAGGGCACAAATAATATAATAATAATCAATACATTTGCTCTTTATTTAACCACGTTACATATAAAACCTTATTTGTTCATCGAAAATGGTGACTATCTCACCACAGGTTAATGAGAACTGTGTGCTTGAAAGGTTGCACATAACTCTGCAATGTTGGGTTGTATTGGAGAGAGTCTCAGTCTTAAATCATTGTACTTAGTTGTCATGCTAGTGATGGCCGAGAATCCACTCTCACATAGGTACGTGGTTGCAAAGGGCATCAGTGTCTTAACAGCGCAATTTACCAAGGCAGGATACTCTGAGCGCAGCCCAGTCCAGAAATCTGGCGGTGGCTTCTGATTTAAATTACATTTTCACAGAACCGCTTGTTGCAATTTCGATGAGGCTCTCTTGTTCAGATATCAGTAAGTGGACTAGAGGCAGGTTATGAAAGGGATAACGAATCCAGTTGTTTGTGTCATCTGTTTCGGGACACCCGCGTAATTGTGCACCCAACTAACTCAGGTGCTTCGCTATATCACATTTGACATTTTCTGTAAGCTTGAGTTAATTTGCACACAAAAAATCATACAACAATGGAAAGACCTATGTATTGTCCTTGTAAATGCAGACAGAGAAGAGCTCCAACTTCTTAATCATAGCTTCAATTTTGTCCCGCACATTGAATATAGTTGCGGTGAGTCCCTGTAATCCTAGATTCAGATCATTCAGGTGAGAAAAAATATCACCCAGATAGCCTAGTCGTGTGAGAAACTCGTCATAATGCAAGCGGTCAGACAAGTGAAAATTATGGTCAGTAAAGAGAACTTTAAGCTCGTCTCTCCATTAAAAAACATTTGGGCAGTCTTGATACAACATTTTGAACAGAAATGCAATGGTTCGTTGGATCAGTCTAAAACTTTGCACATACACTGCTGCAATCTAGTGGCCAAAACCTAACCTGGAATAACCCATTGTGACCTTTCTCTTGCATTTCAAAGATAATTTTAAAAAATATATAAAAAACATGTTTTTTTTCTTTGTATTTATCTTTTATAAGATCTAATGTGTTATATTCTCTTACATTAATTTCACATTTCCACAAACTTCAAAGTGTTTCCTTTCAAATGGTATCAAGAATATGCATATCCTTGCTTCAGGTCCTGAGCTACAGGCAGTTAGATTTGGGTATGTCATTTTAGGCAAAAATGTTATTAAAGGGGGCTATCCCTAAGTTATAGCCAGGCTCCCTTTACAGGTCGTACAACCTGTTTAGTGCTTTGGGAAGGTCTTGGTTGTGCATTTGGGCTCCAGAGGACACAGTTGTGGTCACTTGAGCCGACGAGAGGGAGGATCTCAGGCTTCAAGTACAATGTCTTTATGTTGGTGACAATCATGTCAGGATGGCTTCACCTCTGGTGTTGTTCTAAACTACCTGACAGTTTGTTGTCCAAGGCAGATTCCATGGACACTGAGGTAGTTGAAGTCCCCAAGAGTTGTCCGATGTCTGGGTACTTAGTACGGAGCAAATCAGATGAGGATATTAGATGTTCAAAGAGTTCATCCTGATGTGGTGATTGTGGCGGTGAGTACACCACACAATGTAATAGTAGATAGGTGCCGTGCGAGTCTCAGGTGTCTCACGTTCACCCACAAGCATTTCAGATGGTCGGTAACACTAATGAAGGTTAAGGGGGTATGAATGATGGAACAGTCTCTGATTTACAGTGCAACACATCCTACCTGGTTGATCCTGCCATGTGCTTGTCTCAAAGATTAAGCCATGCAAGTCTAAGTGCACACGGACGGTACAGTGAAACTGTGAATGACTCATTAAATGTCTCAAAGATTAAGCCACGTAAGTCTTAGGGTGTTTCTCAATATGTATACTACCGTGCTCCGATCATTCAAATTTGAGCATATGCGGTCGGAACATGAGTCCAAATCAGAACACTCAAATCGGAGCAAGGAGGGCAATTCTCGGATGCGTACTCCATTTGTACACATTTTGAATAATGCATTGATGCAAGCTTCAATGGAAAGTATGCACAGGAATATGACTCAACCACTTAAAAAACAACGCAACATTTCTTGAAAACAATGGCAGACAATATTTGAGCTGGAGCGAGAGAAAATAAACTCTGACGCAGAATTAAATGTTGCCCATTCACATCTCATATGTTGCCTGAAACGTTGTATCTTGATACATTAATAAATATGAACTTTGTTAATTTTGGCATGTTTAAGTCAATAGTGTCAACTAGCTAGCTAGCCACGAAAAGTTGGTTGCTAGCTAGATTAATACGATTCACATATAGCTAGCTGGTAATTATGACGTAAAAAGTTTGCTTCATGTATATCTTGTTTCATCTCTTTTGCCATTGTCCTGACTGGAAGCAGGTTCAGGGAATGGGAATGTGCAGCGTGAGGGAATACGGTAGCAACGGAGTGCGAGTGCAATATCAAATGTAATATTTGATGCGTTCTCCACACTCTCGTCCCCACAAGAACGTACTCAATAGAACGCTCATGGAGAACGAACTCTGAGCATGAAAGTGTAGAGCACGGTTGTATGAGAAACACCCATAAGTACACACGGCCGGTACAGTGAAACTGTGAATGGCTCATTAAGTCAATGATATAGCTATAATAGCATAGCAGCTGTCGAAAGCTGTGTATGCTGGAAACCCTTGTGTGAAGAGGTCAAGTGAAGGGTTGTGTTGTTCATATGAATTTTGTGTGTTTTACGCTATTGACAACCTTAACAGAATGGTTGTGTGGTATAGGATAGGATGTGATTTAATTTTTTTGTCCCTGAAGGGAAATTCTTGGAAAATTCTACTTGTTCAAGAGACTTGGATGGCGACGTAATGGGATAATAGGTTAGCCGATCAAGGTCATGTTCGTGGCTAATGTATAAATGGATTAAGGCTGGAGTTCAGGAAATTTGGAATACGTTATTGTAAACGAGCTGTAGAATTCACGACGTGATAGCATTCTTGGCATTCGTTCATTTTCTCTCTCTTTCTCTCACACACTCCCCTACCTCTTACCACCTCCCCTATCTCGCTCTCTGTCCCTCTCACTTTCTCCCCCTCTTTCCCTCCTTTCTCCCTCTTTCTCTCCCTCCCCCTCCAGGAGGTGCGTTCCAGGTCTCCCTCTATCTGCAGTCTGAGAGCCAGGGAACAGCTTGTGGTGGAGCTGAAGAAGGCCAACGGCAGCCTGGGCATAAGTGTAGCTGTGAGTATATATATATATGTTACAGTAGTGCTTCCCAAACACACCTTGGCCATACCATAGAAACAGAATAACTAGAATGTGTACCCATGAGTGTTCCAGTCAAATTGCTTTGTCGCTTCTAGTAATTATATTCCTCATTTCCACCTATAATACTACCACTGTCTCAGTCACACCAATCTACAGTACACATTCTTCTATAGGGTGGAGGTTAGGGGTCAGGCTAGGGTTTAGGTTTAGGGGTCATGATCATAACAATCCCTAGTGACTTTGCCTAGCCCCTACTCGCAGTCTCCTATACTTATGCAGTATGTTATATGTTCTCTATAAGGGAGTCAAAACCAGTGTTAGTTTTAGAGGCAGTAGTCTGAGGCTAGGGCCAGGGGTAGAAGCTATGATATAGTATATACAGTACAGTATGGGATACAGTATGTGTTGTGCTCTACAGGGTGGCATGAACACCTGTGTTCGTTACGAGGGGATATACATCAAGAGTCTGGTGCCAGGGGCTGCTGCTGAGCAGGACGGGCGCATTCAGATAGGTAACCAAACATCACTAATCAACCAATACCTGACTAGAGTCGACATTCAGATAGGTAACCAGACATCACTAATCAATCATGTGTGTATGTATGACAGGTGACCGACTGCTGGAAGTTGATGGGTTCAACCTACGAAGTGTAACACACAAACAGGCCGTGGAGTGCCTGAAGAAGACTGGAGAGGTACGATGCAAACACACTCCATCTTTCTCTCGCTCTTTATTCTTGCCTCTTTCCTTCTCTCTCTTTCTCTCTGATAGTGGCAGGGCAAACCATATGTTTACAATTGTTGTTATTTTAGCCCTTGCTAATGAGCTTTAGCCTCAGCCTTTAGGCTTGCTGACGTTAGCATGCTCTACACTGAAACCCGGGCCACATCTCTAACATAGTGTTAACAGACAGCTTAGCTTAGCCCAGTCACCCCCTGTCCAATCACTGGGTTACGTAACTCCCAGATTCCAGGACAAAACAAATAACATAACAAATCTAGCTATATTCTCACGACTTCAGTAGCATAACGAGTCTTTAAACAGCACTGTCTTAACCCTTACTTTAGCTGTTTTGTTTTTTCTGTGTGCATGATCGTTGTGTGTGTGTGTATGAACGCTGTGTGTATGTTCACTGTGGGTCTGTGTGTGTGTCTGCCTGCCTGCCTGCCTGTGTGTGTGTGTGTGTGTGTGTGTGTGTGTGTGTGTGTGTGTGTGTGTGTGTGTGTGTGTGTGTGTGTGTGTGTGTGTTAGGTGGTGAGTCTGCTTTTAGAGAGGGAGCCCCAGGTGGTGTTGGAGGCGGGAGCGAATCGCCCCCGCTCAGCTTCACAGAGCCAATCAGGAAGTCTCAGGAGAGACAGCTCCATGGTGATGACCTTGAGTGGCAAGACCAAGGACTACAGCTTTGTCACTGATGGTGAGAGGAGAGGGCACACCACACACACACTCTCACACACACAAACACATAGGCACACAACCAGGCAGACACACACACACGCAGACTCCCCCGAGGTGGCTGTGACTTATCTGACAGCTACATTGTGTTGGCTGTCACAGCCCCGACACACCCCCAGTCCCCTGAGAGCAGACACACTGATGCCTTATAGCTCAGTGTGTCTGCGCGTGCGTGTGTGTCAGCGTGTGTGTATGCATGCGTCCGTACATACGTACAAAACTCGGTCTTGGTTTTACTGTTTACACACATTCCAGTCTGGTGGAGGGGTTCAATGAAATGAGTCATGTTTTTGTTTTTAACAACAGAAAATGCTTGTTGGTGCATGTAAATAATGATGTGAAGCTGAAGCACCCTCCCCCTCTCTCAAACACTCCTAAAATAATGATGACTCTTTGCGCTCTTCTCAGACAACACTCTGAAGGTGCTGTTGAAGAAGAGCCTGTGTGGTTTGGGCTTCAGCTTCTACATCAGTGAGTTGAACAGTGGTTGTGACCAGCGCAGCAGTGTGGTGCGGATCAAAACCCTTTTCCAGGGTCAACCAGCCCAGGAGTCAGGACAGATCAGAGAAGGAGACGTCATATTGGCTGTTAATGGACAATGGGTTAAAGGCCTCAGCTACCAGGTACACGATGTCTTTCTTGTACAAATCTCTTTATCATGGTCCTTCAAGCCAGATATGAAGAATTGTGTCCTGTTGGTGAGTGTGAATGAGGTGGTTAGAGTTAGCGTTGTATTAAGATTAGGTTGTGTATGTTAGGGTTCGGTGTTAAATATTTTCATATGTTGGCGTACCTTGCTGAATCTGAGAGGGGGGAGGGGGGTGGTCTACCGATGAGGCGCAAGAGCATCACTAATGACGTTCTTTGTCTTTTTGTATGTTCTTTTAACAAATTATGATTCACAGATCACAGATTATTTTGACGAGTGATGATTTTATGGAGGTGGTGCTTAAGAGGAGGCAAAGATTTTAACCATAAAGTTTGGGTAGCTGTTAGTGTCATCTAGCTAGTGCATGCAATATTTGGTTCTAGTTTCTGAAAAGAGGTTTAATTTAGTTTTAGAATGCAGTGCATCTCTCTGTATGTTAGCTCTGTGCTTTATTAAGCACTCTCTCTCTACCTCCTTTGCTCTCTGTGCCACATCACAGTTAATCCCCTAATCTGATCTAACAGAAATTAACTCTGTATGTCTCACCTATGGCTCTGAACTATGGATTACACAGCGGTCGGACTGAGACGGCAGTGTAGTTAACATGCAAATTAGTTGTTGTCATGGAATGCTTGGTGGCAAAGGGGTACTGTATGTATCTGTGGCCCACCAAAATAACCATACATTAGTGCACAAAGTACAGTGACAAATAAATGCAGCAGATACAGAGAACCCCTGACCAATATGCCCCTGCCCTCCCCAGCAGACTGACCCACACACATATCAAAAAATTCCTTGTACTGACCCTTGACCTCTCATCCACAGAGGGTGTTGTTCCTGCTCCGTGGGCCTCCGTCTGAGGTCCACCTGACTCTCTGCAGACCTGCTCTTGGAGTACTGTCTCAACTGGATGCTGACACACTGGTGAGTACACACACACACACACACACACACACACAAACACTGACACACACAGAGAAAAACAGGCACACAGATAAATAGACACACACACACACACCTACACACACTGAGCACTGAGAATTGAGCACTGAGTTGTATCTCTCTTTAAATAGGTTCCTTTCTTGTCTCCAACCCGTGGGGTGAGGTCCAAGTCTCTAGACATCAGGCTAGAGGAAGATTATAGCCAGCTGCTCAAGCTACAGGCATACCAGAACCATCAGTACAACCAGGATAACCAGGCCCAGAAGAAGCCAATGCAGACATCACAAGCCCAGGACCAAGCCTCCAGGCAGGCCAGCCAAACAGACAAATCCCCTGAGCCCTCTGGAGGTCCGAAGACTCAACAGAGTCAGGATAGTCAAGTCAGTGAGATGGATGCAGCCGAGAACCAGCCCTCCTCACCATCTCCCACTCCTTCCTCACCCCCTTCCCCCATCTCCCTCGCCAGCAGAAGTGATGCAGGAGACAGTGAAGAGTTGTCGGTTGTGGACGAGGAAGTTTCCGAAGAAATGAGCTCGGCATCTGTCGGGGCCAAGACTAGTACTAGTCCCGTGTACACCAGGTAACGTTGATGTAACATTTTAAGTACAGAACAAATAATTGATTGCTGCCTTCTAGAAACAGGTTGCTCTTATAAAATAAATGTTTATTTTCAATGGGATTTACCTGTGTAATTAAAGGATAAACCAAATGAAAATAAATACACAGACAAACACACAACTGTGAATGAACCCTGTATGTACTTCCAGTGGCATCAGAGAAGAGGCGGACGGCAGTTTAACATACTGCCTTATGGGTGATGGAATAACCATTCTGGCTGATAAAGAGTACTTGACCATCAGTTCGACTTCGGAGAGTCCCTCTAGCCTCACCTCAAACACCTCATGTACCCCCAGTGTGGCTCCACACACTACCTCTCATACCCCCAGGAACAGATCCACCCCCCCCACTAGGGTCCGATCCACCACCCCCAAAAGTACTTCCATCCCCCACAGCTTGTCCTCGCAAACCACAAGCTCAATAAATCCCAATTTGTCATCGCAAACCACCTCTGTCCAGCAGACACCATCTCAGCCCTCCTCTAAGCCTACATCCAGCCTTTCCTCTAGGATGTCTGACCTCAACATCAGCCACTCGGTGCATCCTCTCCAGCCCCAGCATGCTACACCTCCTCTTCTCAGCCTCTCCTCCCATACCTCCAACCCCAACTCCAGGACCTCCGATCGCAAACACAGCATCACCTCCGATCGCAAACACAGCATCACCTCCGATCGTAAACACAGCATCACCTCCGATCGTAAACACAGCATCACATTCAAGACTACCAATGCCTCCAACATCACTCGTTCAGTCATCCAATACAATCCCCAACCCCCTGACACATTGCCCCCCTCGCAACCCCCCGCACTCCACCCCTCTCCCCAGCCTCCCTTGTCCTCACTCTCTCCCCCAATTCGGGCTGCACCTCTCCCACACACACACCCTACCTGGAGACAGGAGACAGAAGGGGAGGAGGACGAAGATGAGGATGAGAATGAGGAGGATCCCAGAAAAGTGAGACTTAATGTCATTGACATTACTTTAAAAAAAAAAAATTATATTACATCCATAAAATCACTTTCCTAGGTGCTGGATTAAAGAGGATAATGTAGAACAAAAAATACATCTGTCAGTATTATTTTCCTGACGCAGCCATAGTTTGGGGTTGAAATGTTGTCCGATTAAACAACACTTTGGGAGGATATACCAGTGTGCAGATACATTTTTTGTTCTAATGACATTTGATTGAACTTTATTCATAGGGATCCCGAGTGGCGCAGCGGTCTAAGGCACTGAATCTTGAACCAGGGACTGTAGAGACGTCACTACAGCCCCTGGTTCTAATCCAGGTTGTATCACATCGTTGTGATTGGGAGTCCCATAGGGAATCACAATTGGCCCAGTGTCGCCGGTGTAGGCCGTCATTGTAAATAATATATTTTTTCTTAGCTCACTTGCCTGGTTAAATAAAGTTTAATTTTAATTAAAAAAATTATAAAAACAATTACACATTTTTTTTATAGCACTTTTCACAACTTAGTTCACAAAAACCCAAGCCTAAACCCTAAAGAAAACAGCAGAGATAGTGTCCAGGCCTTTGTTCTATTTATCTGTCTTTGTGTTTTCCATCCAGGGCATGATGAAGGAATTTGAGATGTGTGTGGTTCTGACCAAGTCGTGGAGCGGTAGTTTTGGGTTCACCATCACACGCAGCAAACTGGATGCCTGCTACTACATTCAGGACATACTGGACAACCCTGCTAAGACTGACGGACGGCTCAGACCAGGGGACAGACTAGTCACGGTATGCACACACACACGGGAACGCACACATACACATAGGCACACATTGTCTTTACCTGTCTCTCCCATATTCCCCACTCCCAGGTCAACGGCCAGGATATGACAAATGTGACAGATGAGGTTGCCATGTCGATCCTGAGGTCGTCTCCTAGGAGACTGAGTTTGATCCTGGGGAGGGCGGTGACCAACCTGATAGCTCCACCTTTTCCAGACAGCCTGCAAGACATCATACTGTACAAGACACCGACTGGACAGCTTGGTAAAACACTGAATGGCAGCATGACTATTAGTATTTATCAGATAGGGGAACTATATTATAGAAAGCCAGTGTGAGGGTCTGCGCTCAGGCTGCAATGTATGGTGGCTGGTGCGTGGGAGAAAAAATATTTGTAGAACTACGTAGGTACTCAAACCATGAAAAGGAAAAACCAAGGAGGTTGAGATGCAAAAATATACTTAATTTAATCCATGCTCAAAAGGATATTAAAAGGTCCTCGTGCAGAGTGCTAAAAAGTGCTAAACAAAAAAAGGAGCATACGTTTCGGCTTCTATGCCTTCGTCAGTGCTGTACAATCTCATTAAGGAGGCACGTACTTAAGAAGACACCGGCTGTGCGTAACAGATGCAGGAAAAACGTGCTCTGTTACAATTTCAACCTTTCTGTCTCTATATATTTCTAATATCTGGATGGTGTTCATTAGGGCACACCATAGCAAAAACTTTGCAATAGAAAACATTCAATTGTTTAGATCGTATATCCTCGTGTCACTCTTTTTTCTTCTGTTTTGTTCCTAATGAACACATCTCTCAGGTATAAAGCTGACGGGTGGTATAGGCAGCAAATGGCAGGGGATCTACTGTCTGGAGGTGGTTCCTGGTTCACCTGCCTGTGAGGAAGGCAGCGTCCAACCAAACGACAGGATCCTGTACATCTGTGGCCGATGCACCATGGGAATGACTCTGGAGGACGCTGTCAAGGCCTGCGAGAACGCTCCACGCAAAGTGAAACTCAAGGCCACCAGGTGTGTGGGGTTGCCTGAGTGTGTGTGTGTGTTTTGTAGGCATGCATGCGTTTCTTTTGTTAAATGATCCGTCTGTTTCCTTTCTTTCTTGTTGTAGAGATGACCAGCCTGTGACTCCCAAAGCCAAGAGTAATGGTGCGTATAAGATCATGTAGGGAGATGCTTTAACCTCCCGGTGACCACCATGTTCAGTTCAGGACTCATCTCGGTGTATATGACCGCTGGTTCACATAGAAACAGACACGAACTGAAACACTGGAATGTTGGCTAAGTGTTGCAATGGGTTAAGTTGATGTAACGAGAAGTTTGTAACCAGGCAGGTTGATGCCTCATTGACAAAGTAGATGCTATTCTCAGATCAATCATTACCAGGGTAGATAACCATATTACCTGAGACAGAAGCTTCATGGTTTGGTCTTTCAACATTGCGGTGTGTGATTCTGTGTCCTGTCTGTCTGTGTCCAGGTCTCATTGACCTGAGAGAGTGGAAGATGGAGAAGCAAAGGGAGTATTTCAGTGGGACCCCCTCTCTCGCTACATTTTTTTTATTGGTCTCTCTCCTCTCATCTCTTTGTCTGTGTTTGTAGCCGTAGCCCGGTGCTGACAGACAGTGTGTGTGTGTTTGTTGACAGACAGGGCCTGTGCTGCCACTGCAGGATTAATTATTACAGAGCATCTATACCTCCACTGGGGTATTAGACCACACACACACACACTAGTTGTTTGTTGAGGGACAAGAGAGGGGCAGTCTGAAAGGCCAGTGTTGTCTACTTGGTTGAGAGGACACCTATGCACCAAAATGGCCACAGAGGAGGGAGGTCAACGTGAGTTTCTGTCCTGTTCTGAATATATCATCACCAGGGGAATGTTTTACTTTTGTTTGACGTGGACAGCTTTTGCAGAGGCTTTGTTTTGTGACTGGAGGGATAGAACATTATCCAAGGTCAAACAGGAATTAATGTGTTAGATTGATCTTGTTTGATCATACGTCTGTATTGGTTGTAGTACCTTTGCTTATGAATTATTGATGATGTATGTTTCTAATACTTGCAAGTTGTTTTTATCTCTCAGTAGATTAAGTTACATTGAGCAGGATTCAGGAACATTGAGCAGGAGCTATCATTTACCTTACCTGCCACACTGGCCTTTGGGTTGACCATAGGACTTACATAATATAGCAAACTTTTTTGGTCCATTGAAATGAAATATTTTGTTCTGTCTCTCTGTTTGTTCTGTAGCTAAAGCCGTGCCCGAGACCACTGGGAAATTCAGACCACTTCTCTCTGTCACCTCCGATCAAGACGTAAGTGTTAGCTCTCACTCTCTTCGTCTCTTTATCTACCTATCACTCTCTTTCTCTATCTTTCCTCTCTGTCTCTTTCTCCAACTTTTCTTTCTCCATCTCTCATCTTTCTCCAACTTTTCTTTCTCTGTCTCTTTCTCCAACTTTTCTTTCTCTATCTATTTCTCTCTCTCTCTCTGATGACACAGGTTGAAACTAGAGTCATCTGTTCTCTCGGCTTGGGGCCTGTGTGGGCATTCTCACCTGATTCATGCATTAATATTTTACTGCTCAAACACTGCTTACCTCAGCCTGTGGCAGAGAATTGGGAATGCTCTTATAGCAGTCTGGATAAAAGTGTCCACTTAATAGATAAATTGTAATTGCAAGTATCGCGGGATAAAGGCTTCCTAACTAGAATTTTCACAGTAATTTGACTTAAGTGGAAGTTAGCATTCACCCCTATGACTGGATTTGTAACTTCTACCTCTCCCTCTCTCAGAGCTGTATCTTGCAAATATATGTGTGTAAGCCAGAGAGAGGGGGTCTGGGCTTTGCTCTGATTGGAGGATGCAACGGAAGCGCGCTCAGAGTGAAGGAGATCTGCGCTGGAGGCGTGGCGCAGCAGGATGGACTGCTCAGAGTGGGAGACATACTGCTTGAGGTACGCACACTCTAAAGCCCTGCACAGGCATGCATTTTAAGCACAAGGCCTACCCATGCCTGCGACATTCAGAAACTCGGAATCAGAAATAACTTCCTCCGTTAGTACAGTAAATCCATTAGTTGCTCCTCTCTGTCTGTCACTCGCTCCCTGCGCACAGCTCGCTCTGCATGCGCTCTACTCATGGCTGCTTTGAGTCTGTGTATCCATAGCAACAGCTCCACCTGGGCTGCTCTGCTCAATGAACAGATATAAGAGAGCATTTAGCTGTTAGCTATTTTTTGTCACTCTAAACATTTTCTGTGAAATAATCTCTCCTGTCTTATATTTGACGAGGTTGAAGTACTTTGTTATGATCTTAGTCAGATATGACTGTGTAGCAGAGCACAAACAAAAGGTTCAGCTTCAAAATATTAGTGATACACGAGCCCTGCCTGTACCCTAGTTATTCATGGGAAAACAGGCCCTACCTGACCCTATCCTGATGTATAATGTTGGGGCCCGTCGGGCTCGGGTCAGGTAGCAGAGCTCTAACGCACACATGTGACTTATCAAGGACTGATCCATCCATGACTGATGATGCGTCCAAACATAACTTTTAATACAGTTGAAGTCGAAAGTTTTACATACACCTTAGCCAAATACATTTAAATTCAGTTTTTCACAATTCCTGACATTTAATCCTAGTACAAGTCCCTGTTTTAGGTCAGTTAGGATCACCACTTAATTTTAAGAATGTGAAATGTCAGAATAATAGTAGAGAGAATGATTTATTTCAGCTTTTATTTCTTTCATCACACTCCCAGTGGGTCAGACGTTTACATACACTCAATTAGTATTTGGTAGCATTGCCTTTAAATTGTTTAACTTGGGTCAAATGTTCCGGGTAGTTTTCCACAAGCTTCCCACAATAAGTTGGGTGAATTTTGGCCCATTCCTCCTGACAGACCTGGTGTAACTGAGTCAGGTTTGTAGGCTGCCTTGCTCGCACACGCTTTTTCAGTTCTGCCCACAAATTTTCTAAAGGATTGAGGTCAGGGCTTTGTGATGTCCACTCCAATACCTTGACTTTGTTGTCCTTAAGCCATTTTGCCACAATTTTGGAAGTATGCTTGGGGTCGTTGTCCACCCCCACAACATGATGCTACCACCCCCGTGCTTCACAGTTGGGATGGTGTTCTTCGGCTTGCAAACCTCCCCCGTTTTCCTCCAAACATAACGATGGTCATTATGGCCAATCAGTTCTATTTTTGTTCATCAGACCAGAGAATATCTCTCCAAAAAGTACGAAGTTTGTCCCCATGTGCAGTTGCAAACCATAGTCTGGCTTTTTTATGGCAGTTTTGGAGCAGTGGCTTCTTCCTTGCTGAGCGGCCTTTCAGGTTATGTCGATATAGGACTTGTTTTACTGTGGATATAGATACTTTTGTACCCGTTTCCTCCAGCATCTTCACAAGGTCCTTTACTGTTGTTCTGGGAATGATTTGCACTTTTCGCACCAAAGTACGTTCATCTCTAGGAGACAGAACACGTCTCCTTCCTGAGCGGTATGACGGCTGCGTAGTCCCATGGTGTTTATACATGCGTGCTATTGTTTGTACAGATGAACATGGTACCTTCAGGCGTTTGGAAATTGTTCCCAAGGATGAACCAGACTTGTGGAGGTCTACAATTTTTTCTGAGGTCTTGGCTGATATCTTTTGTTTTCCCATGATGTTAAGCAAAGAGGCACTGAGTTTGAAGGTAGGCCTTGAAATACATCCACAGGTACACCTCCAATTGACTCAAATGATGTCAATTAGCCTATCAGAGGCTTCTAAAGCCATGACATCATTTTCTGGAATTTTCCAAGCTGTTTAAAGGCACAGTCAACTTAGTGTATGCAAGATTCTGACCCACTGGAATTGTGATACAGTGAATTATAAGTGAAATAATCTCTCTGTAAACAATTCTTGGAAAAATGACTTGTGTCATGCACAAAGTAGATGTCATAACCGACTTGCCAAAACTATAGTTTGTTTTAACAAGACATTTTTGGAGTGGTTGAAAAACAAGTTTTAATGACTCCAAACTAAGTGTATGTAAACTTCCGACTTCAACTGTATATTTGTACTAAATATGTGTCATTGTTGTATTCAAATGTGTTCTAGGTGAATGGTATAATAGTATCAGGTCTGAGCCACTGTAAGGTGGTGGATATCCTGCGTCAGGCTGAGGGAAACATCCAACTCACAATCTGTAGAGACATACCACGGGCTAACACAGCACCCTGCACTGATGCATTCTTCTCTATGGGCTTCCCTGGAGACAACATGGCCGTCTGTCCTGGATCCAATATGGCCTCCTGTCCTGGATCAGCATCCAATATGGCTTCCTGTCCTGGGTCAAATATGGCCTCTTATCCTGGATCAAATATGGCATCTTGTCCTGGATCAAATATGGCCTCCTGCCCTGAAGTCAACATGGCTACCAGCAATGGATCCAACATGGCATCCTGCACTGGATCAAATGTGTCAGTCTTCATCGAAGCCGAACCATACTCCAACCCTTCTGCATGCTCCTCACCTGATGTCCAGCAGGACCTTGCCCCTGGTGAGATCTAAGGGATAGTTAATCCAAAAGTAATATTTGTTGTGGGGTTTCATACTTAAAAAGTGTTACTTTTAGCTATTTTTAGAGGAGTAAATATTTCAATCTGCAGGCCTAAATCCTAAACAAAATGTACTTAAAGGCCCAATGCAGCCATTTTTGTCTCAATATCAAATCATTTCTGGGTAACAATTAAGTACCTTACTATGATTCTTTTTGACCATTTTAATTGAAAACAAACAAAAATAGCTTCTTAACGAGCAATTTCTCAAGCTAAAATTTCTCGGACTTTCAGGGAGTGGTCTGAGTGGGGAGGGGAAAACTGGAAACTAGTTGTTATTGGCAGATAGGTTTGTAACTCTTTCTTATCAAATTGTATTGGTCACATGTTTAGCAGATATTATTGCAAGTGTAGCGAAATGCTTGTGTTTCTAGCTCCAACAGTGCAGTAATATCTAACAAGTAATATCTAACGATTTCATAACAATACACAAACATGTAAAGTAAAGGAATGGAATTAAGAAAATACAAATATTTGGTCGAGCAATGTCGGAGCAGCATAGACTAAAATACAGTATGAGTAGTGCAAAATATGTAAACATTATTAAAGTGACTAGTGTTACAAATGATTAAAGTGGCCAGTGATTTCAAGTCTATGTATATAGGGCAGCAGCCTCTAATATATTAACAAATTTACCATCTGCTGATGTCACCAGGCAGGCCAAAACTCTATCCCACCAAAACAGGCTTAAATTTCAGGCGGTCTTTTCAAACGGCTCTTACACTAAAAGGGCATTAAAAAACTAAAAATATATGTGTCCTCCGAAGAGGGGTGGGTGGTGGTGGGTGGGTTAATAACATTTTTAGAAATAAATAAAGAATAGGAGCAGGATACATTTTATTCCGATGGCCATCAGGCTGCTGAACAGTGGAACATAGGACAGATGTAGGATGCTGAACAGTGGGACATAGGACAAATGTAGGCCCAATACATGGTCGGGCAGTAGACTGCAGAGACGGAATAATTATCTTTCCAGTGTTTTCCATATTGAATGTATTATATTTTGTATTTGTATGCTGGCTTCACAAAATGAATTTTCATGTAAAAAAAAAAGAAGGAATGGCATTACATTTGCACAATTTCACAGTATTATTCCAACCTCATACTGTGGAAATATATGTATAAAACCCAGGAAAATAACATTTTTGACTGCACTGGGCCTTTTAAATAATTGAGTCATACTGTATGTAATTTTGCCTGTGTATTTGATTACAGAGGGGACTTCTGATCCAGTACCTGATGTAGAGGAGGACATTACCCCCCGTTTACCCCCCGACCCCTCCTATCACCCCTCACTTCGCCTGCGGGCCCTCACAGAAGAGGACATGGCTGGACAGGTAACAAACATACACACAACACTGTAGCATTGCAGTCTATCATGAAAATAGGAGAAACCACACTCACCTGTCACCTCTCTCTCTCTTTCTCTCCCATTCTCTCTCTGGTTTGTGTGCGTGTGTAGGAGAGCTGTAACAGTAAACCCTCTCATCCGGCTTGCTGCCTGTCCAGCAAGAGTATGACTAACTTGCTCCATGAAGCCTCGGACAGGTAAGACTGATCTTATCCTTCTCTCCTCTTTTCCTCCTCTCCAGTTGTCTCTCAATAACAATCACACATTGTTGCCAGTAGGGGAGAGTGGGGTAAGTGGAGGTGAAATAAAAAAATATATACAGTGCCTTCGGAAAGTATTCAGAACCCTTGACTTTTTCCACATTTTGTTACGTTACAGCCTTATTCTTAAACAGATTAAATAATTTTTTCCCATCATCAATCCACACTCAATACCCCGTAATGACAAAACAAAAATAGGTTTGCGAATGGAGGATGCTTTTCCTGTGGTTCATATTCATGCCAGCCAGGTAGACTATACTCCTGTTGTAAAGAGAAGCAAGGTGCTTAATATTAGGAAAGTGAAGTTAAGAAATAAATATAGTAAGCCTAAAGAAAGCTTATGGGATTGTCCTATTTTTATTAGAGGCCATCACTCTGTTTTCTCACGCAATTGCATAGCCTATAGAAATGTTGCACAACATGAGCTCATGGTCTCTCATGGAGTGTTTGATAAAATGTTTCATTACATTTGCATTGATGTCCGAGTGATTAGAAGGACAATAGAGTGCTGAGTACCAGGCAATTAGCAAGTTTGGTCGGCTACTACCAAACTAAATTACTTCTATGCTCTCTTCGAGGAAATAACACTGAAACATGCATAAGAGCACCAGCTGTTCCAGACGACTGTGTAATCACAGTCTACGTAGCCGATGTGAGTAAGACTTTTAATAAGGTCAACATTCACAAGGCCGCAGGGCCAGACGGATTACCAAGACGTGTACTCCGAGCATGCGCTGATCAACAGGCAAGTGTCTTCACTGACATTTTCAACCTATCCCTGACTGAGTCTATAATACCAACATGTTTCAAGCAGACCACCATAGTCCCTGTGCCCAATAACACTAAGGTAACCTGCCTAAAGGTCTCATCAACGGGGCTACAGTGGAGCAGGTTTAGAGCTTAAAATTCCTTGGTGTCTACATCACCAACAAACTATCACGGTCCAAACGTCTATAGCCATGAAGTGCTTTGAAAGGCTGGTCATGGCTCACATCAACACCATTATCCCAGAAACCCTAGACCCACTCCAATTTGCATACCGCCCCAACAGATCCACAGATGATGCAATCTCTATTGCACTCAACACTGCCCTTTCTCACTTGGACAAAAGGAACACCTATGTGAGAATGCTATTCATTGACTACAGCTCAGCGTTTAACACCAAAGTGCCCTCAAAGCTCATCACTAAGCTAAGGACCCTGGGACTAAACACCTCCCTCTGCAACTGGATCCTGGACTTCCTGATGGGCCGCTCCCAGGTGGTAAGGGTTGGGAACAATACATCTGCCACGCTGATCCTCAAAACAGGGGCCCCTCGGGTGCGTTCTCAGTCCTCTCCTGTACTCCCTGTTCACTCAAGAGTGCACGGCCAGGCACGACTCCAACACCATCATGAAGTTTGCCGATGACACAATAGTGGTAGGCCTGATCACCGGCAATGATGAGACAACCTATAGGTAGGAGGTCAGAGATATGGTTGTTTGGTGCCAGGACAACAACCTCTCTCTCAACATGATTAATAAGACAAAGTAGATGATATGGACTACAGGAAAAGGAGGACCGAGCACGCCCCCATTCTCATCGACGGGGCTACAGTGGAGCAGGTTTAGAGCTTCAAATTCCGTGGTGTCTACATCACCAACAAACTATCACGGTCCAAACACTCTAAGACAGTCGTGAAAAGGGCACAACAAAACCTATTCCCCCTCAGGAGACTGAAAAGATTTGGCATGGGTACTCAGTCCTCAAAAGGTTTCAGCCACACCCGTTGCTGACAGGTGTATAAAATCGAGTGCACTCTCATAGGATGACACCTTTCCAAATAGTCAGTTCATCAAATTGCTGTCCTGCTATAGCTGCCCCGGTCCACTGTAAGTTCTGTTATTGTGAAGTGGAAACAACAGCTCAGCCGCGAAGAGGTAGGCCACACAAGCTCACAGAATGGGACCGCTAACTGCTGAAGCACGTAGCGTTTATAAATCATATGTTCTCGGTTGCAACACTCACTATCGAGTTCAAACTGCATCTGGAAGCAGCGTCAGCATAAAAACTGTTCGTCGGGAGCTTCATGAAATGGGTTTCCATGGCCGAGCAGCCGCACACAAGCCTAAGATCACCAAGCGCAATGCCAAGCATCAGCTGGAGTGGTGTAAAGCTCGCCGCCTTTGGACTCTGGAGCAGTTGAAACAAGTCCTCTGGAGTGATGAATCACACTTTACCATCTGGCAGTCCGACGAACGAAACTGGGTTTGGCGGATGCCAGGAGAACGCTACCTGCCCAAATGCATCGTGACAATTGTAAAGTTTGGTGGAGGAGGAATAATTGTCTGGGGCTGCTTTTCATGGTTTAGGCTCCCTAGTGAAGGGAAATCTTAACACAGAATGTCATTGTACAGCATACAATGACATTCTAGACGATTTTGTGCTTCCAACTTTGTGGCAACATTTTGGGGAAGGCCCTTTCCTGTTTCAGCATGACAATGCCCCCCTCCACAAAGCGAGGTCCATACAGAAATGGTTTGTTGAGATCGGTGTGGAAGAAATTGACTGGCCTGCACAGAGCCCTGACCTCAAACCCATCGAACACTTTTGGGATGAATTGGAACGCCGACTGCGAGCCAGGCCTAATCACCCAATATCAGTGCCCAACCTAACTAATGCTCTTGTGGCTGAATGGAAGCAAGTCCCCGCAGCCATGTTCCTACATCTACTGGAAAAATGTACCTGAGGAGTGGAGGCTGTTATAGTAGCAAAGAGAGGACCAACTCCATGTTGATGCCCATGATTTTAACCAATAGCTACACAGACTAACTATATTGATAAAATACTGTATATAAATGCAACATGTGAAGTGTTGTCCCATGTTTCATGAGCTGAAATAAAAGATCACAGAAATGTTCCATGCTCACAAAACTTATTTCTCACACATTTTGTGCACAAATGTGTTTACATCCCTGTTAGTGAGCATTTCTCCTTTGCCAAGTTAATCTATCCATCTGACAGGTGTGGCATATCAAGAAGCTGATTAAATAGCATGGCCATTACACAGGTGCAACTTGTGCCGGGGACAATAAAAGGCCACTCTTAAAATCAGCAGTTTTGTCACACAGCACAATGCCACAGATGTCTCAAGTTTTGAGGGAGTGTGGAATTGGCATGCTGTTTACAGGAATGCCCACCTCAGCTGTCGCAAGTTTTGAGGGAGTGTGGAATTGGCATGCTGTTTACAGGAATGCCCACCTCAGCTGTCGCCAGGGAATTGTATGTTAATTGCTCTACCATAAGCCGCCTCCAACGTTGTTTTAGAGAATTTGGCAGTACGTCCAAACAGCCTCACAGTTGCAAACTGCGTTTAACCCCTCCAGCCCAGGACCTCCACATCCGGCTTCTTCACCTGCGAGATTATCTGAAACCAGTCACCCGTACGGCTGATGAAACTGTGGGTTTGCACAAACCGTCAGAAACCGTCTCAAGGAAGCTCATCTGCGTCCTTGTCGTCCTCACCAGGGTCTTGAGCTGACTGCAGTTCGGCATCGTAACCGACTTCAGTGGGCAAATGCTCACCTTCGATAGCCACTGGCACGCTGGAGAAGTATGCTCTTCATGGATGAATCCCGGTTTCAAATGTACCGGGCAGACAGCGTATATGGCGTAGTTTAGACGAGCAGTTTGCTGAAGACAACGTTGTGAACAGAGTGCCCCGTGGTAGCGGTGGGGTTATGGTATGGGTGCATGAGCTATGGACAATGATCACAATTGCATTTTATCGATGGCAATTTGAGATACCATGACGAGATCCTGAGGCCCATTGTCGTGCCATTCATTCGCCATTACCACCTCATGTTAAAGCATAATAATGCACGTCCCCATTTCGCAATGATCTGTACACAATTCCAGGAAGCTGAAAATGTCCCAGCTCTTCCAAGGCCTGCATACTCACCCATTGAGCATGTTTGGAATGCTCTGGTTCAACGTGTACGACAGTGTGTTCCAGTTTTTAGCAATATCCAGCAGCTTCGCACAGCCATCAAAGACATGTCGGAAACATTCCACACGCCACCATCAACAGCCTGATCAACTCTAAGTGAGGGAAATGTGTTGCGCTGTACGAAGAAATGGTGGTCACACCAGATACTGACTGGTTTTCTGATGCACACCCATACTTTTTTTCTAAATGTACAGTATCTGTGACCAACAGTATTCTCAGTCATGTGAAATCCATAGATTAGGGCCTAATAAATACTGTATATTTCAATTGACTGATTTCCTTATATGAACTGCAACTTAATGAAATCATAGAAATTGCATGTTGTGTTTATATTTTTTGTTCAGTGTACTTAGCAATCTTATGGCTTGGGGTAGAAGATGTTCAGGGTCCTGTTGGGCAGCAGGTAGCCTAGCATTTAAGAGTGTTGGGCCAGTAACCAAAAGGTTGCTGATTCGAATCCCTGAGCCGACTAGGTGAAAAATCTGTCTGTGACCTTGAGCAAAGCACTTAATCCTAATTGTTCTTGTAAATCTCTCTGGATAGGTGCGTCTGCTAAATGACTAAAATGTAATGTAAAATGTTCCAGACTTGGTGCATCGGTACGGCTTGCTGTGTAGTAGCACAGAGAATAGTCCATGACATGGGTGGCTTTGACAATTTTTAGGGCATTCCTCTGACACCTCCTGGTATAGAGGTCCTGGATGTCAGGGAGCTCAGACCCAGTGATGTACTGGGCCATGCACACTACCCTCTGTAGCGCCTTGCGGTCGGATGCCAAGCACTGTGTGTTCATATTGAAGTCGTGTCTCAGTTGTCCTCGGAGTACACTGTGTACATCTCTAGTATCAAACTACAGACTGTTACTCAACGTTTTTGGAGTGTAGACTTTGACCACAATGAGGCAGCAAAGAGTCACGGATGAAACACAAACTTGTGCTGCCTATGATGATACTGTATAACCATATCACAATGGGATCTCCTGGTTGAATAGAGGTTGACTTGATAGTTAGTATATCAGTAATGATATATCATAACATAATTATTGATAAAATCAGATACAATATAGAAAAGCACGGAAAATAGCATGATTTCAACCCCCTACGAAACACTATAAATGGTCTGGTCTGCCTCCCTAAGGAAAAGTAGAAATGGTCTCATCCCTACCCCCTGATCCCTCCCAGGAACCAAATCCCTGTGATGCCATTGGACAAAACCATGATGGGCAGCAAGAACAGCCAATCAGATGGCTGGAGCAGCGAGGATGAGGATGATGAGACATTTGAAGCTCAAGGTCAGGAGACCATGTCACCTTTCTCAGGTACAGGGTCAGGGGAGGGTGGCCGGTTCAAATCCTAAGTCTGACAGGAAAATGTGTTGCCGTTGTGCCTTTGAGCAAGGCACTTACCCCTAACTGCTCCAGAGCTCTGCACCATGGGCTATTATTTTTATAGCACAGATAAATTGTTGATTTTTAAAAACCTAACTACAGTGCATAGGTCCCATATTTATAATCATGAAGAACTTATTCCCTCTCCTCTTTCCAGGTCCACCTATAGTATCAGAAGAAGAGTTGGCCAGCCTAGCCATGATCAGTCCAGCTAAGACCAGTCAATACGCTGGGTCCAGAGTGAAAGCCCTTATACAGATACTACAACATCAACTAGACCAGCAAGAACTGGTCCGAGAGTTCATGGTGGGCATACACTGTGTGTTCCTCATTCATACACATGCGCACACACACACGCATGCATGCAAACACACACACTTATGAAGTATGTTAACCACGTCATGTATCTTGGTCTGCCTTTTTCAATAGCAGCAGAAAACATTTTCTGTTTGTTTCAGGCCTTGGAGCATCTTAAGCCGTCTGATAACTGTCTAGTGGGGAAAGCTCCAGAGAACCGGGAGAAGAACCGCTACCGTGACATCCTGCCCTGTAAGTCCCTGTTAAACCGGTTGAACTACAGTCCCTTTCATGCTTCTGTGTAGTCTGCACTGGAACCATCTAATCTGGGCTGGAGAGGACAGCTGCGGGAAAAATTGACACGACGTGTTAATTACGTCATTTTCTGGTTGTAAGATTACAACCTAATGGTCCCTGTTGCAACCAGATAATGACGGCTTTTTCATGACGATATCAAGACGTCATATTTTGTTTGTTATCTGCTCATATAATAGTTATTAAAGCTAAAGACATATTTTTATGGTGGCTGAAAGACGTCAGCAACACGTCCTTATACAACCAGTATACAACCTAAAGGGTATACTACAAAGCAGATTCAATGAGTTAGCCAGTATTTCTGTATTTTTAAGTTATATCTTGAAAACTTTATTGCTGACATGCAAAACATTTCAGGACTATATCAACAATGGAATAATGAAACAAATACCAAAAGATAGTTTGGGACTATATCATTTTGGGACTATATCAACAATGGACTAATGAAACAAATACCAAAATATTGTTTTGGGGTGGAATTTTCCTTTAAATATGATAAACAACCAGAAATAACTTTATTTTCTGTTTCAATGAGAAAGGTAAACTTAGATAGGAGTTTTGGGTTTGTGAGTCAATTAGACCATACCCATTTCAAGCTCAAGACCATCTTTCTAAAAAATGTAAATGTATTTCAGAATATTTTGTCAAGTTAACTGGTTAAAACCTCTTATATCTAGACGTTCCGCTAGCGGAACACCGCTCCAATATCCAATGATAGGGTGTGGCTCGAAATACAAACTCCTCGAAAATCCGAAAACTTCCATTTTTCAAACATATGACTATTTTACACCATTTTAAAGACAAGACTCTCCTTTATCTAACCACACTGTCCGATTTCAAAAAGGCTTTACAACGAAAGCAAAACATTAGATTCTGTCAGGAGAGTACCCAGCCAGAAATAATCAGACACCCATTTTTCAAGCTAGCATATAATGTCACAAAAAACAAAACCACAGCTAAATGCAGCACTAACCTTTGATGATCTTCATCAGATGACACTCCTAGGACATTATGTTATACAATACATGCATGTTTTGTTCAATCAAGTTCATATTTATATAAAAAAACAGCTTTTTACATTAGCATGTGACGTTCAGAACTAGCATTCCCACCGAACACTTCCGGGGAATTTACTAAATTACTCACGATAAACGTTCACAAAAAACATAACAATTATTTTAAGAATTATAGATATAGAACTCCTTTATGCAATCGCGGTGTCCGATTTTAAAATAGCTTTTCGATGAAAGCACATTTTGCAATATTCTGAGTAGATAGCCCGGCCATCACAGGCTAGCTAGTTTGACACCCACCAAGTTTGGTACTCACCAAACTCAGATTTACTATAAGAAAAATTGGATTACCTTTGCTGTTCTTTGTCAGAATGCACTCCCAGGACTTCTACTTCAACAACAAATGTTGGTTTGGTTCCAAATAATCCATAGTTATATCCAAATAGCGGCGTTTTGTTCGTGCGTTCAAGACACTATCCGAAGGGTAACAAAGGGTGACACGCGGACGCGTATCGTGACAAAAAATGTCAAAATATTCCATTACCGTACTTCGAAGCATGTCAAACGCTGTTTAAAATCAATTTTTATGCGATTTTTTTCGTAAAATAGTGATAATATTCCGACCGGGAGTCGTTGTTTTCGTTCAAAGACTGAAAATGCAAAATGGACTCTTCATGTGCACGCGCGCACCCGTCTCATTGTTCTCAGATCGACCACTATCCAAATGCGCTACTGTTTTTCAGGCAGGGGCTGCAAAGTCATCATTCAACATTCTGGCGCCTTCTGAGAGCATATGGGAGCCTTAGAAAGTGTCACGTTACAGCAGAGATCCTCTGTTTTGGATAGAGATGACAAAGAAGGCCATGAAATGGTCAGACAGGGTACTTCCTGTACAGAATCTTCTCAGGTTTTGGCCTGCCATTTGAGTTCTGTTATACTCACAGACACCATTCAGTTTTAGAAACTTTGGAGTGTTTTCTATCCAAAGCTACTAATTATATGCATATTCTAGTTTCTGGGCAGGAGTAATAACCAGATTAAATCGGGTACGTTTTTTATCCGGCCGTGAAAATACTGCCCCCTCTCCATAACAAGTTAACTAATTTATGCTGCTTTCTAGTATACACCTCTGAACATAACGACATAATAACGTAATTTCAACCAGTTTTTCTAGCTGGGCAGTGGTCATTCAAGTCTTATCCCTTATTTAATGAGTTCCCATATTTAGTATATTTCTTTTCTCTCACACTCTCACACACTCCGATTTCTGTGGTAATTTACTCTGGTGACTCTTACCCACTTTAGCTTGTGCCATTTGTTTTCTTGTTAACGTAACGACCGTGGAAACGTTCGTAATGACCTCTCAACAACACTCCATTGTGGATTTAACTCAGTGTCTCGACACATACATCACAAGAAAGAGAAGAAAGTTAACTTTTATTTTAGTGGGTGTGGATTATTTTGTGCAATTGAAAAAAGTAACGATTTAATACAGTTGAAATGTTTACAAATTAGATGTGCTGAAATGAAAGCATCCACACTCGGATTATAGTGATATTATGTCTGATCTCACAAACAATGTAAAGTATGTATAGATAAGTGTAATCTACAGCCAAGTGTTTGGATTTTAAATCTGGGCATCCTTCTCTTGACATAGTTGTTGTCACGTTCTCTTGCATAATTCAACAACAGTAATTCATTAGGCACTCTAGACAGCACAGGTGAGTGCAGATAGGCCAAGACAGGAGGTTTTGGAGGTTGCAGCCCTGTTCCACCCCTTTATATTTATTAATAAATGTATGCAAATACATCCAGTGTATACAGTGGGTATCATAAATATTCATTGGATTTCTTCAAAAAATTGTTGTGTTACAAAGTGGGATTAAAATGGATTTCATTGTAATTTTTTGGTCAATGATCTGCAGAAAATACTATTTTAAAGTGGTAAAAAGTGTGTTTTTTATTAATTAAAAATAAAACACTAAAATACTGTACCATGATTAGATACGTATTCACCCCCCTGAGTCAATACATGTTAGAAACACATTTGGCAGTGATTACAGCTGTGAGTCTTCTTGGGTAAGTCTCTAAGGGCTTTGCTTTGCGATATTTGTGCATCATTCTGTCAAGGTGTTAAGGATCATGGCTAGACAGCAATTTTCAAGTCTTGCCATACAGATTCGAGCAGATTTAAGTTAAAACTGTAACTTGGAAACTCAGGAACATTCACTGTCTTGGTAAATAACCCTTGTATTGTAGGTTATTGTCCTGCTGAAAGTTGAATTCCTCTCCCAGTGTCAGGTGTAAAGCAGGTTCTATTCTGGGATTTTTTCTGTGCTTAGCTCTGTCCCGTGTCTTTTTATCCGTTAAAAACTCCCCAGTCTTTGCCAATGTCAGGAATACCCATACCATGATGGAGCCAGCACCATGCTTGAAAATAAGTAGGCAGTTACTCAGTGGACGTGTAGTGCTGGATTTGGCCCAAACATAAGGCTTTGCATTTTGGCCAAAAAGTGTATTGCTTTGCCATGTTTTGTTTGTTGTTGCAGTATGAATTTAGTGCCTTGTTGCATACAGGATGCATGTTTTGGAATATTTTTATTCCCTATATTTTTATTCTTCTTTTCACTCTGTCATTTAGGTAATTATTGTGGATTCACTGCAATGTTGTTGATCCATCCTCCGTTTTCTCCCATCACAGCCAACAAACTCCGTAGCCGTTTTAAAATCACCAATAGCCTCATGGTGACATCCCTGAGCAGTTTCCTTCCTGTCCTTCAGCTCAGTTCAGAAGGACGACTGTATCATTGATGTGTTTGTGTGGTTTAATACATCATCCACAGCATAATTATTAACTTGACCATGCTTAAACAGATATTCAATGTCTGATTTGTTATTGTTACCCATCTACCAATCGCTGCCCTTCTTTATAAGGTTTTCAAAAATGTTCCTGGTCTTTATAGTTGGATGAATCTGTGCTTGAAATGCAATACTTGACTGCAGGACCTTACAGATGTTGTATGTATGGGGGATAGAGGAAGGCGTAGTCCTTCAAAAATCATTTCAACCCCTATTATTTCACACAGAGTGTGTCCACGTAACTTACTATATGATTTGTTAAAGAACCAGTGCAGTTAAGAATGTGATTTTCTTGTGTTTTATATACAGGATATTTAAAAACTAAAATATAAAATGTACCTAAGTATTCAGACCCTTTACTCAGTACTTTGTTGAAGCACCTTTGGCAGTGATTACAGCATTGAGTCTTCTTGGGTATGACGCTACAAGCTTGGCATACGTGTATTTGGGGAATTTCTCCCATTCTTCTCTGCAGATCCTCTCAAGCTCTGTCAGGTTGGATGGGGAGCGTTGCTGCAAAGCTATTTTCAGGTCTCTCCAGAGATGTTTGATCGGGTTCAAGTCCGGGCTCTGGCTGGGCCACTCAAGGACATTCAGAGACTTGTCCCGAAGCCACTCCTGTGTTGTCTTGGCTGTGTGCTTAGGGTCGTTGTCCTGTTGGAAGGTGAACCTTCACCTCAGTCAGAGGTCCTGAGCGCTCTGGAGTAGGTTTTCATCAAGGATCTCTCTGTACTTTGCCTTGTTAATCTTTTCCTCCATCCTGACTAGTTTCCCACTCCCTACCGATAAAAAAACATCCAAAATCATGATGCAGCCACCACGCTGCTTCACTCTAGGGATGGTGCCATGTTTCCTCCAGATGTGACACTTGGCATTCAGGCCAAAGAGTTCAATCTTGGTTTCATCAGAGAATCTTGTTTTTTACGGTCTGAGGGTCTTTAGGTCATTTTTGGCAAACTTCAAGCGGCTGTCATGTGCCTTTTACTGAGGAGTGGCTTCCGTCTGGCCACTCTACCATAAAGGCCTAATTGTTGGAGTGCAGCAGAGATGGTTGTCTTTCTGGAAGGTTCTCCCATCTCCACAGCGGAACTCTGGAGCTGTGTCAGAGTGACCATCAGGTTCTTGACCAAGGCCCTTCTCCCCCGATTGCTCAGTTTGGCTGAATCTTGGTGGTTCCAAACGTATTCCATTTAAAAATGAAGGAGGCCACTGTGTTCTTAGGGACTTTCAATGCTGCAGACATTTTTTGGTACTCTTCCCCAGATCTGTGCCTCGACACAATCCTGTCTCTAAGCTCTACGGATAATTCCTTCTACCTCATGGCTTGGTGTTTGCTCTGACATGCACTGTCAACTGTGGGACCTTACATAGAAAAGTGTGCCTTTCCTAATCATGTCCAATCAATTGAAATCAACACAGATGGACTCCAAGTTGTAGAAACATCTCAAGGATGATCAATGGAAACAGGATGCACCTGAGCTCAATTTCGGTCTCATAGTAACAGGTCTGAATACTTATGTAAATAAGGTATTTCTGTTTAGAATTTTTAATACATTTGCAAAGATTTCTAAAAACCTGTTTTCGCTTTTTCATTATGGGGGTATTGTGTAGATTGCTGTAGATTTATTTAATCCGTTTTAGAATAAGACTAACAAAATGTGGAAAAAGTCAAGGGGTCTGAGTACTTTTTGAAGGCGCTATATATAGTTGTCTTATAACGGCACAGGGCGAGACCCAGATGCAGACACCAGAGGCAGATGGTTTGATTCTCTGATATTTATTGAAAAACAAGGGGCAAGCAAGAGGCAGGTCGAGGACAGGCAGGAGTTCATAAACCAGGTCAGAGTCCAGAAGGTCGGCAGGCAGGGCGGCAGGCAGGCTTGTGGTCAGGGCAGGCTGAATGGTCAGAGAGGCGGGTACAGTTTCAGGGCAGGCAAGGGGTCGCAACTGGGAGGACTAGAAAAACAGAGACTAGGAAAAACAGGAGCATGTAAAAACACGCTGGTTGACTTGACAAGACGATCTGAGAACAGACACACAGAAGATACCGGTGTATATATACACAGGGAATAACAGGAACAAATGGAAGATCCTGGTGGGGGGTGGAGACAAGCACAAGACAGGTGAAACAGATCAGGGTGTGTCAGTACACCCCCTTCTAGGGGCGTCGCCTAAGGTCCTACCTGGGCGCATATCTGGTTGACCCGGGTGTCGGCGGTGAAAGTCGGCGATGAGGGCCGGGTCTAGGATGTCTTTAGCGGGGACCCAGCACCTATTGTCTGGGCCATAACCCTCCCAGTCAACCAGGTACTGGAAACCCCTGCCCTGTGGTCGAACACTCAGGAGGCGTCTCACCCTGTACTTGCTTCTCGTTTTCCAGCGTCTGTCCTCACACCCTCTCTGTCATTATTAAAGTGATCAATAGTCACTTTAATAATGCCACTTTAATAATGTTTACATATCTTGCATTACTCATCTCATATGTATATACTGTATTTTAAACCATCTATTGCATCTTGCTTATGCCTCTCTGTCATTGCTCAACCATATATTTATATGTGTATATATTCTTATTCCATTTTTAGATTTGTGTGTATTAGGTAGTTGTTGTGGAATTGTTAGATATTGCTGTACTGTCGGAACCAGAAGCACAAGCATTTCGCTACACTTGCAATAACATCTGCTAACCATGTATATGTGACCAATAAGATTTGATTTGATTCTCTCTACTCCTGCTCTCTAGATGATAAGACGCGTGTTCCAGTGGGTGATAACCAGGACTATATTAATGCCAGTTATATCCGTATGGAGGTTGGCAGTGAGGAATTCATCTATATCTCCTGCCAGGGTCCTCTGCCCTCCACTGTGCCCGACTTCTGGCAGATGGTCTGGGAAAACAGGTCTGTGCTGATTACTGTGTTGTGAAGTTCACATACAGTGCATGACATTAGTGTATACACAATCGTTTCCGCCAGGCATCGTTTCGACAGAAGACGTTTTGCTGGGGAAAATGAGAAATTCTTATTGTCCCATGTAGTCCCTCCCTGTTTCAGTCCGTTTTCTTCTGTTTGGTGCCTAAGGAACATGACCCTGGTGTGTCAGTGCTGACCTGTAACTAAAGTCTTATGGTATGAATAGTACAACAACCCTCGTTCCCCACTCCCCAGGTCTGATGTGATAGCCATGATGACCCAGGAGGTGGAGAGAGGCAGGGTGAAGTGTCACTGCTACTGGCCAGAGAAGGTGAACTGTCCCCTAGACACGGGACGCTTCCAGCTCAGCCTGGAGAACCAGCAGATCAAGGAATACTTCCACATCAAGATCATCCGCATGGTGGAGAAAGAGGTGAGGGGGAAGGAGGAACGATAGAAAGAGGGGACAGCTCAAATAGATGTGACGGAGAGGATACTAAAAAGAAGGGAAAAAATGTAAAGCATGAATTAGCATGAGTACAATGTGTCCATTTTTTGTGTCTACTAAATCCAGCGAAAGTCATTTTGAAGGACACACTATCTCTCATATCAATTACATTTTTCATCAGCCACTGTCATCTCTGCTCTCTCTTAGAGGATTTAGGCACTGGTCTCCTTTATGACAAAACACATTTGGAAAATTTTACAATTTGGAATTTGATTGGTTGATCAGTTGATTGATATCTGTTCCCTCCTCCTGTTCCAGTCTGGTGAGACCCACTTTGTCCGTCACCTGAAGTTTATCCGTTGGCCTGACCACGGTGTGCCGCGCTGTTCAGAGCAGCTGGTCAGATTTATCCGCTACCTCCGAGCAGTCCACCATAAAGGACCTGTCACTGTACACTGTAGTGCTGGGATAGGACGAACAGGAGTACTGATCTGCACCGATGTCATCCTGAGTCTCATAGAGAACGATCTCCCGGTGAGTTCGAACACACAGGTGCGCACCAATGATGTATAAACACTAGATTGCTGATACTATGTATTGGCCAATGAGAGACTTTGAAGCCACCATATTGGTACTCCTCAGAAGGAGCCAGTCCTCCATAGGAATTAATAGAATTCTACAGTATTTCAATTTAATGTTTCAATTTAATTGAATGTATTTAAGTATTTCTTTGTTGTAGTGGAGACGTTAAAAGTATGCATTAAGATATAATAGAATATAATATATTAGCAAACATTTATGTAGTCACAGGATCGAACCCTTTTTTTAAAATTTTCTCCTAAAATGGCATACCCACATCTAACTGCCTGTAGCTCAGGACCTGGAGCAAGGATATGCATATTCTTGATACCATTTCAAAGGAAACACGTTGAAGTTTGTGGAAATGTGAAATCAATGTAGGAGAATATAACACATTAGATCTGGTAAAAGATAATACAAAGAAAAAAACATGCGTTTTCCCCCCAAAAATCATCATCTTCATTATGTCGCTTAGGAGTCTAGGTGCAATTTGGCTTTTGGCCACTAGATGGCAGCAGTGTATCTGCACAGTTTTAGACTGATCCAATGAACCATTGCATTACTGTTCAAAATGTTGTATCAAGTCTGCCCAAATGTGCCGAATTGGTCAATTGAAACATTTTGAAGTACATAACTATGGAGAACATACATTTTTTATTACCATATAATTTTTGTAAGTTTACACACTTCCAGGAATGTTATAAATTATGGATAATTAGCTTCCCTTGCAGAAAAGACACTAACCTTCACACATCTAGATGGGGGGGGCACAGCAAGGGTTCAAACTATTGAACCCAGTTCCTACATTTTAATATCAAAATGGATTTTATCAAACAAAACTATGCTACGTTTTATTTCTGGGACCCTCAGGATAACAAATCAGAGCAAGATTACTGAATGTAAGAATAATATTTACCTTCAGAGGTGAATGTATCAAATCAGTTGCCGTGATAAACGTTTTTTGTTGTGTTTCAAAAGCATGGTAGTTTTTCACTGTAATAGCTACTGTAAATTGGACAGTGCAGTTAGATTAACAAGAATTTAAGCTTTCTGCCCATATAAGACACTTCTATGTCCTGGGAAATGTTCTTGTTACTTGCAACGTCATGCTAATCACATTAGCGCACGTTAGCTCAACAGTCCTGCAGGGGGGACACCGATCCCGTAGAGGTTAATAAACTTTTTTTACAATGGCTTTCGAAACAGTGCCTCTGGTCAGTTATCTAGTGTTTATATACATAATTGTTGCACACCCAGCCACAAACACATGCATGTACACGCTTGCACACACTCCTTACCTCAAATAAGGATACAAACAATGCTCTTCACTTGGTGTTCTTAAAAGTCCTTAAATATATATCAGAGCGATACCTGTACTAACCTCCATGAACCTAACTCCTTGTCCTTCTCTGTCCACAGATCAACGTCAGTAACATTGTGAGGGAGATGAGACTGCAGCGGTATGGCATGATTCAGACTAAGGTCAGTACAGTAGGCCTACCTGTATGAGGTTAGTGTCAGGAGTCACAGGTCAAACTTTTGATTGAACAGGCTACCATCAATCAGGCTACCATTGATTCTTTGTCTATGGCTTCCATAATCCTATCCACTATTGTTTCCTACATAATCAAATATTAAATTAAATATTCCACAAACCCAGTTTGAGTGGTGGTTCTTTGGTCCTGGGGTGGGTTTCCCAAAGCCTTCATAGCTAAAGTCTTGACGCTCAGTCACCCAGCCACCGAGCCCTGAAAGAGTAACAATTATAAAAATCTATGCTTGACGGTCAATCATCTATGCATGAATCATATATCATTTGTAAAATAAAGCACTTTGCGGTTCGAGTGGCATGAGTCTGGATGGTCGAAAGAAAGTATGTTAGCTGCCACCCAGAGAGTTAGAGTTAATAGAGTTAGTGGACCCCCAGAGAGCTAGAGAGAGAGAGGCTGCCACCCAGAAGCTGTTTCCCCCTAACCACTAATGTACCACATCATAAGTCATTATAACATCTTATAATTATCTGACTACAGTCAGCTCTTTACTGCACTGTGTGTGTGCGTGTGACAGTGTATGAGTGTTTGGGTGTGTGTGTAGTAACATCTGTTTTGTCTCTGGTTATAGGAACAGTACCTGTTCTGCTACAAGGTATGGTTGGAGGTTCTACATCGCATCCTGCAGCTGCATGGTAAGCAATGGCAACCAGAGAGCCCCCGCGAACTTAATACGAGCCCTCGCACACACAGTAACCGATGGCAACCTGAGAGCCCCCATGAAGATAATCAATTTGTTTGACCAGTTACTTGCCCCCGCCCATTAGTTGATTTTGTTATGAACACTGTATATATATGTGTTTTAGCCAATTCCTCTGTTCGTTTGATGTCATGCCAAAACATGACTATTCAGAGCTGGCTAAAGCACATATAGATGGGACGACCAGGCTACAGTATGTTTCTGCACGGTTTTGATATTTGGGTTCTCAATTTATTGATGGAGGTAGACATTTTTACTGTTGGTTCTTTTGTGGGTTTTTTTTTAGATGGCAGTGACTGATTAAAAACTTAATTGAAATGAGAGATACATACTGTGACTACAGTATTGGTTTGAGTTAGATCAATTATTTGACAGCCTTTAGGGGTTTAGTGACTTTGTCTTCTGTGTTAAGTTAGGAGTGTTTTGGTTGTGTGACTTTTAAAGGGTGTTACTATTTCAATTGTTCTATTTAATCATTCCACATTTTATTTTAAAGTTAGTGTATATTTTGCCTATTTTCAATTATAACCTAAATACATTTAATAGCACCACAGCACATCACTAATCAACAATGTCACTGCTCATTGCAATGCACAGGGTGAGGTGTATTATACCAAAATGTATATTAGAATATCTTTAAATATGTAGCTAATATGTAGAGTTAATGAAATATTGTGTTTAAATATTGTGAAATAAGTGCATGTAAATCTTGTATGAGTTTTGTCCATGACTGAAACCAGAAGTGAATAGAATCAAGTGCCTTGGAAAGACTTTGTTTCACCTTCGGAAACCTGAAAACCAGATTTGATTGAACAGGACCCTGAGAACACGTGCTCTGTGTGATTCTGTAAGGAATCTCTGTCCGATACTTTCACAGTTTTTTGTTCATATTGTGTTGTCCCACAGCTTGGATTCACTGTATGTGAATTAGTGGTGAAACTGTCTTCATTTTGCAGTCTGTCTACAACCACTGAACAAGTGCTTAGGCGTTTGAAATGTAATGGCAGTCAAATGCACAAAAACATATTGTATTTCTGAAAGCATTTCTCATCATTGTACAGTAACATCACTATTGTAGCTGCAGTTTCAGTAGCATGATAATATACCTCACTGTAACATACACTACCAGTACAGTGTAACCTTGGTCTGGTCACTATGTATTACCTCTGACTGTCATATAAAAGCTATTCTCAAATACTTATTTGTTTCACATTGTGGTAAGAGACAGGATCAGGATTAGAAACAGATTTTCTTAATTTGGTAGGTCACAGGTATTGTATATGACAAGGACTATTTACAAACTGACAGAACATGGAAAAGAGAGAGAGGAGAGAGGTCTACCTACAGGGCTAACTGACAGAACACGGAAAAGAAAGAACGAGAGAGAACCTTAACTGTGACTACATGGAGCCCTTTTCTTGTACAGAGTAAATTCTCTCTCCAGGTTTACTACATGATAAATAAGTATGTCTCACATGGGCCTTTGTGACTGCATGGAAACCCCACTGAGTACACACTGGTTGAATCAACGTTGTTTCCACACACACACACTTCTTAAAACCTGAAACTGGGGGAAAGCCCTGCAGCAATGTCTCTCTCTCCCACTGTCAGGACTCCATACCTCACTCCAACACTCACTCCTTCACTAAGTCCCTTCCTCATTCCCTCTCTCACACTCTCCCTTCTTCACTCTCTACCTCAGATGGTGTTATAGTTGTGTGTTATTGTATAATAGGCTTGACATGGGTTATTCAGGGTCCAGTCACTTTTAGGTTTATAGAGTTTTATATAAATCCTAATAGTCTTTTATAGTTTTGTATAAATAGTTATTTCCTTTTTTATAAAAGGTGATTGCAGGAATCTTGGCTGGAATGAATGAATGAAGAAATTAGTGAATTCATAAATTATTGTAATCCCTGGGCAGGGTCTGAGTGAGAGCTGGAACTTTTCTGGGAGAATCTCAATTGCATTGCCTTGATTCCTCACAACCTCTGACCTCCAATGGGTTTTGAGAAGGAGACAAGGAGAGATGCAAGGAATTTAGGAAATGCAATTAAGATGATCCCCCCCTGATCAAGTCTCACATCCTCCTTATCCGTCACCAGCCACCATTCTAAAGCACCACTGTGAATACTGCCCTCCTTTCTAACCATATGACACACGGGAGAGGATAAACACTGCTTTAGCTGCAAGGAGAAGAGAAGAGGAGTTGAGGAGAGGACAGACGGAGGTGAAAGAGAAGGAGTGGAGGAGGAGAAGAAGAGGACAGACGGTGGTGATGGAGTGGAGGAGAGGACGTACAGAGGTGATAGAGATGGGGCGTGGAGGACATGGGGAGGTGGTAAAGAAATTAGCTGTGGTGTGTTCAGTGAGAGAACAGTAATTTATAGACCACGCGGGAATGTGTAGAAATGAACTCACTGACTTCCAGTAAATCCTCAATTCTCTCGGTTGGGTTCACACAGCAACACACACATACGCCACCATGTTTTCTGTTAAGTAGATATATATATATTTTTAATAACACACACATGAGCTGCTGCATTACTCATCGCACACACATCTTGTTGGGCTTTAAAGAGCGTCTTAACTGTTCTAGGTCTAGGACTCATCACTTGTGGGACACTGGGAATTTGAGTTTTCTCAGGACTACTGTGGACTCGTCATGGACAGTTAAATGAGTGATATGAAGAACAGACGGACATAAACACTCAGGGAGGATAGAACACATCCTCCACGTATCCTGGAGTTTTCTGAGTGGCCAGAGAGCTGTAACTGACACACGCACACAGAGAAGGTGCTGGAGGTTCGAAGGCAAGCAGCTGGATTTTCAATTACACCTAGGGTCTAGGGGGAGCGTGAGGTGGGGGGGGGTGTATTTTTGTCTCAGTGGAGGTGTGTTGTCGGCACCAGCCTGTTGTTGAATGGGGGCCGAAGGTTAGTGATGATAGGGGCTCAATCGTCTTGGAGCGTACAGTACGAGTCAGTACATACCTCACTGTCACCACCACAACTTAGCAAAGTAGTTGGTGGCTGTGTGTGTGTGCTCATATTTGTGTTTGTGTATGCGCACATAAGTGGATGTGCAGGCATATGTGTGTTTGTGTGTTATTCACATCCCTTGTGTGTGTGTGTTTGTGTGTGTAGACCCCCTTGTCGTCTCTGGAGTGACAAAGTGACACTCACCGAACAACCATTCATGACAACGCTGAATAAAACCACTTATTTTACAGACGCACTCAAAGGAACAAGGAAGTCAAGGAAAACCAGTTAGGAGAAGTCCCTCTTGTAGGTCGACTTTATCTTAGGACTGACTTAAGGGGGAGTAGCTGCTGTCATGTTCTGTGATCGTGTGGGGTTTTGAGTTACTGCCAGAAGTAAATAAAACACCATTTCATTTGTCACATGCTTCGTAAACAACAGGTGTAGACTGACAGTGAAATGCTTACTTACAGGTCCAAATAGTGACCTGGGGAATAAATACAGGGTGAATTACGAATACAAATAAAGAGTAAAAATATCATGGCTATATTTAGGGAGTAGAAAATAACGTGGCTATATACAGGGAGTACCAGTACCGAGTCAATGTGCAGGGGTACGAGGTCATTTAGGTAATTATGTACTGTACATATAGGTAGGGGTAAAGTGACTAGGTAACAGGATAGATAATAGACAGTAGCAGCAGCTTGTGTGTGTGTGTGTCAGTGTAAGTATATGTGAGTGTGTGGGTAGAGTCCAGTGTGTGTGCATAGTCAGTGCAAGAGAGTTAGTGCAAAAAAGGGTCAATGCAGGTAGTCCGGGTAGCCATTTGTTTAGAAGTATTATGGTAGTGAGGGTAGAAGCTGTTCAGGTTCTTGTTGCTTCCAGACTTGGTGCATTGGTACCGCTTGCCGTGCAGTAGCAGAGAGAACAGTCTGTGGCTTGGGTGGATGGAGTCTTTGACAATTTTTTGGGGCTTGGTATAGAGGTCCTGGATGGCTGGGAGTCCGGCCCTCTGATGTACTGGGGTGTACGCACTACCCTCTGTAGCACCTTGTGGACAGCTGCCAAGCAGTTGCCATACCGAGCTGTAATGCAGCCAGTCAAGATGCTCTAGATCGTGTAGCTGTAGAGCTTTTTGAGGATCTGAGGGACCATGCCAAATCTTTTCAGCCTCTCCCCCCTCTTCACGACTGTCTTGTGATGTTTGGACCATGATAGCTCCTTAGTGATGTGAACAATGAGGAACTTGAAGCTCTCGACCCACTCGACTACAGCCCTGTCGATGTGAATGGGGGCATGCTCTGCATTCTGTTTCCTGTAGCCTACGATCTGCTCCTTTGTCTTACCGATGTTGAGGGAGAGATTGTTGTCCTGGCACCACACTGCCCAGTCTCTGACCTCCTTCCTATAGGTTGTCTCATCGTCGTCAGTGATCAGGCCTACCACTGTCATGTCATTGGCAAACTTAATGATGGTGTTGGAGTTGTGCGCGGCCCCTCAGCCATGGGTCAACAAGGAGAACAGGATTGGACTAAGCACGCATCCCTGAGGGGCCCCTGTGTTGAGGGTCAGCATGGCGGATGTGTTTTTGCCTACCCTCACCACCTGGGGGCAGCCCGTCAAGAAGTCCTGGATCCAGTTACAGAGGGAGGTGTTTAGTCCCAGGGTCCTTAGCTTAGTGAGGAGCTTCAAGGGCACTATGGCGTTGAACGCTGAGCTGTAGTCAATGAACAGCATCTTCACGTAGGTGTTCCTTTTGTCCAAGTGGGAAAGGCTAGTGTGGAGTCAATAGAGATTCCGTCATCTGTGGATCTGTTGGGGCGGTATGCAAATTGAAGTGGGTGATGGTGGTGTTGATGTGAGCCATGGCCAGCCTTCCAAGCATTTCATGGCTACAGATGTGAGTACTACGGGCGGTATTAATTTAGACAGGTTACATTGGCGTTCTTGGGCACAGGGACTATGGTGGTCTGTTTGAAACATGTAGGTATTACAGCCTGGGTCAGGGAGAGGTTGAAAATGTCAGTGAAGACATTTGCATCTGGCTACCATCTGGCCTTGTGAACATTAACCTGCTTAAGGGTCTTACTCACATCGCTACGGAGAGCGTGATCACACAGTCGTCCTCTCACGCATGGTTCAGTGTTGCTTGCCTCGAATCGAGCATAGAAGGCCTTTAGCTCACCTGTTTGGCTTGTGTCACTGGGCAACTAGTGGCTGGGTTTCCCTTTGTAATCTGTGATAATTTGCAAGCCCTGCCACATCAGATGAGCATCAGAACAGGTGTAGTAGGATTTGATCTTGGTGCTGTATTGATGCTTTGCCTGTTTGATGGTTCATCGGAAGGAGTAGTGGGATTTCTCATCAGCATCAGGGGTAGTGTCCCAATCCTTGACAGCGGCAGCTCTAGCCTTTAGCTCAGTGCGGATGTTGTCTGTAATCCATGGATTCTGGTTAGGATATGTACGTAGGGTCATTGTGGGGACAACGTCGTCGATGCCGTTGACTGATGTGGTAAACTTCTCAATGCCATCGGATGAATCCCGGAACATGTTCCTGTCGGTGCTAGCGAAACAATCAAGTAGCTTAGCATCCACTTAGCATCTCAGTATTAAGCACATCACTGGTGCTTCCTGTGAGTTTTTGCTTGCAATCAGGAGGATAGAATTTTGGTCAGATTTGCCAAATGGGGAGATGAGGGAGAGCTTTGTATTTGTCTGTGTCTGGAGTAAAGACGTTTTTATCTCTCTAGTTGCAGATATCCTGCATTAAAATCACCTATGAGTGCTGCCTCTGGCTGAGCATTTTCTTATTGGCTTATGGCCCTATATAGCTCGTTGAGCGTGGTCTTAGTGCCAGCATTGGTGTGTGGTGGTAAATAGACAGCTACGAAAAATATAGATGAAAACTCAGTTGGTAAATGGCATGGTATACAGCTTATCATGAGGTATTCTAACTCAGGCGAGCAGAACCTCAAGACTTCCTTAATATTAGAGATTGCGCACCAGCTGTTGTTAACAAAGTGACACACACCCCTGCACTTGAGTTTGTGACACACTGCCGTTCTGTCCTTCCGATGCATAGAAAAAACAGCTATTTTTAAATTAACCATATCCTCGTTCAGCCACGACTCCATGAAGTATAGGATATTACAGTTTTCCAGGTCCCGTTGATAGGATCATCTCGAACGGAGCTTGTCTAGTTTGTTCACCAGTGATTATACATTTGCCAATAGAACAGAAGGTAGTGGCAGTTTATTTACTCGCCGCCGTAGTTTCATCAGGGTGCCCCACGTTGGCCTCTATAATGCCGTCTTTTCCTCTTCCGAGTGTCGAGGATTAGAGCCTGGTTTGGAACCTGCGCAGCCGAGTCATTGAAGTAGAATTCTTCATCCAAATCGAGGTTAGTGATCGCTGTTCTGATGTCCAGAAGCTGTTTTCGGTCATAGGAAACAATGGCATTATGTACAAAGAAAGTTAACATCAGCGCAAAAAAAACACACAATAGCTAAATTGATCAGGAGCCCGTAAAATGGCTGCAATTACATCCCAGCGCCATTCTATCCTGCTCTCTGTGCATGCTCTTCTTTGTTTGAGTTGGTGAGTGTTTTGAGGCTGTCAGTTGGTGTTTTTCACAAGAGTATTTTCTCATTGTGTGGTTGTTGTATTGTGAAAGCAGGAGTTACTATATTAGCAAAAAACAATTGCTGTCTTTGAGATCTACTGTGAGATTGATGTAAATGAATAAGTTCTTCAAAAAGACAACATTGAAAGAAATGGACAGGTGAAAGCATTACAACAGTAGGCCTTCACTTAATTGCTTTCACCTATATATTTTCCAGATCAGTGCAGATAAAAGTAAAGGACGCCACTGTAGACTATTGAGATGCAGCCCTGGGTATATGGAAGGAAAGGTCTAAGAAGCAGATGTGAAGTAGCTAGTTTAGGGTTGACTAGCCCATCGTGCTGGAACGTCATCTCCCCTGAGACTTGAAGTACTGTGTCGTTTCCTGTCTACCAAAGCTGCTGTTTTCCAAGGGATATAATTCCGGGTCAGGCATACAGTAGGACCTGCGTTGCATGTACACTAAAGATACTGGATCTGAATACACCACTAGCTGGGTTGAATACAGCACTAGCAATCCGGTTCCACTAGCATTGCTACATGCTCCTAAAATGCTTCTACACAAACCATACTGGGTCTAGGCAGGACTCAGCTTTCCCAGCCCCACTGATTTGGCTCTTCTGTATCTGCTTGATTATAATTAGATAGCTGATATCTGAAGCGGACAGGGATACTGATGATGACGGACACTGATGAGGTAGAAACACTCATTGGGTTAACATGTGATGCATTGACCCTGAAATAGAATACTAGTCAATGATGAGAAAATGTAGAGAAAGGTCTGCACTCTTAATATTGAGCCGATGAAAAGATCAATTGAGCTCGTTCCCTATTCAATTTCATCTCATTCTCCACAATGCACCTCTCCTCACCACGGTCTCTTCACAGACACTGATTCATCTAATATCTTCCCGCCCATAGGTTTATTCATGATCATCAATCCCTATTCCTCTGTAGAATAAGAATTATATTTCCATGAATCTGGCTCTTCACCTCATCAGTCAGAGTCTTCTTCCAGTAACCCTAACGCACAGAGACCATCTATCCGTGTAATGACAGGGGTGGTATAAGGATGGTCTAGACATTAGTAGTGTGTGTGTGCGTGTGCGTCTGTGTGTGTGTGTAACTGCACACGTGTGTGTGATTGAAAAGCAGACTGAATCCAACATCTGTCCTCCAGGTCTTCGATGTGTCCTAATTAAGGAGCACTGAGTATCTCCATGGATGGGTTAACTTTACTGTAAACTCTATGTCAGTCTCTGTTCAATTAGACTGCTAGTCCTATTACGGATCTCAGAGGTCCCATCTCAGTTAAATAGATGGGATAACCATGCTACTTCCCAAGATGGCGCCGACGGAGATGTCAGCATCGCAACTAGCTCTTAGGAAACGTTGCAGTATTTCGTTTTTTTATGTACTATTTTTTTACATTATTAGCTCAGGAAATGTTTTGTGTCATTACATACACCCAGGAAGAACTATTGGATATTAGAGTGGCGGTAACTCACCAGAACTACTAGCATTATGACCAAGAATATGACTTCCCTGGAGCAGATCCTTTGCTCACTCTCCCCAGAGCAATTGAACTTATTCCAGAGGCCGATCCAAAACATCGATGGCGGAGGAGAGGCACTCGAGGTGGCCTGCTGGTTCGACTTAGGAGACACGCACACCACCCACCGCTTACGAGTATCTTACTCGCTAATGTTCAGTCTTTGGATAACAAAGTTGATGAGCTTAGAGCAAGGACTTCTTTCCAGAGAGACATCGGGGCCTGTAACATACTTTGTTTCACAGAAACATGGCTCTCTCGAGATACTCTGTCAGAGTCGGTAAAGCCAACAGGATTCTGAGTACATCGCACAGACAGGAATAAATATCTCTCCGGGAAGCAGAAGGGGTGGAGGGGTGTGTTTCATGATTAACGACTCATGGTGTAATTCTAGGAACATACAAGAACTCAAGTCCTTTTGTTCAACCGACCTAGAATACCTCACTTATTAAATGCCAAACATTATATCCCAAAATAATTCTCTGTCATCTCTACGGCCGTTTACATCCCACCTCAAGCCGAACCCTCGACGGCCCTCAAAGAACTTCACTGGACTTTATGCAAACTGGAAACCACACATCCTGAGGCTGCATTTATTGTAGCTGGGGATTTCAACAAAGGAAATCTGAGGACAAGGCTGCCAAAGTTCTATCAACATATCAACTGTACTACTCGTGCTACTAAGACTCTCGACCACTGCTATTCAAACTTCCGGAATGCTTACAGGGCCCTCCTCTGGCCTCCTTTCGGCAAATCTGATCACGACTCTTGCTCCTCCCGTCCTATAGGCAAAATCTCAAACAGGAAGTGCTCGTGCTTCGTACTATTCAATGTTGGTCTGACCAATCAGAATCCACGCTTCAGGATTGTTATGATCACGTGGACTGGGATATGTTCCGGGTATCTTGCGAAAATAATCTAGACGAATACACGGATACGGTGACTGAGTTTATAAGGAAGTGTATAGCAGATGTAGTACCCACTGTGACTATGAAAACCTACCCTAACCAGAAACCGTGGATAGATAGTAGCAATCGCGCGAAACTGAAAGCGAGAACCACCGCATTTAACCATGGCAAGGCGATTGGTAATATGGCAGAATTTAAACAGTGTAGTTATTCACTCCGCAAGGCAATCAAACAAGCTAAACGTCAGTATAGAGATAAAGTGGAGTCGCAATTCAACAGCTCGGACACAAGACATATGTGGCAGGGACTACAGACAATCACAGACTTCAAAAGAAAAAACAGCCATGTCTCCGAGACCAACGTTTTGCTTCTGGACAGGCTAAATACATTCTTCACACTCTTTGAGGATAGCACAGTGCCACTGACGCAGCCCGCTACTAAGGACTGTGGGCTCTCCTTCTCCGTGGCCGACATGAGTAAAACATTTAAATGTGTTAACCCTCGCAAGGCCCAGACGGCATCCCTAGCCGCATCCTCAGAGCATGCGCAGACCAGCTGGCTGGTGTGTTTATGGGCATATTCAATCTCTCCCTATCCCAGTCTGATGTCCTCACATGCTTCTAGATGCCACCATTGTTCCTGTATCCAAGAAGGCAAAGGTAACTGAACTTAATGACTATCGCCCCGTAGCACTCACCTCTGTCATCATGAAGTGCTTTGAGAGACTAGTCAAGGATCATATCACTTCTACCTTACCTGCCACCCTAGACTCAATTCAGTTTGCTTACCGCCCCAATAGAGCCACAGACGATGCAATCGCCATCATTCTGCCCACTGCCCTATCCCATCTGCACAAGAGGAATACCGATGAAAGAATGCTGTCTATTGACTATAGCTCAGCATTCAACACCATAGTACCCTCCAAGCTCATCATTAAGCTCGAGGGCCTGGGTCTGAACCCCACCCTGCGCAAATAGGTCCTGGATTTCCTGATGGGCCGCCCCTAGGTGGTGAAGGTAGGAAACATCACCTCCAGTCCGCTGATCCTCAACACTGGGGCCCCACAAGGGTGCGTGCTCAGCCCCCACTCATGACTGTGTGGCCGAGCACACCTCCAACTCAATCATCAAGTTTGCAGACGACACAACAGTAGTAGGCTTGATTACCAACGATGATGAGACAGCCTACAGGGAGGAGGTGAGGGCTCTGGGAGTGTGGTGCCTGGAAAACAACCTCTTACTCAACGTCAACAAAACAAAGGAGATGATTGTGGACTTCAGGAAACAGCAGAGGGTCACCCCCTATCTACACTGACGGGACCGCAGTGAAGAAGGTGGAAAGCTTAAAGTTCCTTGACATACACATCACTGCCCAACTGAAATGGACCACCCACACAGACAGTGTGGTGAAGAAGACGCAACAGAGCCTATTCAACCTCAGGAGGCTGAAGAAATCACAAACATTTACAGATGCACAATTGAAAGTATCCTGTCCGCTAAATCACCGCCTGGTACGGCAACTGCATTGCCCGCAAACGCAAGGCTCTCCAGCGGGTCATGCGGTCTACCTAACGCATTACCGGGGGCAAACTACTCGCCCTCCAGGACACCTACAGCACCTGATGTCACAGGAAGGCCATCAACCACCTTGATCCACTACCTGTTCACCCCGCTATCATCCAGAAGCGAGGTCAGTACAGATGCATCAAATCTGGGACCGAGAGACTGAAAAACAGCTTCTATCTCAATGCCATCAGACTGTCAAACAGCCATCAGTAGCACATTACAAGTTGTTGCCTATAGGCATAGACAAGAAATCACTGACCACTTTAAGGAATGGAACACTAGTCCCTTTAATAATGTTTACATATCTGGCATTGCTAATCTCATATGTATATACTGTATTCTATAATATTCTACGGTATCTTAGTCACTTAATGTTTACATATCTGGCATTACTCATGTCATATGTATATAATGTATTCTATACTATATATACATCGCTCATCCATATGTTAGATATTACTGCACTGTCGGAGCTAGAAGCACAAGCATTTCGCTACATCCGCAATAACATCTGCTAATCACGTGTATGTGATGAATAACATTTGATTTGATTTGATTTGATATGAGCAGATATCTCTTGAAGTTCAAGTTGACTTTGTCTGTCTTCGACAGGAAACTTGCTCTTTCTCATGTCTTGAGCTCAATGAATTCAGATTAGCCTACTGATGCCAGCTCTGGGCCCAGTTTTTCAAAACTTTTCTGTAATCCAGGATCAGATCAATCTGGCTGATTCTTAGCCAGTCTTTCTGAAAATAATTGGATAGGATCATTCTGATCCAGATATCACAATATCAAGATCACACAATACAGATTTCCAGTGCTTTTGACTAGGCCTACACCTTGCCATCTACTGGACAGGTTATGTTACAATGTCTACACTGTCATAGCGAAACAGATGGGTAAACTACATACATACATGAATAAAGGTAACTATGATTAAAAATAATATATCCTGCATTCCACTTTTAAATAAGTGCACACATTTCTTATAACAACTGACCACATACCTTTACTGCAGTCAATTTAAAGTTATGAACCTTTGGTTTTCAGATGTAAGATGAACATGTTTTAAACCTTCCCATTTTAGTTACATTGAAATGTATTGGTTGTGGTGCTTTTCAACTCTCTGAATCCACCCTGAATCCAGATTATACAGATTTTCAGCACCAACACAATCCCAATCCAATAATTAAATCGGTCATTCAAGAATACATAATCCTGATTAAAAATTGGATTAGATTACCAAATCTGAAACCCAATCCGAATGATGAGAATCTCATTATACATTTTGAAATACAAAATTCTAAGAATGAATTTGATCCGATTGCCAACACCCGATCAAGAGGGAGAGATGCACCCCCCTCCAACACAACAAGCCTCTCCCAAAACACAACACACATCAATCATATAGACACACACCTCCACTTCCAGTCCTTCTCAGTCAGATCACATCCTATGATCCTCCTGTTACATACACAAGGCCGTTATAATCACACACACAAACACAGCTCTTTCTTCACTCCCAGAAAAGTGGGAAGCATTGTAAAGAGGTTTGGTCTGGAGAGAGTAAATCAAAAGGTGTTTGGGGACAGAGCCTGGACAAGACCCATCTTCAGAGCGCTGGAAAGACTGACACACACGCAAGCACACACACACACACACACACACACACTGTTTCCACTCCATTTCTGTAATTATCTCTCCCTGCAGGGAGAGAAGCAGACTACATGTGAATGGGCATCGGTCACCAAGAGTACTGAGGGTTTCTCCACCACAACTCTGGGAATGGAAACAACTTTACTGAGTAAAATGTCCCTCAGTAAAGGGACATTACACTTAAAAAATCTAATTTTGTCAGCTGTTTTCAGACCTCAAAGTAGTCTTATATCAAGATGAGTCAATATTCCATCCCATCGGTGGTGTAGATCCAGCTACACGTCTCGACCCAAATGAATGGAAAACATCAGCACTGCAAATCTGGATATTACATGGTGCTTATCTTTTCCGTTCAATGGCCTGTTATGTGAAAGTATATCAACAGAAGAGCAATTTTAAAGTATGAAAACATCTGTCAAACTTTTGCGGTGTAATGTCCCTTTATACTCCTATAGGTCACAAATTAAAAGCTGTTTCATAAATCATATCAGAAAGACATTTATCCAAAATGATTTGGGTCATGATCTTCTGAGACTTAGCAGCCTTTTCAGACGGCTTTTATCCACTTTCTTTACTCTCCTACAGAGACTTCAAGGACTTTCTGTTCTCACAACTACAACATGTCACTTGAGTGTCAAGGACAGTCTTCTCTCTGTCACACACGCACCTCCCGAACTCCCCCACCCCTCAACAGCCGCGTCAGAATATCGTGATTAACACCTGCTGCCAATTAGCCAACCCTCTTCGTCAAGCTGTTGTTTGAAAAAAATAACTGCGGCTCGCAACATCAAAGATGTTCCCCAAATGAGAAAACGATATTACACACACACACTCCATGGTTAGGAACGTCATTTATCTTCATCTATGGCAGACCATCCTTGAGCGGCTCCGGCAGGAGCAAGTAATTGAAAAACAGCTTCGGAGTTTCGAATCCATGTTATTTAGCGGCGATGATAATTGATGACTCTCAGCTTGTGGAGTCCTGGGAGTCGTTTGTATTCATTAGTGTAAATTCTAATTAGGGTTTGTGATTAAAATGTGACTGTAACAGGCAGCGGGGTGCCGGGTGCGGAGACAGGCGCTGATGAGACCTCTGGTTCGGGTCACTGCCTCAGAGATTTGCCCTTAACCAGTAGTGTCATGGATGAGGAGGACGACAGTCCTCACTGCCGGCTAGCGCCATCAATCTGTGTCTACTTCCAGTTGAGACATCCGCTCTGATGGACACTGCATTTGCTTAAAGGAGAGATAGGGAGAGTGCTCCGGGTAAACAATTAAATAACCACATGCATGCATACACGTGTCATAGGCCAATAGACCTAAATGCATGTGCACACATACACACATTCCGGGAGAGACAAAACATACTTAATAAAAGTCACTGTGCAACGTTCCAAAAGACTAGTTAGAAATCATCTTCACTTCACCCTATAATAATAATACCTTTCTTTCCTGAAAATTATCCATTGAAGAGTAGTCTTATTAATCCATTAATTAAAGAGCGACTGCACCTAAAAACCATGTGGCATCAATATGAGTCAAACATTTATTCTAGTGACAAATTTACCACAAAGTGTAAATAGGTTCATTTTAATCATAAAGTCAATCTCGTCTAAAACAGAGTTTGGAACCTCAGTGCGTCACAACGAGGAAATTAAGGTTGGGTTTGGATTATAATTATGTCATCAAATCATGACCCCTTTTGCCAAGCTCCACCTGCAAATTGCCCCCCGCCCACTTTGCTTCCCTTCATTGAGGGCTCTGTTGTTTCATGGCCATTTAACACTGAAAAGCCCTATACAGATTGACCATGCAATGCATCCAGCAGGGTGCACAGCCAACAACTATGGTTGCATGCCCTGCCAAAGGACCCTGCGGAATAGGTGGTTGGAGTTTGTTGGTCCCCAGTGGTGGTGAATATACCAGTAGTTAGACCATAAACTGTTGGTTATGTACTGTATCTGGTTATGTATATTTTGATAATCATGATCAACTATCATCGCTAGCATAGCTGACATTAGCTAGCTAACATTAACCTACCTCAATACAACTTGGATTTGGCTTGGAAACACGATAACATTTTAAGAAGAATGAAAGTAATTAGTAGGAAAACCTTTTGTCATGATTGTGATGTTGCCAGATTGACTTTAGATGCATTATATCTTTATCCAGCTAACTAAGATTGAGGGGGCCACCGTATTTTAGCTAGCTAACATTAGCATTGCTTGCTATTTTTGACAAACTTGCTAGTAACAGTAATGGCAACACTCCTATCTCTCTAAAGTACATTTCAAGTAGATCTGACGACGTCATAATATGGCAAGGTTGTTTGCTACAAATTATCTGCATACTTTAGCAATGTCATTGTATTTCTATGCCACTATAAATGAGTGTAATTTAGACTAAGTAGTCAGATTAGCCTCTGAGGTGCAACCCATGTCTAGGGCACAAATAAACATTGGATGCAGCTATGGTGGTACTAGCTAACTCATGTCTGACTACAACAGTGTACTAACTAGCAGCAATAAAGTCAAACCAACCCAGGGCCATAGCAAAACATGTCACAGTTGGTTGCATAGTGTAACGGCATCACCGGCCTGTATCTAATCCAATCTGAAGCCAGTCAGTCTACATTGTAAAGCATATAATTAGCTTCCAAACAAGATTGCATTATTTCTAAAGCAATGTTCATAATTCAGGGATGATGACAATTGTTGACCCTGTTTTTCTGTAAGACAAAGTGCACAGTTGGCTGCCAGACTTATCCCCTGGTTATGAATGGATGACCTACCAGAAGGAGCTAAGGTGGGTATTATAACATGTCCAGCAATGTGATTGCAATGGTTTTAACGACCTCCAAAAATTATTTAATTTACTCTTCACCTGCAATTTTCACAGCTTGTCAGGTAAGACCTCAGAATAAAAGTGTAATGCAACACAAGTACCCTTGTGACACCTCCTCCATTGTTGCCAGTCTCCCTCGATTCCTATGAAAAGGACACCCCATCATGAGGCCTCTGATAGTGACCCGAGTTACTGTCCTGATGACACAGACGGCTTCATCAACAACGACAGGCAATGTGTGTTATGTGAAAAGTTGTATTAAAAAATACCCGACTTGATAAACTAACAGGCTAATTCCCCAGCCAAGCAGATACAACTAGAGTCATTTTTAGAACAAAATGCAATTTACCACTTGTCTGTCTTATATCACCCTGTCACATGCCCTCCCAGTCAACACCACCAAATAAGATTGCCTGCTGCAGTTGTTTAAGAGATGTCCAGTTTGCATCCGAACATGCAGCATATATACTGAACAAAAATATAAATGCAACAATTTCAACAATTTTACTCAGTTACCGTTCATATATGGAATTCAGTCAACTGAAATAAATGAATTAGGCCCTAATCTATGGATTTCACATGACTGGGCAGGGGTGCAGTCATGTAAGGGCATAGGCCCACCCACTTGGGAGCCAGGCCCACCCACAGGGAAGCCAGGCCCAGCCAATCAGAATGAGTTTCCCCCACAAAAAGGCTTTATTACAGACAGAAATAGTCTGCAGTTTCATCAGGTGGCCGGTCTCAGATGATCCCATGGGTGAAGAAGTCGGATGTGGAGGTCCTGGGCTGGCGTGGTTACACGTGGTCTGTAGTTGTGAGGCCATTTGGACGTATTGCCAAATTCTGTAAAATAACGTTGGAGGTGGCTTATGGTAGAGAAATTAACATGAAATTCTCTGACAACAGCTCTGGTGGACAATCCTGCAGTCAGCATGCCAATTGCATGCTCCCTCAAAACTTCAGACATCTGTGGTGTTGTTTTGTGTGACAAAACTGCACGTTTTAGAGTGGCCATTTTTTAAACGTGGGCCCAACACTTCACATGTTGCGTTTTATATTTTTGTTCAGTATAGAAGACCTAGCAAGGGGGCTCTCATCAGCATCATGCAGACATGCACTCGCTGTCAGCATTCCAATTAATGGAACAGTCAAACATGTGTTGGCAATTAATCTTGTGTGTGTATGTGACCGACCAGTATCTTTTATGAGGGGCCAGGAGCTGATCTATGCTGCTATGTCCATCAATGGGGTTCTGGCAAAGACCTCACCTCCAGCCTCACCTCTTGCCTGCTCTTCAACGGTCGTCAATGGGGAGAACAGAATTAGGTTTAGACTGACTTCACCAAAGTATATGTTTGTGTGCCAGATTTCACAGATTTCACCTGTTCCGGGATGCTGGCCTTCGAGGCAGAGTTTCTCTGTCCTGTGTCTGTGTTCTTTTGCCCATCTTAATATTTTATTTTTATTGCAACTCTTCTCGTGAGAGTTGCAAAGAAAATGATATGGCTTAAAGTGACAAGTGATCCATTTATTAAAGTGGCCAATGATTTCAAGTCTGTATGTAGGCAGCAGCCTCTCTGTGTTAGTGATGGCTGTTTAACAGTCTGATGGCCTTGAGATAGAAGCTGTTTTTCAGTCTCTCGGTCCCAGCTTTGATGCACCTGTACTGACCTCGCCGTCTGGATGGTAGCGGGGTGAACATGCAGTGGCTCGGGTGGTTGTTGTCCTTGAGGATCTTTTTGACCTTCCTATGACATCAGGTGCTGTAGGTGTCCTGGAGGGCAGGTAGTTTACCCCCGGTGATGCATTGTGCAGACCGCACCACCCTCTGGAGAGCCTTTACGGTTGTGGACGGTGCAGTTGCCATACCAGGCGGTGATACAGCCCGGCAGGATGCTCTTAATTGTGCATCTGTAAAAGTTTATGAGGGTTTTAGGTGACAAGACAAATTTCTTTAGCCTCCTGAGGTTGAAGAGGCTCTGTTGCACCTTCTTCACCGCACTGTCTGTGTGGGTGGACTATTTCAGTTTGTCCGTGATGTTTACACCGAGGAACTTGAAACTTTCCACCTTCTCCACTGCTGACTTGTCGATGTGGAATGGGGGGGTGCTCCATCTGCTGTTTCCTGAAGTCCACAATCATCTCCTTTGTTTTGTTGACATTGAGTGAGAGGTTGTTTTCCTGACACCACACTCCAAGTGCCCTCACCACCTCGTCGTTGTTGGTAATCAAGCCTACTACTGTTGTGTCGTCTGCAAACTTGATGATTGAGTTGGAGGTGTGCATGGCCACGCAGTCATGGGTGAACAGGGAGTACCGGAGGGGGCTGAGCACGCACCCTTGTAGGGCCCCATTGTTGAGGATCACTGAAGTGGAGATGTTGTTTCCTACCTTCACCACCTGGGGGCAGCCCATCAGGAAGTCCAGGACCCAATTGCACAGGGCGGGGTTGAGACCCAGGGCCTCAAGCTTAATGATGTGCTTGGAGGGTACTATGGTGTTGAATGCTGAGCTATAGTCAATGAACAGCATTCTTACATCGGTATTCGTCTTGTCCAGATGGGATAGAGCTGTGTGCAGTGTCTGTGGACCTATTGGGGCGATAAGCAAATTGAAGTAGGTCTAAGGTGACAGGTAAGGTAGAGGTGATATGATCCTTGACTAGTCTCTCAAAGCACTTCATGATGACAGAAGTGAGTGCTACAGGGCAATAGTCATTTAGTTCAGTTACCTTTGCCTTAAGTACAAGAACAATGGTGGCCATCTTGAAGCATTTGGGGACAGCAGACTGGGTTAGGGAAAGATTGAATATGGCCGTAAACACACCAGCTAGCTGGTCTGCGCATACTCTGAGTGACTATGTGTATGTGTCCACAGATGCAGAGACCTGGGGCCTCATTCTCAACCGTGTATATCACAAATCTGTGTGTAAACCATACAGGGGATCATTTCCACACATAGTGTTAGATTTATCAATATGAATGTTTGCTTGAGTGTGGTAAAATTTACTCACAGCCATGACCATGGGTAAGCACAGTGCCAAGTGGTTTAATAAGGGAACTTCTTGTCAAGTGTAGAATGGGGAAGATATATGTTGAAAATGTGTGAAATATATGTTGAAAATGTAATTAATAATGAAATAATAACATTATTTCATTGTATTTCCACTGTGAATTAATGCAACATATCTTTTATTATTTTTATTGGTCCATCCACCACCACCCCTCTTCAGAGGACAAAAGTAACTTTGTTTTTTGCAACATATCTTGACATGCTATGTAATTTGACCACATCAGTGCATTTGTTTACAATAATAATCCATATGAAGTACAGTAATTTGTTAAATGAGAGATACGTGTGAAAGTGATACCATTTTTGAAATACAATAAACGACTGCGATAATGGGATATTGAATGAGAGATGGCTAATCTTGCTCTGTTTGAAGATTTGGCCAATGCTACATTTTGCAGAAAGCGTGTTTTTAGAGACGGGTGGGACTTTTTCTGCAGAAAGTACAGAATGGCTTGCAAGATTTAATTAAGACCCACTTTAAAAAGACAAACGCATGCCATTCCGGTGCACATCCAACTGCTATCCACCGTCGGGTTTTTGGCAACAGGCACTTGAACAGTAACACATACAATTTCCATACACCATCGTACAACAGGATGTAGTCAAAAGGGGTTTCTTTGCCACGATGCCATCAATGGGTTCCAAAGTACGAACGGAGCAATAGACGGCAGTACATCACCATAAAAGCACCAACCCAAAATTATTTCAACTATGTGAACAGAAAAGGCTTCCGCTCTTAATGTGCAGGTGATAGGTTATGTAATGCACAAAACACGCTGCTGAATGTGGTGGCAAGGTGGTCCGGTGGAACGTACGACTTGTTCATTCTGCAGAACAGCAATGTTGGCCTAAATGCCTACAGGAGGGAGCTGTTGAAGATGGATGGCTTATTGGTGAGTGTTGCCTACTCATTTTAAGATGGTCATACCAAGGATCATTTAGCTGTTTGATTTTGAATTTTGGGACCCCTTTAGGATTCAAGGCACACAAAAAAAACATATCTCTATCTTAAACGTACAATATGTAGAAATCGCTGCGCCATTTCCTGGTTGCTAAAATTCTAATAGTTCAGTTTATGTGACAAAACAAGCAATTGATAGTGTAGAGAATCATTGTACCATCTAAACCACTGTGAAATATACAGTACCAGTCAAGTTTGGACACACCTACTCATTCAAGGGTTTTTCATAATTCTTTCCTATTTTCTACATTGTAGAATAATAGTGAAGACATCAAAACTATGAAATAACACATGGAATCATGTACTAACCAAAAAGGTGTTAAACAAATCAATATTTGAGATTCTTCATAGTAGCCACTCTTTGCCTTGATGATAGCTTTGCACATTCTTGGCATTATCTCAACCAGCTTCACCTGGAATGCTTTTCCAACAGTCTTGAAGGAGTTCCCACATACACTGAGGACTTGTTGGCTGCTTTTTCTTCACTCTGCGGTCCAACTCATCCCAAACCATCTCAATTGGGTTGAGGTTGGGTGGCTGTGGAGGCCAGGTCATCTGATGCAGCACTCCATCACTCTCCTTGGTCAAATAGCCCTTACAAGGCCTGGAGGTGTGTTGGGTCATTATCCTGTTGACATTTTTTTTATAATCCCACTAACGCTGCAGAACACCGTAGTAGCCATGCTGGTTAAGTGTGTCTTGAATTCTAAATAAATCACAGACAGTGTCACCAGCAGAGCACCCCCAGACCATCACACCTCCTCCATGCTTCTCGGTGGGAACCACACATGCAGAGATAATCTGTTCACCTACTTTTCGTCTCACAAAGACACTGCGGTTGAAACCAAAAATCTCAAATTTGGACTCATCAGACCAAAGGACAGATTTCCACAGTTCTAATGTTCATTGCTTGTGTTTCTTGGCCCAAGCAAGTCTCTTCTTATTGGTGTCCTTTAGTAGTGATTTCTTTGCAGCAATTCGGCCATGAAGGCCTGATTCCCACAGTCTCCTCTGAACAGTTGATGTTGAGAGTGTCTGTTACTTAAACTCTGTGAAGCATTTATTTGGGCAGCAATTTCTGAGGCTGGTAACTCTAATGAACTCTTGAGTCTTCCTTTCCTGTGGTGGTCCTCATGAGAGCCAGTATCATCATAGCGCTTGATGGTTTTTGCGACTGCAATTGAAGAAACTTTCAAAGTACTGGAAATTTTCCACATTGACTGACCTTCATGTCTTAAAGTAATGATGGACTGTCATTTCTCTTTGCTTATTTGAGCTTTTCTTGGACTTGGTCTTTTACCACATCTTCTGTATACCACATCTTCTGTATACCACCCCTACTTTGTCTCAACACAACTGATTGGCTCAAATACATTAAGGAAAGAAATTCCACAAATGAACTTTTAACAAGGCACACCTGTTAATTGAAATGCATTCCAGGTGGTTTTGATGTCTTCAATAATATTCTACATTGTAGAAAAATAGTAAAAATAAAGAAAAACCCTTGAATGAGTAGGTGTGTCCAAACTTTTGACTGGTACTATATTTGAATTAAACCAAAAATATTGTATTTTCACCTGTTTGAAACCGGTGTACAAAACCTAAAGTAAAAGACGCAAAAACAAACTTAAGAATTGTAAACATAGAAATTTTACATATTAGCGTAATATTTTTTATTACCACACAAATTACCAAAATTACAGGTTAAGAATGGTCAAAGAGATATGCTTATGTGTTCATCTTATCATATTTCTCCAAATCAGTGTGTCTTGTTTGCAATGAAACTGTCTCAGTTTGCAAATAATTACAATAAATCTGAGAAGTCATTAGGAATCTGAGCATGGTACTTTCAAAAGTTAGGCCTACCTTTCCACCCCAGACAGAGTATGCCTACCGACGCAGAAAAATGTAAGCTTTAACTGCTGGCTACTCTTCTTCCATGGCTTTACCCAACAATAGGTGACAAGTGTTTTCCTAAAAGCTCTCTGGGTTGGAACATCTTCTATTGTACAGAAAGGGAATAGGTTAATCAATTGATAGATACAGAATTAGATTACTTCCCAAGCAAAGTACATTTTTATCTCCTTGGCTATAGAAAGTTTTAACTCAGCCTCTGAATGTCAAAGAAACAAAACAATGATATCCCCATATGCATCAGTTACATCTTTCCTGGGAATTTTACAGCTTGTTTCTAGCATAAAGCATCGCGGGCCAAAGCTCTGTTACAGATCACTTCATTTAATCAGATCCATTTTATTTCCTTCAAAGCTAACAAGGGGTATGTAGGTCTGTGCCTTTAATAAGAAGTAGGCTTATGGCATACCCTCTCAATTAAAGTCTTGTATTGAACTTACCAGCCCTTCACTGACATGGAGGTAGGCTATTTAAAGAGTGCATGGTGGGTGGAGGAATTGACAGATATGAATATAGCAGCCTATAGATTAATTTAGTCTGTCAAACAGGTATGTCTACCTCATATTTCTTTAATAGCAAGAAATAATCTCCAACACAAAGCCCTCTTGTTGTTAAAATTTAAATTAAGACGTTTAAATGAATGCCTACTCGAATTTGCCTACTTTCAGCACCATGAGCTCTCCATTTCCGATTGACTGTGTCGCGGCGTTTGCTTCAAGTTTCAGCACCAAAATGTAAGTTACTCGAATCTGTCTTATTCTGACGTCAATAACTAAAGAAAATAGGCCTACATCATGGGCAAGAAACATATTGCTTTTGATTAAATCAATTATAGTAGTAGCAAGCTACAGTATCAAAGTTGACCTCCGGTCCTCCTCATCTTCTCGCTTTCCTTCTCAAACTGAACAGAATATAGGCTATAGGCTAGATCGTGCATTTTTTGGACTAGGCCTAATAAATAAAAACATTTGGAAGAAGCCTTTGACTCTCCTCCTGAACTGCCACAGTAGGCCTACACTGCATAGCCGGTGGTTAGGCAGCACACAAAAAAAGTGAGCAAGATAAGAGCAGGCCAGGGCTCAGGGTTGGAATATCCATTGCAGTGTTTAATGTAGCCTAGTTTTATTTAAACCATCCCAGCAGCTGTATCTTAGATATAACTTTGCTCTGTGCTTCTCCAAGCATGCACTTAGTAGCCTACAGCCAATATGCTATGGATCATTTGATTGAGACCACACTAAATAGCCGATAGGCGCCCTTGATATTGTGCGCACAGCGCAGAATTGGGAGATGACGGGCAGCATCAGGCACACATTGACATATAGCCAGCCTAATAAGAAACTTATTTTAAAACGGTGAGAAATATTGAAACGTCATCATTTACAAATCACATGACCCTCACCTTGACTAGATATTTGAAATACTAAACCCTCCCATTCACTGAAATTGAAAAAGCATGACTGTCCCACATTTTCCTCCAGGTACTCATCATGTACCTTTCGATCCATCCCTAAATGCCATTGATAATAGACTTGCAAGATGACTGACAGACAGCCTTGATACTGATGTCTCGGAATGGAGAGAGACCTGGAACTCATTTTTATTAGACACAACTTTTACTTGTAATGTCTTTTTTTTATTATTGAATTGAGTCAGAATGGGAGGGAGAAACCCTGTGTATTCTGCACCAGGATCAGGAAACTCCTGTTGTATACGGGACACCGTATACAACAGACAGGCACGAGAGTTCTAACCGGACATGCCCATTCTTTGACTTTATGGAAAAAGTCAAAGTCGTTTTCATTTCAAGTTAGTGCACTGTTAGCTGGCTGGCTCGCTAGCTACGTGTATGATCTGTGTGTAGTTATATTATTCATATCTCAGAGCCATTTGCATTGCTAGTTATAGCCTAATGTTAGCTAGCTAACATTGAAACTGGTTGGTTAGCTACCTGCAGATTCAGGCAGGGTAGTACATTTATGAGTTGGGATTATGGTTCATAGTTTAGCTAGCTAGCTACATGTCCAAACAAACTCCACTACTATGATAGGAAACATTTCAATTGAATGTTCATGATGTCACTGCAACAACTGTCGATAGACGTAGCTGTTAGCTCCGATTTCAGAGCACTCTCGTCTGTGTGCCAAAGCGCAGAATAACTTACACATTTACGAATGCTCAATACACATTGAATATGGCTGGTGTCAGTAAACTTCGGCAAAAAAGGGTAATTAAATTGTTGCCAGCAGCATAGATGCAGTCACCAATGCTCTGGATCACATAAAAACAGCCTAACCACCTCTGCTAGGGTCAGTAAAATGGTCAGTGAGCTGTTCTCTCATTTGTGTCTGGAAGTAGCTAACAAGCTAGCCAACGTTAGCTTGGGTGTTTGACTTTTGTTAAGTCAGAATGCTTGGATCAACCCTACTCCCGGCCAGAGCGTCCAGTGTGCGCTTTGAACGCTCCGAGAGCGAAATGCTCTGAATTTGCAAATGGACAATCTGACAACACTCTGAGTTTACAAACGCCCGGAGCGCACTCTGAGCACACTCTGGCACTCCAGGTAAAATGTACGAACACACATAGTATAAACCACCTTTTAGTCTTAAATTCTTTGTTTGTTTAGTACATGGCCTCACGTGAATCCTTAAAGGGATGGGTGGGGCTAAGGCTTTAGAGGGTGTAAACTTTGCTGAATGGGTGTAGATAAAGAAGAGCTCTCCAGTAGGTGTACCAAAACATTCAAAGGCCATTTTCTCAAAAGTGAGGTTACAAGTTCTTTAACTTTCAAAGCGGATTGCTTTCCCATTTTTCCTCAACTGTAGTGTATGATATACTATTTTCCAGCTCTGAGTATCTACTTTATCCAAAGTAAAAAAATAAATTTCAAATTTTGCTACATAAGACTGAATCGAGCCGGTTGGTCACATTTTTGTTCCTCTAAATGACTCTGTCAGTCCATCAGCCATTGTCAGTATTAATCATGTGCCTATGACCCTGAGTTATACTGTTCGCACCTAGACATTTTGCCCTAGTTAGGAAGCCCACTGTAAGCAGTTCACCCTGCACGATGCTCAAATATAAATTTAGCTGTCATGTCACCCTCTGATAAGCCTCCCAGTAAACCAATAAAACAATCTAGAATTCCATAAAAGCGCAAAAAAATATCCAACAGGCTACATGTAGCCTATGAAACAAGATTCGTGAAATTGATCATTTGCTAGCCAGAGAAAGCATTCATATACTGGCTATCTCTAAAACTCGCTTAGATAATTCCTTTGGTGATACAGTGGTAGCAGTATATGGTTATAACATATACAGAAGAGACAGGAATGCCAATATTCAGAGTCAAATGCTTTTGAAATAATGACTACAGGTTCACCTGCCTCACCTAAAGTGCTACCAGTCAGTATACCTAAAGCCTATTCTTTCGGGAAGTTGCTATAGACCACCAAGTACTAACAGTCAGTATCTAGATAATATGCATGAAATTCTTGATAATGTATGTGATATCAACAGAGAGGTATCTAAATGTAAATGTATCTAATATTGACTGGCTTTCGTCAAGCTGTCCACTCAAGAAAAAGCGTCAAACTGTAACCAGTGCCTGCAAACTGGTTCAGGTTATCAATCAACCTACCAGGGTATTTACAAACAGAACAAGAATTAAATCATTCACTTGCATTGACCAGATCTTTATTAATGCTGCAGAAATAATATAATAGCCAAAATTCCAAAGACTGGACCCAAAAACTGTTTATAAGCGATCATACAAGAGGATTTGCAATGCTCACTATGTTCAATCAAATACAATGTTATTTTACAACAAAAAAAACTGATTAACAAAAGACTTTCAGCATGCTTATTGGGAAGGGCACTCAACATGCTCGGCACTGACACAAATGACTGACGATTGGCTGAAAGAAATTGATAATAATAAGATTGTGGGAACTGTTTTGTTAGACTTCAGTGCAGCCTTTGATAGTGCAGCCTTTGATATCATTGATAATAACGTATTGCTGAAAAAAACAGACAATTATATAACATACATATATAACATACATATATAACAAACATATAGACTCAATGGTTACTAAATTGGTAAGAGGTCTAGACCATGATAAGGCATTGTTCTGCTTTCTTGATATCTCAGTCAACCAGACCAGTCCTACAGGCCCTAGTTTTGTCACACCTGGACTACTTTCCAGTTGTGTGGTCAGGTGTAGCAAAGAAGGACATTGGCCAATTGCAGTGGTCCAGAACAGAGCAGCACATATTGCACTTAAATATTCACAGAGGACGAATGTCAATGACATGCATGTCAATCTCTCCTGGCTCAATGTTGAGGAGAGATTGACTGCATCACTATTGGTCTTTGTGCGAGGTGTTGAAGGTAACATACTGTCTATTCAAGCAGTTGGTACAGTTCGGACACTCATCGGTTTCACGCAAGACATGCAACCAGAGGTCTCTTCACAGTCCCCAGGTCCAGAACAGAGGCTGGGAAACACACAGTATTAAATAGAGCCATGTCTAACTCTCTGCCACCCCAGATAACTCAAGCTAGAAATAAAAACATATTTTAAAAAATGATAAAAGAACAGTTTACGGCACGATGGGGGACTGTGAAGAGACACAGACATTTTTATGCATTTTGTATTGTATTTTGCTTTGCATTATGTATGCGATACGACTGTGATATGTGGTTGTCTCGCCTGGCTATGTTATTATGAATGCACTAGCTGTGGGTTTGATTGGAGTGTCTGCTCAATGGCGAAATTGTAATGTAAATGTAGTCGTATGTATGTACTGTATATTCATGTATATTATGTATTTGATTTGTTGTGTTTCCTGTTTGGACCCCAGGAGGCAGCGGCTAATTGGGGATCCCAATAAATACTAAATAAATACTAAATACCACACAGGAAGGTATGACTACCCTGACATGTTTGCCAAGGTAGCCCCATTACCACCAGATAAAATGACAATATGGGCAAAGTATCTGTTTCGGCTGGGAATGACAATGAAAGGTGCACATTGTTAAATTAGCAGAACACTGCTTCTATGGTGTTATGTACATATGTGTTTATACTACATGGACCTGTTATTACATTTGAAAGTTATCAAAAAACTTTGTTTGGAATATTTACATAAATTCAACAATTGCATTCTTCTCATATTACACTGTATGCTAGTGACCTACTGCTTCCTCCAGCATCTCACCATACATCTGCCCGTAGTTATTGAAGTCAACCTGCAGGAGGTGTGTTTGTTGTGATTGAGTGAGGGGAAACGGCTGTGGGCAAGGTTCTGACAGATGGGTGTGTCTTGGTGTTGACAAGGACACACCCAAGATACACCCACATCAAACCACACCCACATCAAACCACACCCCCAAGCCAACTCACAGTTGGCTTCTGTCATGGCCGCCAACATTTCTTGAGGAGCAAGCCAAAAATGAGGCCACATCAGCTCATACAGTTCCCCTTTAAATAAGCGTGTACAGATAACGATGATCAAGCACCGTCCATCCCCAGACGTGCTGATACTGTGACGTGTATGACATCCCAGTGGAGGGGACAATAAGTAGGTCACAGTGATACACATCAGACATGGCGCATCACTGGCTGCGCCGCTCCTCCACTTGGCAGCCTGTCACTAAATGGATAGGCAGGACGGCTTATTGAGTGCTCCGTTAGGGAGTGGCGGAGCGCCATAAATTACTGCTAATGCATGCTGTCACTACGGAATAACGCAGCGCCCTGTCACGATGGGTGGGAGAGGAACTTTATTAAATGTGCCATGCCAAAGGTCATCTGTCACCGGCCTGATATGTGACAGACAGGTCCCTGTCTGTGTGGACTACGATGTGAGGCGGGAGGGAGAGGGGGGAAGGGGCGGGTAGAAGGATATGGGGAATAGGGGAGGGTAGAATAGGTCCCTATAAAATACGTTATATTTTTTGCCTGAAACTGTTTTTTTATTCCTTTTTTCTCCTGGTTTCTGTTTTCCCCAGTTTTTCAGGTTTTCGCTAGAACATCCAATTGAGTTGTTTATCTAAGTCCACAACAATGCTTAACCTTTTGATGTGTACGAATACACAGGTGTGCTCATTCTACAATGGTCCCTGCAGCGTACACTCAAACCGGTGTGATTAGAACACTTCATTAGTACGTCTAGTTACGATTGAAGCAACAGTCAGCGTTTGAGCTGGCCGCAACGTTTTTTTCACAGAAACATTTTGCACAAACACAGTCTTTACAATGTTATGTCCTCAATGTAAGTAGTTTATATTTGGATGCAATGTTCAGACATTCACAAAAGTAGCAACAGCATAACACTATTCTCATCCAAATCGGAAAATGAAGTCTACATTAGTTCTAGCGCTAACTGAGTAAATAGTGAGCTAACACAAGCGGTCATATTTAGCTAACTCTTGACTGATAGAAAGCATAATATGAATTAGCTAATAACAACTACTATTTACAATTTATCACATCACGGGTGCGCTCATCAGTGATAGAAATAATTGAGTTAAACACTTTCTAAAAGTTGAAAGAAATCCGATGGGTAGTTTGTGCTCACCACCAGGTTTGTTTCGCCGTCAAGATGAGTTGGGTCTGTTTGCAGTATGCATGTTGAACACAAAAGGGGTGTGTTGTCTACCATCATTCATTTCCCACCCTTCACTTCCGGACGTTTACTTGAAAGATGAGTGAACCATCCCTTCACCTTGTTTTGCTATAACATCTTTGGTCTGACAGACGTTTACGTTTTGTCACCAAAGAAGATTTGTTTACATTTCTACTGTTGTGGCTAGATGGAGTAGCTAGGCTACAACACCTTTATCTAAACTCAGCAAAAAAAGAAATGTCCCTTTTTCAGGACCCTGTCTTTCAAAGATAATTCGTAAAAATCCATATAACTTCACAGATCCTCATTGTAAAGGTTAAACACTGTTTCCCATGCTTGTTCAATGAACCATAAACAATTAATGAACATGCACCTGTGGAACGGTTGTTAAGACACAAACAGCTTACAGACGGTAGGCAATTAAGGTCACAGTTATAAAACTTAGGACACTAAAGAAGCCTTTCTACTGATTCTGAAAAACACCAAAAGAAAGATGCCCAGGGTCCCTGCTCATCTGCGTGAACGTGCCTTAGGCATGATGCAAGGAGGCATGAGGACTGCAGATGTGACCAGGGCAATAAATTGCAATGTCCGTACTGTGAGACACCTAAGACAGTGCTACAGGGAGACAGGATGGACAGCTGATCATCCTACCAGTGGCAGACCACGTGTAACAACACCTGCACAGGATCGGTACATCCGAACATCACACCTGCGGGACAGGTACAGGATGGCAACAACAACTGCCCGAGTTACACCAGGAATGCACAATCCCTCCATCAGTGCTCAGACTGTCAGCAATAGGCTGAGAGAGGCTGGACTGAGGGCTTGTAGGCCTGTTGTAAGGCAGGTCCACACCAGACATCATCAGCAACAACGTCACCTATGGGCACAAATCCACCGTTGCTGGACCAGACAGGACTGGCAAAAAGTGCTCTTCACTGACGAGTCGCGGTTTTGTCTCACCAGGGGTGATGGTCGGATTCGCATTTATCGTCAAAGGAATGAGCGTTACACCGAGGCCTGTACTCTGGAGCAGGATCGATTTAGAGGTGGATCATCATGATCTGGGGTGGTGTGTCACAGCATCATCGGACTGAGCTAGTTGTCATTGCAGGCAATCGTAACGCTGTGCGTTACAGGGAAGACATCCTCCTCCCTCATGTGGTACCCTTCCTGCAGGCTCATCCTGACATGACCCTTCAGCATGACAATGCCACCAGCCATACTGCTCGTTCTGTGGGTGATTTCCTGCAAGACAGGAATGTCAGTGTTCTGCCATGGCCATGGAAGAGCCCGGATCTCAATCCCATTGAGCATATCTGAGACCTGTTGGATCAGAGGGTGAGGGCTAGGGCCATTCCCCACAGAAATGTCCGGGAACTTGCAGGTGCCTTGGTGGAAGAGTGGGGTAACATCTCACAGCAAGAACTGGCAAATCTGGTGAAGTCCATGAGGAGGAGATGCACTGCAGTACTTAATACAAGTGCAATTAGGAGGTTGCAGATTTCACAGAACAAAGCATCAAGGATATGGTTATTCTGTTGTAGTCATGCGCAATGATCTTGGTTGGTCATCAATCAACAAGATAATTGAAAAAACATTCTTATTTTATTTCATAATATACATCATTTAAAATGGCCAAACTCTATTCACAACGGTATTCAGTTGGTAAGAGAGAGACATTCAGTAAATACTAGGAATAGATTGTCCGCCATCTGTGTTATCCAGACAGAAAAGAGAAATAGGCAAAAGAACATTTCGATTTACAGCAATATAGAAAAGGAGTAATTTAACTGAGCAAACCAGAAACCTATCAATATATAAATTTAAACAATACTTTAAAATCATTTAAATATAATACATAGGAAAGTTGTGCTGGACTATGGTCGATGAGGAATCAATATACACTGCTCAAAAAAATAAAGGGAACCCTTATTAAACAACACAATGTAACTCCAAGTCAATCACACTTCTGTGAAATCAAACTGTCCACTTAGGAAGCAACACTGATTGACAATACATTTCACATGCTGTTGTGCAAATGACAACAGGTGGAAATTATAGGCAATTAGCAAGACACCCCCAATAAAGGAGTGGTTCTGCAGGTGGTGACCACAGACCACTTCTCAGTTCCTATGCTTCCTGGCTGATGTTTTGGTCACTTTTGAATGCTGGCGGTGCTTTCACTCTAGTGGTAGCATGAGACTGAGTCTACAACCCACACAAGTGGCTCAGGTAGTGCAGCTCATCCAGGATGGCACATCAATGTGAGCTGTTGCAAGAAGGTTTGCTGTGTCTGTCAGCGTAGTGTCCAGAGCATGGAGGCGCTACCAGGAGACAGGCCAGTACATCAGGAGACGTGGAGGAGGCCGTAGGAGGGCAACAACCCAGCAGCAGGACCGCTACCTCCGCCTTTGTGCAAGGAGGAGCAGGAGGAGCACTGCCAGAGCCCTGCAAAATGACCTCCAGCAGGCCACAAATGTGCATGTGTCTGCTCAAACGGTCAGAAACAGACTCCATGAGGGTGGTATGAGGGCCAGACGTCCACAGGTGGGGGTTGTGCTTACAGCCCAACACCGTGCAGGACGTTTGGCATTTGCCAGAGAACACCAAGATTGGCAAATTCGCCACTGGCGCCCTGTGCTCTTCACAGACGAAAGCAGGTTCACACTGAGCACATGTGACAGACGTGACAGAGTCTGGAGATGCCGTGGAGAACGTTCTGCTGCCTGCAACATCCTCCAGCATGACCGGAATGGCGGTGGGTCAGTCATGGTGTGGGGTGGCATTTCTTTGGGGGGCCGCACAGCCCTCCATGTGCTCGCCAGAGGTAGCCTGACTGCCATTAGGTACCGAGATGAGATCCTCAGACCCCTTGTGAGACCATATGCTGGTGCGGTTGGCCCTGGGTTCCTCCTAATGCAAGACAATGCTAAACCTCATGTGGCTGGAGTGTGTCAGCAGTTCCTGCAAGAGGAAGGCATTGATGCTATGGACTGGCCCGCCCATTCCCCAGACCTGAATCCAATTGAGCACATCTGGGACATCATGTCTCGCTCCATCCACCAACGCCACATTGCACCACAGACTGTCCAGGAGTTGGCGGATGCTTTAGTCCAGGTCTGGGAGGAGATCCCTCAGGAGACCATCCGCCACCTCATCAGGAGCATGCCCAGGCGTTGTAGGGAGGTCATACAGGCACGTGGAGGCCACACACACTACTGAGCCTCATTTTGACTTGTTTTAAGGACATTACATCAAAGTTGGATCAGCCTGTAGTGTGGTTTTCCACTTTAATTTTGAAGTTGACTCCAAATCCAGACCTCCATGGGTTGATAAATTGGATTTCCATTGATTATTTTTGTGTGATTTTGTTGTCAGCACATTCAACTATGTAAAGAAAAAAGTATTTAATAAGATTATTTCATTCATTCAGATCTAAGATGTGTTTTTTTAGTGTTCCCTTTTTTTGAGCAGTGTATATTTTTAGACTGAGTATTAATCGGGTCGATATGTTAATGTATTATGTCTGTTTGTGACAGTGTGTTTATATGTGAAAATGTGTTTGTATTAAAAATTGCATTTTAATGTTTAAGGAGTCTTGGAAGATTAGTCCAAATGAGTACTAAAAGAGAATCAAATCAAATGCAGCTGGTGGCCACACCAGATACTGACTGTTACTTTTGATTTTGACCACCCCTTTGTTCAGGGACATGTTATTCCATTTCTGTTAGTCACGTGTCTGTGGAACTTGTTCAGTTTGTCTCAGTTGTTGAACCTTGTTTTGTTCATACAAATATTTACACATGTTAAGTTTGCTGAAAATAAACCCAGTTGACAGTGAGAGGACGTTTCTGAGTTTAGCAGTCACGATGGGGGAAACTGTTGTTGACAACTGTAGCACTGTAGCTAGGCCTAACCCTAACTTTTTTACTAAACTTAACCTCATTCTCTTATTTACGTTAATTCACCTAACCTGCAGCATTCATTCTCATAATCTGCCACGTTAATTATCTCAACCTGCTGCAGTTGAAGTTTACATACACTTAGGTTGCAGTCATTAAAACTCATTTTTCAACCACTCCACACATTTCTTGTTAACAAACTATAGTTTTGGCAAGTCGGTTAGGACATCTACTTCATGCATGACACAAGTCATTTTTACAACAATTGTTTACATACAGATTTTTTCACTTAAAATGCACTGTATCACAATTCCTGTGGGTTAGAAGTTTACATACACTAAGTTGACTGTGCCTTTAAACAGCTTGGAAAATTCCCAAAAATGTCATGGTTTTAGAAGCTTCTGATAGGCTAATTGACATCATTTGAGTCAATTGGAGGTGTACCTGTGGATGTATTTCAATGCCTACCTTCAAATTCAGTGCCTCTTTGCTTGACATCATGGGAAAATCAAAGGAAATCAGCCAAGACCTCAGCAAAAAAACTGTAGACCTCCACAAGTCTGGTTCGTCCTTGGGAGCAATTTTCAAACGCCTGAAGGTGCCACGTACATCTGTACAAACAATAGTATGCAAGTATAAACACCATGGGACCACGCAGCCGTCATACCGCTCAGGAAGGAGACGCGTTCTGCTTCCTACAGATGAACGTACTTTGGTGCGAAAAGTGCAAATCAATCCCAGAACAACAGCAAAGGACCTTGTGAAGATGCTGGGGGAAACAGGTACAAAAGTATCTATATCCACAGTAAAACAAGTCCTATATCGACATAAGCTGAAAGATTGCTCAGAAAGGAAGAAGCCACTGCTTCATAACCTTCATAAAAAAGTTAGACTATGGTTTGCAAAGATCATACTTTTTGGAGAAATGTCCTCTGGTCTGATGAAAAAAATATAACTGTTTGGCCATAATGACCATTGTTATGTTTGGAGGAAAAAGGGGGAGGCTTGCAAGCCGAAGAACACCATCCCAACCGTGAAGCACGAGGGTGGCAGCATCATGTTGGGGGGGTGCTTTGCTGCAGGAGGGACTGGTGCACTTCACAAAATAGATGGCAAATTATGTGGATATATTGAAGCAAACTCAAAACTTAAGTCAGGAAGTTAAAGGTTGGTCACAAATGGGTCTTCCAAATGGACAGTGACGCCAAGCATTTACATTTACATTTACATTTAAGTCATTTAGCAGACGCTCTTATCCAGAGCGACTTACAAATTGGTGCATTCACCTTATGATGTCCAGTGGAATAACCACTTTACAATAGTGCATCTAAATCTTTTAAGGGTGGGGGGGGTTAGAAGGATTACTTTATCCTATCCCAGGTATTCCTTAAAGAGGTGGGGTTTCAGGTGTCTCCGGAAGGTGGTGATTGACTCCGCTGTCCTGGCGTCGTGAGGGAGCTTGTTCCACCATTGGGGTGCCAGAGCAGCGAACAGTTTGGACTGGGCTGAGCGGGAACCGTGCTTCCTCAGAGGTAGGGGGGCCAGCAGGCCAGAGGTGGATGAACGCAGTGCCCTTGTTTGGGTGTAGGGCCTGATCAGAGCCTGAAGGTATGGAGGTGCCGTTCCCCTCACAGCTCCGTAGGCAAGCACCATGGTCTTGTAGCGGATGCGAGCTTCAACTGGAAGCCAGTGGAGAGAGCGGAGGAGCGGGGTGACGTGAGAGAACTTGGGAAGGTTGAACACCAGACGGGCTGCGGCGTTCTGGATGAGTTGTAGGGGTTTAATGGCACAGGCAGGAAGCCCAGCCAACAGCGAGTTGCAGTAATCCAGACGGGAGATGACAAGTGCCTGGATTAGGACCTGCGTCGCTTCCTGTGTGAGGCAGGGTCGTACTCTGCGAATGTTGTAGAGCATGAACCTACAGGATCGGGTCACCGCCTTGATGTTAGTGGAGAACGACAGGGTGTTGTCCAGGATCACGCCAAGGTTCTTAGCACTCTGGGAGGAGGACACAATGGAGTTGTCAACCGTGATGGCGAGATCATGGAACGGGCAGTCCTTCCCCGGGAGGAAGAGCAGCTCCGTCTTGCCGAGGTTCAGCTTGAGGTGGTGATCCGTCATCCACACTGATATGTCTGCCAGACATGCAGAGATGCGATTCGCCGCCTGGTTATCAGAAGGGGGAAAGGAGAAGATTAATTGTGTGTCGTCTGCATAGCAATGATAGGAGAGACCATGTGAGGATATGACAGAGCCAAGTGACTTGGTGTATAGCGAGAATAGGAGAGGGCCTAGAACAGAGCCCTGGGGGACACCAGTGGTGAGAGCGCGTGGTGCGGAGACAGATTCTCGCCACGCCACCTGGTAGGAGCGACCTGTCAGGTAGGACGCAATCCAAGCGTGGGCCGCGCCGGAGATGCCCAACTCGGAGAGGGTGGAGAGGAGGATCTGATGGTTCACAGTATCAAAGGCAGCAGATAGGTCTAGAAGGATGAGAGCAGAGGAGAGAGAGTTAGCTTTAGCAGTGCGGAGAGCCTCCGTGACACAGAGAAGAGCAGTCTCAGTTGAATGCCCAGTCTTGAAACCTGACTGATTAGGATCAAGAAGGTCATTCTGAGAGAGATAGCAGGAGAGCTGGCCAAGGACGGCACGTTCAAGAGTTTTGGAGAGAAAAGAAAGAAGGGATACTGGTCTGTAGTTGTTGACATGGGAGGGATCGAGTGTAGGTTTTTTCAGAAGGGGTGCAACTCTCGCTCTCTTGAAGACGGAAGGGACGTAGCCAGCGGTCAAGGATGAGTTGATGAGCGAGGTGAGGTAGGGGAGAAGGTCTCCGGAAATGGTCTGGAGAAGAGAGGAGGGGATAGGGTCAAGTGGGCAGGTTGTTGGGCGGCACAAGACGCGAGATTTCATCTGGAGAGAGAGGGGAGAAAGAGGTCAAAGCACAGGGTAGGGGCAGTGTGAGCAGGACCAGCGGTGTCGTTTGACTTAGCAAACGAGGATCGGATATCGTCAACCTTCTTTTCAAAATGGTTGACGAAGTCATCCGCAGAGAGGGAGGAGGGGGGGAGGGGGAGGAGGATTCAGGAGGGAGGAGAAGGTAGCAAAGAGCTTCCTAGGGTTAGAGGCAGATGCTTGGAATTTAGTGGTAGAAAGTGGCTTTAGCAGCAGAGACAGAAGAGGAGAATGTATAGAGGAGGGAGTGAAAGGATGCCAGGTCCGCAGGGAGGCGAGTTTTCCTCCATTTCCGCTCGGCTGCCCAGAGCCCTGTTCTGTGAGCTCGCAGTGAGTCGTCAAGCCACGGAGCAGGAGGAGAGGACCGAGCCGGCCTGGAGGATAGGGGACAGAGAAAATCAAAGGATGCAGAAAGGGAGGAGAAGAGGGTTGAGGAGGCAGAATCAGGAGATAGGTTGGAGAAGGTTTGAGCAGAGGGAAGAGATGATAGGATGGAAGAGGAGAGAGTAGCGGGAGAGAGAGAGCGAAAGTTGGGACGGCGCAATACCATCCGAGTAGGGGCAGAGTGAGAAGTGTTGGATGAGAGCGAGAGGGAAAAGGATACAAGGTAGTGGTCGGAGATTTGGAGGGGAGTTGCAATGAGATTAGTGGAAGAACAGCATCTAGTAAAGATGAGGTCAAGCGTATTGCCTGCCTTGTGAGTAGGGGGGGAAGGTGAGAGGGTGACGTCAAAAGAGGAGAGGAGTGGAAAGAAGGAGGCAGAGAGGAATGAGTCAAAGGTAGACGTGGGGAGGTTAAAGTCACCCAGAACTGTGAGAGGTGAGCCATCCTCAGGAAAGGAACTTATCAAGGCGTCAAGCTCATTGATGAACTCTCCAAGGGAACCTGGAGGGCGATAAATTATAAGGATGTTAAGCTTGAAAGGGCTGGTAACTGTGACAGCATGGAATTCAAATGAGGAGATAGACAGATGGGTCAGGGGAGAAAGAGAGAATGTCCACTTGGGAGAGATGAGGATTCCAGTGCCACCACCCCGCTGGCTCGATGCTCTAGGGGTATGCGAGAATACGTGGGCAGACGAGGAGAGAGCAGTAGGAGTAGCAGTGTTATCTGTGGTAATCCATGTTTCCGTCAGCGCCAGGAAGTCTAGGGACTGGAGGGTAGCATAGGCTGAGATGAACTCAGCCTTGTTGGCCGCAGACTGCCGGAGACCTGGAACTCCACGTGGGTCGTGCGCGCTGGGACCACCAGGTTAGAGTGGCAGCGGCCAAGCGGTGTGAAGCGTTTGTATGGCCTGTGCAGAGGGGAGAGAACAGGGATAGACAGACACATAGTTGACAAGCTACAGAAGTGTTGTTTCTTGTATTATTGTCTCTTGTGTCTTTAGAGAACTGTTTCACTTTGATATCCTTTTTCTTCTGTCCTGATTTTCTCTTTCTTTTCTTCTGTTAACTAGATATTCTTTGTTATTCTTCGTTAGCTAGCTAGCTTCTTCCAAAAGAGTCCCTAGCAACTGCTTAGCAACTGGTAAACAATTCAGCTAGCTAAGATAACTACAATTTTATGAAAAATAAAAAAATAGTAACTTTTTTCAAAAGCCTATCTTCTTTGTTTGTTGCTTGTTTTTTCTCCTATTCAGTCTTGCAGTTTTCTTTTGCTTTTTTCCGAAGTACTTCACTCTAAAAACCATGTAAATTTCAATATTTGTAGGAGCTCAATTTTTCAGCAGCTGCTGCTTAATTTGAAGCATACTTCCAAAGTTGTGGCAAAATGGCTTAAGGACAAAGTCATGGTATTGGAGTGGCCATCACAAAGCCCTGACCTCAATCCCATAGAAAATGTGTGGGAAGAACTGAAAGTGTGTGCGAGCAAGGCAGCCTACAAACTTGACTCAGTTACACCGTCTCTGTCAGGAGGAATGGGCCAGAATTCACCCAACTTATTGTGGGAAGCTTGTGGAAGGCTACCCAAAACGTTTGACCTAAGTTAAACAATTTAAAGGCAATGCTACCAAATACTAATTGAGTGTATGTAAACTTCTGACCCACTGGGAATGTGATGAAAGAAATTAAAGCTGAAATAAATCATTCTCTCTACTATTATTCTGACATTTCACATTCTTAAAATAAAGTGGTGATACTAATTGACCTAAGACAGGGAATTTTTACTAGGATTAAATGTTAGGAATTGTGAAAAACTGAGTTTAAATGTAGTTGGCTAAGGTGTATGTAAAAGGCACACATCAGTCTATATAGGGCCCCACAGTTGACAGTGCATGTCAGAGCAAAAACCAAGCCATGAGGTTGTAGGAATTGTCCGTAGAGCTCCGAGACAGGATTGTATCGAGGCACAAATCTGGGGAAGGGTACCAAAACATTTCTGCAGCATTGAAGGTCCCCAAGAACACAGTGGCCTCCATCATTGTTTAATGGAACCACCAAGACTCTTCCTAGAGCTTGCAGCCCGGCCAAACTGAGCAACCGAATGAGAGGGTCCTTTGTCAAGGAGTTGACGAAGAACCCAATAGTCACACTGACAGTGCTCCAGAGTTCCTCTGTGGAGATGGGAGAACCTTCCAGAAGGACAACCATCTCTGCACCTTTGAGGTCTGCAGCACTCCACCAATCAGGCCATCATGGTAGAGTGGACAAGCGGAAGCCACTCCTCAGTAAAAGGCAGATGACAGCCCATTTGGAGTTTGCCAAAAGGCACCTAAAGTACTCTCAGGCCATGAGAAACAAGATTCTCTGGTCTGATGAAACCAAGATTGAACTCTTTGGCCTGAATGCCAAACCTGGCACCATCCCTACGCTGAAGCATGGTGGTGGCAGCATCATGCTGTGGGGATATTTTCAATTTTTTATTTGACCTTTATTTAACCAGATAGGCTAGTTGAGAACAAGTTCTCATTTACAACTGCAACCTTGCAACTGCGACCTGACCTTTTCAGTGGCAGAGACGGGGAGACTAGTCAGGATCGAGGGAAAGATGAACATTAGCAAAGTACAGAGAGATCCTTGAGGTAAACCAGCTCCAGAGTGCTCAGTACCGAGGATTCTCATTCCAACAGGACAATAACCCTAAGCATATAGCCAAGACAACGCAGGAGTGGCTTCTAGACAAGTCTATGAATGTTCTTGAGTGGCACTGCCAGAGCCCAGATTTGAACCAGATTGAACATTTCTGGAGAGATCTGAAAATAGCTGTGCAGCGATGCTCCCCATCCAACCTGACTGCTTGAGAGGATCTGCAGATAAGAATGGGAGAAACTCCCCAAATACAGGCGTGCCAAGCTTTTAGCATCATACTCAAGAAGACTCGAGGCTGTAATTGCTGCCAAAGGTACTTCAACAAAGTACTGAGTAAAAGGTCTGAAAACCTATGTAAATGTGATATTTCAGTTTTAGATTTTTTATAAATTTACTGTCATTTTGCTAAAAACTGTTTTTGCTTTTTCATTATTGGGTATTGTGAGGAGACTGATGAGCATGTTTTTTTTAATAAGGCTGTAACGTAACAAAATGTGGAAAAAGTCAAAGGGTCTGAATACTTTCCGAATGCACTGTAGATTGACGTGCAGGTGCATCAAAAGACTCTTAAAGATGAACTGTCCTGTTGCATAAAAAGCACATTTTGGAACAGTGAGTTCATTCTGACATCGTGGGGCTTTGAAAAGGTTACACGTTAAAACAGGATGAAAGAAACCGCACACTGCTCTTGATAGTATCACTGGTATTTAATAAGCTTACGTATCGGCCCAACGGCCTTCGTCAGAGCTTTTGTGAATTTTCGAAAACAGCACCTCTATGTAGACCTAGCCCCACCCACATCCGTTCCACATATGGAAAGGAGTTGGAGGCTAAGGAAAAATAAAAAAGTGCTACCAAACATAACAATATGCATTTCACAAATATTACAAGTGTATAGACAAGACGCACCAAACACGTCCATAAAATCACAACGAGGACATAGCAGGTTTTCATTAATCATTGGGTACATCATACGAAAAGAACTAAGTAATCTTAAATAGGAACATTTTTTAAATTCACAACATAACATACATAGGCATTTCATCATTAAGTCCTTTAGGAAATAATGTCTGGAGGGTGAAAATCCAAAAACATTCTCTTTTGCTCAGAGTATTATTAATATCACCTCCCCTGTCTGATATCTTGACTTTCTCTATGCCACAAAATCTAAAGGTAGAAATGTCATGCTTTAGGTCATTAAAATGTACTGCGACTGGATAATCCCTGTCATTTCTCCTGATTGAACTTTTGTGTTCACTAATTCTCTGTTTGAGAGAGCGGGAGGTTTTACCGACATAGCACAGCCCACATGGACATTTAATAATGTAAATAACATGGGTGGTGGTACACGTAATGATATCATTTATTTGAAACCGTTTACCTGTGTGGGGGTGGCAGAAATATTCACACTTCATCATATTGTTGCACTGTGCGCATCCTCTGCATTTATAGCTACCATTTGGTAGAGGGCGTAAAAGAGCCTGGCTGATTTTCTTTCGTGGCTGGCAGTTGGCATGAACCAGTTTATCGCGTAAATTGCGACCTCTCCTATATACAATGAGTGGTGGATTCTTAAATTCAGCCGGCAAAGCTGGGTCCGATGATAAAATATGCCAGTGTTTCTTAACCACACCTCCCACTTTTAACGTGTAAAAGGTTACACGTTAAAAAGGTTAAACCAGATCAGGAGACCACCTTTGAGGTCATGGAACATTTTTAGAAATCTCTATTTTTGGGTGTAGTTACCCTTTAATTCCAATGTGCACCTAGTAAGAGGCTGTTTAGCTATGCTTTTGTAGGGCACATAGGATGGTAGAGTCGCTAACGGCTACACAAAGTGGTAGATGTGTGCACCGCACAAACACAGGTGGAGGAATTCTCGTTGCCTCTTCAGACAGTTGCAGGAAATATGAATTACTGATTCTTTCTGTTAATTTCTTATGATGAACTTAAATTAATTCCCTACTAACATGCTGACCAAACTGGACGTGCACGTGCGTGCGCCATCACGCGCACATTGATTTTGTTCACCCACACCAGAAGCGATTAGAACACGCAGGTTAAAATACAAAAAGAAAACTCTGAACCAATTATATTAATTTGGGGACAGGTCAAAAAGCATTAAACATTTATGGCAATTTAACTAGCTAGCTTGCTGTTGCTAGCTAATTTGTCCTGGTATATAAACTTTGGGTTGTTATTTTACCTGAAATGCATAAGGTCTGACAATTAATCCACAGATAAAATGGTAAACCGAATTCACTTCTCGTCATCTCTCCTCCTACCTTAAGGCTTCTTTTTCGTCTTTGGACTTTATATGCTCCTAAAAATCAATGAGGAGAAGGCACGTGGGTATATGCTCCTAAAAACCAATGAGGAGATGGGAGAGGCCGGACTTGCAGCGTGTTGAGCATCACAAATAGAACCAATTTCTATTTTAGCTCCTGGCCACGCAGACGAACGCTGACACCCGTGAGCAGTGTGGGTGCAATGATTGAATAACATGTATGTGTACATTTATTTTGCAACGGTCACGCACGCGATGTGAGCGGTGTGGTCAGCATGTAAGTTCAATAAATGTTTTTATATTGTTGAGTTCAGTTTTAATGTCTGCGTTCTCCGCATTGCAGATTTTATAGGGCCCAAGTAGAGGGATGAGGGGGTAGGTGGGAGTAAAGGGGGAGAGAGAGGGTGTGAATAGGCAAGGAAGGAGGGGAAGGCCTGTGTTGGGGAGTCAGTGGTTGTTGTGCAGGGAGAGACAAAGATGAGAGGGGGGAAAGAGCGACGTACAGGGTTGTGAGGGGAGACGGTGTGTAGATTGGGGACGTGGAGGGATACTGAGTGACACAGGCGCAGTGTGATATATTACTGGTCCCATTAGCCAGTCAGTGGAGCCAACCAATAGATAGTCCTAAAAGGCCTGACTGATATCACCATCTCTAATGTCAAGTAACAGCTTTTTCCCAGAGTAAACTTCTCTAAAGCACATGTATCTGCTGGGTCAACATCTACTATCAACTACCTTTCTATGGCAGAATAGCAAGATTGTTGGTTCAGATCAAAGAGATAGAGGACTCATCTTTGTATCTGTGCCATTATAGCGTCTGTGACAGCCTTGGCAACACCATTGAGGCAATCTCCATCTTGAAGTAGTCAATTTTCTTCTTCACGATTGGCTGATCCCTCCTGATGACCCGGTTGGACGTAACTCCAACAGGGTCACCAGGAAGGATCAGCCAATGAAGTTGGAAGTCCCACCCATTTGACTACATTAAAATGGTGGAAGCCCTCAAAAGACGATGAGCCTTTTGGCCACTAGAGGCCTCTATCATTCTCTATGGTTCAGACACAGAGCTCTACCCCAGTGGCTTCTAGATGTATTTGAATTGTGACTGAACTCAAGCTTTTCATATTGTCTTGGTGTGATCTTCCAAATACATGAGACTCCTTTGTTTTACTGTATGCTATAATAGCCTACAACAATGCACTTTGGAGAAAGAAAAACAAATTGTAACCTCTTTTTAAAAATTTTCTTTCTATCGTTCTGCTTGAATCTTTTGGTGAATCGCTTTTTAAAAAGACCTCTGCAATAACTGCCTACAGCAATTATGCTAACACATGCTCTATTACCTCTAGGTTACACAGGCTCTGTGTGCATTCCTTAGGTCAACACTCCACCTCCACCCTCCACCTCCGCATGTAAAAACAGAGTTCCCCTCTCAATTACGTATGAATCGCACACTTTAAACTTCACACATCCCTGAGCAAATATGTGTAGCCCCTCTCACACACACACACACACATGCGGGCACACACACAGATGTGCGTAACCATACACACACATGAACACACAAACACGTGCGTGGGCACACACACACTCGCACGCCTATGTTCGGTCAACTGTGGAAAATCCCATAATTTCCTTCTGACCTGCTGCTAGCTTCTTCAAACAGGAGACCAGCGGCCAACATCAATGGGACTTTCTCCTAGGCAGAGGGCAACTCCCTGTGTACACACACACACACAGGACAACCCTCTCGCCCATACACCTCTCCAGGCCAGTGTAAATGTCCGTTCCAGGGTTTATCTTGGAGCAGCGAGGTATTTTTACACCTTTCGTAACAACTTCTCACGTAGTCATACACACACACACAACCTAGTGATGAGCAATTAACCAAAATGTCTGTTATTTTTCATTTTTTAAACACTGGTTAAACTATTTCCATTTTGTTCAGTTTTTGTTTTCTGTAAGCGCAATGAGCAGTTTTTCTAGATACAATACATGACCAAAAGTATGTGGACACCTGCTCATCGAACATCTCATAAAAAAATCATGGGCATTAATACGGAGTTGGTCCCCCCTTGCTGCTATAACAGCCTCCACTTCTGGGAAGGCTTTCCACTAGATGTTGGAACATTGCTGCAGGGACCTGTTTCCATTCAGCCACAAGAGCATTAACGAGATCGGGAACTAATGTTGGGCGATTAGGCCTGGCTCGCAGTCGGTGTTCCAATTCATCTCAAAGGTGTTCAATGGGGTTGAGCGAAGTGCTCCGCGCATGTCATTTACCTTTTTCCACACCGATCTCGACAAACCATTTCTGTAGGGACCTTGCTTTGTGCACAGGGTCATTGTCATGCCCAAACTGTTGCCACAAAGTTGGAACCACAGAATCGTCAAGATTGTCATTGTATGCTGTAGCATTACAATTTCCCTTCAACTAAGGGGCCTAGCCCGAACCATGAAACACAGCCCCAAACCATTATTCCTCCACCGCCAAACTTTACGGTTGGCACTATGCATTGGGGTTGTAGTGTTCTCCTGGCATCCGCCAGACCCAGACTCGTCCAGATGGTGAAGCATGATTCATCACTCCGGAGAATGTGTTTCCACTGCTCCGGTGTCCAATGGCTGGGGGCTTTGCACCACTCCAGCCGATGCTTGGCATTGCGCATGGTGATCTTAGGCTTGTGTGCGGCTACTCGGCCATGGAAACCCATTTCATGAAGCTCCCGACGAACAGGTCCTGTGTTGGCTTTGCTTCCAGAGGCAGTTTGGAACTTGGTAGTAAGTGTTGCAACCGAGGACAGCCAATTTTTATGCGTTATGCATTTCAGCCCTCGGCAGTCCCGTTCTGTGAGCTTGTGTGGCCTACAACTTCGTGGCTGAGCCGTTGTTGCTCCTAGATGTTTCCACTTAGCAGCACTTACAGTTGACCGGGGCAGCTCTAGAAGGTCAGAAATTTGACCAACTGACTTGTTGGAAAGATGGCATCCTATGATGGTGCCACATTGAAAGTCACTGAGCTCTTCAGTAAGGCCATTCTACTGCCAATGTATCTCTGTGGAGAATGCATGGCTGTGTGCTCAATTTTATACACCTGTCAGCAACGGCTGTGGCTGAAATAGCCGAATCCACTAATTTAAAGGGGTGTCCACATACTTTGTATATATACTGTAAATCAGACCAAGCCCGAACTGTTGGGTGTAGTAGGGAATTGTAATTTCCAACAGGCCAATATTCTACATCAGGGCACTTCAACCCTGTTCCTGGAGAGCTACTCTACCCACTTCAACCCCAGTTATAACCTGATTCAGCTTATCAATCAGCTAATTAATAGAATCGGGTGCACTAAATTAGGGTTGGAGCGAAAACCTACTGGACGGTAGCTCTCCAGGAACTGGGTTGGAAAGCATAATGTGGTAATTAACTACAATTACCATAATCTATTGTGCGCCTACTTGTCCTACTTCCCTCCCTCCCTCCGCTCCCTCCCTCCCTTCCTCAATGTAAACTGTTTAGACATCACGTGAATCTGATTAATGACGCTTTAAATAGGCAATAACAATCATTTACTGCAATTATTTAAAAGCAGATAACAAGATGGTAATTCATTACCATACATAGCCACATCATCCCTAGTACAAGAATGAAGACGTTAAGCTAGCTGTCAGTGGAAGTGTGAAGATGAGGCCTTTGTCCCCCTCTGCTTTTAGCTCTGCGCACACAACAACTTCCCGGTTTAATTTCTATATATTTAATTTCCATATTGACAATACAAACATGACTGATAATACTATTATATCGTCTTTCTTTAGCCATCATACTCTAGCCCCATCCACCCCAATATAATTAGCTTTAAAGGACTTCTAACCCAATGTTACACCCCATACACATAACAAACACACACAGAGCTCAATGTTACACCAAACACATTCATGTCTCTATCCTTACCAGTCTCAAGCACCATCTCTCTATTTGACCACTTTGTTCTTTCAACAGTGTGTCCAACCCCCTGGAGAATGGCCCGTAATAGAGCTCTCTGACATGTATTGTTACTGAAAGGGAATTTAGACCCTGAGTCTCTGCCCTTGCTCCTCCACTGCCTACCAATCGACAGCCAGGGCTGACACTGTGACGAATGCCCTCCCTATAGACCTGGCTGTGCGTGTGCATGCGACTAATGCAGAGTATACATCAGGAGTCCATTAGTAGTTTAGGCTTCTGGAGGACACAGCAGGGAGAGGGACAGCCATTGTTGTGGCCCCCATCATCCCTATCATAAGCTATGTTTCCATTAACTTGTCCAGTGATTTTTTTGTCAACATTTAGAAAGTTTGCATGGAAAATAGATGCGACTGCTACGGTGTGTTTCCGTTTAACGTCTTGTGTCGATAAAAACAGCTGGACGTAATACCTACAAAACATGAATTTATTTTTCGCAAAAACCTGGTGTCCAATAAAAATGAAGTGGTTGAAGTGTTTCTATGATCCTTTTAGGCAAATTGCGCATTAACAAATTGTCGACAGCCTGTATGCCCTCCCTCCCACCTATCTGTTTCATGTCTCAGCCTGCAAAAGCCAGCATGGATAGAATGCAAGAATTGACAAATATTTTTCAACCCTATCGCCACGGTCTGTGCCATGGTGAGACTTGCACTCCTGTAAATCTGAAATAATTGGATAGTGAAACTTGCACCCAGCTAACCAGAAAAGCAAGGGGAAGAAATTCTTAAATTTCTTGAAAGTCAAGACAATCCTTTTCCTGCAGTAGGCATTTAGAATAAAAATATGTAGTGGAGCTTTATAGTTGCGTGATGACATCACATGCCCTGCATACCTTCAAAATTATTCGAAAAACACTGTTTCCATAATAATGTTTCTTAGTAAAGAAAGTAAAACAAAACAAAAATCCACCCGTGTCAAAAGAATAAAAATGTTGTCGATCTTTAGAACATTTCTCCTATGTTTTCCATAACAAGTCATAATGGTTTTTTTGGGTGACATTGCCTTTGTCGAATAAACTTGGGTCAATGGAAACCTGCCTACAGTCACTCCTAAAGCACTTTTGGGGAAGTCTTGATGTAGTGCAGTTCTGGTTGTTTTTCTCTACTAAAGTCTGCTTTTGTTAGTCCAAATATCTACATACATATGTCTGTGTGTACCACCATGTGACCTTACCATGTGTACCTGCATGTGACATTATCACAGAGGCTGTTCTCACCAGCAGTCAGTCTAGTCATTACTTCCAGGGGTTACTTTGGGATTTGTTGTGGTGGGATCAAAGGCAGATACTTTTCCATGTTGATTTTAACCCATAAGAGTCCAAGCCAGCCAAACTCAGCTGGTGGACCACGGTCCTGGTCCGGACCCAGAGAAGGGTCAATCCGGACCGGACAACATCGCATTTTGTTATATAAAAGGCCATCAATTATTTTTAGACAGCTTTAAAACCTCTTACATCTAGACGTTCCGCTAGCGGAACACCTGCTCCAATAGCCAATGATGGGCGTGGCGCGAATTACAAATTCCTCAAAAATACAAAAACTTCCATTTTTCAAACATATGACTATTTTACACCATTTTAAAAACAAGACTCTCGTTAATCTAACCACACTGTCCGATTTCAAAAAGGCTTTACAGCGAAAGCAAAACATTAGATTATGTCAGCAGAGTACCCAGCCAGAAATAATCAGACACCCATTTTTCAAGCTAGCATATAATGTCACATAAATCCAAACCACAGCTAAATGCAGCACTAACCTTTGATGATCTTCATCAAATGACACCCCTAGGACATTATGTTATACAATACATGCATGTTTTGTTCAATCAAGTTCATATTTATATCAAAAAACAGCTTTTTACATTAGCATGTGATGTTCAGAACTAGCATACCCCCCGCAAACTTCCGGTGAATTTACTAAATTACTCACGATAAACGTTCACAAAAAACATAACAATTATTTTAAGAATTATAGATACAGAACTCCTCTATGCACTCGATATGTCCGATTTTAAAATAGCTTTTCGGTGAAAGCACATTTTACAATATTCTCAGTAGATAGCCCGGCATCACAGGGCTAGCTATTTAGACACCCAGCAAGTTTAGCACTCACCAAAGTCAGATTTACTATAAGAAAAATGTTATTACCTCTGCTGTTCTTCGTCAGAATGCACTCCCAGGACTTCTACTTCAATAACAAATGTTGGTTTGGTCCCAAATAATCCATAGTTATATCCAAACAGCGGCGTTTTGTCCGTGCGTTCAAGACACTATCCGAAAGGGTAAAGAAGGGTTACGAGCACGACGCATTTCGTGACAAAAAAATTCTAAATATTCCATTACCGTACTTCGAAGCATGTCAACCGCTTTAAAATCAATTTTTATGCCAATTTTCTCGTAAAAAAGCGATAATATTCTGACCGGGAGTGGTGGTTTTCGTTCAAAGAGAGAGAGAAAGTAACATGGAGTCGACTCGTGCACGAGCCTTAGTCTCAAAGTAATCTGACCGGCCACTATCCAAACGCGCTAATGTTTTTCAACCAGGGCCTGCAAAGCCACGATTCAGCTTTTTGCCACCTTCTGAGAGCCCATGGGAGCTGTAGGAAGTGTCACGTAACAGCAGAGATCCCCTGTATTGGATAGAGATAATCAAGAAGGCCAAGAAATGGTCAGACAGGGTACTTCCTGTTTGGAATCTTCTCAGGTTTTGGCCTGCCAAATGAGTTATATTATACTCACAGACACCATTCAAACAGTTTTAGAAACTTTGGAGTGTCTATCCAAAGCTAATAATTATATGCATATTCTAGTTTCTGGGCAGGAGTAATAATCAGATTTAATCGGGTACGTTTTTTATCCGGCCGTGAAAATACTGCCCCCTAGTCATAACAAGTTAAGAAATCAACCAGGCGCAGCGGCCTCCTTAACTCAGCAACCTCTCTTTCTCGCTCTCTCTCGAAGCAACGTCCATCTCTGCTAGTTCCCCATCTAATCCAATCACATGGTTATATGCAAATGCAAGGGGCCACGTCTTACCCAATCACATCGATGCCAATATCTTCTGCGGAACCTTGGGACAACAGGCAGAAAGAAACAGAAATATTTGACTATGGATCAACTGTTAACATCACACATAGAAAGACTTTAGTTACCAGTATTTTTGTTAATATGCTTGTTCAAAAAAAAAGAAAAGTTGACTCTAAAAGCCGTATATTCAAAGACGAGTGGACAGAACAGTTTATTCATTCTCCCCGCAACTAGCACAAAACCAAGGTGTCTGATATGCAGCGAGTCTGTAGCTCTCGTGAAAACTGCCAATGTTAAGCGCCATTATGACACCAGGCATAGTACATTCGATCAGATGTATCCCCTGAACACAGAGGTGAGAACAAACAAGGTTAACCAACTGAAATCCCAATATGCGAGGTCCACCAAAGTCCTTGTCAATTCCCTGACAGCCTAACAGCATGCAATGGAGTGTTCAGTGAGTATAGCTTGGGTTTTGGGAAAACACACAAAAAAAATTCTGACACTGGGATGGTAAACGTTTCTTGGCCCAAGCTAGTCTCTTCTTATTATTGGTGTCCTTTAGTAGTGGTTTCTTTGCAGCAATTCGACCATGAAGGCCTGATTCACGCAGTCTCCTCTGAACAGTTGATGTTGAGATGTGTTACTTAGCATTTATTTGGGCTGCAATCTAAGGTGCAGTTAAATCTAATGAACATATCCCTTGCAGCAGAGGTAACTCTGGGTCTTCCTTTCCTGTGGTGGTCCTCATGAGAGACAGTTTTATTATAGTGCTTAATGGTTTTTGCGACTGCAGTTGAAGAAACTTTAAAAGTTCTTGAAATGTTCTGGATTGACTGACATTCATGTCTTAAAGTAATGAGGGACTGTCATTTCTCTTTGCTTATTTTAGCTGTTATTGCCATAATATGGACTTGGTCTTTTACCACATCTTCTGTATACCACCCCTACCTTGTCTCAAGACAACTGATTGGCTCAAATTCATTAAGAAGGAAATAAATTCCACAAATTAACTTTTAACAAGGCACACCTGTTAATTGAAATGCATTTCAGGTGACTATCTCATGAAGCTGGTTGAGAGAATGCCAAGAATGTGCAAAGCTGTCATCAAGGCAAAGGTTGGCTAATTTGAAGAATCTCAAATATAAAATATTGATTTGTATAACACTTTTGGTTACTACATGATTCCATATGTGTTATTTCATAGTTTGGATGTCTTCACTATTATTATACAATGTAGAAAATAGTAAAAAATGAAGAAAAACCCTGGATTGAGTAGGTGTGTCCAAACTTTTTACTGATACTGTATGTGATCACTACATCTGATGGATTTGGATACTGCTTGAAAAAAATTCTGCAGCATTAGTAAAGATGTTATCAATACATGTTGATGATTTCATTCCCATGCTGTTTGTAACTACTCTGGTAGGTTGATTGATAACCTAAACCAGGTTGCAGGCACTAGTTACAGTTTGAAGCTTTTTCTTAAGTGGGCAGCCTGATGAAAGCCAGGCAGTACTTAAAAGCTGTTAGGGATAGGGGGCAGTATTTTCACGTTCGGATGAAAAGTGTGCCCAGAGTAAACTGCCTGCTACTCGGGCCCAGAGTCAAATATTTGCATTTTATTAGTAGGATAGGATAGAAAACACTCTGAAGTTTCTAAAACTGTTTGAATGATGTCTGTGAGTATAACAGAACTCATATGGCAGGCAAAAACCTGAGAAAAATCCAACCAGGAAGTGGGAAATCTGAGGCTTGTAGTTTTTCTTTCTAATCCCTATCAAAACTACAGTGTCTGTGGGGTCACATTGCACTTCCTAAGGCTTCCATTGGCTGTCAACAGCCTTTAGAAACTTGTTTTATCCGTCTACTGTTACTGGGCAGAGAATAGGAGCTCAGTCAATCAGTGGACTGCGTGGGAGCAGTGAGTTGTTTACCGCGCAGGCACATTGGTGCGCCGCTCCTTCTTTTTCTTCTGTAATGAATACGCTATTGTCCGGTTGGAATATTATTGAAGTTTTATGTTAACCTCTTGGCGTTCCCCTAGGATAGGGGGCGCTACAGCGATTTTTGAAAAAAATTTGTGCCCATTTTAAACGGCCTACTACTGAAACTCAGAAGCTAGGATATGCATATAATTAATACTTGTGGATAGAAAACACCCTAAAGTTTCTAAAACTGTTTGAATGGTGTCTGTGAGTAGTCAAAACCCCGAGACAGATCGAAACAGGAAGTGGAATTCTGAATTGCGGACTCAACTTCATCACGTTGCCTATTAATCACACCGTGAGCTATGGTTCATTGAGCACTTCCTATTGGTTCCACTAGATGTCCCCAGTCTTTACAAAGTGATTTGAGCCTTCTACTGTGAAAACTGACAGAATGACACGCTGTGGAACGTGGTCACACGGAGAGGGCCATCACCATTATGACGCCGGCGCCCCTAGCTACCCTCCCCTTTCGAAACGTTTTGAAACACAATGCAATCGTCCCCCCCGAGAATCTTATTGGAGCTCTAGTTGAAAAACGCCCTAAAGATTTATGTTATATAACGTTTGACATGTTTGAACGAACCTAAATAAGAAAAAAAAGCATTTTGTTGAAAGAGTAGCCCCGCGCACGTCGGAACTTTTGGTGCAGCCTTCAGAACGCGCTAACAACAACAAGCTAATGGAACATAAAGGATTAACTTTTTCGAACGAAAATACATTTGTTGTGGACCTGGGATTCCTGGAAGTGCCTAAGGATGAAGATAATCAAAGGTAAGGGATTATTGACAATAGTATACAAGACTAGATTTGATATGCGATTGTTCCAAGATGGCGCTGACCAGTATTGCTAGCCTATTGTTCTGAGTATCGCATCCCCTTTTATCGCAAAGTGTGATTACCCAGTAAAGTTATTTTTAAATCTGGCATTACAGGTGCTTTCAAGAGATATTCATCTATAATCTTAGAATGACAATATTACATTTAAAAAAAAAATTCGAATAGTAATTTAGTAAATTGTAGCGCTGTTTCATCGGATGCATTTGAGGGAAAATAGTTAGTCAACGTTACGCACCGATGTAAAATGCTGTTTTTATATATAAATATGAACTTTATCGAACAAAATAATGCATGTATTGTGTAACATGGTGTCCTAGGTGTGTCATCTGATGAAGATTGTCAAAGGTTAGTGCTGCATTTAGCTGTTTTTTGGTTATTTGTGATGCATGTGGTTGGTCGGAAAATGGCTATGTGGCTACTTTTACGATATACTCCTCTAATATAATCTAATGTTTTGCTTTTGCTGTAAAGCCTTTTTGAAATCGGACAACGTGGTTCGATTCAGGAGAGATGTATCTATAAAACGATATAATTTGCATACGGGACGGGACGCCGCACAGGTGTTAAAAAGACCCTAAAGATTGATTGTAAACATCGTTTGACATGTTTTGACATGTTTCTAAGAACGGTAATGAAACTTTTTGACTTTTTGTCTCTGGTTTTACGCTCACGCATTTTGCCTTTGGATAGTGGTCTGAACGCATGAACAAAAGGAGGTATTTGGACATAAATATGGAGTATTTCGAACAAAAATAACATTTCTTGTGAGAGTCCTGGGAGTGTATTCCGACGAAGATCAGCAAAGGTAAGGGAAGATTTATAATACTAATTCTGATTTTAGTTGACTACAGAACTTGGCGGGTAACTGTATAGCTTGCTTTGATGGCTGAGCTCTGTACTCAGAATATTGAAAAATGTGCTTTCGCCATAAAGCTATTTTAAAATCTAACACAGAGGTTGCATTAAGGAGAAGTGTATCTATAATTCTTTCAAGAACTGTTTTAAAGTTTATCAACGTTTATGATGAGTATTTTTGTAAATTGATGTGCTCATTCACCGGACGTTTTGGGTGGCAATACATTTTCTGAACATCACGCGCCAATGTAAAATGGGTTTTTTGGATATAAATATGAACTTTATCTAACAAAGCATACATGTATTGTCTAACATTGAGTCCTGGGAGTATCATCTGATGAAGATCGTCAAAGGTCAGTGATTAATTGTAGCTGTATTTCTGGTTTTTGTGATGCCTCTCCTTGCTTGGAAAATGGCTGTGTGGTTTTTCTTGTGAAGTTGACGTCCTAACATAATCTAATGTTTTGCTTTCGCCGTAAAGCCTTTTTGAAATCGGACACTGTGGTTGGATTAAGGAGAATCTTATCTTTAAAATGGTGTATAATAGTTGTATGTTTGAGAAAATGGAATTATGAGATTTTTGCTGTTTTGTATTTCGCGCCCTGCTATTACATTGGCTGTTGGCGAGGGGTTCCGCACCTAGAAAATACACCTCTGTTGATATCACATACATGATCAAGCATTTCACATATTATCCAGATACTGACTGTTAGCACTTGGTGGTCTATAGCAGATTCCCACCATAATGGGCTTCAGGTGAGGCAGATGAAACTAACCATATTACTTCAACAGTATTTAACAGGAACTCCTCTCTAAGCTCAAGAGGAATGTAGTTTTGAATATAAACAGCCACACCTCCACCTTTGGCATTTCTGTATTTTCTGTATACAATGTATTGCTTCCACTGTATCATCAAAGGTATTATCTAAGTGAGTTTCAGAAATTGTCAGAATTTGTATGTCATCTGTTACTAGCAAATTATTGATTTCATTAACCTTGTTTCTGAAACTACAAATGTTAATGTGGGCTATTTTTAAGCCTTTTCAGGGATGCTTGATTGTTTTTGTTGCTTTACTGGGAAGCTTAGCAGATGTAGACATGCTCGGGTTATTTATGTTAGTGCTGGGTGACCTTCACACAGTGGACTTCCTGCTAGGGCACACTACCTCAGTGCTAACAGTATAACTCTGGTTCATTGGCATATGATTACTGCATAGAATAGTTGTAGGATCATCAGAGGCATTCAGGGCAGTAAGAGGGACAAACATTAGATGACTTGGATTGTGTCTTCCAACACCCCTGTGATAACGTACATTTGCTGAAGCATTATGACAACTCAGCGACACAATGGTAGGGATTAAATGAGCTGGACTTGGGTCATTGATAAGTCATTGTCTCAACACAGCCGTATAATGCTGTGAAAGGATCCAGGAACATAAATGATTTAGGTGGATCCCATCCTCCTTATAATTCAAGCTTTTTTTCCAGAAGATATCAAAATTGTCAATAAATGTTACACCCACAGAGCTGCAATAGTCTCGTAGCCAGTTATGGAGGGCTACAAGTCTACCACGATTTAGGGAGGGCAGAGGGTCAGATATTATGGGGCGTTTGTTGGTGTCAAGTAGTGACCCAATCATTTCTTTAAAATCCATCTTCAGCTTTTCTGAGCTGCCCTTCATAATGTCATTCGAGCCCAAGTGAACCACGGCAGTATCAGCCCCCGGTGACTGACGCACAGCCTTGGGAAGCAACCTGTTGATATCCTGAACTTTTGCCTCAGGAAAACACAAAGTCTTTGCCCCAGGTACAGATATATGCCTCACCATCAAACTCCTTATCACAATCGTCGCAATGATCCGGCCTCTGCCGTGTCTCGAAGCAGATAGCGAAGCCAGAGCCACAGAACTCACCTGAGAAGAGGGGTGCTGAGACGCTGGCTGCGTGCAGGCCACAACAGCCAATGGGACAGAGCTCTGATCCAGAGAGCACGGCCCAGCGGACTGGGGCCACGGTGGTCCAGGCTCTGCCCAGGCAGTTGATTGACTAGGACAGGGAGAGGTAGCTGGAGGGGCATCCACAGCAATGGAGGGAACACCCAAGTCCCCCGCAGAAGACAGCTGGTACAGGGTCTCCAAGCAATTTGAAAGTCTTAAGTCCGGACTCGGGGGAAGAAAGCAGGCACGCCAAGAACGATTCGTCTCATTCTTTCTGGTTCCTACACACATCCATTTACGCTCACCTGGAGTCAAACAATGAGCAGCCGTTTTCTGGTTCAACTAATAGAGGGGTGCAGTGGTGGAAATTGATCATAGTCCAGGAAGGTCCCATTATAATCCTCTTGGATCTTTTGATAGGAAGCATTTCATCCTTATTCAGTTTAAGGCGCCTGGTCAAATGTTTTATTTCTTCATGAAGAGTAATACTCCTTTCTTTAGCTGCATCAAGTTCAATACATTTTTCACAAATGAAGGTATCCATCGGACCTTTCTCCGTGACAACTACGAACATTACGCATATTATACACTTAATAGCAGGCGAGTCCCCAGCAGATTCTAAGCAGTTTTCACTGTTGAACGCTGACAGTCCAAGGGAACAAACATTTCCCTTAGATGCTCCCTCCATGGCCGCTGACGCCCTGCACAACTGTGTTGTTGTCTGTCTCTAGTTGAACGTGAAGAGCGAGAGAGAAGCACAAGGGGGTGGGTGATGGCTGGGTCGGTTGTCAGTGGCAGGTTGCCGGATGTTCCTTGCTACGCACCGGCCCAGCCATGTGTTAGCGTTTGGTGTAGCCTCTCAGAGCTGTGTTGGGTGTGTCCCCAGTGACTTTAGTAGTTATATAGAGAATGCTGTATGAGTTGAGCTCTTGGTAGCCTGGCTCGGTTGTTGGTATCCAGGTACTGAAGCGTCCGGGGTGAAAAAGTTTAATGAAAAAAGTTAAGCGAGGAAAAAACTAAGATGTAGGTAAATGTGTAAAATGCAGAGTTTTTATTAAACGGTTATTAAAAGTAAAAAATGAAAAGTTTGGCAGGTAGTCAAGTTGCAACAAACAGCACAGCAGCACAACAATGCGGAAATGTGACATTTACTGTATGTGCTTATGAGTCTTCCCGGGTACCCCCTGAGGGTAGGCCAAGTACAAGGTTCAGAACCACTGACCTAAAGCATTCCTATCACCTATGTTGTTTGATATTACTCATTCAATCCAAGGTTATTCAATCTAGGAGGACATAGACCTCAGCCTCTGGGTCTCACAAACTTGTCTTACTCTTTGTGAGGAGGGGGGAGAACTCAACCGTGACACACGATCGTAACTCAGCCTTGACCATAGCGCCTTATAAAACACACAGGCCCTGTTACCTTATAAAGGAGCAGTAAAAAACACGCAGGGGGCTTTAATTTACTCTCAGTCACATTGGAGCTTTCAGAGTCTCTAAATTCTCTTCATTCCTCATGGTGGGATTCACCTCTGACCTATTGTCTATGTGGACTTCTGTTTGTCTCGCTCTCTCGTTCTCTCGCTCTCTTATTTATGATTGTAAGTTGCCATTTTTTTTTCTCTGATTTTAGTATCTCTACTGTAGTCCCTTAGACACAGGCTGCCATCCATTTTAAATCCTTCTGACAGTTTTGTACAGACTCAAGCAAAATCAGTGTTTATTTTCCACCGCTGGAAAATCTAACAAGCTGGAAGCAGTTGTAGAGGGATTCCATGTGTGCAGACACCTAATAGGGCTTTCCTCGACATCTAGTTTATTCCTACACCTACGCACCACACAAAAACCCTCACACACACACACACACACACACACACACAGTTAATTGCTAGTTTGTGCTTGTCTTGGACAAAGACAAACAGTGGGTAGTTATACATGAATCATGTTATGACATTAAATACAAGGAGAGTAAAGAAAAACAACTGTGCTTCTGCTAAGTTCTCTACATGTGTTTGATCTGAAGCTTTCTGAAGGAGCCCTGTATCTGAGGCACACACAAATAAGCACACACTCAAGTGACCACATCAGCGCAACCTTACCTGACACGCTGGAGCGACTCCAATTTGAATACCGCCCCAACAGCTCCACAGTTGTTGCAATCACCGTTGCTCTACACATTTCCCTATCCCACCTATACAAGAGAAACACCTATGTGAGAATGCTGTTCATCAACTACACCATAGTCCCCTCTAAGCTCAACACTAAGCTTAAGGCCCTGGGGAAGAACACCTCCCTCTGCAACTAGATCCAGGACTTCCTGACAAGCAGACCCCAGATGGTGAGGTTAGGCAACAACACCTCTGCCATGCTGACCCTCAAAAAGGGGGCCCCCCAGGGGTGTGTGCTCAGCCCCCTCCTGTACTCCCTGTACACCCAGAACTGCGTGGCCATGCATGACTCCAACGCGATCATAACGTTTGCAGACGACACGACAGTGGTGATGAGACAGTTAGAAAGGAGGTTAGAGCCCTGGCAGAATAGTGCCAGGGAAAACAGCCTCTCCCTCAACTTTAGCAAAACCAAGGAGCTGATCGTGGACTAGGCCTACAGGAAACAGGGGGAAGAAACAGGGGGAGGATGTATATATTATTATTGTATTTAACATTTTCTGTGTGTCCCTGAAAACACTTTCCACTGTGTTAGTTTGTAGTAATTATCTTTTAAGAAAGCCACCCCTTCCCACAATGTTTTGCGTGGGAAAACAACGGTGCAAAGTTAAATATATTTAATGATGTTAGTCTGCTTGTCTCACTCATACATTTCCACCCTGTTAGGCTTCATTATAATGATGTTATATTTAAATAAATAAAATATGTTTGATATAGAAGTTAAAATCCTCGTCAAGTGTTTACAGTTATGCTAGCTCAATCTAAATCACCTACAGAGCTATGGCTAATGTTTACCTCTTTGGGTTCCACTCTATAGGACTATGCACCTAACAGGGGTGGAAATGTGGATTTAAGTGAATGAGCTTACATGTCAAACATGTTATTTTTCTTAAAGAATTTAAAAAAAGTAATATATATGTATATACAGTACAAGTCAAACGTTTGGACACATACTCATACAAGGGTTTTAATATATTTTGACTATTTTCTACTTTGTAGAATAACAGTGAATACAACAAAACTATGAAATAACACGTATGGAATCATGTAGTAATTTTATATTTGATATTCTTCATAGTAGCCACCTTTTGCCTTGATGACAGCTTTGCATACTCTTGGCATTCTCTCAACCAGCTTCACCTGGAATGCTTTTCCAACAGTCTTAAAGGATTACCCACATATGCTGAGCACTTGTTGGCTGCTTTTCTTTCACTCTGCGGTTCGACTCATCCCAAAACAACTGAATTGGGTTGAGGTCGGATCATTGTGGAGGCCAGGTCATCAGATGCAACACTCCATCACTCTCCTTCTTGGTCAAATAGCCCTTATACAGCCTGGAGGTGTTGTTGGGTCATTGTCCTGTTGAAAAACAAATGATAGTCCAACTATGCGCAAACCAGATGGGATGACGTATCGCTGCAGAACGCTGTGGTAGCCATACTGGTTAAGTGTGCCTTGAATTCTAAATAAATCACCGACAGTGTCACCAGCAAAGCACCCCCACACCACCACACCTCCTCTTCCATGCTTCACGGTGGAAACCACACATGTTGAGGTCATCCGTTCCCCTACTCTGTGTCTCACAAAGACATGGCGGTTGGAACCAAAAATCACAAATTTGGACTCATCAGACCAAAGGACAGATTTCCACCAGTCTAATGTCCACTGCTTGTGTTTTTAGGCCCAAGAAGTCTCTTTTTATTATTGGTGTCCTTTGTAGTGGTTTCTTTGCAGCAATTCAACCATGAAGGCCTGATTCATTTGATGTTGAGATGTGTCTGTTACTTGAACTCTGTGAAGCATATATTTGGGCTGCAATCTGAGGTGCAGTTAGCTCTAATGAACTTATCCACTGCAGCAGAAGTAACTCTGGGTCTTCCTCATAGCGCTTGATGGATTTTGCGACTGCACTTGAAGATCTTTCAAAGTTCTTGAAATTTTCCGTATTGACTGATCTTCATGTCTTAAAGAAATGATGGCCTGTCATTTCTCTTTGCTTATTTGAGCTGTTATTGCCATAATATGGACTTGGTCTTTTACCAAATATGGCTACCTTTGGTAAAAGACCCCCCACCTTGTAACAACACAACTGATTGGCTCAAAAGCATTAAGAAAGAAAGAAATTCCACAAATTAACTTTTAACAAGGAACACCTGTTAATTGAAATGCATTCCAGGTGACTATCTCATGAAGCTGGTTGAGAGAATGCCAAGAGTGTGCAAAGGAGTCATCAAGGCAAAGGGTGGCTACTTTCAAGCATTTCAAACATATAAAATAGTAAAAAACTTTTGACTGGTACTGTATATATATATACACTATTCCCCCCCAAAAGTTATGCAGTCCAAAAGGCACCGGACAATAGGAATGACCCAGCTGTCTCCCTGCACAGACCTGCACCTTAGAGACTATTTGCACCTCAGAGATTATCTACAACTTAGTGATTATAACTACATACACATCCAAACCTTACACACAAACCTGCACACAAACATACACACACAAAAACCCATAAACACACACACACACACAGTCAACGCTGCTGGTACCTGAAAATAGCTGTGCAGCAACGCTCCCCATACAACCTGATAGAGCTTGAGAGGATCTGCAGAGAAGAACAGGAGAAACTCCCCAAATACAGGTGTGCCAAGGTTGTAGCGTCATACCCAAGAAGACTCGAGGCTGTAATCGCTGCCAAAGATGCTAAAACAAAGTACTGATTAAAGGGTCTGAATACTTATGTAAATGTGATATTTCAAATTTTTATTTTTAATACATTTGCAAAAATTTCTTCAAACTGTTTTTGCTTTCTCATTATGAGGTATTATTGTGTGTAGATTGATGAGGGGGAAAAACCTTTTAAAAGTTTGTATTTTTTTAAATTTAAAATAAGGCTGTAACCTAACCAAATGTGGAAAGAGTCAAGGGGTCTGAACACTTTCCAAAGACACTGTATATACTTTTTATTCTATTGTATGACCTAGTCACTACCCACTTTACAGTATATTTGTACAGTGTAATACAGTGTGAATACAGTCCACTATTACTATGCATCCTACCTCTCCTATTGCTTTTATTACTTGTTAATTTTTACTTTAGTCTTTTATTATTTTTGATTGATATTGATTGACTGATGTACTGCATTGTTGAGGGAGCTAGCACACAAGCGTTTCACTGCACCTTTTATACCAGCTCTAAACTCTGTATGTGACACACATTTGATTTGATGCAAACACACACACACATAGCTGTCCATGTATTTGTTTAGCTAGTATTTGACTCACTGAGGTTATAGACTAAGGAGACTGCTACTGCTTTGAACTACAACCATGATTAAATATAGCTGGTTTTAGGAGCGAGGGAGAGAGACTGGAGGTGGTGGTAAAGAACAGAATCTGACCCCATTTTAAAGAGAGCGAGGGAAAAAGAGGAGGGAGAGACAGAAAGACATTACAGTTAGTCGTTTTGAAATCAAGCAAAAAGCTGGCTACTTCCAAACTTTATTATAGAGAACAGTAGGCTACATTCAGACCCACTCAGTGAACAGTCTGCCTGACTGTGACTTTAAACGTCACAGCCAATAGTATAACTGGTGAAACAGAGAGATGGAGGGGTTAGATAATGAGGCCAAATTGAAACCTGTTGACATTACAGCCGAGTATGTAATCCGTTTCCATGATGTTACATGATATGACATCACTCTCACCAATCTCAGTCAACCACCTGACAGGTAGGGATGAGGTCATTGGATGAGTGAAATGAGACATTTTCAAACGGGCTCTCACACTGTGTGTATGTGGTTGTCGCGGTGGTGGTACAGGGCTACTCATTTCTCCTAAGTGGACATTTTCTCTGTCCACTCTCTCTCACCTGTCTATCTGTTTATTTGAAATCCATACAGTCACTCACTTTTCCAGTCAAGTTTAACATTGTTGTCATCAATCGCCTACCAGGTGCCCTTAGAGTTCCTTAAAACCTGTTGGGGCTAGGGGGCAGTATTTGCACGGCCGGATAAAAAACGTACCCAATATAAACTGGTTACTACTCTTGCCCATAGAAAACACTCTAAAGTTTCTAAAACTGTTTGAATGGTGTCTGTGAGTATAACAGAACTCATATGGCAGGCCAAAACCTGAGAAGATTCCATACAGGAAGTGCCCTGTCTGACAATTTGTTCTCCTTCTGCGACATCTCTATCAAAAATACAGCATCTCTGCTGTAACGTGACATTTTCTAAGGCTTCCATTGGCTCTCAGAAGGCGCCAGAAAGTGGAATGACGTCTCTCCAGTCTCTGGGCGAAAAACAGCAGGAGATTTTGTGAGTGGTCAGGCTGAGAACAGTGACACTGGAGATGTGAATGTGAATTCTCCATGTTTTTCTTTCTCTCTTTGAATGAATACAACGTCGCCCGGTTGGAATATTATCGCTATTTTACGAGAAAAATCGCATAAAAATTTATTTTTAGCGTTTGACATGCTTCGAAGTACGGTAATGGAATATTTTTACATTTTTTTGTCACGAAATGCGCTCGCACGTCACCCTTCGGATACTGACCTGAACGCACGAACAAAACGGAGGTATTTAGATATAACTATGGATTATTTCGAACCAAAACAACATTTGTTGTTGAAGTAAAAGTCCTGGGAGTGCATTCTGACGAAGAACAGCAAAGGTAATCCAATTTTTCTTATAGTAAATCTGAGTTTGGTGAGGGCCAAACTTGGTGGGTGTCAAATTAGCTAGCCGTGAAGGCCGGGCTATCTACTCAGAATATTGCAAAATGTGCTTTCGCCGAAAAACTATTTTAAAATCTGACACCGCGATTGCATAAAGGAGTTCTGTATCTATAATTCTTAAAATAATTGTTATGTATTTTGTGAACGTTAATCGTGAGTAATTAAGTAAATTCACCGGAAGTTTGCGGTGGGTATGCTAGTTCTGAACATCACATGCTAATGTTAAAAGCTGTTTTTTGATATAAATATGAACTTGATTGAACAAAACATGCATGTATTGTATAACATAATGTCCTAGGAGTGTCATCTGATGAAGATCATCAAAGGTTAGTGCTGCATTTAGCTGTGGTTTGGGTTTTTGTGACATATATGCTTGCTTTGAAAATGGCTGTGTCATTATTTTTGGCAGGGTACTCTCCTGACATAATCTAATGTTTTGCTTTCGCTGTAAAGCCTTTTTGAAATCGGACAGTGTGGTTAGATTAACGAGGAGTCTTGTCTTTAAAATGGTGTAAAATAGTCATATGTTTGAGAAATTGAAGTTATAGCATTTATGAGGTATTTGTATTTCGCGCCACGCGATTCCACTGGCTGTTGACTAGGTGGGATGCAAGCGTCCCACCTTGCCCAGGGAGGTTAATGAGCTTGACTCCTTGATAAGCTCATTTTCAGACGATGGCTCACTACTCCTTCATCGTCTCTACCTTCTCTTTCTCTGTGTCTGCCGCTAAATCCGCTTTCTATCACTCTAAATTTTAAGCTTCTGTCTTCAACCCTGGTAAACTCTTTTCCACTTTGTCCTCCCTCCTTAATCCTCCACCTCCTCCACCTCGCTCCTCCCACTCTCCGGACGACTTTGAAAAAAAGGTTGATAACATCTGCTCCTCATTCACTCAGGCTACTGAGCCCACTGATCCCAGTCACACAGAAGTACCCTATGCCTTGACCTCTTTTCCCTTTCTCTCTCCAGATGAAATCCTGCGACTAGTGATGTCCAGCCACCCAACAACCTGCTCACTTGACATTGGGGGTTTAGCCCAAAGCCAGTAGGGGAGTCTGGGGCATTCTCCAACGGCCCCAAAAAATTCATTTCAACAGCTAAATGCGTGAATTTGTTGCAGTTTGTGATGAACATTGAGAGATCTTTTTCAGGTAACTTGCACCTTTCAACCTGCCACAGCAGACACTGCCAGTATTCAACTACAGTTACTACTGTGGGTACTCTCTACTCTGGAACACTCTCTGCTCTGGAACACATAATGTACATCTACAGTATATTGCCAAAAACCACTCAGCAACTTCAAACAGACTCTGAACTGTCCAATGAGACAAACTGATGAAAGAATCCCACAGTACCCAAACACCCTCTCTCTCTCGCTCTCTCTTCCTCTCTCACACACACACACACACACGCACACACACGCACACACACACACACACACACACGCAGTAATTAGAATCCATAGAGCAGGCCTCCCGAGTGGCGCGGTGTTGCAATGTCATTACAGCCTGGGGTTCGATCCCGGGAGTCCCATAGGGAGGTGCACAATTGGCCCAGCGTTATCTAGGTTAAGGGAGGGTTTGGCTGGTGGGGCTTTACTTGGCTCATCGCGCTCTAGCAACTCCTTGTGGCACGCTGGGCCACTGCAGGCTCACTCGTCGTCAGATGAACAGTGTTTCCTCCGACACATTGGTGCAGCTGGCTTCCGGGTTAAGCGAGCGGGTGTTAAGAAGCGCGGCTTGGCGGGTCATGTTTCAGAGGATGCATGACTCAACCTTCGCCTCTCCCGAGTTGCAGCTATGAGACAAGATCATAAGTCACAAAAAGGGGTAAAAAAAAAGAATCAGTTTTAAGTGATGCAGTCTACTGTGTGCTCACCCCTCCTCTGCCTCTCTCCATCACTTTCTCTGTGTCGTCTATTGCTGTCTCACTTCTCGGCCCTCTTTTGCTGCCTCTTAGTATTGTATATTGCTGTCTCATGTCTACCCGCTCTCGTCTTGTCCTGGTTGTAAAAAGTGTAAAACCAAACAATAGTTTTAATAGTAATTTCACAGGATTTTTTACCTCACTTGCAAATTCTTTGTAAACCATGTTTTACTTCTTCACTGTCTGTATTTTGTATTTGTATTTGTATTTATTATGGATCCCCCAAACACTGCTGCCAAGGCAGTAGCTTCTCTTCCTGGGGTCCAGCAAAATAAAGGCAGTTATACAATTTTTGAAAGATTACAATACATTCACAACACATTTCGCAACACATTAAGTGTGTACCCTCCTCCACTTTGAACCAGGAGAGATTGACATGCATATTATTAATGTTAGATCTCTGTATACATACAACGGCCAAGCCGTGCTGCCCTGTTCTGAGCCAATTGCAATTTTTCTAAGTCCCTCTTTGTGGCACCTGACCACATGACTGAACAGTAGTCCAGGTGTGACAAAACTAGGGCCTGTAGGACCCTCCATCTCTCCATCCTGCTATCCCTCCTTACACCACCTGCAGTGGGAGGAGAATGCTAATTTTCCACAGGGAGAGGGAGAAAAGGAGGGAGGATAGGAGGAGAGTAGAGGAGGAAGGGGGTTGTGCACACTGGGTCGCAGAATTCCTCCAAACTGTTCTGAAGTCAAAGTTCTCTAGGAGACTGCGAGGATCTGGAACATTCCATAGCCTCAAGTCCAGTTCAGCGTGCTTTGAGTGTTGCTCAATTATGGGTTGTTTTCTTTGTTTGTTTGCCCTGCATGCATTCTGGTGTCACCGTTGTGAGATGAAATCCCTCTTCTGGATGTTTCCGTTGTGCATAGGACAAGAAGTCCGGGGGTTACTGTGCTGACGATGTTGATGCTAACGCTGTTAGCTATCTAGTGCAGAAGAATCGTTCAGACTGTGTTTCCGTCCGGCTGACTGGCTGGGTTCAGAGGTATCACTCAGTGTGTGAGGGGCAGGGGCACGGACAGGGGCAGGTTCACGGACAGAACACCCAGGTGTGCACTGTAATACCCCCACCCTGCCACCCCCCTCTGTACAATGGCCTAAACATCTATGCCCTGCAGGCCAATCCCAAGATGCAATAGTCCGTCCTCTGTGTGTAATTGTATTTACACACAATATTGCATGCACTTGAAGTCCCATGGTAATTGGTGTTGCGTGTAATTCCGATTACAAAAAACTCTAATCAGGTACGTTACCAGCTAAAATATTGTAATCATATTACAGAGACATTACTTTTGAAAAACTAGATGATTACTTCTTGGATTACTTTTACATTCAGAAAGGACGTTTGCAAAAGAAAACATGAGACCTTTCTATTTTTTCAATTTAGCATTGAAAAATGGCGCAAGTTTGAGTTTGTTCCACCTGAGTGAGTCTGACCACCAGTCAGAGACCACTGTGATGACACACCAAATGTGTTTGATGGATCCTTTTCATCTTATTCTGATGCCTCTTAAGGGGGAAGTATTCTAAAAGTAACTGAAGGTGATCAGATTACGTTACTGAGTTCGGGTAATCCAAAAGTTACATTACTGAATACAATTTTAGACAGGTAGCTAGTAATTGTAAAAGATTACGTTTAGAAAGTTACCCACCCAACCCTGTTCAAACCTGATTCTTGTGTGTTGTCAGACAAGTAAGATACTGCGGGGGACGTACTTATGCATTTTCTTTTGTATTATAATGGCCATCTAATCATAATAGCTTCTTGGCTTAGATGAAAGTGGAATGAATTGCAACCTGATCAACATCATTTTTTTAAATTGTTTTGTTTTCTAAGGATAAATTTTTTGAGGAAAAGCTGTTATTTTAGAGAAACATAAGACAGCAGACACAGGTGTATACTAGAGGAGCTAGACACCAAATTGAGTTTAGGGATTGTAAGCAAATGTAGAGGAGCAGTGGGTTTGTTTGACGGCTGGTATATATAAAATCCTGCCTTGTTGATAGTGCTGTTAAGAAGGCAGAGCAGCGCTTTATCATGGACAGACTTTTCCCCATCTTAGCTACCGTTGTATCAATATGTTTTGACCATGACAGTTTACAATCCAGGATTTAAATGTTTTATTTATTTCACTTTATTTAACTAGGCAAGTCAGTTAAGAACAAATTCTAATTTACACCGACGGCGTACCCCGGCTAAACCCGGACGACGCTGGGACAATTGCGTACCATCCAATGGGACTCGCAATCACGGCTGGATGTGATACAGCCTGGATTTGAACCAGAGACTGTAATGATGCACTAAGATGCAGTGCCTTAGACTGCTGCGCCACTCGGGAGCCCAGTCAAGGTTACTCCAAGCAGTTTAGTCACCTCAACTTGCTCAAATTCCACATTATTCATTACAAGATATAGTTAAGATTTAGGGTTTAGTTAAGGATTTGTCCCAAATACAATGCTATTAGTTTTGAAATATTTAAGACTAACTTATTACTTACCATCAATTCTGAAACTAACTGCAGCTCTTTGTTAAATGTTGCAGTCATTTCAGTTGATGTTGTAACTGACGTGTATAGTGTTGAGTCATCCACATACATAGACACACTGGCTTTACTCAAGGCCAGTGGCATGTCGTTAGTAGAGATTCAAACAAGTAAGGGGCCTAGACAGCTGCCCTGGGGAATTCCTGATTCTACCTGGATTATGTTCGAATCAAATAAAACTTTATTTCTCATGTGCCGAACACAACAAGTGTAGACCCTACCGTGAAATGCTTACTTACAAAGCACTTAACCAACAGTGCAGTTCAAGAAGAGCTAAGAAAATATTTACCAAATAAACTAAAGTAAAAAATACAATAAAATAACAATAACGAGGCTATATACAGGGGGTACAAGTACCAAGTTAGTGTGCGGGGGTACAGGTTAGTTGAGATAATTTGTACATGTAGGTAGGGGTGAAGTGACTATGCATAGATATTAAACAGCGAGTAGCAGCAGTGTACAAAACAAATGGAGGGGGGCAATTTAAATAGTCCGGTGCCCATTTGATTAATTGTTCAGCAGTCTTATGGCTTTGGGGTAGAAGCTGTTAAGGAACCTTTTGGTGCTCCGGTACCGCTTGCCATGTGGTAGCAGAGAAAACACTCTATGACTTGGGTGACTGGAGTCTCTGACATTTTTATGGGCTTTCCTCTGACACCACCTATTATATAGGTCCTAGATGTCAGGAAGATTGGCCCCAGTGATGTACTGGGCCGTATGCACATCCCTCTGTTGCGCCTTACGGTCAGATGCCGAGTAGTTGCCATACCAGGCGTTGATGCAACCAGTCAGGATGCTCTCGATGGTGCAGCTGTAGAACTTTTTGAGGATCTGGGGACCCATGCCAAATCTTTTCAGTCACCTGAGGGGGAAAGCTGTGTGTCGTGCCCTCTTCACGACTGTCTTTGTTTGTTTGGACCATGATAGTTCATTGGTGATGTGGACACCAAGGAACTTGAAACTCTTGACCTGCTCCACTACAGCCCCATCAATGTTAATGGGGGCCTGCTCAGCCTGCCTTTTCCTGTAGTCCACGATCAGCTCCTTTGTCTTGCTCACATTGAGGGAGAGGTTGTTGTCCTGGAACTACACTGCCAGTTCTCTGACATCCTCCCTATAGGCTGTCTCGTTGTTGTCGGTGATTTGTGTAAGTGTTGTCCTTGTTGAATGTCCTTACCTATAAGCACGTTGAAAGCCTTTTGTCAATTTGTATACTGTAAAATAGCATTGTATCTGATCAAACACAATTTTTTCCAAAAGTTTACTAAGGGTAGGTAACAGGCTGATTGGTCAGCTATTTGAGCCATTAAGGGGCCTTTACTATTCTACTAAGGGGCCTTTAGAATTCTAAGCTTCCCAGTAAAACAATGAAAACAATCAAGCATCCCAGAAAAATAAAGAGACAACGTTAACATATGTAGCCAAGGACCAAGGTTCATGAAGTCAATAACTTGCTGGTAACCGATGACATTCATATTCTGACAATCTCTGAAACTCACTTACTGTAGATAATACCTTTGATACAGTGGTAGCAATACATGGTTATAAGATCTACAGAAAATACAGAAATGGCACTTGGGCGGTGCTGCAATCTATATTAAGAATGACATTGCTGTAATGTTTAGAGAGGATCTCATGTTAAATACTGTTGAAGTAATATGGCTACAGGTTCATCTGCTTAACCTAAAGCCCATTCTGGTGGGAAGCTGCTATAGACAACCAAGTGCTAACAGTCAGTATCTGGATAATATGTGGGAAATGCTTGATAATGTATGTGATATCAACAGATAGGTATATTTTATAGGTGATTTCAATATTGACTGCCTCACATCAAGCTGCCCACTCAAGAAAAAGCTTCTAACTGTAACTAGTGCCTGCAACCTGATTCAGTCAACCTACCAGGGTAGTTACAAACAACACAGGAATAATATCATCAACATGTATTGATCACATCTTTACTAATGGTTCAGAGATTTCCTTTAAAGCAGTATCCAAATCCATCGGTTGTAGTCATCACAATATAGTAGCCATATCTAGGAAAACCAAAGTTCAAAAGGCTGGGACTAATATAGTGTATAAGAGATCATACAATACGTTTTGTATTGATTCTTATTGTCGATAATGTAAATAATATTTTCTGGTCTGTGGTGTGTAATGAGGAGCAACCAGACGCTGCACTTGACACATTTATGAAATAGCTTATTCCAGTTTCTAAGAAGCTTGCACCAATTAAGAAAATTACTGTAAAAACTGTTAAATCCCCTTGGATTGATGAGGAATTTAAAAATGGTATGGTTGTGAGAGATGAGGCAAAAGGTATGGCAAATAAGTCTGGTAGCACAACCGATTGGCAAATGTACTGAAAATTGAGAAATCATGTGACTAAATTGAATAAAAAGAAGAAGAAACTACAATATGAAACGAAGATAAATGTCATAAAGAATGATAGTAAAAAGCTTTGGAGCACCTTAAATGAAATTTTGGGCAAAAAGGCAAACTCAGCTCCATCATTCATTGAATCAGATGTCTCATTCATCACAAACCCCACTGATATTACCAACTACTTGCATGATTTTTTATTGGCAAGACTAGCAAACGTAGGCATGACAAGCTAGCAATAAATGACCAAATTATGAAAGACAAGCAATGTAATTTTGAATTCCGTAAAGTGAGCGTGGAAGAGGTGAAAAAATGACTGTCTATCAGCAATGACAAGCCACTTGGGTCTGACAACTTGGAGGTAAATTACTGAGGATGATAGAGGACAACATTGCCACTCCTATTTGCCATATCTTCAATTTAAACCTACAAGAAAGTGTGTGCCCTCAGGCCTGGAAGGAAGCAAAAGTCATTCCGCTACCTAGATAAGTAAGCCCCCCTTTACTGGGTCAAATAAACAATTCAACCAATTACCCTGTTACCAACCCTTAGTAAACTGTTGGAAAAAATGTGATTCACCAGATACAATGCTATTTTACAGTAAACAAATTGACAACAGACTTTCAGCACGCTTATAGGGAAGGACATTCAACAAACACAGCACTGACGCAAATAATTGATGATTGGCTGAGAGAAATTGATGATTAAAAGATTGTGGGGGCGTTGTGTTAGACTTCAGTGTGGCTTCTGACATTATCGATCATGGTCTGCTGCTGAAAACAATGTGTCATGGCTTTACAACCCCTGCTATATTGTGGATAAAGAGTTACCTGTCTAACAGAACACAGATGGTGTTCTTTAATTGAAGAACTCAACACTATTCACGTCAGATGACTCAACACTATACACGTCAGCTACTACAGCAACTGAAATGACTGCACCACTTCTTCAGCCTACCATCCCGTTAGCGGGATCATTTTCCAGCGAAAACTCCTAGCGACATTAGCATAACGAAATTCAATATTTTTTTTTTTTCAAATATAGGGCTGTCTCATATCGTTTTATAGATACACCTCTCTTGAATCGACCCTCGTTGTCCGATTTCAAAAAGGTTTTACAGGAAAAGCACAATATTAGATTATGTTAGAGGAGTACATTGTAAAAGTCGCATCATATGAATTTTCCGAGCAAGCACACCCATCACATATAACCAAAAAACAGCTAAATGCAGCACTAACCTTTTACAAACTTCATCAGATGACACACCTAGGACATCATGTTACACACAGCATGCAATCTTTTGTTCAATAAAGGTCATATTTCTATATAAAAACAGCATTTTACATCGGCACCTGAGGTTGACTAACTATTTTCCCATATAATGCGTCCCGGGAAACAGTGCTACAATTTTATAAATTACTATTCGAAAACGATTTTTTTAATATATATTGTCAATCTAAGATTTATAGATGAATATCTCTTGAAAACACCTGTCAAAACAGATTTTAAATTAACTTTACAGGGTAATCACACTTTGAGATCAAATGGGATGCGATACCCAGAAATTGAGCTCGAAAACCTAGCTCGGCGCCATCTTTGAACATTTGAGCAAGTAAGATCTGATATTGTATAATATCGCCAATAATCCCTCACCTTTAGTTGTCTTCATCAGAAAACACTTCCCGATGTCCCAGGTCCATGACAAATGTATTTTCGGTCGAAAAAGTCCATGCTTTATGTTCCATTAGCTTCCTGTCGTTAGCGCGTCCTAAGGCTGTAATCAAATGTTGTTCCGTGCGCGGCACCTGTCTAACGCAAAATGACTGTTTACGGTTAGTTAGGTTCGTTCAAACATGTCAAACGTTGTATAAAATAATCGTCAGGGCCTGTTTCAACAAGAGAGCCAATCAGATTCGAGTGGGACGATGTCATTGTGTTTCAAAAGGCTTCCAAAGGTGGGGGCAGACACGGCCGCCGACGTCACAATGCTCATGGCCCTACTACTCTGACCAATTGCCACATCGTCTCTTTCACTGAGTTTCTACCGCAGAACCCTCAAAACACTTTGTAAAGACTGGGGACATCTAGTGGAAGCACTGGAAAGTGCTCAATTTTCATTTTTTTACGTTGTGATTTATAGGTAAGGCTGTGAAGTCGAGTCCACAATTCAGATTTCCACTTCCTGGTTCAATCGGTCTCGGGGTTTTGACTGCCATACGAGTTCTGTTATACTCACAGACACCATTCAAACAGTTTTAGAAAATTTAGGGTGTTTTCTATCCATATAAAATAAGTATATGCATGTCTTAGCTTCTGACTTTGATTAGTAGGCCGTTGAAAATGGGAACGATTTTTTTCCAAAATGCGCTGTGGCGCCCCCTATCCTAGGGTAAATCCAACTTAACAAAGAATGGGTGGCAAGGAATAAGTTAGTCCTAAATATTTTTAAACTAAAATCATTCACTAAACCTTAAACCTCCACTAAATATTATAATGAACAATGTGGAAATTGAGCAAATGAAGGTGACTAAACTGCTTGGAGTAACCCTGGATAGTAAACTGTCATTGTCAAAACATATTGATACGACAGTAGCTAAGATGGTGAGAGGTCTGTCCATAATAAAGCACTGCTCTGCCTTCTTAACAACACTATCAACAAGGCAGGTCCTACAGGCCCTAGTTTTGTCACACCTCAGTCGTGTGGTCAGGTGCCACAAAGAGGGACTTAGGAAAATTACAATGGGCTCAGAAATGTACATGGGGAGCTAACATTAATGATATGCGTGTCAATCTCTCCTGGCTCAATGTGGAGGAGAGATTGACTTCATCACTACTTGTTTTTGTAAGAAGTGTTGACAAGCTGAATGCACCGAGCTGTCTGTTTACACAGCTCGGACACCCGTAGATACTCCACAAGATATGGCACCAGAGTTCTCTTCACAATCCCCAAGTCCAGAACAGATTATGGGAGTACAGTACTACATAGAGCCATGACTACATGGAGCTCTATTCCACATCAAGTAACTCATGCAAGGAGTAAAATCTGATTTAAAAAAAAACAGATGAAAATACATCTCATGGAACAGCAGGGACTGTGAAGAGACATATTCACAGGCACAGACACATATGTAGTGGTGTAATAACATTATATGATGTACTGTTTTATCTTTGGTTTTATGTGTAATGTAAGTGCCTTATTGTGTTTGGACCCCAGGAGGAGTAGCTGCTGCCTAGGCAGGAGCTAATGGGGATCCCTAATAATTTGCTCTGTTAAACCTACCCTTTGGAATGAGTTCGATAGCAACAGTGAATATATTTAGTTATTAAGAGGTCTCTCAATAATCATTCTCACAATAGCATATTGGTAGTAGTCAGTGAAAAATATAAAAGCTAAGCAGGGCTTTTAAAACCCGGTATGGAAGACCAAATGAATAGCTGTTTAGCAACTCTGCAGTAGGAGGCGCTTCCCAGCCCATTACTGTTGTTTTTTATATATATTTTTTTATTGAACCTTTATTTAACTAGGCAAGTCAGAACAGACTATGGGAGGCGTACAGTGGATGTAACGTTGAAGATCAGACGTTGTTCCAATGGTACAAATTCAACATACTATTTTATGCAAGGTTTGACTATGTTGAAAATTTGTTACAATGATGACATAATCTTGTGGTTGAAATATCACCCTCAAAACAACAGTTTACCTTGATAACTTTTTTCAAATCCAATGTATTTTCCATGTAGATTCCACATCACAATGCATTGACAAATTACGTTGCAACAACGTTGATTCAACCTGTTTGTGCCCAGTGGGATGTGAACTCGTTTGTTTGTCATACTTGAACTACAGGGGTTTGCATAAGGGATATAGGACTACTTTTGACTAGAGCCCTATGAGCCTTGGTCAAAAGTGCACTAGATAGGGAATAGGGTACCATTGGGTCTGAGTCAAATTGTCACACCTGCTGTAAAACCTCCACATCTGACAACAATTATTCCCCAGTTCAAAGCTCCCTACCATTACCATCACTACCGCAACCACAACAGTAATCCCACCAAAGTCGACCAAGACTCATCAATCTTCTGCTGTCTGCTGTCTGTCGATGCTCTGACACACACATGCACCATACATATGTCAAAGTGTGTGTGTGTGTGTGTGTGTGTGTGTGTGTGTGTGTGTGTGTGTGTGTGTGTGCGCGCGTGCATGCACGTGAATGCTAGTGTTCATGCTGTGTTCTCCCCAGCGCAGTCCTCCTGCAGTGAGTTTATTTTGCTTTCTGCTCTGACATGTTATGTGTTCTTTTATCTATGGATAACGTATGAAGGCCTTTCTTAAAACAGTCTCACATTTGGCAAGGCGGACTCAGTTTATTTGGCTTTGTTCTGGGATGTGGAGGAGAACCCGTGTTATATACGTCTGTCAAACCCCTAAACCTCTCTATAACTAACTATAGCCCACTGTTCTGAGGGGGTGTCTCTTGGATAAGGTTCTTGTAAGGTTGGAGTGTAGTGCTGGCTGTAGTCCTCCAGGTTTGGCCTTTCTCTGCTGTTCAATTCCGAGCTCACCCCAACGCCCAGTGGGTGTGTTTAGATCATGCCCAGCATGATCCTCTCATCCACAAAGCCTGCTTCTTCACAAGGCAGGGGGAGGAGGAGGGAGAGAGAGCGAGTGAGAGAGAGAGAAAGAGAGAGAACGCCACTGGGTTTGGAGTAATTCAAATTAACTAAGGGTCATATGAGTTTCTCTCTTCCCTAGTCAATTCCATTCAGAAATGCTTCATTGGCATGACAAAAGTATTTGTATTACTGTAGTCTCTCTCTCTCCCTCTCCTAATGGAACTGTAATGAAAATGTCGCAGGAGGGACTGAGGTAAGAATAGAGAGTAGTAAATAGAGTAACTAAATTAAAGTATGAATAGAGACTAGCAAATAAAGTAGCTAAACAAAAGTAAGAATAGGGAGTATCAAGCTGAACTAAACTAAACCACCTTATGAGAGGTTGGCCGCTCAACAGTTCCCATGGGAATAAGATCGTAGTATCCCAGCTCCTCACTACAAATACTCTCCGCAAGAGAAGATGTTAATTGTGATAATGGCAACAGAGGGGATGACTGCCGTATTACGGCTCCTAACCAACTTTGCTATTTTGTTTGTTTTTCGCATTGTTTAACTCTTTTTGTACATATGTTGCTGCTACTGTCTCTTATGACCGAAAAGAGCTTCTGGACATCAGAACAGTGATTACTCACCTCGAACTGGACAAAGATTTTTTATTTAATGAGTATGACGCGAAGGATATACTGCATTGTTGAGACAAGGCCCAAATCCCCGTCATCCGCATGAAGGAAAGACGTAGAATAGGGGGAGGAGGGTGGTGTGCCTTGGAATAATTTTCTGACGAGTAGCTAAACCACTACTACCCTCCGTATTATTGGCCAACGTGCAATAATTGGAAAACAGACTGGACGATCTACGATTATGACTATCCTACCAACGGGACATTAAAAACTGAGGAAGGCACCAAAAATTGTCAAAGACTCCAGTCACCAAAGTCATAGACTGTTCTCTCTGCTACTGCACGGCAAGCAGTACCGGACCGCCAAGTCTAGGACCAAAAGGCTCCTTAACAGCCTCTACCCCCAAGCCATGAGACTGCTGAACAATTAATCAAATGGCCACCCAGACTATTTTATTTTATTTAAGTTTTATTTAAGCAGGTAAGACCCATTGAGGTTAAAATCCTCTTTTGCGATGGCCACCTGGCAAGAAGGCAAACAGGAAAATAGCAGCATATACATAAAATATTACAGAAAAATACTAAATACACACAAAAGACAAAGTGTCACAAGTTACAGATACAATTGAAGATTAGAAACAACTGCAGCTATCACAAAACAGTGCTGTCTTAAAAACAGACAAGGACACCAACTCCCCTAACTTAATATCTTTTGAAGCATGTTCCAGGATGAAGGGCATTATGGGAAAAATATTGTTTCCCTATCTCAGTTCTAGTGTTAGGCAAAGACAAGGAGAGCAGCGAATGCGAACGAAGACTGTATTGAGTGACTGATCTGGTTAGTAAGGAACAGAGATACAAAGGAAGTTGTCCTGTCAATGCTTTGTACACAAAAGTGTACCAGTGCTTTAGCCTCCTGGTGGAGAGAGAGGTCTATTGCACGATAGCATACAAATCACAGGGATAGGTGAGTGATCTAGCATTTGTAATAAATCTTGATACGCCATGATACACTGTGTCCAGAGTTTTTAAGGTAATTTCTGAGGCCTGCATTATAGACAATATCACCATAATCCAGCACTGATTAAAAAAAGGTGCTTTGAACAAGATCCTTTCTGGCAAACATTGAAAAGCAAGATTTGTTCCTAAATAGAAAGCCAATTTCAACTTCAGTTTCTTGGTCAAGTTGTCAATGGGCTGTTTAAAATTCAGCTTTTCATCTAACCAAATCCCAATATACTTATAGGAGGTGACCCTATCAATTTGCTGGCCATTTATAGTTAAAATCTGCAAGTGATTGCATCTGTTTACTTTCAGGGAAGATAAAACATAAATGTTGTTTTCCTTGCATTAAGCACGAGTTTCAATTTGAAGAGTTGCCTTTGAATAACATCAAAAGCCAACTGTAGGTACTGTATGTCCTCAATATTAGATGCACTAAAATAAATCATTGTGTAATCAGCATACAGATGGAGATTTGCAGAGTCAACAGTCTTCCCTATGTCATTTATATTCAGTGTAAAAAGGAGCGGACCTAAAATTGAGCCCTGGGGAACTTCTTTTTTAAGCCTTCGAAACTCAGATTTCATACCCTCCTGTGCTACACTGTATTCTGTCAGAAAGGTAGTTTTGGAACCAATCCAATGCATCAACACTTAAACCAACCTTTTTTAGTCTATACAACAGCAGGGCATGGTCAATAGTGTCGAAGGCCTTAGATAAGTCAATAAAAAGTGAAACACAGTGATTTTTCTTGTCCTGAGCATCTAGAATATTACCTACAACCTTACTTACTGCCCAGTTATCCAACTTTCTCCACCCTTATGTAAAGGCATGACATAGGCTGCTTTCCAGACATTTGGAATGTAATTACTCGCCAATGAAAGATTGAACATATGCCTTAGAGGGGCAGCAATAATCTCTGCACCATTTAAAAAAAATAAGGGTTTAATTCATCTGGGCCAATCGCTTTCTTAATATCAATAGATTTGAGTGCCTTTACAACTTCTGAAAGCTCAAGCTCGGTAAAAGGAAATAGATTAACCATAGGCCGGCATGTGGCAGTTTCATTCACAGTCTCATTCGAGATGTTAGGAAGGAGTTCATTATAAAATAAATGCCCAGTTTTATCAAAATGCTCATTAAACATGTCAAGCAGTTTATTCTTGGCAGTTACATCCATTGAATATGAGGTCAATTTTAGCGGAAGACCAGAGGAGTTTGTGTTAGCATTCATGGATTTAATGGGTTCCATAATTTCGTCGATTTATTGAGGTTTGCCTTGGTAGATTCGTAATAGAAGCTGGATTTGCATTTCTGTATTTAACAAGGTGCACTTATTTCTCAGTGCCCTGAGTAACTGCCATTTAGCCTGGGAATTACCCTTTCTGGCTTTGACCCATTGCATATTTCATTTATGGATCAAATCAGATAATTCCCCTGTAAACCAGGGATTGTCTCTACCTCATACCCGGTACTTTTTGAAAGGGGCGTGTTTATCACAGATAGTAGAAAACATGCCATGAAAATAGGAGAATGCCTCTTCGGTGACCAGAATAAGTGCAATCATATCCCAGTTGCATGCATAAAGTTCATGAAGGGATGCCTGCTCACAGACCTGAGTAAAGTTTCATTTGACTATGAACTGAGGGGGCACTTATTTACATTGACCACCCCCCACACTGCTTACCACACTGACCACTCTGCTGCTACTCGCTGTTTATTATCTATGCATAGTCACTTTACAAATTACCTTGGCTAACCTGTACCCCTGCACATTGACTCGGTACTGTGTTACTTTTAGATTATTACATATTTTTTTACTTTAATTTATTTAGTAAATATTTTCTATTTATTGAACTGCATTGTTGGTTAAGGGCTTGTAAGTAAGCATTTCACGGTAAGGTCTACTTGTTGTATTCGGCGCATGTGACAAATAAAATGTGATTTGATTTTAAAAATAGAATATAAGAGTTCCGTGGTGGGGAAGGCGAGCGACAGAGCGGGGTAGAGAGAGAGGGATGGAATAGCGATTATGATTAGTCACTGGGTTACCGTCCTGGTCTCCTGGAGACCAATTACACCCATTAGGTCGGCCGTCTGCACTGATCTGTCTGAAAACTCGCAAACATTCTACAAATAGCTAAGGAGTTGTGAGGTTGTAGGATCAGTATTTATGAAATTCAAATACCACACGTCTGTGATTTTTGTAATGCCTGGTGGCTAGTCTGTGACAGGCCACCTATTAAATTGGGCCTTGATCAATGCAATGGACCAGACAACACATTCAAAAATCTAACATTTTATTGCAAAGATCTTTCAGTTACAAGATTTAAAACCAACTGGCCATATTCTGTTTCAGCTTTGCCAATATAAATAACAGTCAATCAATACATACCAGGATGGTGGCTCACGCTACTCAGACAATCATAAATACTTAGGATATACATTAATCACTGTCACTTTAAGAGCAATAATTTATATTTCATATCATATCAAATACCTGGCCAAGCCACCATACCCTGAACATGGGGGAGCATGGAGAGTGGCGCTTGGAGCAAGAACTACAAAAACAAACTATAGCCGACAACCCTGAATGCAGTGCGAACTATGTTTAGGATGGACGCAGCACTACAAGCCAGCTCCAACCACAGCGCCGCACCTCAGACCTTTACACTTTGGACCAACAGCTTGTTTCTTGTACTCCTGTGCCATGGACTCACTCCTACTCACTCCCCCACACTGCCCTGACAGAGGTGCTCAACCCTGACCACAGGTTATAAAGGGACAGAGGGCGTGAAATGTATAGTAGTTACAAAGTTCAATCAGTAAGGCTGGTCTGAATGGATTGTCACTTTTCATTCATCTATTAAACTCATAATTCTCATCGCTTCCTATCTCACTCATCAGCATAGCAGGTATCTATAATGTTACCTTGTCAGCATTGCAGGTATTTATAGGGTAGTGTCATAATGTTACCTCATCAGCTTAGCGTCACGTCTCCTCCTCCTTTCCTATTAGCAAGCGGAGCGTGCGGAATGTCATTTGCCTATTAACTTTGAGCCTATGAGAATGGCACATTAAGGCAATTTCACCACAGTTGCTGATTAACCCATTGGCTCACTCATGCAATAATCCCTTTCTTTTCTTTCAACCAATGGGCATGAATCTAGGGGAGAATTTATATGTCAAATCAAACCTTGTGTCTCCAACTTCTTCTTCGGCAGCAACATTCTCCGACAACTTATCCACATCATCTCGGTAATTTACAGCAATATTGTAGGCTACCTCAGACCTCAGCCTGCCGCAGTCCTGGAGGTGGCGAACTATCAAAGATGCTGAGGGTTACATTTCTGCATGGTAATTGTTGCTCATTTCACTATCCATGGTGTATTTTAGAATTCATGGTTGATGAGCAGGTACATACAGGCTATTCAACAAGTGGAATTAATTGCGCAAATTGACAAAAGGGGTGGACCCAACAATATGTATAAACCCTGGAAGGTTCGCTCTTTTGAAGCCACTGTGAAGCCATCTCTGCACTTTTACTCAATTGTAAAATAACGTCACTGCATCGCATGTCCCTGGCGGCATTTTGATTCCCCCATCATGCTGCCATGTTTAGAAGTCATCCCATGTTAAATATACATTTAATTCACTTCAGCTATCAAATCCGGATGGATCATTGTAAATGCACATTTACACATAGACTCCAAGGCATTTGTAGACCCACTAGGCCTGTCTTCTAAACAATATGTTGTCTTGTGTCAAACTTTCTTTTGCAAGAAGTGGACAGAGATATATCCAAATCTATCTTATGCGGGGACAAGGCTGCATATATGCTGCTGCTAGCGGCTCGCAAGTATAATCCATGTTTAGCCTGTAATCTGACGATATTCATCGTTACTCATTGTCACTTAAGGGATAGGGGGCAGTATTTTCACGGCCGGATAAAAAACGTACCCGATTTAATCTGGTTACTACTAATGCCCAGAAAGTAGAATATGCGTATAATTAGTAGATTTGGATAGAAAACACTCTAAAGTTTCTAAAACTGTTTGAATGGTGTCTGAGTATAACAGAACTCATATGGCAGGCCAAAACCTGAGAAGATTCTATACAGGAAGTGCCCTGTCTGACACTTTGTTCTCCTACTAGGGCATCTCTATCAAAAATACAGCATCTCTGCTGTAACGTGACATTTTCTAAGGCTTCCATTGGCTCTAGGAAGGCGCCAGAAAGTGGAATGAGAGCTCTGCCATCTCTGGGCGAAAAACAGCAGGGGTTTTTGTGAGTGGTCCTTCTGAGGACATTGACACTGCTGCGCGCGTGCACGAGACGACTCCATTTTTTTCTTTCACTGTTTGAACGAATACAACGTCTCCCGGTTGGAATATTATTGCTATTTTACGAGAAAAATTGAATAAAAATGTATTTTAAACAGCGTTTGACATGCTTCGAAGTACGGTAATGGAATATTTTGAATTTTTTTGTCACGAAATGCACCAGCCCGTCACCCTTCGGATAGTTACCTGAACGCATGAACAAAACGGAGCTATTTCAATATAACTATGGATTATTTCGAACCAAAACAACATTTGTTGTTGAAGTAGAAGGCCTGGGAGTGCATTCTGACGAAGAACAGCAAAGGTAATCCAATTTTTCTTATAGTAATCTGAGTTTGGTGAGTGCCAAACTTGGTGGGTGTCAAAATAGCTAGCCGTGATGGCCGGGCTATGTACTCAGAATATTGCAAAATGTGCTTTCACCGAAAAGCTATTTTAAAATTGGACACCGCGATTGCATAAAGGAGTTCTGTATCTATAATTCTTAAAATAATTGTTATGTATTTTGTGAACGTTAATCGTGAGTAATTTAGTAAATTCACCGGAAGTTTGCGGTGGGTATGCTAGTTCTGAGCATCACATGCTAATGTAAAAATCTGGTTTTTGATATAAATATGAACTTGATTGAACAAAACATGCATGTATTGTATAACATAATGTCCTAGGAGTGTCATCTGATGAAGATCATCAAAGGTTAGTGCTGCATTTAGCTGTGGTTTTGGTTTTTGTGACATATATGCTTGCTTTGAAAATGGCTGTGTGATTATTTTTGGGAGGGTACTCTGCTGACATAATCTAATGTTTTGCTTTCGCTGTAAAGCCTTTTTGAAATCGGAAAGTGTGGTTAGATTAACGAGAGTCTTGTCTTTAAAATGGTGTAAAATAGTCATATGTTTGAGAAATTGAAGTAATAGCATTTCTAAGGTATTTGAATATCGCGCCACAGGATTACACTGGCTGTTGAGTAGGTGGGACGCGTCCCACCTAGCCCATAGAGGTTAACTCAAAAAGTGTTGAGTTCTTGACGCCATCTTGTTTCTGGGCTAACAGCCCATTAGGCCAAACCTGTGCTCACCAAGTCTTTTCAATTTTGGAGAAATGGTCATGACATTTTGGTGATGTTTTGTACATTTGCAATAAGCAGCCATTCGCCATCTGTTGTAATTTTCAGGAAGAGCGGAAAAATGACCAAAATTAGAAAATGTTATAAAACGGAAACCAAATGTCCGAGAGACTTTATTTGATGACTTCCCGGAAGATCTGGCCCTGGGGCACGGCCTGAGGCCATCAGCGTATTTTAAAAACATTTGTGGACGTCTAGTAAGGGACCGTACATTTGCAATATGGAGATCCTCATCAATCATACAGCAAATGCCATTTGCGTCCCTTATGTAGGTCAGTCCAAAATTAATTTTTCATTCTGTCATGGAAATAAATGTACTGTATTTCCTGTTAGCAAGTCTTTTACGGTTTCTATACCTTTTGTTTTCCATGTGGGCCAATTTATCAATTAATTCTGAGAAACTATCCAATGATTATTCCATAAAGTTTTGTTTCTAGGGAGAGATATTGGTTATTGTAAAAGACGTTTCATTTTCTTCCATATCATTATAGTGTTATTGTTAATGTGTTGACATTGTTACATTTTAGACATTTTTACATTTTAGTCATTTAGCAGACGCTCTTATCCAGAGCGACTTACAGTAGTGAATGCATACATTTCATACAATTTCATACATATCATACTTTTTTTCTCTGTGCTGTGTTGTTAATGTGTCCCTTCCACGGGACGGTTGAGCTAACGTAGGCTAATGCAATTAGCATGAGGTTGTAAGTAACAAGAACATTTCCCAGGACACAGACCTATCTGATGTTGGCAGAAAGCTTAACTTCTTGTTAATCTAACTGCTCTGTCCAATTTACAGTAGCTATGACAGTGAACGAATACCATGCTATTGTTTGAGGAGAGTGCACAATTTCTAACATAAGAAGTTATTAATAAATAAATTAGGCACATTTGGGCAGTCTTGATACAACATTTTGAACAGAAATACAATCAGTCTAAAACGTTGCACATACACTAATGCCATCTAGTGGCCAAAATCTAAATTTCACCTGTGCTGGAATAATACATTATGGCCTTTCTCTTGCATTTCAAAGATGATGGTACAAAGAAAAATATACAATGGTTGGTTTTTTCTTTGTATTATCTTTTACCAGATCTGTTGTGTTCTCCTATATTCCTTTCACATTTCCACAAACTTCAAAGTGTTTTCTTTCAAATGGTACCAAAAATATGCATATCCTTGCGTCGGGGCCTGAGCTACAGGCAGTTAGATTTGGGTATGTCATATTAGGCGAAAATTGAAAAAAAAGGGGTGGATCCTTAAGAGGTTTTTTTTATGTTGTAAATGACTATTGTAGCTGGAAACAGCATATATTTTTATGGAATATCTACATAGGTGTACAAAGGCCCATTATCAGCAACAATCACTCCTGTGTTCCAATGGCACATTGTCTTAGCTAATCCAAGTTTATTATTTTAAAAGGCTAATTGATCATTAGAAAACCCTTTGCAATTATGTTAGCACAGCTGAAAACTGTTGTTCTGATTAAAGAAGCAATACAACTGGCCTTCTTTAGACTAGTTGAGTATCTGGAGCATCAGCATTTGTGGGGTTCGATTACAGGCTCAAAATGGCCAGAAACAAAGAACTTTCTTCTGAAACTCGTTAGTCTATTCTTGTTCTGAGAAATGAAGGCTATTCCAATGCGGGAAATTGCCAAGAACTGAAGATCTTGTACAACGCTGTGTCATACTCCCTTCAAAGAACAGCGCAAACTGGCACTAACCAGAATAGAAAGAGGAGTGGGAGGCCCCGGTGCACAACTAAGTATCATCCAATCCAACTAACAACTGTCAATTTACGGATATGATTACGAATACGAATATGGCCATGACTGCACACCCCTACCAGACACACTTGTCAAAATGTATGGGTCATGTGAAAGAAATGCTATAACCACCCCCCAGCCACATCCAGCTTTGTGGATGGGTCACTATAGTCTAGACACTTACACATGTTCATGAAAGATGGTCGTAATCACCCCCAGACACACCTGGCTAACTTGAGGGGTCATGTAATCATCTGGCGAAGTCAAGTCTTTTGTTTAGACATTTAGCTAGCTAGCTAAACAATGAACCATAATCCCAACCATACAAAAAGCAAATCAAACTTATTGTCATAGCTAGTCACCATGCATGAAATACTGTGGTAGGAATCTGAAGGTAGCTAAAGCTAACTAACTAGGTTCAATGTTAGCTAGCTAGCTAATATTAGGCTATAACCAGCAATGCAAATGGATTTCTGAGATACGAATAAAATTACTACACAGATCATACACGTAACGTTAACTATCAAACCAGTAAGCTAACATTCGCTAGCTAGCTAAAAGTACGCTTTAACTTGCAATAAAAACAACTTTCTGACAAAATTAGAAACGTATAAAAAAAATGTAGCTAGACTACTACCCGTATACACCCATTACAATTTAGACTCTAATGTCCCCAAGTAACCATTTTTCTCTAGGAAGTAACCAAATAATTAGCCGATGCCAAGGAGATACATAGACTGAAAGGAGAATATAAAAGAGGATATATAGCATGTAAGTCAATAATTGTCAGTAATGGTTCTATGGATGTGAGTGTGTGTGGTCGAGAGGGTGTGAGTGGGTGTATGTGTGGCTGTATGTGTGGTTTTGTGTCTGTGCACATGAATGGGAGAGTGAGGGGGGCTATATAGAGGGGTGCAGATGTATAAGAAGAAGGGAGGGGAAAATGACAGTTTGGGATAAACTGGGCAAGGGTGGGTGAAGAAGGGCAAGGAGAGGAGGTGGTGCAAAGCTTGGCTTGGAGGTGGCAAAGGTGGGTAAGGATGGGAGTGTGGGACAATCTTGGCTTGGGGGGGGCAAGGGGGGAGTAAAGATGGGAGGTGGGGATAAGCTTGGCTTGGGTGGGATAAAGGGCGGAGAGCCTCCAAAGAAGGCTGTAATATGACATCTCTGTAAATAATTTACAGGACACCTGGAGATTACTATTCTCAACTACACAATACTATTATTTTTGTTCTCAAAGTAAGAAAAGCTATTCAAGAATTTAATACATTTTTATTTCTAAAAGTGCGCTAAATATTTTCATGGATTAAAAAATAGATGATATAGTGATATCAAACCATTCTCTGGTATCATGCTTAATTACACCAACAGAAAATACATTTAGCGACAGAATTTGAAGAATGAACAAGAGCGCATATTCTGGACCCTAATGTTATTATATACTGTATGTAAACACATTTTAAAAATCTTTACCATCACAAATGTAGACAGAGGACAGAGGAAAGGCATACAGTAGGGGAATTATAATCTAATACTCTGCAAAAGTTCACCATCTAAATCACCATCTTAGAAAAAGCCCATAAAAAATATTTACAAGGTAAAGAGGAAATGCAATTTCTGAACAATATTTTACTTACTGAGGAGTGCCAACAACTATAGGTTAAACTCAAATAAAGGATAGTACTTACAGTGCATTCGGAAAGTATTCAGACCCCTAGACTTTTTACACATTTTGTTACGTTACAGCCTTATTCCAAAATGTATATATTTTTTTCTCATCAATATACACACAAAAACCCATAATGACAAAGCAAAAATATATTTTTAGATATTTTAGCAAATGTAGTTTCTTGAAGAACCTCTGGTAACAATTACAGCCTCGATTCTTCTTGGGTATAACGCTATGAGCTTGGCACATCTGTATTTGTCAAGTTTCTCCCATTCTTCGCTGCAGATCCTCTCAAACTCTGTCAGGTTGGATTGGGAGTGTCTCTGCACAGCTATTTTCAGGTCTCTCCAGAGATGTTCGATCGTGTTCAAGTCCGGGCTCTGGCTGGGCCACTCAAGGACATTCAGAGACTTGTCCTGAAGCCACTCCTGCATTGTCTTGGCTGTGTGCTTAGGGTTGTTGTCCTGTTGAAAGGTGAACCTTCAGCTCAGTCTGAGATCCTGAGTACTTTGGAGCAGGTTTTCCTAAAGGATCTCTCTGTACTTTCCTCCATTCATATTTTCCTCCATCCTGAATAGTCTCCCAGTCCCTGCTGCTGAAAAACATCCCCACAGAATTATGCTGCCACCACCATGCTTCACTGTAGGGATGTCGCCAGGTTTCCACCAGACGTGACGCTTGGCATTCAGGTCAAAGAGTTCAATATTAGTTTCATCAGACCAGAGAATCTTGTTTATCATGGTCTGAGAGTCTTTAGGTGCCTTATGGCAAACTCCAAGTGGGCTGTTATGTGCCTTTTATTGAGGAGTGTCTTCCGTCTGGCCACTCTACCATAAAGGCCTAATTGGTGGAGAGCTGCAGAGATGGTTGTCCTTCTGGAAGGTTCTCCCATCTCCACAGAGGAACTCTGGAGCTCGGTCAGAGTGACCATTGGGCTCTTAGTCACTTCCCTGACCAAGGCCTTTCTCCCACGATTGGGTATTTCTGTGTTTTATAAAAACATAAAAACAGTTTTTGCTTTGTCATTATGGGGTATTGTGTGTAGGTTGATAAGGATTATTTTTGTATTTAATCAATTTTAGAATAAGACTAACATAACAAAATGTGGAAAAAGTCAAGGGGTCTGAATATCTCGCAACTCTCACAAAATGAATACATGTTAAACCAGTTAGAATTTTAAAAGACACAAAAGCAGTAATTAGAAGCAATGTGATTAATTACAATTAAAAGTTTCTACGAAAATGTATATAAATCAGAATTAACAATGTCTACACTATATTTCTGATAAATTTGATGTTATTTTAATGGGAAAAAAAATTGTGATTTTCTTTCTAAAACAAGGACATTTCTAAGTGACCCCAAACTTTTGAATGGCAGTGTACATGGATACAGGTTTTACGGCAGACTGTAACCCCTTTAACTACGTTTTGTTTGTGCAGCTTGTTTGGCTCGCGTTGTGTCAAGTCACTCCGGTTCACACTGACCGTGTGCAGAAAGTTGTCCATCACAACTTTTTCTCACTGATCTTTGTTGAGAGCTCCTGCTAAATTCAGTGCAGCAATGTTGTTGAGAGCAGTAGCAACACTTTTGCAATTCTCCATTGCTAATGTTATATCTTTCAAAAAAGCTGTGGTAGCAAGGATTATCTACACATACTGAGCAGCTCATGTTATAGACAGAAGCATGCTACATGGCAGACCAATACTCAACTCTTGGCATGCGCAGCCCTTCCATTATCTCAGCCAATCATGGCTAGCGGGAAGGTTCCTGTCTTTCCAACTAGGCTCGTAATTTAACTATTTTATTCGTATTTACAGACAGCATACAAGTTTGTTATTAAGGCACATGAAAGTTCACATGTTCCATTTTAATTTAAAAAATATATGTTGAAATGCCTCTCCTGTGAAGTGGTGACGTGCGACATATAATAGCCTAGCTTCCTGAAACAGGTAACATTAATCAATCAAGAACTGTGGCTTTCAGATTCAGTTATGTTGCCCATAGCTTATTAATGTAATTTCATGGTTTTGTCATCACTCTAACAATTTGTACTTGTTACAGGTGGAGCTTCAGTCTCTTAAGAACGGGTGACACCTTGCCGAAATGATCCGGGAAATGCTTCTTTATCCAAGCTTCAAACATCCTACCCTACTAACAACGATTTGGTCCCACAGCCACCACCTTCTGGTTGCAAATTAAGGTTACCTAGCAATGGGTGTACCACACTCTTTCATTTACTGCTAGAGTGCTAGGTTCATCTGGCACCTGCACGGGTTTGACTAAAACAGTTTTTCATAACTAATTTACTCAAGTGCTTTTTTTTACGGCTGGTCCCACAGTTTCTATGGTCATGTTGCAATGGCGCCTGATTTGAGATATCGTTATAGGTTAGACAGTTGGCTCTGATTACAGGTCTACTACGTACGCTTCCCATCCGGGTACGTTTGGGGGAATTTTTAGGCTAGTAGTCCACAGTTCATCAATTTCATGTTACAGATCATTAGTCAATCTGTAGTGGGCCTCACTCATAGGTCTAGGTTCAACATGTAGCTGAATCACAATAGTCAGGCACTACTATGTCTAGTTGTGTCATCTCATCTCGTGCCATCTTTTCCCATTCATATCCAATCAGAACAACTGTTCATTGCAACACAACAATTTTAATCTCTACCCTAAACTACTTGAAACTTCCCATTTTCCAGCATATACTCACAGCCTCAGACGAGGCGGTTTCCTTCGCTTGATATCTTTGCGAGGTATTCTTCTTACTGGTTTTTCATGGTTCCATCCATGGCGTTCACAACTCCTATTATTAATTTCCTTCATGTGATTTAGGGTTTCTGATCTGGTCTTTTTACCTTAATCACTAGTGTCGTAGCGTTGACTATCATTAAATGTGAAGACTGTTATATTATCAAATCAATTCTCTATGTGTAATTATTCCGGAATTAAACGAATCACAGAATTGTAATTAACTAGGAAGTTGGGGCACCATGGGAAAATGTTGTTTATAGAGTTTCAATTACAGTCTTCTATTAATGTATTGTTACCTCATCAGTCTCATTTCTGAACGTCGCAAATCCTTGGATATCTGTACGAACCCTGACATAAATCTTGAATCAGCGATATAAAAATTGGCTTAATTATTTATTTACTAACTAACTAATCAATCACAGAATTACATAAACACACACACACACAATTGTTATACATTGGTTACTGACATGATATACTTAAAAGTCCCTAGTGGGCTAAGCCGATATGAAGGCTTGGTAGACAAAGGAAATAGGTTGGGACTGCTCAAGACCGGGAAACTCAGAGCGTACCCCTGTACATACAATACACTCATGGAAATGCTTATACTTTGAACATGAACAACCGCTCATTCGAAAAGAAATTGCAATTTACATATTTACGAGTGTACACCTTTGTTGTCTCTCTCTGCGATTGCCGGCCCATCTGCTGGATAGTCAGTTGACAGACAGCCTCTGGTTTGTCCACCAGAGATCAAAGTCTGTCATAGTTGTAGGTTGTTATAATGGATACGTCATTCTCTGCTCTTGTCTTTTTGTAGAGGTGTAGTTTAAACCACTTCACACACCAGCCTCACCCGGCATGTTTTGGTTGAATGTAAATGTTGTCGGAAGTGGGTTTTATACTTTTAGTAAAAAGGTGGGTGTTCCATGACGTCGATGTAAATGTCTGTGGTCACGGGGTGTGGTCACTGACTAGTTAAAACTTTATATGAAAACCCATACTCTCATTTAGAAGGCTAACATCACATTTCATCTTTTCAAAAGTATTCCTATACTCAATCATTTATTTTATACAACATTCAGATGCAAATCCCATAATTGAGAAGTGTATACAATCAAAGAAACACCAAATGAAACAAACTCAACATGACTGTCCCTTAAGTGTCCACGGACCACTCCAACAGCTTGGAATACAGAAATACTGTTAAATTACTCAACCTTTTGATGTTACTGTACTGCAAAGTCTTTCTCTGTGGTAACAAAGGGATTCTCAACCTTTATTTTGGCCGAGTGGGGTAGAGAGTTTTAGGTATTTATGACCGTCATAAACCTGTGGTGGAAGAGAAAGAGAGAGAGAGAGGGCTATATGATCCTCACCCAAAAAGGGCACGTCACGACAATAGCCTCACTTCGCGACACTAGCCTCACTCCTAAGCATTCTAAACTGGGTTCCTGCGGTACTATCATAATAGCTGGGACTTTCACTTATCCTTTCTCTTGCTTTATGCTTATATTTATTCACTCTTGACCCTGCTCTGCTCTGCTCCTCATCATTCATTCTCTTTTCATCCATCCTACTCAACCCTCTGTTTCACTCCTCTCCTTTCTTAAGTTATATAAAGGGTCTTTCCCCTCTAAGCTACACTGGTTTTAAATTTCAGAACTGGAGCAGTAACCACCGCAGCTACATTTAGTACAGTTGAAGTGAGAAGTTTACATACACTTATGTTGGAGTCATTAAAACTCGTTTTTCAACCACTATACACAAATTTCTTGCTAACAAACTATAGTTTTGTCATGTCGGTTAGGACATCTACTTTGTGCATGACACAGGTAATTTTTCCAACAATTGTTTACAGACAGATTATTTCACTTATAATTCACTGTATCACAATTACAGTGGGTCAGAAGTTTATAAACACTAAGATGACTGTGCCTTTAAACAGTTTGGAAAATTCCAGAAAATGATGTCATGGCTTTAGAAGCTTCTGATAGGCTAATTGCCATAATTTGAGTCAATTGGAGGTGTACCTGTGGATGCATTTCAAGGCCTACCTTCAAACTCAGTGCCTCTTTGCTTGACATCATGGGAAAATCAAAAGAAATCAGCCAAGATCTCAGAAACAAATTGTAGACCTCCACAAGTCTGGTTCATCCTTGGGAGCAATTTCCAAATGCCTGAAGGTACCACGTTCATCTGTACAAACAATAGTATGCAAGTATAAACAACATGGGACCACGCAGCCGTCATACCGCTCAGGAAGGAGATGTGTTCTGTCTCCTAGAGATGAACGTACTTTGGTGCGAATAGTGCAAATCAATCCCAAAACAACAGCAAAGGACCCTGTGAAGATGCTGGAGGAAACAGGTACAAAGTATCTATATCCACAGTAAAACGAGGCCTATATCGACATAACCTGAAAGGCCGCTCATCAAGGAAGAAGCCACTGCTCCAAAACCGCCATAAAAAAGCCAGACTACGGTTTGCAACTACACATGGGGACAAAGATCATACTTTTTGGAGAAATGTCCTCTGGTCTGATGAAACAAAATAGAACTGTTTGGCCATAATGACCATCGTTATGTTTGGAGGGAAAAGGGGGAGGCTTGCAAGCCGAAGAACACCATCCCAACCATGAAGCATGGGGGTGGCAGCATCATGTTGTGGGGGTGCTTTGCTGCAGGAGGGACTGGTGCACTTCACAAAATAGATGGCATTATGAGGATGGAAAATTATGTGGATATATTGAAGAAACATCTCAAGACATCAGTCAGGAAGTTAAAGCTTGTTCGCAAATGGGTCTTCCAAATGGACAATGACCCCAAGCATACTTCCAAAGTTGTGGCAAAATGGCTTAAGAACAACAATGTCAAGGTATTGGAGTGGCCATCACAAAGCCCTGACCTCAATCCTATAGACAATTTGTTGGCAGAACTGAAAAAGTGCAAGCAAGCAAGGAGGCCTACAATCCTGACTCAGTTACACCAGCTCTGTCAGGAGGAATGGGCCAAAATTCACCCAACTTATTGTAGGAATCTTGTGGAAGGCTACCCAAAACGTTTCACCCAAGTTAAACAATTTAAAAGCAATGCTACCAAATACTAATTGAGTGTATGTAAACTTCTGACCCACTGGGAATGTGATGAAAGAAATAAAAGCTGAAATAAATCATTCTCTCTACTGTTATTCTGACATTTCAGCTTCTTAAAATTAAGTGGTAATCATAACTGGCCTAAGACAAGTCACTTTTTACTAGGATTAAATGTCAGGAATTGTGAAAAACTGAGTTTAAATGTATTTGGTTAAGGTGTATGTAAACTTCCGACTTCAACTGTATAATTCCACCATCACTCTCCAGCAACTAGGTCACTGGCTTTGCTCTGCTACACCTCACTTGTTTGGCCCAATGTATTTGACCTCTTCTCAGTAATTGCTCCTTACCATAGCTATCAATAGCTAATTTATTTGGTTTCCGATGATATGCATGTATGTTGCGGTCATTCATTTTACACCCGACTTTTGGCTTGTTTACTGCATGCATGACTGGGTTCGAAGCAGCAAACATCTCAAATTTGACAAATCACATTACACCATGTGTGTTTGGGTGCTACGTAACATTTCTTCTAAATAAATCAGCGTAACAATGCGAGGCACGTGACAGGTCAGCATTTGGCCGGGACTTGGGCAGGTGCCCATATCTTCCCGCATTTCAATGTGCACTGTTGTGTCCAATGCTCAGTTACCGTTTCATGTCAATCATACATATAGCATTACAACATACACTGTTCGGTTCAACGCTCGGTTAGCGTTTCATGTTAATCATGCATATCTCATACGGCATGCGTGGCTGGGTAGACATACACACAGATGTCTCATTTCAACCAAAAACATTCCATATGATACTTTCCATTACAGCATAATTGCGCTTTTGTTCTATTCTTCTCATGCATCTCTTTTACATATATTTATCTTGTCTTCAATCTTTAGATTCAACCATTGCTCCACTGTGTCCCTTCTCCCTGGTGAGTAACTTATTTATTTTGGGGGTTTCGATGCCAGCTGCCCAGTATACGGTAACCTGTCATCAACAACAGGCTCTGAGGAGCATTTGTCAGAGATGAGGCCTACCCCAAACTATTCAATAAAATTCCTCATTATATTCTGTCTCGGTTGTCAATCAGTTAAGCCTGTACTTGACTGAAAAGAAAGGAGAGAGAAAGTAGTTTAGAGGATGCTCCAATCACAGGAGGAGGGTGGTTAAAAAGTTCATAGTGGGTGGATTCGATTATGCTGAGCCGCGGTACTCCAGGCCAAGGGCCGTCATGTCATCAGACAGTAGCGGGGAAGGAGGAGCGCCATTCTCAAATCAAACAGTAATTTGTGCTGCATTTTGTCAACGAGGCAGCATGGTGCATCGTCCAGAGACATACATCTCTTTTCCATAAAATAAACGTTTGAATTGTCTAACTATTTTTCATTGGGAAGGCATATAAAGCGTTTTTATCATCAGTAGTCACTTTTGCATGGGAAAACATAATCCTACTAATTACTACACGTGCTTAATTACGTCACTTTTGTTTTGAGCCAACTTCACCGTGGGCATTGAGTGAGGCACCTGGCAAATCGAATGCAATCAGCTTTCAGCCGGTGCAAAACACGCCTACACGGGTGCCCGGGGGAGAATAATCAAACCCCCTCAATTAAGCACAGCAAATATCAAAGTCACAGCACACACATGCATTCAATTAAGGGCAATCAGCAATCCATTAAGGTAAATCATTGGTGAGATCATGCAAAGGTCAGTGTTCACCTGAAAAGCTGAAATAATTTTTGATGAACACCAGATCAAATGCAATAATGAAAACAAGAAACAATTCATAGTGAATACCTTCATAAAAGGGACATTTTCCACAGACATTTTACACGTGCGTGCGTGCATGCCTGCGTGCGACATGCGTGTGACATGCGTGTGCTGCATGTGTCTGTGTGACATGCATGCGTGTGCGCACATGTTTTAAACACTTTGGACAAAGGCTAGTTTATGTACAATAGTAATGGGGTTATGAGGTCAAAGGGCACTTTTAAACAAAGGATTACACATGCACGTCCATGACAGGACAGCAGTGGAGAAGGTGGAACGTTTTAAGTTCCTCGGCGTACACATCACAGACAAACTGAAATGGTCCACCCACACAGACAGTGTGGTGAAGAAGGTTCAACAGCACCTCTTCAACCTCAGGAGGCTGAAGAAATTTGGCTTGTCACCTAAAACCCTGACAAACTTTTACAGATGCACAATTGAGAGCATCCTGTTGGGCTGTATCACAGCCTGGTATGGCAACTGCACCGCCCTCAACTGCAAGGCTCTCCAGAGGGTGGTGCGGTCTGCACAACACATCACTGGGGGCAAACTACCTGCCCTCCATGACACCTACAGCACCCGATGTCACAGGAAGGCCAAAAAGATCATCAAAGATAACAACAACCCGAGCCACTGCCTGATCACCCCGCTTCCATCCAGAAGGCAAGGTTAGTACAGGTGCATCAAAGCTGGGACCGAGAGACTTAAAAACAGCTTCTATCTCACGGCCATCAGAATGTTAAATAGCCATCACTAACACAGAGAGGCTGCTGCCTACATACAGACTCAAATCTCTGGCCACTTTAATAAATGGATCACTAGTCACTTTAAATAATGCCACTTTAATAATGTTTACATATCTTACATTACTCATCTCATATGTATATACTGTATCTTATACCATCTATTGCATCTTGCCTATGCCACTCGGCCATTGCTCATCCGAATATTTATATGTACATATTCTTTTTCCATCCCTTTAGATTTGTGTTTATTAGGTAGTTGTTGTGGAATTGTTAGATTACTTGCTAGATATTACTGCCCTGTCGGAACTAGAAGCACAAGCATTTTGCTACACTGGCATTAACATCTGCTAACCATGTGTATGTGAACAATTAAACTTGATTTGATTTGATGGATGACTATATTTCCTGTTTACATTCTAAATGGATCCACGTATGCACCTGAACTTGACTGGTCCACAGTGATTGTTTGGAAAACTGTTAAATGGTCCTACTTACACTCACCGTCAACATAACGAATGGTGATTGAGCTGGAAGTTAACTGTTATGAAGTTTTTGTCTCATAAGAGAAAAGTTATTATACATATGGCTTATAGCCTCTCATGTTCTAGGTTTTATTTCAGGATAGTTTGTCATTGATACAGATGCATATTAACAAGCCATCTGTAGCTGTCTGTGACCGTGTGTGTGTGTGTGTGTGTGTGTGAGAGAAAGAGTAAAAGCACTATTTGCGGGGGACTAGTACTAATATAGAATGTCGGTTATGTAATTATTACCCCCAGAATGTCTGTTTATCCCATGGGCGATTCGGACGGGATTAGTTTTACCAAACTGCCCCCATAAGATAATTTTTTTCTCATTCAAAATGTACCGTTATGACGGAAGCCTGGAGTCTGTTCTAGGCGTAAAGATATTTCAACTTCTCTAGGGATAGGCTAATATTGTCTTTCAGTTCGAAGAAAGACAAAATAATATCAATAAGAAACATGAACTGTATGCAGACATTTAATGAAGTGATGTATTTGGCAATTTATCAATTTATTGGCAAAATATCATCAATTTAATCTTTTAAAAGAGAAATAGGCACTGGGAACGTTTATATATGACAAAACAGATCATTCATCTGTAGGCTACGTACATAGCACTTTGTTTTAAGCATCAATTTGTTCCCATGTTCTTACCCAAACTGTGTGCAGCATCTGTTCAACTCTGTAATATCCCTTAAAACACAGGGATGTTGATACACACAGGATAAGAACTGTAGGTTTTTGGGGCTGGAATAATAACCTCCCTGTTATGGGTCCGGATCCGGTTAGCTTTCCGCCAGTTGAGTATGGAGGATGTGGGCCCTTTTATATATAGGCTATACCCAGCACTTCATTCAATTTATCTTTGGAGTTTGCCAAAAAACAGCAGGTTATTCTGTCTGGAATTGTTACTCGCCCGCCATGTAAAAATTACTGACATGGCAGATTCGGACGGGAATGAAATTACAAATGTTGTGTTTTGTGCTCATACACATAATTACATTACCCGACCTCCCCCAGTAAAACGAATCCCATCCGAATAGGGCTAAAGAGTGAGTGAGTTACTGGCCTCCCTGGTGTTTGTCCTAGCCTGTCCAGGTTTTTTGTTGGCAAGGTTGCGAATGGAGAGAAACACAATAAGCCTGCAGTGCTGTTCTCTCCCTCTCTGTCCATCTCTCTCTCCTCATACCTCCCCCCTCCCCAATATCCCTATAACTCCATCCATCTCTCTCCCCCTTTTCCCTTCTCTCTCTTACTCTCTCTTTCTCCCTCTCCCTTTCTCTCTTGATCTATATCTCTGTACCCCACTCTCTCTCTCTCTCTCCATCCCCCTCTCCATACATGTCTCCTTCACTCTCTTTCCTTACAACACTGATTACCTAGGATTTCCTAGGATTACCTAGGATTACTTTTACTAGATTTAGTATTCTCGCTGAAGTTCTGTTACTATGGCTCAACATTGGAATGTCTGTTTGCCTAAAACATTAGAAATGAATGTTCCCCTTCAATTTGCCTTCACTTTCATGTGATTCACTCAAAAGCCCTTATTCCCTTGTCGTTTTATACACCTACAATACTGATCATCTGTCCTGGTCCCAGATCTGTATGTGCTGTCTGATTCCTCACTAGAGGTAAACATTGGCAAACTTCAGTTGGTGTTTATATCAAGCTCAATTTATCTCCTCAAATACAGCAGTCTTACTCAGGTCTACCAATATCAGGTTCTACAACAGTCTTCAAACATGTTGCACAACTGTTTCTTGGGAAAGGTTAGTGTTAGTGCCTCTCTTTTCCCCTTAATCCTTCTCTCTTTACAGTAGAGGTAAAGGTAGAATCTCAGTGCAAGCGTTCAGGCCAAGCATAGGGTTTTCCATGGCTGTGGAAGTCATCCAGCTCAGTATGGGTAGCTGGGGAGGAAACTATGATTTAAGGATATACAGTACCTATAGAAATTCTAAACCCCTTTGAAATGTTTTCATATTTGGCCACCTTAAAATTAAATATATTTTCTTACAGATCTACACAACCTGATCCACATTTTCAAAGTGAAAGAAAGTTACATAAAATGGAAATATCATAATTGGATAAGCCTCTACCCCCCTGAGTTTATACTTGGTGGAAACAACTTTGGCAGCTATTAAAGCTGTGATTCATTTTTATTAAGATTCTGCCAACTTTGTTCAACTCTTAGGGCAACATATATCCATAGTTTTTGTCAGAGTTGCTCAGGCTCAGAAAATTTGGTTGGGGATCATTGATGGACAGCGATATTTACGTGTCTTCATTTTATGCAGATTTACAGTTGAAGTCGAAAGTTTAGATACACTTTAGCCTCTCTAGGGCAGGTGGCACCAAATCGTCCCACCTACGTAACAGCCAGTTGAATCCTGTGGCGCGATTTTCAAATACCTTAGAAATGCTATTACTTCAATTTCTCAAACATATGACTATTTTACAGCTATTTAAAGACAAGACTCTCGTTAATCTAACCACACTGTCCGATTTCAAAAAGGCTTTACAACGAAGGCAAAACATTAGATTATGTCAGCAGAGTACCCAGCCAGAAATAATCAGACACCCATTTTTCAAGCTAGCATATAATGTCACAAAAACCCAGAAGACAGCTAAATGCAGCACTAACCTTTGATGATCTTCATCAGATGACACACCTAGGACATTATGTTATACAATACATGCATGTTTTGTTCAATCAAGTTCATATATCAAAAACCAGCTTTTTACATTAGCATGTGACGTTCAGAACTAGCATACCCCCCGCAAACTTCCGGCGAATTTACTAACAATTTACTAAATTACTCACGATAAACATTCACAAAAAGCATAACAATTATTTTAAGAATTATAGATACAGAACTCCTCTATGCACTCGATATGTCCGATTTTAAAATAGCTTTTCGGTGAAAGCACATTTTGCAATATTCTAAGTAGATAGCCCGGCATCACAGGGCTAGCTATTTAGACACCCACCAAGTTTAGCCTTCACCAAAGTCAGATTTACTATTAGAAAAGTTTGATTACCTTTCCTGTTCTTCGTCAGAATGCACTCCCAGGACTTCTACTTCAATAACAAATGTAGGTTTGGTCCAAAATAATCCATAGTTATGTTCCAACAGCGGCGTTTTGTTCGTGCGTTCAAGACACTATCCCAATGGTAAATAACGGTCACGCGCATGGCGCATTTTGTGACAAAAGATTTCTAAATATTTCATTACCGTACTTCGAAGCATGTCAACCGCTGTTTAAAATCAATTTTTATGCCATTTTTGTCATAAAAAAGCGATAATATTCCGACTGGGAATCTGCAATTAGGTAAACAGCCGAAAGAAAATACAGCACGGGGTCGACTCGGGCACGAGCCTAATTCCTTTGTCCTCTTATCGGCCACTTGGCAAAGGCGATTATGTGTTTCAGCCAGAGGCTGCCTCGTCATCGTTCAGCTTTTTCCCGGGCTCTGAGAGCCTATGGAAGCCGTAGGAAGTGTCACGTTACAGCTAAGATCCCCACTCTTCAATAAACAGACAAAAAGAACGACTCCTTGTCAGACAGGCCACTTCCTGCATGAAACCTTCTCAGGTTTTTGCCTGCCATATGAGCTCTGTTATACTCACAGACACCATTCAAACAGTTTTAGAAACTTTAGGGTGTTTTCTATCCAAAGCCAATAATTATATGCATATTCTAGTTACTGGGCAGGAGTAGTAACCAGATTAAATCGGGTACGTTTTTTATCCGGCCGTGTAAATACTGCCCCCTAGCCCTAACAGGTTAACCAAATACATTTAAACTCAGTTTTTCACAATTCCTGACACTTAATCCTGGTAAAAATTCCCTGTTTTAGGTCAGTTAGGATCACCACTTTATTTTAAGAATGTGAAATGTCAGAACAATAGTAGAGAGAATGATTTATTTCAGCTCTTTTTTCTTTCATCACATTCCCAGTGGGTCAGAAGTTTACATACACTCAATTAGTATTTGGTAGCATTGCCTTTAAATTGTTTAACTTGGGTCAAACGTTTTGGGTATCCTTCCACAAGATTCCCACAATAAGTTTGGTGAATTTTGGCCCATTCCTCCTGACAGAGCTGGTGTAAGTGAGTCAGGTTTGTAGGCCTTGCTCGCACACACTTTTTCTGCCCACAAATTTTCTGTAGGATTGAGATCAGGGCTTTGTGATGGCCACTCCAATACCTTGACTTTGTTGTCCTTAAGCCATTTTGCCACAACTTTGGAAGTATGCTTGGGATCATTTTCCATTTGGAAGACCCATTTGCGACCAAGCTTTAACTTCCTGACTGATGTCTTGAGATGTTGCTTTAATATATCCACATAATTTTCCTGCCTCATGATGCCATCTATTTTGTGAAGTGCACCAGTCCCTCCTGCAGCAAAGCACCCCCACAACATGATGCTGCCACCCCCGTGCTTCACGGTTGGGATGGTGTTCTTCGGCTTGCAAGCCTCCCCCTTTTCCCTCCAAACATAACGATGGTCATTATGGCCAAACAGTTCTATTTTTGTTTCATCAGACCAGAGGACATTTCTCCAAAAAGTGTGATCTTTTTCCCCATGTGCAGTTGCAAACTGTAGTCTATCTTTTTTATGGCGGTTTTGGAGCAGTGGCTTCTTCCTTGCTGTGCGGCCTTTCTGGTTATATCGATATAGGACACGTTTTACTGTGGATATAGATACTATTGTACCTGTTTCCTCCAGCATCTCCAGCAAGGTCCTTTGCTGTTGTTCTGGGATTGATTTGCACTTTTCGCACCAAAGTACGTTCATCTCTAGGAGACAGAATGTACAGTGTATGTAAACCAAGCTGTTTAACTTAGTGTATGTAAACTTCTGACCCACCGGAATTGTGATACAGTGTCACGGCTGTTTGAAGGAGCGGACCAAGATGCAGCGTTTTCGTAGTTCCACATATTTATTAAAAGTGAAACTGAACGCAATACACTAATAACTTGAAAATAGGAAAACAACAAACCGTGACGCAGAGAGGACAACACACTTCTCAAAAGACAATCACCCACAAAGACAGGTGGAAAAAGCATCAACTTAAATATGACCTCCAATTAGAGACAACGACAACCAGCTGCCTCTAATTGAAGGTCAACCCCAAAAAACAACAACATAGAAATACAAAACTAGAAACTGAACATAGACATACAAAAAACAGATTAACACCCTCAGGATATGACATACAGTAAATTATATAGTATTTCCCTCATTAAAATGCAAATCAATTTATAACATTTTTGACATGCGTTTTTCTGGATTCTTTTGTTGTTATTCTGTCTCTCACTGTTCAAATAAACCTACTATTAAAATGATAGACTGATCATTTCTTTGTAAGTGGGCAAACGTACAAAATCAGCAGGGGATCAAATACTTTTTTCCCCCACTGTATATACACTGGAGCTGTGCTGGAAAATACTATGTTCAAAAATAAAATGTCAGAGCCAGCACAGTGCGGTTTGGTTCACCATGATAGTGTAAAAAAAGTATCAGATCAAGAACCAGAGCCAGACCAAGAGTCAAGACCCAGCACTGCACTCTGTCTACCTCACCCCTCTCCCCCTGGCTCCCTCCCCTCCATGCTGGGTTCAGGAACGGCCAGGACCAGCTTTGATCTGGGACTGGCAGTCACTCAGCATTAGTCACCCCCAGGAGAGGTAGCCATCCTTGGGCACAGGAGCAAGTCTTGAGGGGTCCAACCCTGGAACAAGCAGGCCTCTATGTGAGATACTAGAAATCTTGGTGTCTGTGTCTAAACTCTCTCTCTCTTGGCCTGCTAATCTCTCGGGTCCCGTATGTCTCACTGTGATGCTGTCACTGTCAACAAGCCAATCAGCCTTCACTTCACAGCTCTATCTGTCTACCCTATGTCTAAATCTAAGAGGAGACACATGGCATATGCACAGATAAAGCTTTTTACCATTGGCCCTTTTAAACTAAAGTGGGGATTTTAGCCTTGAATAAACTTGATTGTCTTTTTAAATGTCTCAGACGTGTTTGCTATACTATAGTATTACAGTATATAGCGTGTAGACTTTACTGTTCCAACAAAATTAGCTAATTTCCCATTTCCTTCTAATGACTGTTTGGAGAGAATATTGTTCTTGCTCCAGGCCTTTCCTCACTGCCAAACATGATATCACCAGTCTCAAATTCAAAACTCTGTCTATCTTAGGTCTGATAGACCTCTCGCTAATGTGTGAGCAGTGTGGTGGGGAGTCTGTGTTAAGTTGGTGTGTGTTAAAGGCTCATACCTTTTTTTAGGTGCTGTTAAAGAGGAGAGAGACAGACAAACGCACACATACACGCACGCACGCACACACACACACACACACACGCTGTCATCTGATACGGCTAGCCCTCTCTTCCCAATGTGTCAGGGGAACATCCATTCATTTCAGAAACACTCCTGGACACTGCATTTCGATTGGTGTTCAGTTTATAAGCCAACAGGAAGGGTTAACAGCCTGTCTGCTACATACAATGTATTACCTGACGTAAGTAATGTTTATATTTCATATACAGACTCAGAGAGCTAAGGTCCATCTATCAAATAGGTATTATGGCTGGAGTCATAAAAATATATGATGAAAATTCACCATTACCCCAACTTTAAACTCTCTCTAGAGACAAGCTATCACCGAAGACAGCTGCTGATTCAAATCATATCACATTTTATTTGTCACATGCTTCGTAAACAACAGGTGTAGACTAACAGTGATATGCTTACTTATGGGTCCTTTTCCAACAATGCAGAGTTAAAGCGTCAGTCAGAAGTTGAAACAATAACAAAGTGTTTTCCCCACCCCTGTTTCGGTAAAAAAGTGAGAGGGATGTGGCAGGAGAAACGTAACCACTCGCAAATTCATAGACAGAGCTATGGATGCAAGGACTGACAATCCTTGATATCAAAATGATAGTATTAACCATGTTTTGAGGCTATATTGTGTTTGATTACATTTACTGTGTTTACAAACATTTGTGTAAACAAGCTTATATTTTGGGTTCTGGTGGGGTACGACAGATGAACTAAGCTCATGAGGCATTTATAAGTTATATTCTTCAAGAACCAATGGGTACATATTATTAATTTCAAGTCAGAAATTTGATGTAGCAACTGCAGATTACCCCTTTAAACATTTTTTTTGAATAGTGACAAGGAATAAATACACAGTGATTAACAAATAACAATAACAAGTAAAAATAACATGGATAAATATAGGGAGTAGCAGTACCGAGTCGATGTGTGGGGTTACGAGGTAATTGAGGTAGCTATGTACATATACATGTACAGTGCCTTCAGAAAGTATTCATGCAGCTTTACATTTTTTTGTGTTACTGCCTGAAATTAAAATTGATTACATTTATATTATTTTCACACATCTACACAAAATACCCCTCAATAACAGTGTTTTTAGAAATGTTTGCAAATTAATTAAAATGAAATACAGAAAGTATTCACACCCCTGAGTCAATACTTTATAGAAACAACTCTGGTGGCGATTACTCCTTTGAGTCATCTAGGCTATGTCTGTATCAGCTGTCATGACGCTGGCCTGTTGGGGGAGGTTTATGACCGCCATAAATACCTTTCCCCTTTTTCCTCTCTCTACTCTACCGATGTGACTATTGAAAATCCCTTTGTTAACATAGACAGTCTGGGAACATCAAAAGGTGGGAAACGGAACCCTATTTTGGTAATCCAACCAGTTGAAAATATGCGTTGGTAATTAATGAATATGATGTCAGATCAGTTGGCGTCTGAGACATTATTACTGATGATAAGACGACAAACTGTATCTTGGAAAGTCTACACATTTTAGTTATCAAATTCACATGGAATTGTTGTGGAATTTAAATGTTTAAATATGAAACTATTTGTGAAAAGGTTAAATGTAATTTTAGCTTCTAAAGGAGATAATTGGTTTGTCATAGAGAAACTCTGCTCACTCAGAGGACCCGCCCAAGTGAAAAGACATTGGTTGTAAACTATGAAACACGCCCTTCTTTCACCACTATATAAACCCGTTGACGAAAATTCTACTTCCTGTTCCAAAATTCTACTAACTGACCTGTGTGGCTCAGTTGGTAGGGCATGGTGTTTGCAACGCATGGTGTTTGCAACGCCAGGGTTGTGGGTTCGATTCCCACGGGGGACCAGTACGGGGGAAAAAATTATGAAATGTATGCATTCACTACTGTAAGTCGCTCTGGATAAAAGTGTCTGCTAAATTACTAAAATGTATATGTAAGGACGTGTGGATTTGAGGTCCCAACATTGAAAGGACAAAGACCACCTACAGAACTAAGCCAACCTCAGCAAGAACCTAACGAAATTAGCATCGAATTTCAATGTGAAGGTGACGACCTACACGCCGGAAGGATGAATTTTGACTATACCAGCCAGAATATAGCATGAGCATATAGCATGGCAACTTGGTATGAACTTTGAACCCTTATTCACTAAAGAAGTGATACCTCCTAGCCGTCGCGTTAGCGCAGCAACTGTAGATGTGGGCTAGGAGAGGACGGACAGAGTATGTGTCCTACCACACGACGACGGTACTACCAAGTATCCGTTCTACCACCAGACATTCTTCAAAGGACAACCTGGCCTCCCATCTACGACCAATCGATTGAAGCGCAGCTCAGAGTAAATATTTATTGCATTTTCCTTTTCCAAATGGGCGGTAATTTAGAATGCATAAGATACTGTATTTACGATAGCATAGCTGCCTACAGCTCGATAGAGACACACAAAACCTTGTTGCTCCTCAGTCTTCCCGCTCTTTTACTTAAACTCAACCCCCTTTCTTTGTGTAACCAGCTGTCATATCTGTTCCGTCCGCTAGGGACGTTTTCCTTTATGACATAGTTTGTAATCAATGTATGATACATTCTGTGTAGATGTAATTCTGTGTGATTATTTAGGTATTTAGTAAATAAATTAAACCAAATTTTGTATTGGTGATTCAACTTGTTAGCCCGGGTTCGTGAAGATAACCAAGAATTTACAACTTTCAGATGAGACTAAATAAGGTGACGATTAAATATCTACTTCTATTGATGTAAAATAATTCTAGGTCTTTAAGAGTTTATTCGGAAGATAACAGCTCTATAAACATTCTTTCGATTAGCTTAATCAGGTAATATTAATTACAAAGAAATTATTTTTATAGAATAGCATGACATATCACTTAATCCGGCATAGCCAAAGGCACAACACAGTTTAGCACATCTGGATTTGGGGATTTTCTTCCATTCTTCCTTGCAGATTTTCTGAAGCTCTGTTAAGTTAGATGGGGAGCGGTGGTGAACAGCAATGTTCAAGTCTTTCCACAGATTTTCAATGAGATTCAAGTCTGGGCATTGGCTGGGCCACTCAGGACTTTAACATTCTTGTTCTGAAGCCATTCCAGCATTGCTTTGGCTGTATGTTTTTCGAACCTAAGGCTTCGCCCTAGTCTAAGATCACTTGCACTCTGAAGCAGGCTCCCATAAAAGATTTGCCTGTATTTAACTCCATTCATTTTCCCCTCTATCCTTACCAGGCCCTGCCATTGAAAAGCATCCCCATAGCATGATGCTGCCACCACCATGCTTCATGATAGGGAGAGTGTTAGATGAGCTGTGCCTGGTTTTCTCCAGACATAGTGCTTGCATTCAGACCACATAAGCATTTTCCTTATGCTCTCAAAGTCTTCCATATGCCTTTTTGCAAACTTCCATCTGGCCACTCCCATAAAGCCCAGATTAGTGAAGTGCTGTAGAGACTGTTGTCCTTCTGGCAGGTCTCAGCCAAGGAACTTTGTATTTCTGTCAGAGTGGTCAATGGGTTCTTGGTCACCTTCCTGACCATGGTCCTTCTTGCCCGGTTGCTAAGTTTGGTCGGACGGACAGCTTTAGACATATTTTTTCCATTACTCAATGATGAAGAACACTGTGCTCTTGAAAACATTCAACACTCTAGAAACTGTTTTATACCCTTCCCTAGATACACTATATATACACAAAAGTATGTAGACACCCCTTCAAATTAGTGGATTTGGTTATTTCAGCCATGCCCGTTGCTGACAGGTGTATAAAATCGAGCAAACACCCATGCAATCTCCATAGACAAACATTTGCAGTAGAACGGCATTACTGAAGAGCTCAGTGAATTTCGATCTGGCAACGTCATAGGATACCACATTTCCAACAAGGCATTTCATCAAATTTCTGCCCTTCTAGAGCTGCCCCGGTCAACTGTAAGTGCTGTTATTGCTAAGTGTAAACGTCTAGGAGCAACAACGGCTCAGCCGCGAAGTGGTAGGCCGCACAAGCTCACAGAACGTGACCGTCGAGTTCTGAAGCGTATAAATCATCTGTCCTCGCTTGCAACACTCACTACTGAGTCCCAAACTGCCTCTGGAGGCAAAGTCAGCACAAGAACTGTTCGTCAGGAGCTCCATAAAATGGGTTTCCATGGCCAATGAGCCGCACACAAACCTAAGATCACCAATGTGCAATGCCAAGCCTCGGCTGGAGTGGTGTAAAGCTTGCCACCATTGGACTCTGGAGCAGTGGAAACTCGTTCTCTGGAGTGATGAATCACGCTTCACCATCTGCCAGTCCGACAGACGAATCTGGGTTTGGCGGATGCCAGGAGAACACTACCTGCCCCAATGCATAGTGCCATGTGTAAAGTTTGGTGGAGGAGGAATGATGGTCTGGGGCTGTTTTTCATGGTTCGGGCTAGGCCCTTTAGTTCCAATGAAGGGAAATGTTTACGCTACAGCATACAGTGACATTTTAGACTATTCTGTGCTTCCAATTTTGTGGCAACAGTTTGGGGAAGGCCCTTTCCTGTTTCAGCATGACAATGCCTCTGTGCAAAAAGTGAGGTCCAGAATTGGTTTGTCGAGATTGGAATAACTTGGCCGGTATGCACAGAGTTCAGACCTCAACCCCATCGAACACCTTTGGGATGAATTAAAACGCTGACAGCAAGCCAGGCCTAATTGCCCAACAACAGTGCCCGACCTCACTAATGCTCTTGTGGCTGAATGGAATGGAAGTCCCCGCAATATTCCAACATCTGGTGGACAGCCTTCACAGAAGAGTGGAGGCTGTTATAGTAGCAAAGGTGGGACCAACTCCATATTACTGCCCATAATTATGGAATGAGATGTTCGACAAGCAGGTGTCCACATACTTTTGGTCATGTTGTGTATGTGCCTCATCACAATTCTGTCTCGGAGATCTATGGACAGTTCCTTGGACTTCACGGTATTATTTCGGTTCTGACATGCACTGTCAACTGTGGGACCTTATAAAAACAGGTGTGTTTCTTTCTAAATCATGTCCAATATATTGAATTGGTCACAGGTGGACTCCATTCAAGTTGTAGTGACATCTTAAGGATGATCAAAGGAAATTTGATGCACCTGAGATCCCATTGTATTTATTGGGTATTTTGTGTAGATTATTATTATTTTTTAATATGTTATATATTTTGAAGTCAGGCTTTAACAAGATGAACAGTGAATAGTTTCTGAAGGCACTGGTAGGGGTAAAGTGACTAGGCAACAGGATAGATAATAGATAGATGTGTGTGTGAAATCAGTATGCATGTGTGCGTTTGTTTTGTGTGTGTGAGCATATGTAGAGTGTGTTGGGGTGTCACTGTGAATATGTGTGAGTGTATCGGTAGAGTCCAGTGTGTGTGTCAGCACAAGAGTTAGTGAAAAGAAGGGTCAATGCAGGTAGTCGGGGTAGCCATTTGATGAGCAATTTAGCAGTCTTGTTTGGCAGTCTTATGGCTTGGGGGTAAAAGCTATTCAGGGTCCTGTTGGTTCCGGACTTGGTGCAATGGTACTGCTTGCTGTACGGTAGCAGAGAGAACAGTATGTCTTGGGTGGCTGGAGTCTTTGAAACATTGTGGGGCCTTTCCCTGACAACGTTTGTTATAGAGGTCCTGGATGGCAGGGAGCTCGACCCCAGTGATGTACTGGGCCGTACTCACCACCCTCTGTAGCGCCCTGCAGTTTCCGTACCAAGTGGTGATGCAGCCATTCTCTCAATGATGCAGCTGTAGAACTTTTTGAGGATCTGAGGGCCCATGCTAAATCCATTCAGGCTTCTGAGGGGGAACAGGGGCTGTCATAACCTCTTCACACCTGTGTGGGTGTGTGTGGACAATGTTAATTCCTTACTGATGTGGACACAAGAAACTTAAAGCTCTCGGCCCGCTCCACTACAGCCCCATCGATGTGGATGGGGGCATGCTCACCCCTCTGTTTCCTGTAGTCCACGATCAGCTCCTTTGTCTTGCTGACATTGAGGATAAAAGTTGTTGTCCTGGCACAACACTGCCAGGTCTCTGACCACCTCCCTATAGGCTGCCTCATCATCAGTGGTGATCAGTCCTATAAACGCCTTGTCATCAGCAAACTTGATGATGGTGTTGGAGTCGTGCGTGGCGATGCAGTCCTGCGTGATCAGGGAGTACAGGAGGGGACTAAGCACACACCCCTGAGGGACCCCCGTGTTGATGGTCAGCAGGGCAGATGTGTTGTTGCCTACCGTCACCGCCTGGGGGCGGCCCATCAGAATGTCCAGGATTCAGTTGCAGAAGAAGGTGTTCAGTCCCAACACTGAACTTAGTGATGAGCTTGGAGAGGAGTATGGATTGAATGCTGGGCTGTAGTCAATGAACAGCATTCATGCATAGGTATTCCTTTTGTCCAGGAGGGTGGAGTGCAATAGAGATCATCTGTGGATCTGTTGGTGCTGTATGCGAACTAAAGTTGGATGATGGTGTTGATGTAAGCCATGACCAGCCTTTCAAAACATTTCATGGCCATACTGTAGATGTTGGTGCTAGGGGTCAAGGCAGGTTACCTTGGCGTTCTTGGGCATGGGGACTATTTTGGTCTGCTTGAAACAAATTGGTGTTACAGACTGGGTCAGGAATAGGTTGAAAATGTCAGTGAAGGCACTTGCCAGCTGATCAGCGCTTGCTCTGAGTACACATCCTAAATTTCCGTCTGGCCCCGCGGCCTTGCGAATGTTAAACTGTTTCTTCTCCAAGATGGCGTAGCAGTCGGATGTGTGTCTTTTGTCTTGTCCCGTCCTGTCCATGTATATATCGTTTTCTTCGTATATATTTCGTATATATTTTAATCTCACTTTACATCTACGCACTGAATATACTCTCCTGCAACCCGCCTCACCCAATGTGGTACGGATCTGCTATTTTTATACTTTAGAAGCGAACCCCCTTCAGAAGTTTGCCAGCTCACTAGCAACTAGCTAGTAGTCAGTTAGCCACTGCTAGCTGTCCTCACCGTTAACTCGGACATCAGCCAGCCTCAACCCGGTCAATTCCTGCTAGTCTGCACTATGCGATATCAACCCAGAGCATATCGGACAGTTTTTTCTATACCACATCTCCGGATTCCTACCGCAAGCTCTAAACCTTTACACCGGATCATCACAGCTAGCTAGCTGCTATCCGAGTGGCTACTCCTGGCTAACGTCTCTGTCCCGAAGCAAGCACCAGTTAGCCTGGAGCTAGCCTCGAGCTAGGCCCGTCTCCCGGCTAGCCAAAGAGGTCAACCAGCCAATTCTTGGGCTACAATATCTTTTGCCAATTGGCCTGGACCCTTTATTGCCGACACGGAGCCCCGCCGATCCATCACGACTGGTCTGCCGACATAACCGTCCGAGGTGGTCTCAACAGGCTCTTTTGTTGCGACGTCGCCGGATGCCCATCTGCCGTCCCCGGCCCGCTAGCTGTCTGAATCGCTGTGTCTCCAGCTCGCCTAGCATAGCAGCAACTACAGAATTGTCTCCCTGACTCATCTAGTCTACTCATTGGACCCTATGATCACTCGGCTACACATGCCTCTCCCTAATGTCAATATGCCTTGTCTATTGCTGTTTTGGTTAGTGTTTGTCTTATTTCACTGTAGAGCCCCTATCCCTGCCCAATATGGCTTAGATAGCCCTTTTGTTCCACCCCCCACACATGCGGTGTCCTCACCTGGCTTAACTGGTTCCTCGAGAGACAAAACCTCTCTCATCGTCACTCAATGCCTAGGTTTACCTCCACAGTACTCACATCCTATCATACTCTTGTCTGTACATTATGCCTTGAATCTATTCTGCCGTGCCCAGAAATCTGCTCCTTTTACTCTGTTCCGAACGCACTAGATGACCAGTTCTTATAGCCTTTAGCCGTACCCTTATCCTACTCCTCCTCTGTTCCTCTGGTGATGTAGAGGTTAACCCAGGCTGTGCAGCCCCCAGCACCACACCCATTCCCCAGGCACTTTCATTTGTTGACTTCTGTAACCGTAAAAGCCTTGGTTTCATGCATGTTAACATTAGAAGCCTCTTCCCTAAGTTTGTTTTATTCACTGTTAGCACACTATGCCAGACATGATGGAGTTCTGTCATACTATCCAGGTCTGTGCCCAAACAATTCAAGCTTCTACTTTTAAAAATCCACCTTTCCAGAAGCAAGTCTCTCACTGTTGCCACTTGTTATAGATCCCCTTTATTCCCCAGCTGTGCCCTGGACACCATATGTGAATTGATTGCCCCCCCATCTATCTTCAGAGTTCGTACTGTTAGGTTACCTAAATTGGGATATGCTTATCACCCCGGCCGTCCTACAATCTAAGCTAGATGCCCTCAATCTCATACAAATTATTAAGGAACCTACCAGGTACAACCCTAAATATGTAACCATGGGCACCCTCTTACATATCATCCTGACCAACTTGCCCTCTAAATACACCTCAGCTGTTTTCAACCAGGATCTCAGCGATCACTGGTGCGTGATGGGTCCGCGGTAAAACGACCATCCCTCATCACTGTCATCACTGTCAAACGCTCCCTAAAACACTTCAGCGAGCAGGCCTTTCTAATTGACCCGACCCGGGTATCCTGGAAGGATATTGACCTCATGCCATCAGTAGAGGATGCCTGGTTGCTCTTTAAAAGTGCTTTCCTCGCCATCTTAAATAAGCATGCCCCGTTGAAAAAATGTAGAACTAAGAACAGATATAGCCCTTGGTTCACCTCAGACTTGACTGCCCTTGACCAGCACAAAAACATCCTGTGGCGTTCTGCATTAGCATCGAATAGCCCCCGCGATATGCAACTTTTCAGGAAAGTCAGGAACCAATATACACAGTCAG